>NW_027361703.1:24995000-25595000 GCF_039654945.1 Dendrobates tinctorius | reverse complement strand
TTTTGTCACAGCTGTGCCATCGAGCCTGTCACATAGCGCTCAGATATCAGTGGGCCTCACACAATCCAAAAGTGTCCACTGTCCTCAAGTGTGTGCAGAAATTCAAAATCTCCCTTATCCTCTAGTCACTTTTGTCACAGCTGTGCCATCGAGCCTGTCACATAGCGCTCAGATATTCATTGGGCCTCACACAATCCAAAAGTGTCCAGTGTCCAAAAGTGTGTGCAGAGATTCAAAATCTACCTTATCCTCTAGTCACTTTTGTCACAGCTGTGCCATCGAGCCTGTGACATAGCGCTCAGATATCAGTGGGCCTCACACAATCCAAAAGTGTCCAGTGTCCAAAAGTGTGCAGAAATTCAAAATCTCCCTTATCCTCTAGTCACTTTTGTCACAGCTGTGCCATCAAGCCTGTCACATAGCGCTCAGATATTCATTGGGCCTCACACAATCCAAAAGTGTCCAGTGTCCAAAAGTGTGTGCAGAGATTCAAAATCTCCCTTATCCTCTAGTCACTTTTGTCACAGCTGTGCCATCGAGCCTGTCACATAGCGCTCAGATATCAGTGGGCCTCACACAATCCAAAAGTGTCCACTGTCCACAAGTGTGTGCAGAAATTCAAAATCTCCCTTATCCTCTAGTCACTTTTGTCACAGCTGTGCCATCGAGCCTGTCACATAGCACTCAGATATTCATTGGGCCTCACACAATCCAAAAGTGTCCAGTGTCCAAAAGTGTGTGCAGAGATTCAAAATCTCCCTTATCCTCTAGTCACTTTTGTCACAGCTGTGCCATCGAGCCTGTCACATAGCGCTCAGATATCAGTGGGCCTCACACAATCCAAAAGTGTCCAGTGTCCAAAAGTGTGTGCAGAAATTCAAAATCTCCCTTATCCTCTAGTCACTTTTGTCACAGCTGTGCCATCGAGCCTGTCACATAGCGCTCAGATATCAGTGGGCCTCACACAATCCAAAAGTGTCCAGTGTCCAAAAGTGTGTGCAGAGATTCAAAATCTCCCTTATCCTCTAGTCACTTTTGTCACAGCTGTGCCATCGAGCCTGTCACATAGCGCTCAGATATCAGTGGGCCTCACACAATCCAAAAGTGTCCAGTGTCCAAAAGTGTGTGCAGAAATTCAAAATCTCCCCTGTCCTATAGACACCTTGTACCTTGTTTTACATTACTATATAGTTTGTTGGATTTTGTCTACATTTCTACCAAAAATGAGGAAGGCTGGTGGAAGAGGCCGTGGAATTGGGCGGGGGTTGGCAGCTGGTAATGATGGTGTTGGTGGTGGATCTGATGGTAGTGGCAAGAGCAAAATAGGACCGAATGCAGGAGGTGCTGACCCTGCGTCATCGTCTGGCTACATAAGGCCTCGAACGCTTAGTTTTCTAGGAGTTGGCAAACCGCTTTTAAAGCCAGAGCATCAGGAAAAAGTTTTGTCTTACATTGCTGACTCAGCCTCCAGCTCTATCGCCTCCTTTTCTTCAGTTGTAAAAAGTAAAAGCACTGAGTCGTCATTGGAGGCTCATGTTCATGAACCACACCTTTCCTTGTGTCCTTCACCCCAACCAAGATTGAAGGATGACGCAGGCCATACTACTGATTACTCCATGGAGCTGTTTTCACATACCATGTCTGGATTATCAAGTGAAATGGTGAATTACCCAGGCCAAGATGAATCTGACATGGAGTGCACTGATACACAGCCGCTGATGGATGATTCTGCTGGTACATTCACTCAGAGCACTACATTGTCCTCGCAGTGAACAGAGCCAGATTCTGACCCTGATGAGACTCAGGTGCCCCTTCCCGCACACTATACCACCATACACGGTGACACAGAGGAAGGTGCACATGACATAGAAGAGGAGGTGATGGATGACCCAGTTGTTGACCCAGATTGGCATCCATTGGGGGAAGAGGGTGCTGCTTCCAATAGCTCAGATGAGGAGCATCCACAGCAGACATCGACATCGCAACAGCTGTTATCTGGCAGGCCCGGAGCACTCCAAAGACAGGTTCCAAACATTAAAAGAGTTGCTGGACAGCTTGTCCAGAGGGTCAAAAGATCACAGCGTGCTAGGCCGCAAAATGTCTGCCAAAGTAGGAAGAGTGCAGTGTGACACTTTTTTGAACAAAATCCTCATGATCAGGCCAAGGTTATCTGTAAGAAGTGCGCAAATACCTTTAGCCGAGGGAAAAATCTGAAAAATTTGAATACCAGTTGCATGCTTAGACATTTAACCAGCATGCACTTGCAAGCGTGGACACAACACCAAACCTCAAGTGCCACATGTGCAACTGATCACAACGAAGGTAGTCAGCAACGCTACATTGTTTCCCCCACTGTAAGCCCACCGGTTAGCACAGCAGCAAATGTTGAGGTGTCGTTGCAAGACCACAGCAGTCAGGGAATCCCACTGTTATATCAATGAAAGACTGATTCTAGGCCATCAGAAAGAACACCAACTCCATCACCATCATCAACCCTCTCTCAGTCCGCCCTGTCCACCGCTACTTCCACCATATGCAGCTCTCAAGTCCAGCTCACCCTCCCAGACACTATGAGTAGGTCAAGAAAATACTCAGTCTCTCATCCGCGTACACTGGGTTTGAACGCCCACATTGCCAAATTAATCTCGTTTGAGATGATGCCCTTTCGGTTGGTGGAAAGCACAGCTTTCCGCGAACTCATGGCCTATGCAGTACCACGCTATGACCTACCCAGTCGCCACTTCTTCTCTCGCAAAGCCATCCCAGCCCTCCACCATCATGTGAAAGACCGCATTGTCCATGCACTCAAGCAGTCAGTGAGCGGAAAGGTGCACCTCACAACTGATGCATGGTCCAGTCGGCATGGCCAGGGCCGTTACGTGTCCATCACTGCGCACTGGGTTAATGTGGTGGATGCAGGGTCCACAGGGGACAGCGGTGGTGGGACAGTGCTGCCTAGCCCACGGTATAGGAAACAGTTGGCTGTAGGTGTTCGACCCTCCTCCTCCTCCTCCTCCTCCTCCAGAAGCGAAAGCTCGTCCACAGAGCGCAGTCGTACGAGCACTCCATCTGCAGCTGCCACTGTTGCACACGATGTGTCCCCCTATCGAGCAGCTAGTGGAAAGCGTCAGCAGGCTGTGTTGCAGATGATGTGTTTGGGCGACAGACACACCGCCGAGGTGCTGGCCGAGTACTTGAAGCGACAAACTGAGTCATGGCTGGGCAGTGTACATCTTGAGGAAGGCAAGGTAGTTAGTGATAACGGCCGTAATTTTGTGGCAGCCATAGCCCTTTCAAAACTCAGCCACATACCTTGCTTGGCTCACACCTTGAACCTGGTGGTGCAGTGCTTCCTCAAAAATTATCCGGAGTTAACAGCCCTGCTCCAGAAGGTGCGAAGACTGTGCGTGCACATCCGCCGGTCGCCTGTACACTCCGTTCGTATGCAGAAGCTGCAGCGATTGCTCCACCTTCCCAACCACCGCCTCATTATCGACATTGCAACAAGGTGGAACTCCACCCTGCACATGGTGGAGCGGCTGTGCGAGCAGAGGCAGGCCATAATGCATTTGTGGGAGGATACACGGCCAGGCACTTTGAGAGCAGACATGGAGTTGACAGGTGTGCAGTGGTCGAAGCTGAAAGACCTTTGTAAAGTCCTTCAGTGTTTTGAGGAATGCACACGGCTGGTAAGCGCAGACGACGCCATCCTAAGCATGAGCATCCCACTTATGCGTCTGCTCATGCAAACTTTGACGCACCTTAAGGAGCAGGCGTCTGCAGCCAATGTTGATGAGGAGGAGGGAATCCTTGATGACATTCAGCCATTGTCTGCTCAGGGACCTCTCCTGGACGAGGTGGAGGAAGAAGAGGAGGAGGAGGAGGATGATGGGGATGATTACTTAGGGGAGGAGGATGCATCTCGTGGGGCAAGTGAAAATGTTGGCGTGGCAAGGTCTGGTACAGGGTTTGTGCGTGACTGGAGGGATGTGGATTTGCCAGAAAGTGCTCCTCCAACCAGCACTCGCAGTGCATCATTGACACCGGGAACATTGGCCCACATGTCAGATTATGCCTTGCGGATCCTAAAAAGGGACCCCTGCATTGCCAAAATGATGAATGATGACGACTACTGGTTGGCCAGCATCCTGGATCCACGCTATAAAGGCAAATTACAAAACATCATGCCACAGGAGAACCTTGACCTAATATTGGCTAATAAACAAGCAACTCTGGTAAATCGGTTGCTTGAGGCATTCCCAGCACACAGCAGCGGTGATGGTTCTCACACGAGCCGTACGGGCCGGGGGCAGCTTGGCAGAGGTGTTCGTGGTGCACACAGCAGAAGTGGCGTTGGAGACAGGGGTTTCATGACAATGTTGTGGACTGATTTTTCAAATACCGCTCACACAACTGGTAATACTGCATCGATGGAAAATGACAGGAGACAGCAGTTGTCAACTATGGTTACAAACTACTTTTCCTCCCATATCGATGTTCTCCCACACAGGTCATTCCCCTTTGACTATTGGGCTGCTAAACTGGACACCTGGCCTGAATTGGCCCAATATGCCTTACAGGAGCTCGCTTGCCCAGCTGCAAGTGTGCTATCGGAAAGAGTCTTCAGTGCAGCTGGATCAATCCTGACAGAAAAAAGGACCCGTCTGTCAACCCAAAATGTGGATGATCTAACCTTCATTAAAATGAACCACGCATGGGTTTCCAAGGATTTTGTCCCACCTTCCCCTGATGACACATAGGGTGACAGAAAAATGGCTTGCTTTGGTCCACCTCTTCCTGGTACTTCACCTATTTCGCCTTTTGCATCAGCTGAATGTCCAACATCAACATATGCCACTTTCTAAAACTCCCTAACTGTGCTGCCTCCCCCCCATGGCCGGGGTCACCACCTACCGCACGACACCGTGCGAGTGCCGTTGCCCTGGACAGGTGGGTAGGCCGACTCTTGGGCGCGGGCACTGGCACAGGGTCCCTCATAGTGCAATCAAGTGTCTCTGACGGTGGTGGTGCACACCCGCCGTCAGACACACCGCTGTACTATGAGGGGCCCAGTGCCAGTACCGACGCCCACGAATGGGCCCCCCTTGCTTGGGCAGGGCCCCAGCATTTGCAATCTTTACCTCTCCCTGCTCCTCCGCTGTGTAATCTGGGCCGTCAAATCCATACTGTGCCTGACACCATCTGAGCCTGCCTCCTGAGACATATATTTTGAATGTGTACGCTATCCATACATGTTATCCAGGGATACGGTACCCTTTCTAACCTTTGTGCAATCACGTGCAATCCATACTGGGCCTAACACCGTCTGAGCCTGCCTCCTGAGACATATATTTTGAATGTGTACGCTATCCATACATGTTATCCAGGGATACGGTACCCTTTCTAACCTTTGTGCAATCACGTGCAATCCATACTGGGCCTAACACCGTCTGAGCCTGCCTCATGCTGTATAGACATATATTTTGAATGTGTACGCTATCCATACATGTTATCCAGGGATACGGTACCCTTTCTAACCTTTGTGCAATCACGTGCAATCCATACTGGGCCTAACACCGTCTGAGCCTGCCTCCTGAGACATATATTTTGAATGTGTACGCTATCCATACATGTTATCCAGGGATACGGTACCCTTTCTAACCTTTGTGCAATCACGTGCAATCCATACTGGGCCTAACACCGTCTGAGCCTGCCTCATGCTATATAGACATATATTTTGAATGTGTACGCTATCCATACATGTCATCCAGGGATACTGTACCCTTTCTAACCTTTGTGCAATCACGTGCAATCCATACTGGGCCTAACACCGTCTGAGCCTGCCTCCTGAGACATATATTTTGAATGTGTACGCTATCCATACATGTTATCCAGGGATACGGTACCCTTGCTAACCTTTGTGCAATCACGTGCAATCCATACTGGGCCTAACACCGTCTGAGCCTGCCTCCTGAGACATATATTTTGAATGTGTACGCTATCCATACATGTTATCCAGGGATACGGTACCCTTTCTAACCTTTGTGCAATCACGTGCAATCCATACTGGGCCTAACACCGTCTGAGCCTTCCTCATGCTGTATAGACATATATTTTGAATGTGTACGCTATCCATACATGTTATCCAGGGATACGGTACCCTTTCTAACCTTTGTGCAATCACGTGCAATCCATACTGGGCCTAACACCGTCTGAGCCTGCCTCATGCTATATAGACATATATTTTGAATGTGTACGCTATCCATACATGTCATCCAGGGATACTGTACCCTTTCTAACCTTTGTGCAATCACGTGCAATCCATACTGGGCCTAACACCGTCTGAGCCTGCCTCCTGAGACATATATTTTGAATGTGTACGCTATCCATACATGTTATCCAGGGATACGGTACCCTTGCTAACCTTTGTGCAATCACGTGCAATCCATACTGGGCCTAACACCGTCTGAGCCTGCCTCCTGAGACATATATTTTGAATGTGTACGCTATCCATACATGTTATCCAGGGATACGGTACCCTTTCTAACCTTTGTGCAATCACGTGCAATCCATACTGGGCCTAACACCGTCTGAGCCTGCCTCATGCTGTATAGACATATATTTTGAATGTGTACGCTATCCATACATGTTATCCAGGGATACGGTACCCTTTCTAACCTTTGTGCAATCACGTGCAATCCATACTGGGCCTAACACCGTCTGAGCCTGCCTCCTGAGACATATATTTTGAATGTGTACGCTATCCATACATGTTATCCAGGGATACGGTACCCTTTCTAACCTTTGTGCAATCACGTGCAATCCATACTGGGCCTTACACCGTCTGAGCCTGCCTCATGCTATATAGACATATATTTTGAATGTGTACGCTATCCATACATGTTATCCAGGGATACGGTACCCATTCTAACCTTTGTGCAATCACGTGCAATCCATACTGGGCCTAACACCGTCTGAGCCTGCCTCATGCTATATAGACATATATTTTGAATGTGTACGCTATCCATACATGTTATCCAGGGATACGGTACCCTTTCTAACCTTTGTGCAATCACGTGCAATCCATACTGGGCCTAACACCGTCTGAGCCTGCCTCCTGAGACATATATTTTGAATGTGTACGCTATCCATACATGTTATCTCGGGATACGGTACCCTTTCTCACCTTTGTGCAATCACGTGTAATCCATACTGGGCGTGAGAATGGCTGGCGAGCTGTTAAGCAAGCTACAGCACCTGTCCAGACAAGTACAGGGATTCCCTAGCGAGGAGACTTATTTGATTGTATACAATGTTGGGACAGCAATTTTTGGGGAGCACTATACTCTGGAGAATGATAGATGGGGCCCACCATACACTGGAACATTCCAAAGGTGGACATCAGACACTGGAGCAGCATTTACAGGGCCCATTATACACTAGAGCATTAGAAATGGGGCCCATTATGTTTGGAGCATTATTTGGGCCCATAAGACAGTGGAGCTTCATCCATGGGGACCAACATATACTGTAGCATTATGTGGAGCTCATCATATACTGTTTCAAACATTATATGGGACCAATGATTCTGTATGGAGAAATAGATGGGCCTCGTCATGAGATGTAAAAAGTGAGGTATTTTTCATTGTACTATACCGCTATTTCTCTGCCGTATCGGAGCATGATGAGTTGTGGTATGTGTTAAAGGGGCGCTCTTTCGCCCAGGGCACATGAAAACCTGCAGCCAGCCCTCCCCCCCACAACTTTAGCCAAATAACCCCCATTTTTCAGTGCGTAACTTGTATTATGAAGTTAATTAAGGTTGACAAGCTTAAGAAAGAAGAATTGATGCTTTTCGCATTCAAATGGGCACTGTAGGTGTGTTTCCTGTCCTCCTCTCACTGCCGACTTTTATTCCCCATTGACTTACATTGGGTTTCGTGTTTCGGGACGACCCCGACTTTTCCCTATAATCGGACGATCTTGCTCGACCCGACTTTTGGAAAAGTCGGGTTTCACGAAACGAAACGCGACCCTAAAAAAACAAAAGTCGCTCAACTCTACTCCCCTCTGCCATCTTGTGGTCAAATCTCGGTACTGCACTCCCTTTTCTGTCTTTCCCTGCTGTTACCTTTCTGTCATTGCCAATCTCCGTCTGCAGTGCACAAATCGTCCCATCCTACTTCCAGTCAAGTCTGTTTAAGGATATAAAAATTGACAGTTTGAAAATTGAGAATTTTTCAAAATGTCACCAAAATTTGGATATTTTCACAAATAAGTGTATGTTACCATGGCTGGTCAGGAGACAAATCTCCAGGAGTGGACCCTCTGGACCGTGGCACCGAGGGGCCCCGGGCGAGCTGCCAGGTGGAGCCGACCCCTATACAGGGATCATTAGGAGCAGACCCAGGGGTTCGGGTACCACGATAGGGGCGGCTCAGGATGGAGTGGAGTAGGAGTGCGGGACTGAAGCATAGACAACAGAGCGGGATCACTGGAGACTGGACTGGAGTAGGACTGCAGGACTGGAGCATAGACAACAGGACGGAGCAGGAACACGGGAGGCAGGAGTGGAGTAGGACTGTAGGACTGGAGTGTGGATAGCAGGATGGAGCATGAACACCGGAGGCAGGACTGGAGTAGGACTGAAGGACTGGAGTGTGGATAGCAGGATGGAGCAGGAACACCAGAGGCAGGACTGGACTAGGACTGAAGGACTGGAGTGTGGATAGCAGGATGGAGCAGGAACCCCGGAGGCAGGGCTGGAGTAGGACTGAAGGACTGAAGTGTGAATAGCAGGATGGAGCAGGAACACCGGAGGGAGGACTGGAGTAGGACTGAAGGACTGGAGCGTGGATAGCAGGACAGAGCAGGAACACAGGAGGCAGGACTGGAGTATAGATAGCTGGATCCACGGAGCACCGGACTGCGGAGCTACTGCAGGGACCACGGAAAGCAGGACTGCGAGGCTACTGCAGGAATCACTGAAGACAGGACTGCGAGACTGCAGAGAGCACACGAGGAAGCAGGGCCCAGTGTGCTAGCAAGCACAACGATCAGGCGCCTCTCTCAGGGAGGAACATCCTGATATGGCCCTGTCAGGTCTGCCATTGGTCCATAGGTGCTTTCGGGTCAGGGCATTGCCGGAGCACAAGTAACAGGAGGGAGGCGCGGCAGCAGCCTATGGCGCATGCGCATTGCATGCAGAGACCCCGTCGACCACGAGCCTGTCAGAAGGGACCGCCGTGGCTGTCGGGTGGCGGGGGGCTGCGGTGTGGGAGCGGAGGCCGGTTGAGTATGCGGAGGCGGCGTATGCAGAGGCAGCGTCACAGTACCCCCTCCCGTAAGCCGCCCTCCCCTGAGATTAGCAAAAAATCTCTTGAGGATACGGGGAGCATTCATATTCTCCCGAGGTTCCGAGGATCTCTCCTCAGGACCAAAGCCCTTCCAATCAATAAGAAAAAGAGTCCTACCTCTAACCTTCTTGTCGGCATAATTCTTCATCCGATCAGTGGTCCCCCTTGAGTGACGTGTTGGTCTCAGCCCAGATCTTGGAAAATTCAGAGGGCAAGGCATTGGTCGCGGGTACCTCGGAGGCAGGGGTTATCGGAAGGGGAACACCAGGATGTCTGCCAAACACAATGGAAAACGGAGGCTTGGCCGAGGACTTGCCAGCATGGTTGTTATAGGCGAACTCTGCCCAGGGGAGTAAGTCAACCCAGTCGTTCTGGTGGGCGTTGGAGAAATGACGTAGGTACCCAGTCAACGTCTGGTTGGTACGCTCCACCTGCCCTTTGGACTGTGGATGGTAGGTAGAGGAGAAGTCGAGGGAACCATTCAGGAACTTACAAAGTGCCCACCAGAACTTGGAGGTGAATTGAACCCCTCGGTCAAACACAATGCGTAGAGGTAGTCCATGGAGCCTGAAGATCTGATGGATGAAAACTTTGGCCAACTCAGGAGCCGAGGGGAGACAGGGCAGAGGGACGAAGTGGGCCATCTTGGAGAAACGATCCACCACCACCAAGATGACTGTACAGCCAGAAGAACGGGGTAGGTCGATGATGAAATCCATGGCAATGTTTTCCCAAGGAACCGCAGGGACGGGCAACGGAAGCAACAAGCCAGACGGAGGTCATCGTGGCACTTTGTTTTTTGCACAGGAGGGGCAAGAGGCCATGAAATCGAGCACATCTTGGCGAAGCGTGGGCCACCAGTAGTGACGCGTGATAAGGGCAAGGGTCTTCTTAGTTCCGGCATGGCCGGCCAGTCTGGAGGAGTGCCCCCATAGAAGGACCTTTAGCTTGAGGTTCTCACGCAGAAGAGTCTTGCAAGGAGGTGGAGGAAGCCAGTTCACTGGAGCCACTGTGATGATTCTAGTGGGGTCAATGATATGCGAAGGTTCCTCCACTGTTTCGTGTGGCTGGAAGACCCTGTTCAGAGCGTCAGCTTTGGTATTCTTGTTGCTGGGGCGAAAACGGAGCTCGAAGTCAAATCGGGCAAAAAATAATGACCATCTGGCCTAACGAGGGTTGAGTCTCTGGGCAGACTGGAGATAGGCCAGATTCTTGTGATCCGAGAAGATTACAATGGGATGGACAGCCCCCTCCAGGAGATGACGCCATTCTTCTAAGGCCAACTTTATGGCCAGGAGTTCCCGGTCGCCGATCGAGTAGTTACACTCAGATGGAGAAAAGGCCTTAGAGAAGAAGCTACAGGGGTGTAGACGACAGGAGGTGGATCTCTGGGACAATACTGCCCCAGCACCTGTCGAGGAAGCGTCCACCTCGAGTACAAAGGGTCGGTTGCTCTCGGGATGATGCAGCACCGGGGCAGTGGAGAAAGCCCGTTTTAGGGTCTGAAAGGCCTCCTCTGCCTCAGGAGTACAATCATTGGGAGTAGTCCCTTAATGGGTGAGAGCAGAAATAGGTCTGGTTATTGCGGAAAAGTGAGAGATGAATTGCCGGTAATAATTGGCGAATCCGAGAAACCGTTGTATCGCCCTTACTCCGACGGGGCGAGGCCATTTGAGAATGGCAGTCAACTTCTCGGGATCCACCCTTAATCCAGTGTCGGAGATAATGTATCCCAGAAACGGCAGAGGGGTCTGTTCAAAGAGACATTTCTCTATCTTAGCATACAGGCGATTCTCCCGAAGACGCTGTAACACCAGACGGACACTCTTTCTGTGGGACGAGAGATCCGGGGAGAAGACGAGGATGTCGTCCAAGTACACAACCACACAGGAGTACAAGAGGTCCCGGAAGATCTCGTTGACGAACTCTTGAAACACCGCAGGAGCATTGCAGAGACCAAAGGGCATGACCAGGTACTCGTAATGGCCGTCTCGAGTATTGAATGCCGTCTTCCACTCGTCACCTGCATGGATACGGACCAGATTATAGGCTCCCCTGAGGTCTAGCTTGGAGAAGACCCGAGCCCCTCTGAGGTGGTCAAACAGCTCCGGAATGAGTGGAAGGGGGTACCTGTTTTTGATGGTAATCTCGTTCAAGCCCCTATAGTCAATGCACGGCCGTAGAGATCCGTCCTTTTTTTTGATGAAGAAAAACCCGGTTCCCGCGGGCAAGGACGATTTCTGTATAAAGCCTTTGGCGAGGTTCTCCCGGACGTACTTGGACATGGCTATGGTCTCTGCGGGAGACAGGGGGTAGATTCTGCCCCTTGGGGGGGTGGAACCGGGGACTAGTTCAATTGGGCAGTCAAAAGGCCGGTGTGGAGGAAGAACCTCTGCTTCCTTCTTATCAAAGACATCAGCATAGGAACTGTAGGTTGAAGGAAGGCCCGGAAGGTCTCGAGGTGGCCGAGGAGCATCCGCTAGACGGACAGGAGTCAGACAGCGAGCTTGGCACGGGTGCCCCCAGCGGAGTATCTCCGCTGAAGACCAGTCGAGGACAGGCTGATGAGTCCTTAACCATGGAAGACCGAGCGGAATCACATGGGAGAGCTTGGGCAGAACGTAAAAGGCTATCTTCTATCGATGTAAGGCTCCAACTTGCAACTCCACTTCCTCAGTGACCAAGATGACGGTCTCCTGTAGCGGTTTGCCATCCACTGTGGCAATCAGGTGAGGATTACATAGGATAACCACGGGAATCTGATATTTGTCCACCTCTTCACGCCGGATGAAGTTACCTGCCAAGCCCGAACCACATAGGCCACCTCGGACCCACGTCTCTCCCCTGAAACCAAAATAACAGATATAGTAAGAGGTTGAGAGGAATCATTAGCACATAGGGAGGCCTCTCTTACCTGACCTAGGTGGAGGAGTTTCCCTGTTTCTTAGGACAGGTACGGACAAAGTGTGACGAGCCTCCACAATAGAGGCATAGACCTTGTGCCCACCTCTCTCTCCGATGCAACTCGGCCAACTTGAGGCGATCTACCTGCATGGATTCAACCGAGGAAGGAGACGAGGACCCGGCAGGACGAGGACTGACAGACCGGGTGGAATAGGACGCTGGCCTGGTGGACCTCCTGTCTCTCGCCGACTCCCAGGTACGCTCCTGGAAGCGTAGGTCAATGCGGGTGGCCAGCGAGATAAGGTCCTCCAAGGTGGTCGGGGTATCCCGACCTGCGAGTTCATCCATTATTCTGCTCGAAAGGCCACGCCAGAATGCCCCTACCAAAGCCGCGTTGTTCCAGCCGAGCTTAGAGGCGAGAGCGCGAAAGCGGATCGCGTAATGCCAGACAGTGAGAGAACCCTGATGTAGGTTAAAAAGAGACTCGGTGAGAGAGGCTAACCGACCCGGCTCATCGAAAACCCTGCGAAAAGTATCCAAGAAGACCGGAAGACTCGAGACAACGGGATCGTCACGTTCCCAGAGAGGATTCAGCCAAGACAGGGCCTCTCCCTCCAGATGGGACATAATAAAGGCCACTTTGGCCCGGTCAGAGGGATATTGCTGAGGCAACCATTCAAAATGGAGGCTACACTGATTTGAGAACCCCCTGCAGAGTTTGGGATCACCAGTAAACCGCGGTGGCTTGGCGAGGCGGGGCGCTGGGAGAGCTGTAGACATGGGGGGAGGAGTCGGGATCGCGGTGGCAGACTGGAGGACCGACAAGCGGCTATCAAAGGACGCCATGTAACTCAGAATATGGGCTTCAGTATCTCATTGCTGACCCAGCTCCTGTTGAAGACTGGCCAGTTGAGTGGCATTTCCAGGATCAGCCACCTGCAGGGCCAACAAACGGGTGTCCATAGACTTCATGACGGACATGATGTGTCCCTGATTCTCCCGCAAAAAGAGCAACTCCTTTTGGGTAGCAGCAGTAGTACCGGCCGAGTCCATGGCCTGATCGTACTGTTACTACGGCTGGTCAGGAGACAAATCTCCAGGAGTGGACCCTCTGGACTGTGGCACCAAGGGGCCCTGGGCGAGCTGCCAGGTGGAGCCGACGCCTATACAGGGATCGTTAGGAGCAGGCCCAGGGGTTCGGGTACCACGATAGCCGGTACCGCGAGGGGCGGCTCAGGACGGACTGGAGTAGGAGTGCAGGACTGAAGCATAGACAACAGAGCGGGATCACTGGAGAATGGACCGGAGTAGGACTGCAGGACTGGAGCATAGACAACAGGACGGAGCAGGAACACGGGAGGCAGGAGTGGAGTAGGACTATAGGACTGGAGTGTGGATAGCAGGATGGAGCAGGAACACGGGAGGCAGGACTGGAGTAGGACTGAAGGACTGGAGTGTGGATAGCAGGATGGAGCAAGAACACCAGAGGCAGGACTGGAGTAGGACTGAAGGACTGGAGTGTGGATAGCAGGATGGAGCAGGAACACCGGAGGCAGGACTGGAGTAGGACTGAAGGACTAGAGTGTGGATAGGAGGATGGAGCAAGAACACCAGAGGCAGGACTGGAGAAGGACTGAAGGACTGGAGTGTGGATAGCAGGATGGAGCAGGAACACCGGAGGGAGGACTGGAGTAGGACTGAAGGACTGGAGCGTGGATAGCAGGATGGAGCAGGAACACAGGAGGCAGGACTGGAGTATACATAGCTGGACCCACGGAGCACCGGACTGCGGAGCTACTGTAGGGACCACGGAAGGCAGGACTGCGAGGCTACTGCAGGAATCACTGAAGACAGGAATGCGAGACTGCAGAGAGCACACGAGGAAGCAGGGCCCAGTGTGCTAGCAAACATAACGATCAGGCGCCTCCCTCAGGGGGGAACGGCCTGATATGGCCCTGTCAGGTCTGCCATTGGTCCGTAGGTGCTTCCGGGTCAGGGCATTGCCGAAGCACAAGTAACAGGAGGGAGGCGCGGCCGCGGCCTATGGTGCATGCGCATTGCATGCAGAGACCCCGTCGACCGCGAGCCTGTCAGAAGGGACCGCCGTGGCTGTCGGGCGGCGGGCGGCTGCGACGTGGGAGCGGAGGCAGGGTGAGTATGCGGAGGCTGCGTATGCGGAGGCGGCGTGACAGTGTAAAACAATATATCATGAGATAGCAATCTCAGAATCACTGGGATGTGTTCAAGAATTCTGGAGCTATTACCATAAAAAAAATGTGACCTGGTCATTAAGGTTAAAATTGGCTTGGTCACTAAGGGGTTATTTAGGACCCAAACTCAATAGCCTCCTACAAGGCTGCTTAGTTCCAGTCAAGAGATCTGCATTTAGTCTGGGCATCTCGGTATAATGTAAGAAGTAGAAAACCTATCTAGGTGCTAAAAATGAAAAAAAAAAAAAATGGTTTCATTATAAAAAAAATGAAATACCCTCACAAAAAATTAAATCAAAAGTGGTCAAAAAGTCAAAAGTATCTCAAAATGGTAAGGAAAAATTACAGCTCGTTACAGACAAAACAAGATCTCACACAGAAAAATAAAAATAGTATGGGTCTCAGAAAAGGAGGGCAAAAAAAATTAAAAAAGTGGTTTTCTTGTGCAAATGGACTAAAAGACAAAAAATACATTTGGTATTTTCATTATCTTATTAGTCTTTAGAATAAAGTCAACATATCAATTATGCAGAACACTTACTCATAATTGAAAAGTGATTGAAAAGTCGTATTAACCACAAAATGGTACAAATGTAAAATAGAGCTTTTCATGCAACAAGTAAGCCCTCATGCAGAAAAGGAAACATTTTGGACTCTTAGAATATAGCAACACCAAAAAATGTTTTCAGATTACTTATTGCACAAAAGTAATAAAACATAATTGAAACTAAATAAATTTGATAATGCCTTAACCCCTTATTCCCCTTAGAAAATATAGATACATCTAAGATGGCCTCCCCTGTTTTTTGCAGGTCCCGGTGATGAGCCCGCAACTTTTCTGGCACATGCCAGCTGATGAAATCAGCTGACATGTGCCTCTAACAGTCATGGGTAGAATTGCAATCACTGACAGCCACATTTAAAATGATTGCGCAAGGAGCGCATCACTAATTCTACTTATCGGCGTCCTTGTCACATGACCGCTGATCACTTTTGGTTGTCATTGCCGGATAGCTATGAGCGCCACCCAGCGGTCGGTGCTCATAGCAAATAAGAATTTATGCTACACGGAGCTGGGCTGAAGCCCTGCTATGTGTAACACAAGCGATCGGATGATCACAGATTCTAGTCTCCAATGGAGATTATTAAAGAAAGTAAAATATAAAAAGAGTTTTTAAAAATATAAAAAATAAATAAAAGTTCAAATCACCCTCCATTGGTCCCGTTCAAAATAAAACAATAGAAAATAAAAATGCACATATTTGGTATCACCGAGTTCAGAAACGCCCAATCCATCAATATATAAAAATAATTAATCCGATTGGTAAACGGCTTAATGAGAAAACAAATCAACACGCCTGAATTACGCTTTTTTGATTGCCACAACAATGCATTGAAATCAAAATGGTATCAATAAAATCATCAGCTTGGCACAAAAAAAAAATCTATGGGTCTCGGAAAATTTTACAAACTGGATTTTTTTTCACCACTTAAATAAAAAAGAACCTATATATGTTTGGTATCAACAAACTCATCATGACATGGATAATCATAAAGACTGGTCAGTTTTAGCATTTAGTGAACATGTTAAAAAAAACTAAACAAAAAATAATTGTGGAATTGCACTTTGAATTTTTTCACTTTTTCCAGTACACTATATGGCAAAAGCAATGGTGATGTTCTAAAGTACAACTTGTCTTGCAATAAACAAGCCCTCACATGTCCATATTGACGGAAAAATTTAAAAAAAGTTATGGTTCTGGGAAGAAGGGGAGCAAATTAATGAAAATTCAAAAATGGAAAAACCCAAGGTGGTGAAGGGGTTAAAGTTAACACTTTGGTTCTGATTCAGCATTGAATTTTCAATGCATTTTTTGCATTTTGGTGTCATTATATCTCTCATTACTTGCTTTTTGACTTGTGTGAAATTCAACAACAATTTGCAACTTTTCTTTACAATTGTCTTAAGGCTGTTTAGTACGTTTTTTATTTTTACATCCTTATGGTTTTTAAGACGTTGTAGACTGATTCATCAAATGTGACTTTTTTAAAAAGTCACAAATTTTGGCTCAAATGTATTAATGTCCTTGCATGAAGAAATTTCGGGTATGCCAGTTATTTGTTGAGCAATTTTGTGCCACTCTACAAAGCATACGACTTTTAGCTGTAAAATGATGCAAAATGGATGAAATAAAAAAATAGCATTTTTTATTTCTTTGTGCAACATTTTGAAGAAGCCACAAGACAAAAACAAAAGTGACCTAAAAAATGCACTTTATATAGAACTAGCTGAAGAGCCCGGAGCTGCCCGGGCATAGTAACTAACTACGGTTAGTTATAACGAATTATAATGATTATATATATATATATATATATATATATATATATAAAGCTGAGTGTAGAGCCCTGCCCACGCCGCATAGCCACATTCACTATAGTATTCCACATCATCCCGTCAGCCAGAGCTACCGGACGACAACCCCTAATATCCCACATCGTCCCATCAGCCAGAGCCACCGGACTACTACTACTAATATCCCACATCGTCCCATCAGCCAGAGCCACCGGACTACTACCCCTAATACCTCACATCATCCCGTCAGCCAGAGCCACCGGACTACTACCCTAATATCCCGCATCGTCCCATCAGCCAGAGCCACCTGACTACTACCCCTAATACCTCACATCATCCCGTCAGCCAGAGCCACCGGACTACTACTCGTAATATCCCACATCGTCCCATCAGCCAGAGCCACCGGACTACTACCCCTAATATCTCACATCATTCCATCAGCCGAAGGTCAGAACCAGAGCGCTAAGTGGAACGGTCCTAACTTCCATACCGGGGATCCCTTTAAGAGAGGCCTGGTGTCAGAACCAGAGCGCTGAGTGGATTTGCCCTGACTTACATACTACTGATCCCTTTAATAGAAGCCTGGGGTGAGAATCAGAGTGCTGAGGGATTTGCCATAACTTCCATACCAGAGATCCCTTTAAGAGAGCCTGGGGTCAGTACCAGAGCATTTGAAGGCAATTGCCCTGACTTCCATACCGGGGATCCCTTTAAGAGAGGCCTGGCGTCAGAACCAGAATGCTTAGTGGAACGGTCCTAACTTCCATACCGGGGATCCCTTTAAGAGAGGCCTGGCATCAGAACCAGAGCGCTGAGGGATTTACCACAACTTCCATACTGGAGATCCTTTAAGAGAGGCCTGGAGTCAGTACCAAAGCGCAGAGTGGATTTGCCCTCACTTCCATTCCTGGGGATCCCTTTAAGAGGGGCCTTGGGTCAGAACCAGAGCGCTGAGTGGATTTGCCCTAACTTCCATACTGGGGATCCCTTTAAGAGAGCCTGGGATCAGAACCAGAGCGCTGAGTGGATTTGCCCTGACTTGCATACCAATGATCCCTTTAATAGAACCCTGGGGTCAGAATCAGAGCGCTGAGGGATTTGCCCTAACTTCCTTACAGGAGATCCCTTTAAGAGAGAGACTGGGGTCTGTACCAGAGCATTTGAAGGCAATTGCCCTGACTTCCATACCAGAGATCCCTTTAAGAAAGGCCTGGGGTCTGTACCAAAGCGCAGAGTGGATTTGCCCTAAATTCCATACCAATGATCCCTTTAAGAGAAACTGGGGTCAGAACCACAGAGCTGAGTGGAACGGTCCTAACTTCCATACCGGAGATCCCTTTAAGAGAGGCCTGGGGTCAAAACCAGAGCACTGGATGGATTTGCTCTGACTTCCATACCAATGATCCCTTTAAGAGGGAAAATGTGCCTATATGATGGAGGATGTGTGATGTGTATATGGGCACGGGAGGGGGGGATTAATTTCTGTCATGTGCTCTGTGCTCCTTTCTGGGGGGCAGAGAATGGCTGGGAGCTTATGTTCCCAGGGATGCTAGATTTCTCCCACCATGTCAGTGTCTGCTGAGGTGTTGTCAAGTGGGAAAACTTGCTCATAGCAACCAATCACAGCTCAGCTTCTTTTAACCAGCTGTGGTGAAATGAGAGATGCTTAATGATTGGTTGCAAGGAAAACTGTTGCTCATAGCAACCAATCATAGCTCAGCTTCTTTTGAACAGCTCTGTTGAAATGAAAGATGCTTCGTGATTGGTTGGTGATACACACACACATTCAGTTTTATATATAGAGATAGTATAACATTTCAAATATAAAATACTAGCTGAAGAGCCCGGCGCTGCCCGGGCATAGTAACTAACTATGGTTAGTTATAACAAATTATAATGATTATATATATATATATATATATATACAGTACAGACCAAAAGTTTGGATACACCTTCTTATTCAAAGAGTTTTCTATATTTTCATGACTATGAAAATTGTAGATTCACTCTGAAGGCATCAAAACTATGAATTAACACATGTGGAATTATATAATTAACAAAAATGTAAAAAAGTGTGAAACAACTGAAAATATGTCTTATATTCTAGGTTCTTCAAAGTAGCCACCTTTTGCTTTGATTACGGCTTTGCACACTCTTGGCATTCTCTTGATGAGCTTCAAGAGGTAGTCACCGGAAATGGTCTTGCAACAGTCTTGAAGGAGTTTCCAGAGATGCTTACCAACCACCTTGAAAAGTTTCCCCCCTCCCATATACTAATGTGCCACAAACAGGAAGTTTATATCACCAACCATTCCCATTTTATTTAGGTGTATCCATATAGATGACCCACCCTGTACTATTGGTGAAAAACTTTTTGTAACGTCACTGTTATATTTTTTAAAAATGGCTCATTAAATGCTATATTTTACTACTGAAGACAAAGTCCTTTCCTGGGTTTCGATGGATTTAACCTGTTCCTCCAGTGTTAGTAAATATTGTAATGTGTTTTTTTTACTTCACTTCCTGTGGCATTTCGTCTCATAAAGGATGCCACAGGAAGCTGATGCTGTTCTCACTCCCCTGCAGCATCTATCCCCCTCCTGGAACAGTGCATCTTCAAGGGATGCTGCTGCAGTTTCTTAGCACACATGTTCTGGATCCATGTTAATAGACACTGCGGGAGAGGCGAGTGCAGCGCCGGCATTCTGCTTCTATTTCTGCCACCATATCTTCAAACTGTGAAGCAAGATGAAATCGGGGTGCAGAGACAGAAGCAGTGAGTTACACCAGCACCACCCCAAAGCTTCTAGCACCACCCTCATTAATCGTCATCAGAGGGTGGTGATAGAAGCATCAAGTGATACCAGCGCTGTCCAACTGATTCTAGCATCATCTTCAAATGAATCGTCTTCAGGGTGGCGTTGTAGAGAAAAAGTACTTTAAAAGCTGACTGGGACCGAGCCACCCTGGACACTACTCGGACAGGTGGTTCCTCGGAGGCTTCTCCTCACCTGCTGGCCTGGATTGACAAATCTCTCCCTATGTGCACACATAAGCAGAGGCCTGTCAATTCCCGTCTGCGAGCAGAGACAAGCTTGTATAAGCTGTCAGGTTCCCTTTAACCTTTGCTCATTCACAAAACTATCGGTACTTTTGTACTGAGTAGGTGTATAGCGTTGGTTCATACATCTGCCTTTTCAGGGTATATCGAAAACGATGAAACTTACTACAGCAGATTGTTACTCTATGTGCTGTTTTGAAAGTATGTGGGAACTTCTTTTTACTGAGAATATATACTCCCCTGAGTGCTATATTACCGTTACAATGGATAGCTGCTGCCGACATAGATATGGGGTATTGTGTACATCTGATTCAATTACTTCACAGTTATCCCAGAACCACTTCAATCTCCATACTGTTAATAAACTGGAAAAGACTTTAAGAACAATATTACTTGAATCAATGTGCAAAGTGATATCAAGTGTATATTTTATTAAAGACGGCTACGCACAGAATGGACTTTGTCTAAATAAGGCAACCTATGGTTTTCTCTACTTCCTGCAAGTTAGAAATGCTGGAGTGTTTTTTTTTTTTTTGATAATATTGATTCAGTTAAATAATGAGGTTTCTTCTTTCAAATACGCACTAGGAAAGTTCAATAATAACTTGCTTACAGGTTAATAGGAACTCATTAACCCTTATTGTGAAATAGAATATTTTGTTAAGAAAAGCCGGAATAATTCAAAGTATGTCAATTTTCTAATTCACTTAATTTTTTTTTTAATAGCACAGGCGACAGAAGTATGCACAAAGGCTGTTATTGTAACTTATTTTACATTAACATTATCGCATGGGTCAGGAGGTCCACCTAACAAAATAAGGTAATAATATCTACTGTGACTTTAATAAGAAATAGTCAAAAAGGTCTAAAAAAAATAACAGATGGCTTGTTGCATGTGCTCGTAATGTGGCGCCCCTGAGGCTCAGTCGCCACAGAGGTACTGCACCTTTTCCTGAGGTGTAGTGCCCCACCGTTCAGGTAAGGTGGGAACTCCTTTCCACACTCCAGCACTCGCACCCCACACAACAGGGTAGTTCTGCACAACCACATTGCGGCTCAGTGCTTAGAGAGTAGCAGAGCACCTTTGGTGGTTCCCTGCCTTGAACACTGGACGTGCTGGGAGGTGGGTGGAGTTAAGATACATAAAAGAGTGGGAAAGTGTAGGATGACAGGTCAGTCTGACAGAAGGTCAGTCAGGTAGGAAGTCACTCAGACAGGAATGAGGATCCCTGGAAGAAGGGATGGAGGAAGGAGTGCTGCAGCTGCCTCAGTGACCTGAGCCAGCTGGCACGGGAAAGGAAAAGAAGGAGAAAGACGTAGAACTGAAACCTAAGCTTCCATAAGAGAGAGAAAGACAAGTACGGAACGAAGCAGTAAGGAGAACAGAGAGGACGTGGGTTGGAAGTGGAACCCTGCCTATAGGTTCTCAGCGCAAGGCCGGGGCGCGGTCCCCGAGGTTGTATGGACACTTATGGTTCTGCAGCAGACACCGGTGGAGTAGTTGGCTGTAAATGCACTACTCCCATCTTAGACTTGTGGCACAACAGCAACTGGATAGAGAGCCGGGACTCAGGAGAAGGGAGTCCCCGAATCAGGCTACAGCTGTCTGCCGTACAAGTAGAGTTCTTGGGAACATCAGTCAGGAGGAACTCCAGTGTAACTCAGTACTAGGAGATCTTCACACTTTAAGGCGCTATAGAGGAGTCGTTCAGAAAGGTACATGTTGGCGGAGTGTTGGAGGGGAGCGTTCCATCTTGCCTGGAGGTTGACTGAGTCTCTGACCCGGAGGACACGGCCCGGAGGCAGGCACCCTTGTGTACCGCAGACTGTGAGTAAAGCTTGGAACTACAAGCCCCGGTGTCCTCCATTCATTCTTGCGCCAACCCACTCAGAAGCCGCTATCTGCAGACCGGATATAACTTCAAGAGAAATATGCTGTCTTCCCGGTGCAAAAATTAAAGATGTGTCTGACAGGATATCGGGACTCTTCAGACCTACAGATGACTACCCATTCCTCCTACTACATGTGGGGACAAATGACACCGCAAGAAACGACCTGGAAACCATCTGCAGAGACTTTGAAGACTTAGGCAAGAAAGTGAAAGAACTGGAAGCGCAGGTGGTCTTCTCTTCCATCCTCCCAGTGGATGGCCATGGAACAAGGAGGTGGAATAAGATTCTTCAGGTGAACAACTGGCTACGTCGATGGTGCCGTCAGCAACGATTTGGATTTCTGGATCACGGAGTGAATTACCTTTACGATGGACTACTTGCTAGAGATGGGGTGCACCTTACGAAGACTGGAAAACATGTATTTGGAAGTCGCCTTGCTACACTTGTAAGGAGAGCTTTAAACTAGAACAACATGGGAAGGGAAGCAAAAGACCAGAAAAAGCCATACACCTGACAAATGCTATTGAGAACTCTGCTATTAGGAGTGGAAAGGAAGAACAAAGACAAAAGAATCTAATTAATAAAAATATTGGAGAAAGAGAAACCAATCACAAACTAAAATGTTTCTATACTAATGCACAAAGCATGGGCAACAAACACGGAGAATTGGAACTACTAACACAGGAAAAGAAATATGATGTCATTGGAATCACTGAAACTTGGTGGGACAATACAAATGATTGGAATACAAGACTAGAAGGATACAACTTATTTGCAAGAAACAGACTTGATAAACGAGGAGGAGGTGTCGCATTGTATGTTAGAAACGCGTATATCTGCACAGAGATTGAAGCTTCAGAGACTGGGAGTTCTGTGGAAACTGTTTGGGTAAGAATACAAGGACAGAACAATGGAAAGGACACCATTGTAGGCATTTACTACAGGCCGCCTGTGCAAGCTGAAGATATGGATGAACTCTTTATGCATCAAATGGCCAAGTTCTCCAAAAAATATGACATAGTTGTCATGGGAGATTTCAACTATCCAGACATTTGTTGGGAATCTCTCTCAGGGAAAACTTACAGGTCAAGGAAATTCTTATCCTCTCTTTCTGACAACTTTATCTTCCAAAAGGTAGGGGAGAAAACAAGGGGAACTGCTACCTTGGATCTAATCCTTATAAACAGGGAGGAAATGGTTGAGGAGGTAAAAGTGGCTGGGACCCTAGGAGGTAGCGACCATGCTATTTTAGAATTTTGGATAACTAGAGGAGGAAGACCTGTGAAGACTCAGACGTCAAGGTTAGATTTCAGAAAGGCAGATTTTAAGGGATTCAGAAAGAGAATTGGAGGGATCCAATGGCTGGATATCCTTAAAGACAAAAATGTCCAGGAAGGATGGGAAATCTTGAAAAATGAAATTCTCAAAGCACAATTGTTAACAATTCCGAAAAGAGGGAAGAATAGGAAGCATTTAAGGAAACCAGGATGGATGAACACAGAACTTAAGCACATGCTAAAAAGGAAGAAAAAAATGTTTATAAAATGGAAAGAGGGAGGCATATCTAAAGAAGAATATAATGCTGTCTGCAGAACCTGCAGGGCACAAATCAGATTAGCTAAAGCTGACAATGAATTGAGGCTTGCAAGAGATGTCAAAAGCAATAATAAAGGATTTTGGGGATATGTCAAAAGTAAAAGAAAAGTCAAAGATGCTATAGGATTTTTACAGGATGAAAATGATGAAATGGTAAGACAGGATGTTGAGAAGGCTGAACTTTTAAATTCCTATTTTGCATCTGTTTTCTCTCAGAAAGGAAATGTAACATCAACTGTTCTTCACTGTCCTATTAAGGGAATAGAAGAATCCAGGATATCTATAAACAGAAAGATAGTGAGGAAACACTTAGCTAACCTAAATGAATTCAAGTCTCCAGGTCCAGATGAATTACACCCCAGAGTACTGAAGGAGATAGCAGAAGAAAGTTTTGAACCCCTCTCCATAATCTTTGAAAATTCTTGGAGAACAGGAGAAGTCCCAGAAGACTGGAGAAGGGCAAATGTTGTTCCTATCTTCAAAAAGGGGAAGAAGGTGGACCCAGGCAACTATAGGCCGGTGAGTCTGACTTCTATACCAGAAAAGATCTTTGAACAAATTATTAAACAACATGTATGTCAGTACCTGGATAAGAATGAAGTGATTAAACAGAGTCAGCATGGGTTTGTAACTAATAAGTCATGTCAGACTAACTTAATTTCCTTCTATGACGGAATCACTGATTGGGTGGATCAAGGAAATGCTGTAGATATAGTGTAGTAATATAGTATAGTAGGTATAGTATGGAATGGACAAGGCAACTGATGGATTCATAACTGGCTTAGTGATCGGACCCAAAGAGTGGTCGTAAATGGCTGCACATCCAGCTGGAAAAATGTCTCAAGTGGGGTACCACAGGGCTCTGTCCTGGGCCCTGTATTGTTCAACATCTTTATCAACGATTTAGATGAAGGAATTGAGGGTAAACTGATTAAATTTGCCGATGACACAAAGCTAGGAGGGATAGCTAATACTAGAGAAGAGAGAGAGAGGATTAAAAAATATATAAATAAACTGGAGAAGTGGGCAGCAACTAACAGAATGGTTTTTAACAGGGAAAAATGCAAAGTACTACATCTGGGCAATAAAAATGAAAAAAGCATATACAGAATGGGAGGAATAGGCCTAAGCAACAGCACATGTGAAAAAGACTTGGGTATACTAATAGATCACAGACTGAATATGGGTCAACAGTGTGATGCAGCAGCAAAAAGAGCAAATGCAATTCTAGGATGTATTAACAGAAGAATACAGTCTAGATCACGTGAAGTCATTATTTCCCTCTACTCCTCTTTGGTCAGACCTCATCTGGAATATTGTGTCCAGTTTTGGACACCACATTTTAAAAAAGACATCAACAAACTGAAGCAAGTTCAGAAAAGAGCAACCATAATGGTGACCGGTCTGCAAACCCTGTCTTATGAGGAAAGGTTGCAGGATTTGGGATTGTTTAGTTTGCAAAAGAGAAGACTGAGAGGAGACTTAATAGCTGTCTACAAATATCTAAAGGGCTGTCACATTGTAGAAGGATCAACTTTTTTCTCATTTGCACAAGGAAAGACTAGAAGCAATGGGATGAAACTGAATGGGAGGAGACACAGATTAGATATTAGAAAAAACTTTTTGACAGTTAGAGTGATCAATGAGTGGAACAAGCTGCCTCGAGAAGTGGTGAGTTCTCCTTCAATGGAAGTCATCAAACAGAGGCTGGACAGACATCTGACTGGGATGATTTAGTGAATCCTGCTTTGAGCAGGGGGTTGGACCAGATGGCCCAGGAGGTCCCTTCCAACTCTACGATTCTATGATTCTATGATTCTATCTGGGTACCATCCTTTACACCGCCTGCGCCTCTCCTCATCTATTGCAACTACACGGCCCTGGGGCTACAGCTTCACCTGTGGGGAGCTACATCATCTATGCTGCAACACACCACCAGCCCCAGAGGATCTGCATGCAGCGTCGGCCTAACATCTCACTTGCTGAACACCACAGGTGACGTCACAAACTTTTCCACTTAAACTACATTACAAACTCCCATTGATTTTTGGGCGCCCAGGGCCACGGACCGGGTCGCCGCTGCTGTGACACCTTCCCCTGACATTGGCCTGGTACCGAGTACCCCACGGCCCTGGGAGGGCGACCCAGTAACTGTTTAGCTATTTCTAAAAGCAAAATAAGGAAAAAACAGCCAACTTACCTCCAAGATGTAATCCTCGGTGCATCAGAAGTCACAAAAACTATGTGTCCTCAAAAGAAAAATGGAGAAAAGGGTAGAAATGCCCATTTATTATGTTATTTAAAAATTCCATCACTTAGACAAGATGATACAAATAAGTAAAATTCCATTATGTTTCAAATGCTGCAAGTGCTCCTAAGATGGTCTTAATATACCAGTTTGGGCCTTTATGAAAAACAATTTTTTGTCACGTTCCAGGGACCGTACATTTTTTACATTTTTTTTGGTGATATCTGTGTTTTTTTCAGAATGAGTTGGATTTGTTAGTGGAATCATTTTGGGGTACACATAACTTATTATCCAAATTATATTAAAGGGGTTGTCCAGTCTTAAGCTAAGAGCCTGTAGTTTATGCTGATGACACTCAGATCTACCTCTCTGGCCCAGACGTCCCCTCTCTGCTGTCCAGAATCCCAGAGTGTCTATCAGCCATATCTTCCTTCTTCTCTTCTCGCTTCCTCAAACTCAATGTGGACAAATCTGAACTCATCATGTTTCCTCCATCTCACAGATCTTCCTTACCCGACCTAGCTATAGCAATTAATAACATCACGCTTTCCCCAGTACCGGAAGTCCCCTGCCTCAGAGTAACCTTTGACGCTGCCCTGTCCTTCTAACCGCACATCCAAGCTCTTTCTACCTCCTGTCGCCTCAAGCTCAAAAATATTTCCAGAATCCGTCCTTTCCTCAACCCTTAATCTACTAAAATGCTTGTGCATGCCCTCATCATCTCCCGCCTCGACTACTGCAACATCCTTTTCTGTGGTCTCCCTGCTAACACCCTCGCACCTCTCCAGTCCATCCTTAACTCTGCTGCCTGACTAATTCATCTCTCTCCTCGCTATTGGACACCATGTCTCATTTGGAGAGCCCCTGTGTGCCTAAAAAGTGAAAACCCCATACATGTGGTACCATTTTGGAAACTAGACCCCTTAAGGAACTTATCTAGATGTGTAGTGAGCACTTTGAACCCCCAAGTGCTTCACAAAAGTTTATAACATAGAGCAGTGAAAATAAAAAAATCATTTTTTTTCCTCAAAAATGATTTTTTAGCATGCTATTTTTTATTTTCACATGGCTAACAGGAGAAATTGGACCACAAAAGTTGTTGTCCAGTTTGTTCTGAGTACACTGGTACCTCATATGTGGGGGGGAACCACTGTTTGGGCACACGGCAGGGCTCAGAAAGGGAAGGAGCGCCATTTGACTTTTTTAAATAAAAATTAGCTCCAATCGTTAGCGGACACCATGTCGTGTTTGGAGAGCCCCTGTGTGCCTAAACTTTGGAGCTCCCCCACAAATGACCCCATTTTGGAAACTAGACCCCCTAAGGAACTTATCTAGATTCATAGTGAGCACTTTGAACCTCCAGGTGCTTCACAGAAGTTTATAACGCAGAGCCGTGAAAATAAAAAAAATTTTTTTTCCTAAAAAAATATTTTTTAGTCCGCAATTTTTTATTTTCACAAGGGTAACAGGAGAAATTGGACCCCAAAAGTTGTTGTACAGTGTGTCCTGAGTGCGCTGGTACCCTATATGTTGGGGGAACCACTGTTTGGGCACACGTTGGGGCTCAGAAGGGAAGTAGTGACATTTTGAAATGCTGACTTTGATGGCATGGACTGCGGGTGCCATGTTACATTTGCAGAGCCCCTGATGTGCCTAAACTGTAGAAACCTCCCACATGTGACCTCATTTTGGAAACTAGACCCCCCAAGGAACTTATCTAGATGTGTGGTGAGCACCTTGAACCCCCAAGTGCTTCACAGAAGTTTATAATACAGAGCCGTGAAAATAAAAAATCATTTTTTTTCCTCAAAAAAAAAGATTTTTAGCCCGCAATTTTTTTTCACAAGGGTAACAGGATAAATTGGACCCCAAAAGTTGTTGTACAGGTTGTCCTGAGTACACTGATACCCCATATGTGGGGGATGACCACTGTATGGGCACACGTCAGGGCTCAGAAGGGAAGTAGTGACATTTTGAAATGCTGACTTTGATGGAATGGTCTGCGGGCATTATGTTACATTTGCAGAGCCCTTGATGTACCTAAACTGTGGAAACCCCCACAAGAGACCCCATTTTGGAAACTAGACCCCATAAAGAACTTGCCTAGATGTGTGGTGAGCACCTTTGAACCCCCAAGTGCTTCACAGAAGATTATAACACAGAGCCATGAAAATAAAAAATCAATTTTTTCCTCAAAAAATGATTTTCTAGCTCGCAATTTTTTATTTTCACAAGGGTGACAGGAGAAATTGGACCCCAAAAGTTGTTGTCCAGTTTGTTCTGAGTACGCTGGTACCCCATATGTGGGGGGGAACCATTGTTTGGGCACACAGCAGGGCTCGGAATGGAAGTAGTGATGTTTTGAAATGCAGACTTTGATGGAATAGTCTGCGGTCGTCGTTACGTTTGCAGAGCCCCTGATGTGCCTAAACAGTGGAAACCCCCATAAGTGACCCCATTTTGGAAACTAGACCTTTCAAGGAACTTATCTAGATGTGTTGTGAGCACTTTGAACCCCCAAGTGCTTCACAGAAGTTTATAATGCAGAGACGTGAAAATGAAAAAATCATTTTTTTTCCACAAAAATAATTTTTTAGCCCCCAATTTTTTATTTTCCCAAGGGTAACAGGAGAAATTAGTCCCCAAAAGTTGTTGTGCAATTTTTCCTGAGTACGCTGATACCCCATATGTTGGGGTAAACCACTGTTTGGGCACATGTCGGGGCTTGGAAGGGAGGGAGCACCGTTTGACTTTTTGAACGCAAAATTGGCTGGAATCAATGGTGGCACCATGTTGCGTTTGAAGACCCCCTGATGTGCCTAAACAGTGGAAACCCCTCAATTCTATCTCCAATCCTAACCCCAACACACCCATAACCACAACCCTAACCCCAACACATCTCTAACCCTAATCCCAACCCTAGCCATAACCCTAACCCCAACACACCCCTAACCCTAATTCCAACCCTAACCACAAGCCTAACCCTAACACACCCCTAACCCTAATCTTAACCCTAATTCAACCCTTTTCCTAATTCTAACCCTAATTCCACCCTAACCCTAATTGCAACCCTAACCCTAATTCCACCCTAACCCTAATTGCAACCCTAGCCCTAACCCTAATTCCACCCTAACCCTAATTCCAACTCTAACCCTAATTCCAACCCTAACCCTAACCCTAATTCCAACCCTAACCCTAATTCCAACCCTTACCCTAATTCCAACCCTAAGTCTAACCCTAACCCTAATGGAAAAATAAAAATATTTTCTTTATTTTATTAGTTGTGCCTATCTATGGGGGTGATAATCGGGGGGTTTATTTACTTTTTATTTCATTTTGATCACTGTGAGAGTGATCAAAATGAAAGAATGGAATCTGCAGCCGGCAGATTCGGGCGGGCGCACTGCGCCTGCTCCCGCCATTTTCCAAGATGGCGGCGCCCATGATCCGGACCCACGGGACACTGGGAGCGACAGGGGGACTCAGAAGGAACCGGGGGGTGAGGGGGGATAGGAAGCTGGCAGGGAGCAGAGGGAAGGGGAGGGGGGAAGATGATGACAGCGGCGGCAGATCGCCGCTGTTATTCAGTCCCGAGGGGGCGATCGGAGTCACCAGCCATGGCCGATGCTACTGCAGCATCGGCCATGGCTGGATTGTAATATTTCATCAATTTTCATTGATGAAATATTACTATCGCTCTGATTGGCTGTTTCACTTTTAACAGCCAATCAGAGCGATCGTAGCCACGTGGGGGCGAAACCTTGCCCCCTGTGGTGAATTACAAAGCCCCCTGTATCTGCTGGTCAGGTGACCTTTCATTGACCCCGGTCACCCGACCCGCAGGGGGGCTTTGAAGTCATGACACAGGGTATGTGTCATGGGTCGGATTGGCACCGACTATCATGACGCATATGCTGTGTCACAGGTTGGGAAGGGGTTAATTCAATCATTAAAAAACATTAAGCAGAAATAACTTAATACCTAGGGGGGTCAGAGATCAAAATATAAGTTGTAAATTCAACATTACAAATATATCTGGTTGTTGACCAAGGGGCAAAAAAGCTACCATGCCCTAATGAGCCCTAATATGGCCCTTCCTGACTGCGGAGGTTGGCACCCTAATTGTAGACGATGTGGTGGCCCCGCTCAACGTCGGTGTCCCTAGTAACGCCCTAGACCACTCTACATTTACAAAAAGAGGACACAAAAAATACACACACTCACACCTATGATACCGACAAACAAAAAGTGAAGAGACATTAGAATCATAGAATCGTAGAGTTGGAAGGGACCTCCTGGGCCATCTGATCCAACCCCCTGCTCAAAGCAGGATTCACTAAATCATCCCAGTCAGATGTCTGTCCAGCCTCTGTTTGAAGACTTCCATTGAAGGAGAACTCACCACTTCTCGTGGCAGCCTTTTCCACTCATTGATCACTCTAACTGTCAAAAAGTTTTTTCTAATATCTAATCTGTGTCTCCTCCCATTCAGTTTCATCCCATTGCTTCTAGTCTTTCCTTGTGCAAATGAGAATAAAGTTGTTCCTTCTACAATGTGACAGCCCTTTAGATATTTGTAGACAGCTATTAAGTCTCCTCTCAGTCTTCTCTTTTGCAAACTAAACATTCCCAAATCCTGCAACCTTTCCTCATAAGACAGGGTTTGCAGACCGGTCACCATTCTGGTTGCTCTTTTCTGAACTTGCTCCAGTTTGTTGATGTCTTTTTTAAAATGTGGTGCCCAAAACTGGACACAATATTCCAGATGAGGTCTGACCAAAGAGGAGTAGAGGGAAATAATGACTTCACGTGATCTAGACTGTATGCTTCTGTTAATACATCCTAGAATTGCATTTGCCTTTTTTGCTGCTGCATCACACTGTTGACTCATATTCAGTCTGTGATCTATTAGTATACCCAAGTCTTTTTCACATGTGCTGTCACTTAGCCCTATTCCTCCCATTCTATATCTGCTTTTTTCATTTTTATTGCCCAGATGTAGTACTTTGCATTTCTCCCTGTTAAAAACCATTCTGTTAGTTGCTGCCCACTTCTCCAGTTTATTTAAATCTTTTTGAATCCTCTCTCTCTTCTCTAGTATTAGCTATCCCTCCTAGCTTTGTGTCATCAGCAAATTTAATCAGTTTACCCTCAATTCCTTCATCTAAATCGTTGATAAAGATGTTGAACAATACAGGGCCCAGGACAGAGCCCTGTGGTACCCCACTTGAGACATTCTTCCAACTGGATGTGCAGCCATTTACGACCACTCTTTGGGTCCGATCACTAAGCCAGTTATGAATCCACCTAACAGTTGCCTTGTCCATTCCATACTTAGTCATTTTTTCAATAAGGATTGTATGAGAGACTTTGTCAAATGCTTTGCTGAAGTCAAGATATACTATATCTACAGCATTTCCTTGATCCACCCAATCAGTGATACCATCATAGAAGGAAATTAAGTTAGTCTGACATGACTTATTAGCTACAAACCCATGCTGACTCTGTTTAATCACTTCATTCTTATCCAGGTATTGACATACATGTTGTTTAATAATTTGTTCAAAGATCTTTCCTGGTATAGAAGTCAGACTCACCGGCCTATAGTTGCCTGCGTCCACCTTCTTCCCCTTTTTGAAGATAGGAGCAACATTTGCTCTTCTCCAGTCTTCTGGCACTTCTCCTGTTCTCCAAGAATTTTCAAAGATTATGGAGAGGGGTTCAAAAATTTCTTCTGCTATCTCCTTCAGTACTCTGGGGTGTAATTCATCTGGACCTGGAGACTTGAATTCATTTAGGTTAGCTAAGTGTTTCCTCACTATCTTTCTGTTTATAGATATCCTGGATTCTTCTATTCCCTTAATAGGACAGTGAATAACAGTTGATGTTACATTTCCTTTCTGAGAGAAAACAGATGCAAAATAGGAATTTAAAAGTTCAGCCTTCTCAACATCCTGTCTTACCATTTCATCATTTTCATCCTGTAAAAATCCTATAGCATCTTTGACTTTTCTTTTACTTTTGACATATCCCCAAAATCCTTTAATATTGCTTTTGACATCTCTTGCAAGCCTCAATTCATTTTCAGCTTTAGATAATCTGATTTGTGCCCTGCAGGTTCTGCAGACAGCATTATATTCTTCTTTAGATATGCCTCCTTCTTTCCATTTTATAAACATTTTTTTCTTCCTTTTTAGCATGTGCTTAAGTTCTGTGTTCATCCATCCTGGTTTCCTTAAATGCTTCCTATTCTTCCCTCTTTTCGGAATTGTTAACAACTGTGCTTTGAGAATTTCATTTTTCAAGATTTCCCATCCTTCCTGGACATTTTTGTCTTTAAGGATATCCAGCCATTGGATCCCTCCAATTCTCTTTCTGAATCCCTTAAAATCTGCCTTTCTGAAATCTAACCTTGACGTCTGAGTCTTCACAGGTCTTCCTCCTCTAGTTATCCAAAATTCTAAAATAGCATGGTCTCTACCTCCTAGGGTCCCAGCCACTTTTACCTCCTCAACCATTTCCTCCCTGTTTATAAGGATTAGATCCAAGGTAGCAGTTCCCCTTGTTTTCTTGGAGAACTTGGCCATTTGATGCATAAAGAGTTCATCCATATCTTCAGCTTGCACAGGCGGCCTGTAGTAAATGCCTACAATGGTGTCCTTTCCATTGTTCTGTCCTTGTATTCTTACCCAAACAGTTTCCACAGAACTCCCAGTCTCTGAAGCATCAATCTCTGTGCAGATATACGTGTTTCTAACATACAATGCGACACCCCCTCCTCGTTTATCAAGTCTGTTTCTTGTAAATAAGTTGTATCCTTCTAGTCTTGTATTCCAATCATGTGTATTGTCCCACCAAGTTTCAGTGATTCCAATGACATCATATTTCTTTTCCTGTGTTAGTAGTTCCAATTCTCCTTGTTTGTTGCCCATGCTTTGTGCATTAGTATAGAAACATTTTAGTTTGTGATTGGTTTCTCTTTCTCCAATATTTTTATTAATTAGATTCTTTTGTCTTTGTTCTTCCTTTCCACTTCTAATAGCAGAGTTCTCAATAGCATTTGTCAGGTGTATGGATTTTTCTGGTCTTTTGCTTCCCTTCCCATGTTGTTCTAGTTTAAAGCTCTCCTTACAAGTGTAGCAAGGCGACTTCCAAATACATGCTTTCCAGTCTTCGTAAGGTGCACCCCATCTCTAGCAAGTAGTCCATCGTATAAGTATAAGTTGTCTCATACAAAAAGTGCTAAAGTGCTGTAAACTTATCTCGTAGTACAAAACTGTAAACTTATCTCGTAGTACCAATACCCAAAGACTAGAGTCTCATCTCGAAAAAAGCCAAGGGTATAGAATGTGCAGCTTTAATAAGACTTATCTCGCAGTCAAAAAATACTGACCAGCTGCAATAGGCAGACCCATATGATAATAATCAGTAAAAAACGTCTACAGAGAAATTCATATACTGTATAATAATCAGCACATATGAAAATTCATTTGTCCAAATATAAGGACACGCACATAGAATAATTCAAACACTGCACATCAAAGACAGACAAAACCGCATTAGTATGCAGCAACTGTTGTATCTGAAGAAGGGTTTTGGATGACCCTCTAAAAAGCCTGAGGTCAAATCCACCTTAAATAAAAAATAAATTACACATGGAAAAAATATTATATACCATATGTAATATTAAATGCACCAGGGTAGAGTATTATATCTCCTGAGGCTAATAAATTAGCCTCAATAGGCCTTTTCTCCTGTGGTACCCAGAACCGATACTCATATGACATAGATAACACCAACTGTTGCAACTGGATAAGGGCGTTCAATAACCCTATATAGAAGTTCATTCACATCCCCAAAAGGTGTAAAGGATATCAATAAATTTCACAAACAAAAAAGTTGCATGCAATATGCAGTATTTCTTGCAACAGAAAAAAATTGTTCAGAGAACTCTCTGTCTCATTAGGTATTTCACAATAACCCAAATACCCATTCATCATATGGTACCACAGAGGGTCTGCCAGATATAATGCGTAGCAATATACTTATCAGCCATTGATGCAGACGAAACCCGATGCGTTTCCCCCTCCAGATTGGTGAGGGTTCATCAGGGGTCAAAAAAGTTGGGTCTCATTACCCCTGGCCGATAGAACAATGCACTGTGTCCTTTCAAGATTCGGCGTGGATATGGAACGCCACTTCCGGTCACAGGTAATCCATCATGAAGTTCAAATGGAGCGAACACTGCGTTCCAAGGAACCGGAGGGGTGTAATAGAGGGGAGGGACACTCAATGATGCGTAGCGCTGGTTAGTCAGACTTCTGCTCAGATGACATCAGGACGAGTGCACACCTAAAACAAGCATCCCGGGAACATGGCTTATGTTACTTAGTATCAGATATATACTGAAGGGAGATAGGTATTCTTCTGTTACATTTCATGCATCCTATCACAGAAAGCGGACATATACTGCCTGGTGTAAATACATATCTGCAAATAATATGCAAAATACCCCTTCTTAAAACATAAATATGAACACCGAAGCAAAAACCCCGGGAACACAGCATATGTTCCATAATACCGGAGATATAATGAAAAAAGATAAATACCAAATTTTCCGGGTCCTGTCACCAAACGCGGACACATACTGCCTGATGTAAATACATTTCTACAAGCAATCTATGAAAACACCCCTTCTTAGGACATAAATATGCCCTATATTAAGTGTCAATATTGCTAGATATATACAGTGGGGAAAAAAAGTATTTAGTCAGTCAGCAATAGTGCAAGTTCCACCACTTAAAAAGATGAGAGGCGTCTGTAATTTACATCATAGGTAGACCTCAACTATGGGAGACAAACTGAGAAAAAAAAATCCAGAAAATCACATTGTCTGTTTTTTTTTTCATTTTATTTGCATATTATGGTGGAAAATAAGTATTTGGTCAGAAACAAAATTTCATCTCAATACTTTGTGATATATCCTTTGTTGGCAATGACAGAGGTCAAACGTTTTCTGTAAGTCTTCACAAGGTTGCCACACACTGTTGTTGGTATGTTGGCCCATTCCTCCATGCAGATCTCCTCTAGAGCAGTGATGTTTTTGGCTTTTCGCTTGGCAACACGGACTTTCAACTCCCTCCAAAGGTTTTCTATAGGGTTGAGATCTGGAGACTGGCTAGGCCACTCCAGGACCTTGAAATGCTTCTTACGAAGCCACTCCTTCGTTGCCCTGGCGGTGTGCTTTGGATCATTGTCATGTTGAAAGACCCAGCCACGTTTCATCTTCAATGCCCTTGCTGATGGAAGGAGGTTTGCACTCAAAATCTCACGATACATGGCCCCATTCATTCTTTCATGTACCCGGATCAGTCGTCCTGGCCCCTTTGCAGAGAAACAGCCCCAAAGCATGATGTTTCCACCACCATGCTTTACAGTAGGTATGGTGTTTGATGGATGCAACTCAGTATTCTTTTTCCTCCAAACACGACAAGTTGTGTTTCTACCAAACAGTTCCAGTTTGGTTTCATCAGACCATAGGACATTCTCCCAAAACTCCTCTGGATCATCCAAATGCTCTCTAGCAAAATTCAGACGGGCCCGGACATGTACAGGCTTAAGCAGTGGGACACGTCTGGCACTGCAGGATCTGAGTCCATGGTGGCGTAGTGTGTTACTTATGGTAGGCCTTGTTACATTGGTCCCAGCTCTCTGCAGTTCATTCACTAGGTCCCCCCGCGTGGTTCTGGGATTTTTGCTCACCGTTCTTGTGATCATTCTGACCCCACGGGGTGGGATTTTGCGTGGAGCATCAGATCGAGGGAGATTATCAGTGGTCTTGTATGTCTTCCATTTTCTAATTATTGCTCCCACAGTTGATTTCTTCACTCCAAGCTGGTTGGCTATTGCAGATTCAGTCTTCCCAGCCTGGTGCAGGGCTACAATTTTGTTTCTGGTGTCCTTTGACAGCTCTTTGGTCTTCACCATAGTGGAGTTTGTAGTCAGACTGTTTGAGGGTGTGCACAGGTGTCTTTTTATACTGATAACAAGTTTAAACAGGTGCCATTACTACAGGTAATGAGTGGAGGAAAGAGGAGACTCTTAAAGAAGAAGTTACAGGTCTGTGAGAGCCAGAAATCTTGATTGCTTGTTTCTGACCAAATACTTATTTTCCACCATAATATGCAAATAAAATGAAAAAAAAAACAGACAATGTGATTTTCTGGATTTTTTTTTCTCAGTTTGTCTCCCATAGTTGAGGTCTACCTATGATGTAAATTACAGACGCCTCTCATCTTTTTAAGTGGTGGAACTTGCACTATTGCTGACTGACTAAATACTTTTTTTCCCCACTGTATGTTGTTATATCCAGCATAATTCATCAAATTACAGCATTCATGATATCGATACATCACACGTTTCCCAGAATATACTGAACCCCCTCAAAAGCACGAAGCAAGCTTAATGTGTCCTAAAGACAAAATGATAAAATGAAAAATAATAACCTAAATTATATTTTGACACAATCATTATTAAGGCCCACAAAAGAGCCATAAAGAGTATACTGGAAGGTCAACAACCACAGATGTGTATGCGTCTGCACAAACGGTTAGAAACTGACTCCATGAGGTTGGTCTGAGTGCCTGACGTCCACAGATGGGGGTTGTGTTCACAGCCCAACACCGTGCAGGATGCTTGGCATTTGCCACAGAACATCAGGATTGGCAAATTCGCCACTGGCGCCCTGTGCTCTTCACAGATGAAAGCAGGTTCTCACTGGGCACATGTGACAGACGTGACAGAGTCTGGAGATGCCAAGGAGAGCGATTTGCTGCCTGCAACATCCTTCAGCATGACCGGTTTGCCAGTGGGTAAGTAATGGTGTGGGGTGGCATTTCTTTGGAGGGCTGCACGGTGTTGGACTTTGAGCACAACCTCCATCTGTGGACGTCGGGGACTCAGACCATCCTCATGGAGTCGGTTTCTAGCCGTTTGTGCAGACAAATGGCACATTAGCATATGGGAGGGGGAAAACTTTTCAAGATAGGTGGTGACCATGGTGGCCATTTTGAAGTCAGCCGTTTTGGATTCAACTTTATTTTTTTTCACAAAAAAAACCAATGGTGTGCTTGGTTTTAACGTAAATTTATTCTTTTGTGAGTTATTTACAAGTTTCTTTTTGTTTACAGCCATTGACATGACACAGAGATTAACACGTGCCGATAGAAATTGTGTTGATATCTGGTGAACGCAGTACCCGGGTCATTGCAGCAGATTTAAATGCAAGACACCCTACACAAGAAAACTGTCACCATTCCTATTTTATTTAGGTGTATCCATATAAATGGCCCACCCAAAAAAGTTTGCCTAATAACTGAACATAATGTTCTGTGTAAACTGAGGGTCCTGTTTCAATTTTTGTTTTGTTGCCAATTCAGCGCGCCGATCTGGGTCACCAACCATTCCCATTTTATTTAGCTGTGTCCATATAAATGGCCCACCCTGTATATACATATTTATGTGTATATATGTATATATATATATATATATATATATATTCATGCACGGCTAGCATGCAAGTACATATATACCAGTACCACCTGGGGCACTTCCCTTTACAGACCCCTTCCTGATTTCCTATTCTTTTGTGTGCTTGTCACACTTAAATGTTTTGGATCACCAAATTAAAATATTAGACAAATAACACAAGTAAACACTAAATGCAGTTTTTAAATTAAGGTCTTTATTATTAAGGAAAAAAGAAATTCAAACCTACAGGGCCCTGTGTGAAAAAATGATTGCTCCCTAAGCCTAGTAACTGTTTGGGCCACCCTTAGCAGCATTAACTACAATCAAGCATTTGCAAAAACTGGCAATGAATCTTTTACAATGCTCTGGAGAAATTTTGGCCCACTCATGTTTGCAAAATTGTTGTAATTCTGCCACATTGGAGGGTTTTTGAGCATGACCTGCCTTTTTAAGGTCATGCCACAGCATCTCAATCGGATTAAGGTCAGGACTTTGACTAGGCAACTCCAAAGTCTTAATTTTGTTTTTCTTAAGCCATTCAAAGGTGGACTTGCTGGTGTGTTTTGGATTCTTGTCCTGCTGCATAACCCAAGTGCTCTTCAGCTTGTGGTCATGAACAGATGGCCAGATACTTTCCTTTAGCACTTTTTGGTAGACAGCAGAATTCATGGTTCCATTTACCACAGCAAGTCTTCCAGGTCTTGAAGCAGAAAACCAGCCCCAGACCATCACACTACCACCACATTTTACTGTTGGTATGATGTTCGTTTTCTGATATGTTGCATTACTTCTACGCCAGATGTAATGGGACATACACCTTTTTAAAAGTTAAACTTTTGTCTCACCAGTCCACAGAGTTTTCTCCCAAAAGTCTTGGAGATCATAAAAATGTTTTCTGGGAAAACTGAGACAAGCCTTTATGTTCATATTGCTCAGCAGTGGTTTTCATCTTGGAACTCTGCCATGCAGGCTATTTTTACCCAGTCTCTTTCTTATGGTGGAGTCATGAACACTGACCTTATCTGAGGCAAGTGAGAAGTGCAGTTGTTTGGATGTTTCATATTTTCTTTTACAGCATTCACTAAGTGGGATAAATAATACTATAACTTTTATAGTACAGGTCATTATAAATGAATGTTGTTTTTGGAAAAGAGCTATTTTTCACAAGTAAACCTTTTTTTATTATTAAAGTTGATATATTGATGTTTTTATATTTATATATTTTTTACACTTAAAAACATTTTTTACAATGCTTATTAGTCCCACAAGGGAACTTGAACATGTGATTCTATAATCGATTTGATAAGTTATATATCGCAGTGCATTACCCAGGCTCTAAGTGTTTGACTGACAGCCTATTAAACCATACCTCTGGTGGGCTCTGATGGACTTAGGCTTATGGTAGATGGGAAGGCCATTGTTAGTCATCCTTGTTGCCATAGCAAATGTATCCTGCAATGATGTTGTGGTAGTGCTGATGGACTGACAGAGGTAGCGATATCAAACTTCTCACATACTTCTGTCAGTCACTATTGACAGCAGCATGAGAGGAGTTAAACTGCTAGGATCGGAGCTAGGGTTATGCTAAGTTTTGAAGTTATCCCCTATACTTAGGATAAGGGATAACTTCCAGATCACCAGGGGTCCTGAAGAACCCCATCTGAATGGAGCAGAGGTCAAACTTGTACACCTCCACTCAGGTACAGACTGGGGCTAAAATTCAGCCCTGTCATTTGAAATTTCACAGGCCCATTCTGTGCCCATCCCCAAGCACCACATGGGATATATTACTAATATTATCCTAGATTGAGGAAGGCAAGTTTTACTACAAGACGAATATTTCTAGTGAAACCTGCGGTCTGCTGGGGTAAGTGACGGAGTCAGTGACTTTCTGCTCCGTCACAACTCTTAACAGTATGGGTGTCTTGAGAACACCGTTTCTGCTAACAATGTAGCAGACAAGGCAGCCCACAACCAGACAGGCCCTTCTGGCATTTGCCAGAATTGCCAGATGGCCAGTCCAGCCCTGCCTCCACTCCATTCATTCATACATCGCTTGGCTATCTCTAGCAGTCAGTCCCATGGAGAATGAATTGAGTAGAGATGTGCATGTTCGACCTCTGCTACATTCAGATGCGGCTCTTCAGATCCATATTATGCAGGGCATGTGAGAGTCCCAGTAGGCACTCACTCCTCATGATCAGCAAGTTATCCCCTGTATTATGGATTATAGGTAACTCTCAACTTCTAACAAGTCCTGGCAAATGTAGCTCAAAGTATGAACCTTATTTCCAGTGGTATTTCTATGTTCAAATGGGCATAATACAGTAGTCTACTCTAATTAAACTCAGTGGACCGATCGAGAGAATGTTTAAATCATGTTTTCAGCAATTGAGACGGAATCCCCATACAGACTAATGAGCACACTGCTGTGTGGACAGCCCCTAAACTAAACAATAAAGCAATTCTCACTTAAAGCAGCAGCTCCAAAAGCAGGTAACCTTTTTGAATGTATAAAAAGAGTGATATGGACCTTGATCTCAATGTAGCTTTACCAAAAATGGTAAGGACCATGATCTCAATGTAGCTTTACCAAAAATGGTAAGGAACATGATCTCAATGTAGCTTTACCAAAAATGGTAAGGACCGTGTTCTAAATGTAGCTTCACCAAGATTGGTAAGGACCGTGTTCTAAATGTAGCTTCACCAAGAGTGGTAAGGACCGTGTTCTAAATGTAGCTTCACCAAGAGTGGTAAGGACCGTGTTCTAAATGTAGCTTCATTAAGAGTGGTAAGGACCGTGTTCTAAATGTAGCTTTACCAAGAGTGGTAAGGACCATGATCTCAATGTAGCTTCACCAAGAGTGGTAAGGACCGTGTTCTAAATGTAGCTTCATTAAGAGTGGTAAGGACCGTGTTCTAAATGTAGCTTCACCAAGATTGGTAAGGACCGTGTTCTAAATGTAGCTTCACCAAGAGTGGTAAGGACCGTGTTCTAAATGTAGCTTCACCAAGAGTGGTAAGGACCGTGTTCTAAATGTAGCTTCATTAAGAGTGGTAAGGACCGTGTTCTAAATGTAGCTTTACCAAGAGTGGTAAGGACCATGATCTCAATGTAGCTATACCCCTTTGTAAATCCTTTTAATGTATTATTATCAACATGCTTAACTATATGCATGGTCAATACAAACAGATAGCACATTATTTAAATGTGATAAGAATCTTAAAAAGACCAGTGGCATACATTATGTGGCGGAAAGGAGATTCTGAGATCAATAAGAGATTTGAAACTTTACAGTAAGTATATGTTCTGTTTCAAAGAGTATAGTAGTAAAATTAGATGCTATGATATGATTCAAAAAGGGCTGAATGCTTACCTAATGGTAAATTCCATTGAGGGTTATAAATAAATTAGCGTTACTTAAAGAGGTTGTCTGTGTCTTTTTTTATTGAAGGACAATTCTTGGGGTAGATTATTAATATCTGATTGGTGGGGGTGCAACATCTGGCACCACCGTGGATTAGCTGTTCCTGTTGCCAGTGGCGGCCAGATGTGCTAAATTGTGGAGAAGAACTATACAACTCTGTCAGCTGTATAGTGACATCAGCTGGATACTGCACATCCGCCCTCTATTGATTCAAATAGGTGATAGATGTGCACTACCTGGTCGTGGCCATTATACAGTTGACAGAGCCCCACAACAGACCACATATGGCTGTCACCAGTATCAGGAACAGCTGATTGACTGGGATGCCAGGTGTTACAGCCCTACTAATAAGATATTTGACCATGCATTATAAGGATAGACCATCTATATAAAAGTCCCAGACAACCCCTTTTAGGTACCAATGCAATATACACTACTCAGAAAAATAAAGGGAATGCTAAAATAACACATCCTAAATATCACTGTATTAAATATTCCAGTTGCAAATCTTTATTCGTTACATAGTGAAATGCTATGAGAGCAATAAAACATAAAAATAATCAAAGTAAATCAAAATTATTATCCTATGGAGGTCAATTTGGAATGATACTGAAAAATTTATGTGGAAAATCAATTTACAGGCTGATCCAACTTCAGTGGAAATGCCTCAAGACAAGGAAATGATGCTCAGTAGTGTGTGAGGACTCCACGTTACTATATGACCTCCCTACAACGCTCGTACATGATGAGGCAGTGGATGTTCTCCTGAGGGATCTCCTCCCAGACCTGGATTAAAGCATCAGTCAACTGGTGAATGAATGGAGTGAAATATGATGTCCCAGATGTGGAATGGGCAGGCCAGTCCATAGTATCAATTCCTTCATCATACAGAAACTGCTGACACACTTCAGACACATGAGGTCTCACATTGTCAAGAATCAGAAGGAACCCAGGGTCCAGCACATCTGCATGTGGTCTCACAATGGGTCTGATGATCTAATTCTGGTACCTAATGGCAGTCAGGGTACATCTGGCTAGCACATGGATGGCTGTGCGGGCCTCCAAAGAATTGCCTCCCCACATCATTCCTGACTCACTGCCAAACCAGTCATGCTGGTGGATGTTGCAGGCAGCAGAACGTTCTTGGCATCTCCAGAATCTATCTCATCTGTCCCATGTGCTCAGTGTGAACCTGCTCTCATCTTTGAAGTGTATACTGCGCCAATGTTGAATCTGCCAATCTTGGTGTTCTCTGACAAATGCCAATCGCCTTACATGTTCTTGGACTGTAAGCGCAACACCCACTTGTGGACATCAGGCCTTCATACCAGTCTCATGGAGTCTGTTCCTGATAGTTTGATCAGACATGCTGCATGTATGTTAGTGGCCTGCTGGAGGTCATTTTGCAAAGCTCTGGCACTGCTTCTCCTGTTCCTCCTTGCACAGAGGAGTAGGTAGCAGGCCTGCTTCTGGGTTGTTGCCCTCATATGGGCCCCTCCATGTGTCCTGATGCAGTGGCCTGTTTCTTGGTATCTGATCCATGCTCTGGACACCGTGTTGACAAACACAGCTACCCTTCTTGCCACAACTCGCATTGATGTTTCATCCTGGATGAGCTGCACTACCTGAGCAACTTCTGTGAGTTATAGACACCACCTCATACTACTGTACCTCTAGGGGTGAGAGCAATGACAAAATGCAAAAGTGCCAAAAACAACAGCCAAAAAGCATGAGAACAGAGAAATGATCTGTGGTCATCACCTGCAGAACCACTCCTTTATAGGGGTTGTCTTGCTAATTCCCTATCATTTCTACCTGTTGTCTGTTCCATTTGTACAACAGCAAGGAAAACTGATTCACAATTGGTGTAGCTGCACAGATTGATTTCACAAAAGTGTGATTGACTTGGAGTTACATAGTGTTGTTTAAGTGTTGCCTTTATTTTTTTGAGCAGTGTATTTAGGCATACATTTGATTTGCTGTTGTCTATAAGTGATCTATAATTTCTTTATAGGATACTATAATCTCTTTATCTGTCTACGTTCACAATGCTTATGAAATTCTTTTTCTTTTCACATTTTGAGATGATAAATATTAAGTTGATTTGACAACACAGTTGACACTGTAGACCATGTATTTTTATGTAGTGTCCTTTAGTGTTAGGGATTCGCAAAATTTGGGGACCCTTGACGTTGGGTTGCGAGCCTATCTGCTTTGGCCAAAATAGTAACTAATACCCTATATCTTTTTATTTTTTTGCACTTTTTATCATTTTTGCAGGATGCAGCTAGACCTCTTTATTTTGGCTTGGTTTTTCCTGTGTGATGCATATATATATATATATATATATATATATATATATATATATATATATATATAGTGCTGAGCAGCCCGCTTGCTAATACTATGGGCGTCATTAATAGGCTGCTCAGACACTTTGCACCACCCTTATCTGTGTGACTGATGTCCTATGCAAGCCCGGTTTGTATGCATTTTTTCCACTAGGCAGCCAGACCATCTTGGGTTACTGGCTGTTTTCATCAGTGGTTTGCACCTGTGCTGCCCCAGCCTTTATCTGTTCACATATCTGTGTGCTATGTAGTGATCATAGATTACTGTTTTTACCAAGAGATGTGTTTGCCGAGCTTAAATCAATAGAATGTCATAAAATATAGAGCAGTGGAAGACAACCAGAAGTCAACATGTCAACATGTCAAGGCAAAGGTTGAGGACCATAGGGCATCACCAAAGCTAAAAGTAAAATAGGTTAACATAAATGTATCCTGGTGTCGTTCTACACAAATATTATAGCTGGCTGTTGTTTAAGTGTTGCCTTTATTTTTTTGAGCAGTGTATTTTGGCATACATTTGATTTGCTGTTGTCTATAAGTGTTCTATAATTTCTTTATAGGATACTATAACTTCTATATATGTTTACGTTCACAATGCTTATGAAATTCTTTTTCTTTTCACATTTTAAGTTGATAAATAATAAGTTGATTTGACAACACAGTTGACACTGTAGACCATGTATTTTTAATGTCCTAAAAGTGAAATTAATGTAACATGCTATAATAAATCATCAGGAATTCTTAAATGTTGTGTTTTTTTGACTGCTTTATATAATTCTGCATACTTCTTAGACTTGTCCTGAGTACATAAAAGCTGTTTCTAGGGATGTATAGTTCATTTGTTTTTTATCAAATTTGCTGCCCACTGATGGGGCTCAATAAGACCTTGACTAGGATCATTCTTTACTTACTTGAACAACAGCTGCACTTCAGTCCAAAGACTTGTGACTCCAAGCTTTCTCCAAGATGACTTTGATCCAGCTGAAGAATACTGACAATATAATTAACGTAACGTGAGTAATGTAGCTGCTCCTGCCAAACATTGTTAAACAGAACTAGAGACCATCATGCGGAACACAGAGCTGAATCACCCAAGCCAATGTGATAAAAGGTCAATGTAACAAATAAAAGACACTTTTATCAGGGAGCTTCTGAGGAGGCTCATTGCTACTGTACATGAGTACAGAAATACCGACTTTACAAGATCTTTCTCTTGACTTTAGTTGCTTTTGTGACTTATTTCAAGATGTGAAAGATACTGCTGCCCCTATAAATACGCTTACTGTACATGGTGGTACAGTTGTTACTGACACCAGCTATGTGCATTTCTGCCATTCATTGTGTATCATATAAAACAATATTGTTTTATTCCTACAGTTTTGTACTTCTCACATATCTGTGTGCTATGTAGTGATCATACTGTAGATTGCTGTTTTTACCAAGGGATATGTTTGCCGAGCTTAAATCAATAGAATGTCATAAAATATAGAGCAGTGGAAGACAACCAGAAGTCAACATGTCAAGGCAAAGGTTGAGGACCATAGGGCATCACTAAAGCTAAAAGCAAGTAAAACCGGTTAACATAAATGTATCCTGGTGTCGTTCTACACAAATATTATAACTGGCTGGATAAAACCAACTGCTGCAGCCGCGGCATCCTTCCTATAATCGTTCTGAAGTACATTAAATGAAGAAGACACAATCCACTTTGATTCCAGTCCAGTATGGTGATGACTAGAGATGAGCGAATATTTCAATATTCGCTTCGGATTATGTTCGCCGAATTTGCAATATTCGCTGATTAATTAGTCGAATATTCGCCGAACGCCACTATAGTCAATGGGAGGCAAAAACAAACGCATGCACAACACCTTAGAACGGCCCCAAATGCTGCCAAAACACATCAAATGAGGGACAAACACCAGGAAAGTGGCCTCAATTCACCCACAGTACAAATTGCAGAATGGAACTGCAGCAATCAGCCAGGCATGAGGTATTGGGGTCTGGGACAGCATTTACAGCTTTCCAATGAATGTCACAGTAAGACGAGGTGGGTGAGGGATCAGTGTAGGACTCCTTTGCTGGGAGCCCTGATAACACATGCAACACCTCTACGTGCTTTCATGCTGAGCCACACTCAGGTAGCACAAATATCAGTTTTGAATCCAATTAACCTGATTGCAAGCAATACCACACAGAAACGGTAGAAAATAAATAATGAAATAGAATGTGATTTAATAAATTACCATTTTCTAACGCTTTTCAGTGGGTGCTAATGGAAGAATGGTAGACCATTCAAGAAAAACTTGCATAACGAACCAAAAGAAAACCCGAAATTATGGTCAAAAAATAAAAGTAATAAAAAATATTAAATAATAAATAAAACATAAATGAGATTAAAATACCTTTTATTTAACAATAGTGGCACATATATATAAAAAGCTTTGTGTGCTCAAGCTATTTAAAATATATACCTATATAGGTTTAATAAACACAAAGGTCCTCATGTATCAAGCATGTAATTACACCCTCTATATATTTGCCCTATAAGGAAGTGACATGAAAAATATAAGGAGCCGGGACCAAATGTATCTAGGCTCAAAAGAAAGTGACTGTGCACAAAAACAAAATATAAAGGTGTAATCTAGCCAACAGCAATAAAATTTCAACCAATACATAAAGTGCAAAGTGCTGAGTGCAAAATAGCAAGAGAAGTGAAGGAGGGCAATTGAGGGTGTATACCTTTAAGGACCGCTGGTGAATGAGCAACACAGCCCCGACGCGCGTTTTGGAATAAATCCTTCGTCAGGGCCCCACATTTAAAGAACTGAGGGCCTTACACCACAGAAGTGGCATCAATTTCACCACAGTAGTAAAAGTCTAATAGAGACCAACAGGTCTTTCTCTACACCCAATCCCGCAGATGAACACCCTACAAGGTTTGTTTACATTTAAAGAAATAAGGTCCTTGCACAACAGAAGTGTCATCAATTTCACCACAGTAGAAATAGTCTAATAGGGACCAACAGGTCTTTCTCTATACCCAATCCAGCAGATGAACACACAGCCATGAGTGTTCACATTTCCAAAAATTATTTGCAGATACCCCCAAAGTGGCATCAATTTCACCACAGTAGAAATAGTAGAATAGGGACTGACATGTCTTTCACTACACAGAATCCAACAGATGGACACTCTACAAGGAGTGTTCACTTTTAAATAAATGAGGGCCTTACACCACAGAAGTGACATCAATTTCACCACAGTAGAAATAGTCTAATAGGGACCAACAGGTCTTTCACTACAACCAATCCAGCAGAAGAACACCCTACAAGGTTTGTTTACATTTAAAGAAATAAGGTCTTTGCACAACAGAAGTATCATCAATTTCACCACAGTAGAAATAGTCTAATAGGGACCAACAGGTCTTTCTCTACACCCAATCCAGCAGATGAACACTCAACCATGAGTGTTCACATTTCCAAAAATTATTTGCAGATACCACCAAAGTGGCATCAATTTCACCACAGTAGAAATAGTAGAATAGGGACTGACATGTCTTTCACTACACAGAATCCAACAGATGGACACTCTACAAGGAGTGTTCACTTTTAAATAAATGAGGGCCTTACACCACAGAAGTGACATCAATTTCACCACAGTAGAAATAGTCTAATAGGGACCAACAGGTCTTTCACTACAACCAATCCAGCAGAAGAACACCCTACAAGTTGTGTTCACATTTAAAGAAATGAGAGCATTACACCCTAGAAGTGGCATCAATTTCAACACAGTAGAAATAGTAGAATAGGGACCGACAGGTCTTTCACTATACCCAATCCATCAGATGGACACCCAACTTGGAGTGTTCACATTTTAAAAAATGAGGGCCTGACACCACCAAAGTGGAATAACTTTCATGAGAATAGAATTAGTATAATTGTGACCGACACGTCTTCCACTACAGCTAACTCAGCAGGTGTAGACCAACCATGACTGTTCACATTTACGCAAATTTGTGGTAACATCAGCAGCAGCATCCACAGAAGCAACACTAAAGATATCACAGAGTGCAGTTACGTGACATTAATACATCACAAAAACATGGTAATATCATCTAGTTTGTACAGCCTGCAATTGGGGTGCAAAAGTCCTTGAAGATCTATGACTTATTCATCTTAATGAAAGTTAGGCGGTCAACACTTTCAGGGGACAACCATATGCACTTATTCGTCAGGACACTACCAGCATCGCTGAAAACAAATTCTGAGAGAACGCTGGATGCCGGGCACAATAAAACCTCCAAAGCATGGGGGGCGAGCTCAGGCCACTCCTCCATTTTGGAAGACCAAAATGTGAGAGGGTCCAAACCCTCCCTGATGGTATTGATATTTAGTTCTAGATACTCCTGCACCATCATCTCCATTTGTTCACCACGTGTAAGACTTGGACTCTGTTGTGCTGGTGCATAAGCTGGTCTAAAAAAAGTGTCAAAGTACTCACAGAAATTGCTTCTTCCACTTCCACCACTGCTGCTCCTACTAATGACTTGGCGTAGACGAATTGACGGACTGGAGGTTGGAAGTCTACAGCTGCGATGCGAACTCTGTGCTTCATTGCTGTCTTGGAGATTTTCTATCGTAAGGTTGTATAAAAGCGTGTTTCAATATTCCAGCATTTGCGGGTCACTTTTTAGGGCAGGAATCATCTGGCAAAATTTAGTTTTATAACGTGGATCTAATAAAGTGGCTACCCAGTAGTCAGTGTGACACCCCAGAGTCCGGTTGTCACAGTGACATTGCCTCCCTCTAAGAGGTGAAGTCATAATTGGAGGCAGAAAGGGGTCCCCCATGCCAGGTAACATAGATTAAATCACAATTCCTGCTGCAGGTCAGAAAAGGGAGCTGCCTTATAAATTCTGGCCAGCAGAGGGGGTTGGTGAGTCAGCTAGAAATGAGCTGAGGGAGTTGTCATGGAAATGAGAGCAGCTGTGAGGAAAATGACAAGACAGTTAAACGTGAGGTAAAAAGATCTTTCTGGAAGATCCAGTCAGTTCAAGACAGAGGGAGCTGATCTGTGAAGAGGGAAAGGACACGAGCAGAGATGGAGAGGCTTTAGGGAAAGCTAAAAAAACTGCATATAGTAGACCCCAGAGCGAAGCGCTAATAGAGAGAAAAGGGACGTCTGAGTCCTTGGTTGTCAGGAGCTGTATGTCCTGATCGCCGAATCTGAAAGTACAGGGGATTGTAAATTCCTGTGCGACATTGCACACCTGAGGGCACGGCAGCGGATAAGGAGCCAAGGTGTTGATGGTGAAAAGGACGGTACCCGTGGAATAGGCTCATGCTGACAGCCATACAGGTTAGTGAAATCAGCTCGCAATGGAGGGTCACAGCTTAGTTATAAACAGCAGAGACCCATACACAAAGTACAGAAGGAAGGTGCTAAACCCCCACCTGTCAAGGTGGATCCCCTGAATGCCTCCAGGCGAGCCGGACTCCTTCCATCACCTGTATGTGGTACTCCGGATTGCAACCAATTGCCAGTAAAAGGTAAAGAAACTGTACCTCTCTGTGTCCTCTCATTTCTCTGCACCCCAACGTTCACAGCCATCTTAACTCTTAATCAAACATCTTTGCCCTGGGACTATTACTCTACCTGTGGAGAGCTATTTTCACCTCAGCTGCGACACACCAACAGTCTCAGGGGAACAATACTGCAGCGCTGGTCACCTCTGACCAGAATACCACAGGTGGCGTCATGTATTTAATCATCTATAAACTTTATCTTCATTTTTACCACATCTATCAACATCACAAACAACTTTCCCCTCTATTATTTAATGGACGCCCCAGAGCCACGGACCGGGTCGCTGCCGCCGTGATACCGTCCTCCAATTGAAGTCGACGGGCCTGGTACCGAGTACCCAACTGCCCAGCCTGCTCCGCGCTCGCGCGCCTGGGCGCTCCATCAGCATTATTCCTAATCATTTCTATATGGGGATCATGTTGCAAATAGTCCAGCAAGAAGGCACTCATATGTCGGGCTCTACCATGAGGTCCGAGCCCATGTTGCTTTGGTGGCTGGGTACCAATGAGGCTCGTTTCCTCCATCCCCTCCCGCCAACCCCAAACAACAGAGAGGGGAGGATTATCCTCTACATCTGACAGTTGTTCGCCCATCACCTCTTCCTCCTGAATTTGTTCCTCAGATCTTGCACCTTCGATAACATTTTGTCTGTTATCACCAGCCACCTCAATCACAGTACTCCACCCTCCCTTGACAGCCACCTATGTTTGCACAGTCTTGAACTTCAAGACAATATTATTTTGTCTGCAGCCTCCTCTGTTCCTCCTCTTCTTCTGGGACCAACATCTCCTCCCGCAGGCTATTCAAAGTCGGCTCCAGCATATAAATGACCGGAATAGTGATGCTGATGACGGTGTCGTCAGCGCTAACCATCTTAGTAGCCATTTCAAAACTGTGCCGAAGGGTGCAGAGGTCCTTAATCTGTGTCCACTCTGTAAACGTGATATGCACCACCTCCATACTTCATTGGCCCAGGCTATGCAACATACTGCGTCAGGGCTCGTTGCTGCTGCTACAGTCACTGCAACATGTGCAGAATGGAATTCCACCGTGTAAGCACATCGCATATCAACCTGTTAACTGGCATGGACACAGACCTCTGTATCGATGCAAGTCGATGATCAGAGGAGTGCGAACGGCGGAGATGAGCACACAGTTTACGTGCTTTCTGGAGCAGGTCACCCAGGCCAGGATAGTGGTTGAGAAAATGCTGCACCACCAGGTTGAGGACGTGAGCCATGCATGGCACCTGTGTGAGCTTGCCTCACCGTAATGCTGCCACCAGGTCCACCCACATTCAACAGCCATGCCATTATGGATTACTCCTTAATTGTGGTCCCCTGATGAGCCCTGACACTGGGAGGGGGTGTCACGTGTAGGGACGATGCTATTGGGACTGGATTCAGATAAGTAAACTATTATGGTCTTTTCTGGGCATGCTTTTTTCTTGTGGTCTTGGGATTGATTGTACCACAGACCAAAACTGTGATATAGGATTCCTGTATTTGATAGGGACTATAAATTACTAAGCATGTACAGATATTTACTAGCTGAGTAGCCATAGCATGTTTGTACATCAAGCATTTCATTTGTGCATTTAATTATTGCTTGAGGGAAAGCTTCTAGACTAGGCATATTACATCCAGGTAGTGAAATTCCTGTCCATCTAGTACTTTATATGGTCCAGTTTACAGAATGACTAGCTGGTGAAGAATACCTCCTATTGAGGGTCAGTTTTTTATGGGCATTTTTTGAGACAATGTTTTCACCAAGTTTAGTGAGCTATATTATAGTTCACACTGCTTCAATTTAGGAGCAGGTGCTTTTTTTTTCCCTCAAAGACATATAAACTCTATTGGCTATTCAGCTGTTTTTTTTTTCTTGTGTGTGTTTGTGGTTGGGTGGTGATAGGTTAGTTTTGTGTTTTGCAATATACTATTAATTATTTCATCTTTGTAGCCCTTTATTGCAATAGAACTACTTTTATATATTTTTGGCAAATAAAAATATTGTTTTTATTGGTATTCAAGAGGGCTTATATTTAATATTCCCCTCTTTTTCTGAGATGATCTGTATCGTTTTTTCAAAACCTACCTTGCTCTAGGTGCTGTCACTTATATTTGTCTATATATATTTACTCTATTGTATCAAAAAAATTTTTTTTTAAAAACAGGTCTTGGGTTTTCTATATGGTGGTTCAACTGAGTATACCCATATATTAGCAAATGCTTTAGGTTTTCTAATTGATCAAATTCAGCCTGGAGAGCTGTCCACAACTATTCAGCTGAATCACTGTGATCTCCAAGGCATATCAATTTTAAGACTGCCTAATTGCGGTGAGCCCTGGCTGCGCAGTACAGAGGTGGTGGGGGTTCGCTATGCACTGTTGGAACGTGTATCTTGTGAAGGCAGAGATTGAGTGCGTAGGTGGAGGCCCTAGAGGAGATAGAGGAGGCAGAGGCAGAAGTAGTGGAGGAAGTGTTAAATGTAGAGGTTTGGCCTGCAAGCCTTGGGGATTCCAAGACTTGTGCAGCAGCGCCTGTCCCCACAGCCACCAGAGTCACCCAGTGCCCAGTCAGCGAGATGTAACACCCTTGACCATGCTTACTCGGTCAAGTGCCTGTGGTGAAATGCACCCTGGAAAACAGAGATTTTGTCAAGGAACGGGTGATGTTGTCTGCTACATGCTGGTGTAGCGCAGGCACAGCTTTCTTAGAAAAATAATGGCAACTGGGTAATTGGTACTGAGGGACTGCGATGGCAATCAGCTTTCAGAAACCATCGGTATCCACCAGGCGGAAAGGCAGCATTTCCATGGCCAACAACTTGGAGATGGTGGAGCTCAATCTCTTAGCTTTGTCATGCGTAGGAGGAAACAATCTTTTCCGTGACCACAACTGTGGAACTGTGGGCTAGCTGCAGTGCTGTGAGAGGGCAGAGTATGGTGAACCGGACAAACCGCTGGACTGTGAGAGAGGTGCAGGTGGAAATGTTACTGTGAATTGAGAAACTTGTGGTGTGATTGGTCTCTGATATCAGTCAAAAACAGCAGGCATGTCCGCTTGCGTTACAGCTAAAGGCGGCCTCTCAGTCAGCGTGACTCGATCGAGTAAAGGACCCGAGGTTCTACGGTCAAAGACCTGCATCTCAATAGTTGGAACGGTAACAGAGGAGGAGGAAGAAGCAGCAGATGTGATTGATGGGGCGGCTGATGTTGTTTGATGTCTGCTGGTCCGCATTTTTGCGCAGTGGGATTCCCACACTAATGCATGTTGATTGCGCATGTGAAGGTTCATACATGTAGTAGTAAAATTATTGCAGTTTTTATCTCAACTCAGTTTTTTTTTTCAAGGTTGGCAGATTACGTGAGTTGGCTCATTCTCTGCAGTGTCAAAAAATGCTCAGGCTAGGCAACCCTTGTCACCCCTGTGAGCTGCAGACCCGTGGACCCTGCTGGTAAGAGGCACAGTTGTGGCTGAGGATGCATCGCTCATGGTGGCTACATCACTACGTGTCTGTGACGGACTGCACAACGTAACCTCCTTGTCTTCCTCCTCAGATGACCTACTCAGCTGTGTGCCTCTATGTTCAGGCCACCTGAGATCTAACACATCATCATCCTGTGTGCTATCACATTCCTGGCCATTGGAGTGACTCTCCTCCTCTTCTTGCCCTGACAGCACAGTTCAGTCTTCAAGAGTCTCAGATATCTGAGTCTCATCAGGATCACCTCCCCCAGGGATTAACGTCTGATGACGAGGGTCAGGATGCTGTTGGGACCATACTTCTTCCTGCCCCGGATCCAAGCTAAAAAAAATTTGGGCATTGGTGCAGATTTCCTCAACTTGACTCTACAAAGCTTTTGAGTACACTTCTGATGAACATGGCATAAAATGTGTGAACAGCTTTTCAGAATCACCCATCTGTGGTTCCATGCAGTCAGTTGAACGTTTGGATAGTTGGGATGCGGGGGGAATCAAGGGGAATTTGGGTGCCACTTGAAGCTAAGGGGGCTTTGCACATAGCGATATCGCTAGCAATATCGCTAAAGCATCACTGATTTTGTGACGCAGCAGCGATATTGCTAGCGATATTGCTACATGTGATACTTACCTCCGACCGGCTCCCCCGCTGGCTATCGCTGATCGCACGAGATTGGCCTGGCCCATTTCTCGTCGTTGGCTTCCTGCTGGCGCCAACGAGCGAGCCATGGACGCGGGCGGGAGGATGTCTTCATCGCCGCGTCTGAAAGGTAAGAGCGACCCTTGACCGCTGTTGCATCGCTAGCGAGATCTGCCTGTTTGGCAGCTCACTAGCGACCATTTAGCGATGCACTAGCGATCCTGACCGGGTCATATCGTGGTTGGGATCGCTGGTGCATCGCTAAATGTAAAGGGGCCTCTGCACTTGCCATCCACTTGAGAACATGCTCTTTCTGGGCATCATCGACAATGCGTACCACTGTGCGTCTGCCAAAGAAAGGTAGTGGTGTAGCCTGTCCAGTAACATAAGTTGTCAGTTGTCTTTGCATAGGACATGATGTTGTTTCACTAGTGCTTTCACCAACATTATCACCTACCCCACGTACATCTTGAACACCAAGCCTAATTCCCCTTCCACCATGGCCTCACTTTTTCCCAGTCATATTGCTCAGATAGTGTGGTAGGAGCACAATATTAACAGCCAAAAATTAGATTCTAAACTCTGCACCACCTCTGCAAGCAGCTGAATTTCAGTGATAGTAAATTCAAAGTTGAAATATGGCATACTGTATCGTGTTAGTCACAGAAAAAGATTTTTTCTTTGGACCAAGGATCAGGCTTCTATAACATACTAGATGCTGAAAACTATTTTTCAAGTCAGGTCCCTTACTGTTTGACGTTAATAACAGAAGTATTTTTTTTGGACCAAGGATCAGGCATCTATAACACACTAGATGCTACAAACTCTTTTTAAACTCAGGTCCCTTTACTGTATGACGTTAATAACAAGAATTTTTTTGTGGCCTATGGATCAGGCCTCTATAACACATTAGATGCTACAAACTCTTTTTAAACTAAGGTCCTTTACTGTATGATGTTAATAACAAGAATTGTTTTTTTGTGACATATGGATCAGGCCTCTATAACACACTAGATGCTGCAAACTCTTTTTAAACTCAGGTCCCTGAGCCGTTCCTTGTGTCAGGACATTGTGGGTGTTTCCTGTGCCTTAATTGGCTAGCCGCAATATGCACGCATAAAGTTAGGAAGGAAAAAAATTACTGCTGTGCTGTACTTACAAAAACGCAGCACGTCTGAGCTCTGGAAACCCCCTCCCCTCATCAAACACATGCCAAACGCTCATAAAACACCATCATTATCATTGCTAAAGTGCGGAAAATATTTTGGTGGCAACACAAATATTTTCCCACACTTTTACCAAATGTTACAGATTTTTTACTGATTTTATGAAATTTTGCTCGGATTCACGATCACGAATTCGAAAATGCCATATTCGTGCCGAATTTATGTTTGGCGATCATTTTCCGAACAATTTCGCTCATCTCTAGTGATAACTCCATGTTCGGGAGGAGGCAAAATAGCTTTGGATGTGTAGTTCCACAAGCGGGGTGATCAATTCCATGATTCAGGTGAAGTAAAATGTAGTGTATGTACCTACACAACAGCTCCCACAACAGCTCAATGGTGTTGAGATCTGGTGACTGTGCTGGCCACTCCATTACAGATAGAATACCAGCTGCCTGCTTCTTCCCTAAATAGTTCTTGCATAATTTGGAGGTGTGCTTTGGGTCATTGTCCTGTTGTAGGATGAAATTGGCTCCAATCAAGCGTTGTCCACAGGCTATGGCATGGCGTTGAAAAATGGAGTGATAGCCTTCCTTATTCAGAATCCCTTTTACCTTGTACAAATCTCCCACTTTACCAGCATCAAAGCAACCCCAGACCATTACATTACCGCCACCATGCTTGACAGATGGTGTCAGGCACTCTTCCAGCATCTTTGCAGTTGTTCTGTGTCTCACAAATGTTCTTCTGTGTGATCCAAACACCTCAAACTTGGTTTTGTCTGTCCATAACACTTTTTTCTAATCTTCCTCTGTCCAATGTCTGTGTTCTTTTGCACATATTAATCTTTTCCTTTTTTTAGCCAGTCTCAGATATGTCTTTTTCTTTGCCACTCTGCCCGGAAGGCCAGCATCCCAGAGTCGCCTCTTCACTGTAGATGTTGACACTGGCGTATTGCATGTACTATTTAATGAAGCTGCCAGTTGAGGACCTGAGAGGCGTCGATTTCTCAAACTACAGACTTCATTTTACTTGTCTTGTTGCTCAGTTGTGCAGTGGGGCCTCCCACTTCTCTTTCTACTCTGGTTAGAGCCTGTTTGTTCTCTCCTCTGAAGGAAGTAGTACACACCGTTGTAGGAAATCTTCAGTTTCTTGGCAATTTCTCACATTGAATAGCCTTTATTTCTAAGAACAAGAATAGACTGTCGAGTTTCACATGAAAGTTCTTTTTTTCTGGCCGTTTTGAGAGTTTAATGGAAGCAACAAATGTAATGCTCCAGATTCTCAATTAGCTCAAAGGAAGGTCAGGTTTACAGCTTCTCTAATCAGCCAAACTGTTTTCAGCTGTGCTATCATACTTGCACAAGGGTTTTCAAGGGTATTCTAACCATGCATTAGCCTTCTTACACAGTTAGCAAACACAAAGTACCATAAGAACACTGGAGTGATGGTTGTTGGAAATGGGCCTCTATACACCTATGAACATATTGCATTACAAACCAGACGTTTGCAGCTAGAATAGTCATTTACCACATTAACAATGTATACAGTGTATTTCTGAATCATTTAATGTTAGCTTCATTGGAAAAAAAACTGTGCTTTTCTTTAAAAAATAAGGAAATTTCTAAGTGTCCCTAAACTTTTGAACGGTAGTGTATCATATCAGCTGGTTCAACTGATGGCCTATAAAAAAGTGTCACAAGGTGAGTAAAACCAGTGAGGTGTCTCAAAACCTTTACAATCTTATTGTTGCAAAACATACCAGCACCATTGGTTGCAGAAGAATTTCTAAACTATTGAAGGATCCAGTGAGCACTGTTTAGGCCATAATCCGGAAGTGGAAATAACATCAGTTCACCATAAACTGGCCATGACCAAGTGCTCCCGCAAGATTTTAGACAGATGAGTAAAAATAATTATCAGAACAGTTATCCAAGAGCCAAGGACCATTTGTGGAAAACTATAGAAAGACTTGGATTCAGCAGGTGCAATGCTTTCAAACAAAACAATATGTAGTACACTCAAATTCCACGGTCTGTATGCATGCTTACAATGCAAAACACCATTGGTGAACAAAAAGCATGTTCATGCATGTTTAAAGTTTGCGCAACAACATTTACAGAAACTTGTGAAATATTGGGAGAATTTAGTCTGGTCAGATGAGACCAAAATTGAACTCTTTTTATGCCATAATACAAATCATGTTTGAAGGCCAAACGGCACTGCATATCACTCCAAAAACACCATACCAACAGTGAAGTTTGGAGGTGGAACATCATGGTGTGATGATGTTTTTCAGCATACGGCACTTACAAACTTCATGTAATTGAAGGAAAGATGAATGGACAAATGTACTGAGAAATTCTTGATAAAAGTCTGCTGCCATCTACCAGGATGATGAAAATGAAACGAGGGCGAGCATTTCAGCAAGACAATGATCTTAAACACACAGGCAAGGAAACTCTCAATTGTTTTCAGGGAAAGAAAATAAAGCTGCTAGAATGTCCCAGCCATTCAACTGACCTGAATCCAACAGAAAATTTGTGAAAGAAACTAACACTCAGAGTTCATAGAAGGAGCCCACTGAACCTTCAGGATCTGAAGAGTGCTTGTGTGGAAGAATGGGACAAAATCACACATGAGCAGTGTACGCACAATGTTTCTCCATAAAGATGGCGCCTTGAAACTGTCATCCCCTACAAAGGCTTTTGTACGACACGGTGTTTCGGGCTATTGGCCCTTGTCAGTGCAAAGTATGAAAACTGATTTGGCTAGGTGAGAGGCTCTGGACTGAGGTCTAAGGGGTAGAGTGACATACCAGCTCTGGCTTGTCAAGGTAAGGAGGCTTATTCGCTGTGCAATGCTCCTCTGGGAAATTTAATATGCAAATTGCCTCTTCAGAGAGAAAGAGGACTTGAACTCTATAGCGCCACCTATTGGTAGTAGCGATCCTACAAGTCACAATCAACCCTTTAACAAGTCTTGTAATATGACAGGATAAAAGCCAAATCAGAATCTCAATTTGCAGACATGGTGTTTCGGGCTTTTGGCCCTCGTCAGTGCAAAGTATGAGATCTGATTTGGCTAGGTGAGAGGCTCTGGACTGAGGTCTAAGGGGTAAGGTTTCTCCTTGTGGAGAGTGACATACCAGCTCTGGCTTGTCAAGGTAAGGAGGCTTATTCACTGTGCAATGCTCCTCTGGGAAATTTAATATGCAAATTGCCTCTTCAGAGACAAGGGCCAATAGCCCGAAACACCGTGTCTGCAAACTGAGATTCTGATTTGGCTTTTATCCTAAGTCATATTACAAGACTCATTAAAGGGTTGATTGTGACTTGTAGGATCGCTACTACCAATAGGTGGTGCTGTAGAGTAAAAGTCCTCTTTCTCTCTGAAGAGGCAATTTGCATATTAAATTTCCCAGAGTAGCATTGCACAGCGAATAAGCCTCCTTACCTTGACAAGCCAGAGCTGGTATGTCACTCTCCACAAGGAGAAACCTTACCCCTTAGTTCTCTGTTTTATAGCTTTTTCACCATTTTTCATGTGTGACATCCTCTAACTATCCAAATTCACCTCAAAATAGCTTCTGCAATCTTCTTGATGATTCCACTTATGTGTCTTGCTCAATGGTGGTCTGGTTTCAGTCTTCCTTAGGCCGGTATCACATTTGCGCTTTATGGCGCTGCGATGGCCTGCACACGGCCGCCGCTAAGCCCCGCCCCCTGCCGGCTCCCTGCCCGCCCCATCCGGTCATCGCCGCCTACTAGCGCACATGGATGCTTGCGATCTGCGCACCCAATCTTTAGCATAGGGTGCGCAGATCGTGCGCTGGCCGTGCGCTGCGCACTTTTGAAGGTGCGCCGTGCGCTCCGAAATGCAACATGCTGCATTCGGCGCACACGGGTGCACCTTCAAAAGTGTGCAGCCCATGGCAAAATCCTGCTAGCGCACGGCCAGCGCACGATCTGCGCACCCTATGCTAAAGATAGGGTGCGCATATCGCAAGCGTCCATGTGCGCTAGTAGGCGGCGATGACCGGATGGGGCGGGCATGGAGCCGGCAGGGGGCGGGGCTTAGCGGCGGCCATGCGCAGGCCGTCGCAGCGCCATAAAGCGCAAATGTGAAACCGGCCTTACCTTGGTTGTGTCTGAGCACTGAACACTTTGTACTTTTGGGCCCTCCAGGGAAGTTGCAGTTCTAAAACATGGCAGCACTGGCATATAATGCATTCCTGGTTGCTTCACTTTTGATTCATTATCAAAACTTTGGCAGTTAATTTGTATCTTTTTCGCAACATGGTTTTTTTTTTTGTCACCCTGCTGACCATTAGGAACAAAGCTTTTGACGGTTCCGTGATCACAGCCCCAATGCCTTAGCACTTTCAAGAGTGCCTCAACCCTATTAAAGACTTGCAACAATTTTTGACTTTTCAGTGTCAGTTGAATCTATTTTTTTGTTCCATTTTGCATGAGGAAAACATGCTGCCTAATAATTCTGCGCACTTGATAAAGGGTGGTGATATCCTTTGGTCACATGCTCCCTCATTACACAAATACATCACCTGATGCTTTAACCCCTTAACCCCCGTAGCTTTTTTTCGGTTTTGTCGTTTCATTTTTCGCTCCCCTTCTTCCCAGAGCTGTAACTTTTTTATTTTTCTGTCAATATGGCCATGTGAGGGCTTATTTTTGAGGGACGAGTTGTACTTTTGAACAACACCATTGGCTTTACCATGTCGTGTACTAGAAAACAGGAAAAAAATTACAAGTGTTGTGAAATTGCAAAAAAAGTGCACTCCCACGCTAGTTTTTTTTTTTTTTTTTTTTGCTAGGTTCACTAAATACTAAAACTGACCTGCCATTATGATTCTCCAGGTCATTACAAGTTCATAGACACCAAACATGTCTAGGTTCTTTTTTATCTAAGTGATGAAAAAAAAATCCAAACTTTGTTAAAAAAAAAAAAAAATTGTGCCATTTTTCGATGCCTATAGCGTCTCCATTTTTCGTTATCTCGGGTTGGGTGTGGGTTTATTTTTGCATGCTGAGCTGACGTTTTTAATGATACCATTTTGGTGCAGATACGATCTTTTAATCGCATGTTATTGGATTTTAATTCAATGTCGTGGCGACCAAAAAAATGTAATTGTGGCGTTTTGACTTTTTTCTTGTGATGCCGTTTAGCGATCAGGTTAATCCTTCTTTTATTGATAGATCGGGCAATTCTGAATGCGGTGATACCAAATATGTGTATGTTTGATTTTTTTATTGTTTTATTTTGAATGGGGTGAAAGAGGGGTGATTTGAACTTTTATATTATTATTATTATTTTTTTAAATATTTTTTAACACTTTTTTTTACTTTTGGCATGCTTCAATAGTCTCCATAGGAGACTATAAGCTGCCACAACCTGATTGGCTCTGCTACATAGAGGCGATGATCAGATCGCCTCTATATAGCAGATTTACTCACTTGCTATGAGCGCCGACCACAGGGTGGCGCTCATAGCAAGCCGGCACTGACAACCATAGAGGTCTCCAGGAGACCTCCGGTTGTCATGCCAACACACCGGTGACCTACGACCACGTGACGGGGTCAAACTCTAACAGCGGCATTTAACAAGCGCTCACGGCAATCACGCCAGAAACACAACAGTGACCCCGTCACGTGGTCGTAGGTCACCGGTGTGTTGGCATGACAACCGGAGGTCTCCTGGAGCAGCATTTAACTAGTTAATAGCCGTGGGAGGATCGCGATTCCATCCGCGGCTATTGCCGGAAAGATGTGGGCTCACCACTGTAGCCCACATCAAAGGGAGGGAGTCCGATATTGGCCTACTATTACGCCCGATGTTGGAAAGAGGTTAAACCAATTATTTAAGTTTGTACAGCTTAGAGCTGGAAAATCTGCATAAAAATTATATGTTTAATCACTCATTTGCTTATTTATTATACATATACTGTCGTTTACCAACTTGTTTTCCTGCTTTGCATTGATGACTGGCAAAATCTCTGAAACTTGTTTCTGTAAATGGAGTTTTTGGTTTGGTTTACAATCTCAAGTCATGTAGCAAGGCCCTTTAAAGGGTCAATATTGGCTTTTAGGATTACCACCTCCAATTGGTGGCACTACAGTTCCTTTCTTTTGCTCTCTGAAGTAGCTATTTGCACATTTACATTCACTAGCAATTGTAAGGTAGCACTGTCATTCGGGTAGGGGATACTCTCTCAGCAGCCACAAAACCAGATCCAGCACCGGTTTTCCATAAACAATCATAGTCCATGCGGTTTATTTAGCATTATAAACCCACAGCAGCAATATAAGCTTCATAACATCAGCAAAGCGTCCATGACAGAGTTCAGCTCTGTAATCCCTGTGGTCACACAGGTTAGGCATGCACAGACTCTTCAGCCTCAGTTATCTCACCCACGTCAGGGTTTCCTCATAGTTCCTTCATCAGGCTGCAGACATCCATTCCCTCCAGGGAATCATCAGGCACGTGCAGCCATTCAACACAGCGTTCCTTGCTGTCAGGAAGACAGCCCCCATCTCTCCCAGACGGGGCCTTCCAAAACAGACCAACCAGGTCCCTGCATTCACCCCTGTGACCTACCCTGGCCACCTTATATGGTCCGTAGCCACGCCCACCGGGTCACATGGCTATGACCTCACCACAGTCCTTGAACCATTCACACATACTTTACAATAAGGTTCTTAACTACACCCCTGAGTGGATTTGTAGGTAACTGTTCCAGCCCGACTCTCCAGCTACCTAGAGACTTCCCATCACATTGAAACAGCACCTCAGCAGTATCACTGCTGATCAACACACACATAAGTCTTCATCTCAAGGCCACCCGCCTTGAGATACATAACGGTTATTCAGTATTCTGCCATTCATCCCTTCTCCTGGGACATCCATACAGTGCCCCCTAGCGGCCACAGTGGTCACTACACCACATACCTCCCCCTCTGTTCAAATTTGTGGGGTTGAACACACATTACATCAGGATCTCGAGACCGGGCACTCACGACACCTTGCCCCACAGGTCGAGAGAACCGTCTCCATCTGTCATACGGCCTCATTCCTACGTTAGGCCTCCCCACCCCCAGCGGTCAGAATATCGGCCCTGATCTTTGGCCCTCCAGTCACAGCCTGTCTGCGCCATCAGACACTGTTTAGTCATCACATTCCTCTCCCTGTTTGTTCCGTTCCCCGACCAGCTCCCCCGGTCAGTGCGGTCATAAGTCTTAGTTAAGCCTGAGTCTGACTCATTCAGCATCTCACAGGAACTACGGTCTTTCAACTTCGTCCTGCCAGTCGAACTACCACTTGTTGACATTCTTTGGCCATCTGCCATGTCACTTCTTGGAGAAACCCTTCGGGTCCTTACATCTTGGGTTGAAGGCGGCCGCCACCTGGTGTTCCGTACCTCTTTATTGATCCGCCGACGGTCCAGCCTCAACTGCGCAATCTCTTGCAGGTACCCCACTCAATACTCCAAGAGCATCCGAAAGTTTCTCAGGCTTTCCACGGAGCCATCCACCATGATGGGAATCCTACCCTCTTCACTGGATACCTGGTCTTCATCATCAGGAGGGATCCTCACCCTCACCACACCGGAGATATTTACAAGGTCTTGCACTACCTTACCGAATCTTCCAATAATTCTCCCAATCAGACCTTTGGGAACCAGAACTACATCTTTCCGCAAACCCAGCCGATCCATAGCCTCTATTGCTAACTCTAGGCGTCGAGCAGCTTTCATATTACTCCACCTAACCAGCTGTTTGGTGTGAATACATTGCAGATGCATTTCCTTCAGGACAGCTACTCGGTTTGATGTATCTTCTCTGGCTGATATTATCACCAACTGTCGAGTCTCAGGCACCCAATGCACCTTACACGCTTTGACCGCCTCTTTGAAAGCCTCATGCACACCTTCCTCAGCACAGGCTCCTTACATGTCTTCTGGTACATCAATCACAAACTTGAAGGTTGTGGCCTTGCTCTCTTCCAGGCCAGGAGGCTCTGGCTTTACCATGGACACTTCCCTCACTACAGTTGACCCGACTTGGTGACTGTCTTCTTCAGCTCTTTGCTCCCGCAGAAAACCTCTTACAGTTTCTTTGAGCTCCAAGACTTCTTTCTCGCGCTCCTCGACCCTTTTCTCGGCCAGTTGTCTCAGGACTCTTTCCCGTTTGACATGTTCTTCCATCTCTTCCCTAAGCATTTTATTCACGCTTTGCCACATTGACAGGTGACCTCTGAGCTCAGAGACTTCCTTCTCTAGCCTTTCTATTCTGTGCTCCCTTTCTCTCTCAGAGCCACAGTCACCCCCAGAGTCTGAGACACCCCCCGGCCTGTCGGGTAATCCTGCAAGTTATCCACTAACCGTGTAAATACTTCATCAGTCTTATCAATCAGGTCACTATCAGTCCTGTCACGAACCGTCAGATCCCTCCGTTGGGCAGACGTATCCCTTTGTCCAGTCACATCTACCTCTGACCTGTCCACGTAAGGAGTCGTCACCGTCGCAACAGTAGAAACGTCTCCAACCTCCTGCCACACATCATCAAACACAAAAAAGTCCCAGCCCCTCTCTAAGGCATAGACTAAGTCACGTGGTATCCCACCCCCTTGGCACTCACCACCTTTGGTCCCCTTAAACATTACTCTGTCTACTGCATAGTTCACCGTGACCCCGTGTTTACAGCGAACCCTGGCGTTTTTCTCGGTCAGAGATAAAACAAGAGGAGTTCCTGTCAGAGTCACCTGACTCTGAGTCCAGCCTACCAGAAACTCCTTCCCGGTGCAGCATCACAGTACACACCTGTGGCCCGTCGTTATCTGGAAAATACATGCCACACTCCTCAAAAGACATACACACATACTGCGGTTCCCCAGACATACCCACTGAGGCAACCAGTGCTGCCATTTCCTGAACCACCCCGATATGGGTCACCGCTCCCTCCTGGGACTCCACCCCTTTTTGGGTTACCACCACAATTTGGGTCACCGCTCCCCTCTGGGACTCCACGCCTTTTTGGGTTACCACCCCAATTTGGTCACCGCCCCCCTCTGGGACTCCACCCCCTTTTGGGCTACCACCCCGATTTGGGCCACTGCCCACTTTCGGGATTTCCCCATGTCCTTTCTACAGGTCTCCTTAGACCACAGTTCACACAACACAGTTTATGTCTCTCACGATACCACACAAGTCCTTGTTGGCACCACCACAGCTCCTGCTGTCACTGATCTTCGACACCACCGACTGCCGTTCACACACAGCTGCTGGTGTCAACTTCGTAACCCCGCCGAGTTACCGGAAGCCGCTTGTGATGCCACGTGTGACTGGATACACCGCCTCCAGCAGGGTGAATTTCTATAACACCCGTGAACCTGGATACACCGCCTCCAGCAGGGCGAATTTAAACAGAGTTATGGGAAACACCGGGAAACCGTTACAATGGAGGGCCCTGCAATAGGGAACGGGGACGTGGAGATCTCCTGCACTCCCCTGAGTCAGTGTCCCTACACTCCTGATGATCCTTAGGCAGGTTCTGCACCTGGCAACGAGCTGGATACCTCAAATCCCTAGCTCGTCCTGCACCTATCCCTTTCTAGTGAATTGGACGGTGCAGAAACTAATCCCACCACTGCACTAATACACACACAAGGAAAGTAACAAACAGGGAAAATCACCACTTAGCTTTGCTCTGTTGCTATTGCTCCCAGCAACAGAGTACAACACCAAAGTTCAGCTTCACCCCTGAAGCTCGACACCTGAATTCAGCTTCCGCCTGAAGCTATTACATCAGAGCTCCCCTGAGCTGCCAGGAACTCCTCTCTGTAGTTCTTTCCTTCACCAGACTTGGTTGGAAATGAGCTATATCACCAACAGAGAGTGAGACCACCTGCAACTACTTTATAGGTAGGAGCCAGGGAATCACACCTGCTTCATAATCACGTGCAATAACACTAGCGGCCAACAGGGGCAACTAAACTAAAGTAACCAGAGTGCAATGACCCTAACGGCCACCGTGGGCAAAACTAGAACTAAAACAACCACAGTGTAATGACCCTAATGGCCACCGGGGGCAAAACTAACTTTAAGCAAACAGCTTAAAGGAAAAAAAAAGGTTACTGGTGCAAAATCTGTCATAATCCAACCTGGATCATGACAGTACCCTCCCTCAATGACCCTCAAGACCGCTCTTGACCAAAAATAAAACACCTACAGTGGGGTCGCCCAGATCCAGAGTTCACCCCAACAACTACCTGAACTTCAGGTTTATGACAAACGAGCACCGCTGGTATTGGCAATGTATGTTCCAGAGGCACCACCCATCTCCAAAGCGCCGATCTGGGGTACGAGTGGTGTATGGGCAAGTTTGTGGGTAATTCCAGCTGGTAAGTCTCTGGGCCAATGATGGCCGACACCAGATACGGCCCGATCACCTGAGAATTCCAGACCCTCGCAACACACCTCCACTGGATGTTTTTGGTGGCCACCCATACATGCTCGTTCACACACAGGTCCGGACCTGAATGTTTATTGCCACACATTCGTTTGTCACAATACGGTGAACTCTTTCTGGAACTGACAACAGAGGCGTCCCCCTGTGTCACCACACTCACACCCCCGCAATTCACCAAGGGAAACACCACCCTTCAACCCCTCCACTACGAGGTCTGCGTCTCTCAGGGTTGGCTAATGGCGAGGGTTGAACCTTGCCCCTACTCTCCTGCAGCATCTCCGCTGCTCTCACTGGAGAGAAAGGGGCCGTTTGTAGAGACGGCAGAGACAGTAGCTCCTAGGCAGCAGCCCTCACACGACTGCTCCCAGCTGACTACTTCCCTAGTCCACCAATCTAAAACCGGGTTGTGTTTTTTAGACCAAGGGGGGCCCACAACGATAGGTGCTGGATTTCCCTCCAAGACGTAGTATGACTGGGACTGATCATGATGTCAACTATGCAGCACAATGTCTTCTACGACTTGGTTTAACCCCCCTGGCTCAGTGGGACAGAGTTAATGGCCTGGACGCTTATGGGTTTGTCCAGCGTCTCACATCTCAGACCATGAGTCTGGACAAACTGAGCATCCACCGGACTGACTTCTGCTCCACTGTTAACAAGCACCAGTATGCCCTCAGGTACCTCGCCAACCATCACCTCTGCTGACATAGTACCTTCTGAGGGCGAGGAGGAAATATACACTCCCAGGTCGTCTTCCTCCACACGACCAGGGGGACACGGCTTTTCTGATATTACCGAAGTTTCAGCGTGAGTGCCAAGGACTAAGTCATTAGTCTGCTCGCTACAGGGACGTACCCCTTCACCTTGGGGAACACCAGGCAGCACCATGGGGACACCAACTCCTCCCACCTGCCTGGGTACGTCCACCTGTATAAGCAAGTCATGCTCCCCAGCAGGGACTCCAAGGCGCATCTTCGACAAAGCCGCAAATGGACCCTCTAGTTGAGGCAGAGGGTAGGTCTCAGACCCATAATTCCGCTGCAGGTGCTGCTTAAACACATCATTCAGCTCCTCACTCATCTCAGTGAGGACCAGCAGCAACTGCTCACCGGTCTTAACTTGGCCCATGGCTCACCAGAGAAAAATGTTAATGTTGGTGATAATGTAATGTCACGTGTGACTGGATACACCGCCTCCAGCAGGGTGAATTTCTATAACACCCGTGAACCTGGATACACCGCCTCCAGCAGGGCGAATTTAAACAGAGTTAAGGGAAACACCGGGGAAACTGTTACAATGGAGGGCCCTACAATAGGGAACGGGGACGTGGAGACCTTCTGCACTCCCCTGAGTCAATGTCCCTATACTCCTGACGATCCCTAGGCAGGTTCTGCACTTGGCGATGAGCTGGATACCTCAAATCCCTAGCTCGTCCTGCACCTATCCCTTTCTAGTGAATTGGACGGTGCAGAAACTAATCCCACCACTGCACTAATACACACAAGGCACAAGGAAAGTAACAAACAGGGAAAAACACCACTTAGCTTTGCTCTGTTGCTATTGCTCCCAGCAACAGAGTACAACACCAAAGTTCAGCTTCACCCCTGAAGCTTGACACCTGAATTCAGCTTCCGCCTGAAGCTATTACACCAGAGCTCCCCTGAGCTGCCAGGAACTCCTCTCTGTAGTTCCTTCCTTCGCCAGACTTGGTTGGAAATGAGCAATATCACCAACAGTGAGTGAGACCACCTGCAACTCCTTTATAGGTAGGAGCCAGGGAATCACACCTGCTTCATAATCACATGCAATAATACTAGCGGCCACCGGGGGCAACTAAACTAAAGTAACCAGAGTGCAATGACCCTAACGGCCACCAGGGGCAAAACTAGAACTAAAACAACCACAGTGTATTGACCCTAATGGCCACCGGGGGCAAAACTAACTTTAAGCAAACAGCTTAAAGGGAAAAAAAGGTTACTGGTGCAAAATCTGTCATAATCCAACCTGGATCATGACACCGCTTGTCCCCTTCATAACCCTGCCGAGTTACACGAAGCCGCTTGTCACCTTCTTGACTCCCACTGAGCCACTGCAGACTGAGTTGAGAAAAGAAAAAAAAACACACCACACAAAACTCACGTGTCCTGTCTGTGTGCTATTCAGGACGTTCCGTCTCCACCTGAGACCGTCCAACACACAGTGCGCACCGGGTGCTATTCAGGGAGCCGACCCTCCTCCCAGGGTTTCCCAAGACACTGGCCTCACCATGTCCAAGAACTCGGCGGGTGCTATTCAGGACATCTGTCTCCACCTGAGACTGTCCAACACTTACGCCTCACCAGGTCCAAGGTCATACCATGTGCTCCAGGGATCCGATTCTTCTCCCAGAACCTCCCAACACTGACCCTCCAGGACCTTGCTCACTGAAGCCTCCAGGTACACTGTCTTTCTCACTGACCCTGGTCAGTACAACATGAACACCTGTCCGTTACCTGTGTTGGCCACACAGGTCCTCGGGTACCTCATATCCACAAAGGTACCCTAGCAATCACCAGTCTCTTTCTCACTGACCCCGGTCAGCATTTCACACGGCTTTCACGACCGTCACCTGCTGGCCGCGCAGGTTCTCGGACCCCTCTACCGCAGAGGTGTCCCACAAGTCTCTTCCACTGACCGGCTCTCCCGGCTCAGCGTTGCCAGCACTGCACCATATGCCTTTGGAAACCGTTGCCCTTAGGAACCGAAATTTTGCAGTCCTCTTCCGTTGCTCCTAGCAACAAGGCTACAACACTGCCCATAGCATTCTCCACCAATTGTAAGGTAGCGCTGTCATTCGGGTAGGGGATACTCGCTTAGCAGCCACAAAACCAGATCCGGCACAGGTTTTCCATAAACAATCATAGTCCATGCGGTTTATTTAGCATCATAAACCCACAGCAGCAACATAAACTACATAACATCAGCATAGCGTCCATGACAGAGTTCAGCTCTGTAATCCCTGTGGTCACACAGGTTAGGCATACACAGGCTCTTCAGCCTCAGTTATCTCACCCACGTCAGGGTTTCCTCATAGTTCCTTCTTCACGCTGCAGACATCCATTCCCTCCAGGGAATCATCAGGCACGTGCAGCCATTCAACACAGCTTTCCTTGCTGTCAGGAAGACAGCCCCCATCTCTCCCAGACAGGACCTTCCAAAACGGACCAACCAGGTCCCTGCATTCACCCCCTGTGACCTACCCTGCCCACCTTATATGTTCTATAGCCATGCCCACCGGGTCACATGGCTATGACCTCACCACAGGTCCTTGAACCATTCACACATACTTTACAATAGCGTTCTTAACCACACCCCTGGGTGGATTTGTAGGTAACTGGTTCCGCCCGACTCTCCAGCTACCTAAAGACATCCCAACACATTGAAACAGCACCTCAGCAGTATCACTGCTGATCAACACACACATAAGTCTCCATCTCAAGGCCACCCACCTTGAGATACATAACGGTTATTCAGTATTCTGCCATTCATCCCTTCTCCTGGGACATCCATACAGCGCCCCCTAGCGGCCGCAGCAGTCACTACACCACACACTGTATCGCCTATTAGTCTCCCTATGAAAACTTGGCGCTCTTCACAAGGAAACTTTAACCCTGAGACACCCTGACAAAGACTTCTCAACCAACCAAACAGTTCTCCTGCTTTATACTGATAAGGGGCAAAAACCCCAAAACACGAGTTTGCACATGAAGTTTCTGCTATGACTTTTTATCCCAAGTCATGTGACAAGACCCTAGGATTGATATTGACTTTAGGATTGATATCTCGAATTTGGCAGAGGTTGACATTCCATTGGTGCACTCTGTGTGGCTGCACTGGGGATGAAGAGGTAATGGGGATCACTTGCATTTCCAAAGCTACAAGCAGCTTGCCAGAGACACATAAAGCCGTGCCTTATGATAAAATACTGTTCTACAAAGGGCTCATATACTGTATTTGCACAGGGGCCATCTCCTGTTTGCGTCTGCCTTTGCAATAGGTGGCATTAAAGTTCCTGCCATCATTCTCTCTGAAGAAGCTATTTGCCCTTTAAAATAACAAAGCACTATAGTCTTTGACACTAAAGGAGTTGTCCGGTCTAAAATTAAAGGTCTACAGTCACTCCATGTGACTGCAGACTTATCAGTTTAGAACAACCATTTTAATGACAGCAACAATTTTATTGTGATGGAAAGCAGTTAATATCGGAGCCATCTCTTGAGTAACATTGTGATGGAACTATAGTCTTGCTTTATGTAAGGTACTTCACTAAAAATAACTCAAGCAAAAGCAATAGTTCTACTAGGCGGTAAACGCGTATTAGACATCACGTCAGTAAGAAGGTAACGTCTAAGAACTTTAATAGCACTTTTAAAAAGAAAACATCACATTTTAACCATTGCACATTAAAGTAATATTGTACTTAGCATTAAAAATAAACATTTATTATAAAAATATAAAACTTTTAATGTCATACTTTTAAATCAACAAATCCAGTTACATCCCACACCGAATAATCTGTACAACATTAAACAATTCCACAGGAACAAGCAATTACTTTTAGTTACTGGGTAAAGTTATTTTACAAATGTGCTGCTCCAGTGTTCACATAACTAATAGTCTAGAATCATGAAATCTATACACCATTTATATAAGTAGAAACTGTTCCGATTCTGTTCTGACAGTGAGAAATAATTATACAGTATAGTAACAGGGCGAGTCCTCGGCCAAGAAGGGCACCTTCCGGGTCACTAGTGGGCAGGCATTGCCCATCCATTTAATGGAAGGGACATGAAATGTACATCTGAATTCCAGTGTTTAATTACATACTGTATGACAAAGGTAAAAAACATATATTTAACCTTTTATTGTACATATATAGGTTACATCAGTAACGCTCTGAAGAGGTTAGTGTAACTTGTGCAATACACTATTCAATATACAGTGAGATCACAGCACAACAGGCCTTAAAAAGGCAATTTATAAGGATGTTTCGTGAGCAGAAAAAAATGTGAATATTATCTACACCCAGATATGATCTAAGTTTGATGACAACATGCCCCTGTCTTGTTTCCATCAGGTCTAGTGATGTTAGTGAGGAAGGAAAGATAATCCAGCTTCACTGTTAAAATCATAAAACCTTTATTCCAAATTTTTTTTTAAAAAACAAAGGATAGCGTAGGATACAAAATCAAATGCAGATGGATTGGGGGTGCAGAAAAAACCAAGAAGAAACCGGATGCATTTCAAACACTGAAGTACGGAGTTTAAGAACACGTCACAGTGTTCGAAATGCGTCTGCTTTCTCCATAGTTTTTTCTGCACCCGCCAATCCATCTGCATTTGCCATTGATTTTGTATTCGACGCTATCCTTTGTTTTTAAAAACTTTTTTGGAATAAAGGTTTTTCGATTTTAACAACGAAGCTGGATTATCTTTCCTTCCTCATGGTCTATGGAGTCTGGCAGGGACTCAATCCTTTGCTTTGCTGAAGGAATTCATCCAGGTTCCCACACTAGGGTCCTCTGAAATGATCTTTTCTTTTTTCTTCATAGCGTTGTTAAGCAGACTTTATGTCAGGGGTGCAGGATTTCTCGAAAGAGCTGTCTTGACAAAGGAGTTGTCAGGACAAGGCAACCATGGGCAGGGAACAGAGCAGGAGAGACTTTTTTTTTTATCCAGTCATGTGCGGATTACAGGTGTTTTTACCTGCATATTTTCCACATTTAAAGCAACTTTGTGGGGAAAATCTACACCTAAAACTAAGCATACTCGAGAGAGAAATGGACATGTTGCAGATCTGAAACACGCGCCGCGGGTGAGTTTACGCTGTGTAAAAAAAAATGTGGTTATTTAACAAGAATTCCTGATTGCTGAAACATTTTAACTCCTTTCCGCCTCTTTTACTGATCGAAAACTAGAAACTGACTACAGAAATGCTACTAAGACATCACAACACAGTGACTCAGTAACAACTATGTCTTTGACATATAATCTTGGTCCAGTATGGCTATTCTAAGCATCATAAGAAAAATGAATCATTTCCTGGTGTGCCGCTGAAATCACATCCAAATAATATCCTGTTCCACCACCTATTCGGCAGTCATACAATCAGTCCTCTTTCTTGGCTTTCCAAGTTTCCAATACGGCGTTTTTCTTACGCATATAGTATCGTATTTTTCAGATTTGAGCCATTATCATTCTTCTTCCTTTAGATATGTTTTTATTGTCCACAATTTTCTTCAAATAGTGTAGATATTAATCCATTTACTAACATCTGCCTAGATAAAAGTGCTATACAGACACGATAAAATAAAATACAGTCCTCCCAATGACAAAAACAGCCATATAGTATATTGTCCGTCTTTACTTTATGGACCATTTTCCTGGTATTCAACACATGGCAAGTGAAGACTAAATAGAAAACATAAAAATAACGTTGCTTATTTTGTACCATCTTCATGACATCAGTCTGTAGTTGTCATTATTCATAAAGTTCTGCTTCTAGTGCAATAAAACAAAACTGTGACCAACGCTACCAGCGCTGACAGAAGAAGTAGTAGACAAATATTTAGTCTCTAGTTGAAAATCGACACGGAGAGATTGAAGGGTTCGTCTCTTGAAATAGTGAAAAATCACGTAGTAAGGTTAAACTCCATGTTTTCGTCAGCCGGTAATAAAGAAGGGTAGGGAGCAGAACATTTTATGTTGACGTATGTTGTGTTGATAAGCACATAATGCTCCCCAATGAAAGTTGAGAAGATGGAAGAAATTCTTGAGACCAGTTCAGAAAACGTTGGACGGAGTTCTGATTTTGGATGCCAACATTTCAACATAACTTCAAACCTGTTTTAGAAAAGAAAATCATATTGTTTAGAGGATCTACAGACATTCTTATGCAGCTACTCGCTCTTTTCTGTGTCTGGAAACAACATAAAAGGAACGCAAGTTTTAACACTTAATTATGTGATAGACCTGAGTTGTCCTTTCAATAAATTACCCCAGGACATTAAAGATAGTGTCCAGGAAAAAAAATATTGGTTAAATTGTAAACTTGAAGATATATAATAGCTGATATCCCTAACTATGTCATACCACAAGTGCTTATCGTCTTACTACATAGCAGGATTCCCTCAGCAAATGTTTCAAAGATTGCACCTAATCACTAAATTTCTTTCGACATTTATGGCTTCAGTTAATAATATGAAGCAGAAGGTGTACTCAATAGAATGTACTAATTAATTACTATCTCTACCATGAAGCCATATCAGTATAATACACATGCAGTATAGAAATCTTATAAGCACATATAGGGCAGATTTGTATACTTAAAGGAAATATTTCAGCAGGATCTCTCAAAGGAGCTGTCTTGACAAAGGAGTTGTCAGTCAAGCAGGAGAAAGCCACAATGGGTGGGGAAAAGAGCCACAGTGACTAAGGCTTGTGAAGAGCTTTCACACCCGGAAAGAACTTCAGCCTCATTTGCATACCGACTTAAACACTAAACTTTCAGAAATGGAGGAACAGACTGTCTAATTAAAGGTATTGCTGGATTTGTCTTTGCAAGAAATACATATGCCTATAAATAGTTTGAGGGGTGAAATCCAGCTGACGGATGCCCTTTAACCCCTTCACTACCAAGGGTGGTTTGCACGTTAACTCCCGGGCCAATTTTTACAATTCTGACCACTGTCCCTTTATGAGGTAACTCTGAAACGCTTCCATGGATCCTGGTGATTCTGACATTGTTTTCTTGTGACATATTGTACTTCATGTTAGTGGTAAAATTTCATTCAAATAACTTGCGTTTATTTGTGAAAAAAATGGAAATTTGGCAAAAATTTTTAAAATTTCACAATTTTCCAACTTTGAATTTTTATGCCCTTAAATCACAGAGATACAGCACACAAAAAACTTGATAAGTAACATTTCCCACATGTTTACTTTACATTAGCACAATTTTGGAACCAAAATTTTTTTCTGTTAGGAAGTTATAAGGGTTAAAAATTGACCAGCGATTTCTCATTTTTGCAACTACATTTTATTTTTACGGACCACATCACATTTGAAGCCACTTTGCGGGGTCTATATGATAGAAAATACCCAAAAGTGACACCATTCTAAAAACTGCACCCCTTAAGGTGCTCAAAACCACATTCAAGAAGTTTATTAACCCTTTAGGTGCGTCACAGGAATTTTTTGAATATTTAAAAAAAAATTAACATTTAACTTTTTTTCACAAAAAAAATACTTCAGGTTCAATTTTTTTATTTTACCAAGGGTAACAGGAGAAATTGGACTGCAAAAGTTATTGTGCAATTTGTCCTGAGTACGCTGATACCTGATGTGTGGGGGGAAACCACTGTTTCGGCGCATGAGAGGGCTCAGAAGGGAAGGAGCGCCGTTTGACTTTTTCAATGCAAAATTGGCTGGAATTCAGATCAGACGCCATGTCACGTTTGGAGAGCCCCTGATGTACCTAAACAGTGGAAAACCCCCACAAGTAACCCCATTTTGGAAACTAGACCCCCCAAGGAACTTATCTAGATATGTGATGAGAACTTTGAACCCACAAGGGCTTCACAGAAGTTTATAACGTACAGCGGTACAATTAAAAAATCATATTTTTTCCACAAAAATGATCTTTTCACCCCCAATTTTTATTTTCCCAAGGGTAACAGGACCCTAAAAGTTATCGTGCAATTTGTCCTGAGTACGCTGATACCCCATATGTGGGGGTAAACCTCTATCTGGGCGCATGGCAGAGCTCGGAAGGGAAGCAGCGCCATTTGACGTTTTTGGCTGGAGTTGAGATCGGACACCATGTCGCGTTTGGAAAGCCCCTGATGTACCAAAACAGTGGAAATCCCCCACAAATGACACCATTTTGGAAACTAGACCCCCCAAGGAACTTATCTAGATGTGTGGTGAGAACTTTGAACCCCCCAGTGCTTCACAGAAGTTTATAATGCCTGGGCGTGAAAATAAAGAAATTGTATTTTTTCCACAAACATGATCTTTTAGTCACCAATTTTTTTATTTTCCCAATGGTACCAGGAGGAATTGGACCCCAAAAGTTGTTGTCCAATTTGTCCTGAGTACGCTGATACCTCATATGTGGGAGAAAACTACTGTATGGGCACACGTCGGGGCTCGGAAGGGAAGTAGCGACGTTTTGGAATGCAGACTTTGATGGAATGGTCTGCTGGTGTCATGTTGCTTTTGGAGAGCCCCTGATGTACCTAAACAGTGGAAACCCCCCACAAATGACCCCATTTTGGAAACTAGATCCCCTAGGGAACTTATCTAGATGTGTGGTGAGCACTTTGAACCCTCAAGGGCTTCACAGAAGTTTATAATGCCCGGGCATGAAAATAAAAAAAATCATATTTTTTCCACAAACATGATCAATTAGTCCCCAATTTTTTTATTTTCCCAAGGGTACCAGGAGAAATTGGACCCCAAAAGTTGTTGTCCAATTTGTCCTGAGTATGCTGACACCTCAAATGTGGGAGAAAACTACTGTATGGGCACACGTCCGGGCTCGGAAGGGAAGTAGTGACGTTTTGGAATGCAGACTTTGATGGAATGGTCTGCGGGTGTCATGTGCGTTTGGAGAGCCCCTGATGTACCTAAACTATTGAAACTCCCCACAAGTGACCCCATTTTGGAGACTAGACCCCCCACGGAACTTATCTAGATGCGTGGTGAGCACTTTGAACCCCCAAGTGATTCACAGAAGTTTATAACGCCCGGGCGTGAAAATAAAAAAATCATTTTTTTCCACAAAAATGATATTTTTGCCCCCAATTTTTTATTTTCCTAAGGGTAACAGGAGAAATTGGACCCCAAAAGTTGTTTTGCAATTTGTCCTGAGTAGGCTGATACCCTATATGTGGGGGTAAAACACTGTTTGGGTGCATGGCAGAGCTTGGGAGGGAAGGAGCACTATTTGACTTTTTCAACGTAGAATTGGCCGGAATTGAGATCAGACGCCATGTTGCATTTGGAGAGCACCTGATGTGCCCAAACAGTGGAAACCCCCAATTCTAACTCCAACCCTAACCCCAACACATCCCTAACCCTAATCTCAGCCCTAACCCTAGCCCTAACCCTAGCCCTAGCCCTAACCCTAGCCCTAACCCTAATGGGAAAATGGAAATAAATTTTCTTTTAATTTTATTATTTTTCACTAACTAAGGGGGTGATAACGGGGGGGGTAGATTTACTATTTATGGCGGTTTTTATATTTGGCAGCTGTCATAGGCTAAAAGACGCTTTTTATTGTAAAAATAGTTTTTGCATCACCACATATTGAGAGCTATAATTTTTCCGTATTTTGACCCACTGAGTTATGTGAGGTCTTATTTTTTGCGGGACGAGTTGACGTTTTTATTGGTATCATTTTCGGGCACGTGACATTTTTTGATCGCTTTTTATTCCGATTTTTGGGACGCAGAATGAACAAAAACCAGCGTTTCATGAATTTCTTTTGGGGGGTGCGTTTACACCGTTCCGCGTGCTGTAAAATTTATTCTTTTTATTCTTCGTGTCAGTATGGTTACAGTGATACCTCATTTAGGTCGTTTTTTTATGTTTTGGCACTTTTATGCAATGAAAACTATTTTATATAAAAAATAATTATTTTTGCATCGCTTTATTCTGCGAGCTATAACTTTTCTATTTTTCCTCTGATGATGCTGTGTGGCAGCTCGTTTTTTGCGGGACAAGATGACGTTTTCAGCGGTTCCATGGATATTTATATGCTTCTTTTTGATCGCACGTTATTGCACTTTTGTTCGGCGGCATGATAATAAATCATTATTTTTTGCTTCGGTTTTTATTTTTAATTTTTAAGGGGTTCCCTAAAGGGGTTAACTAATGGGACAGTTTATTAGGGCGGGTCGTTACGGACACGGCGATACCAAAAATGTGTACTTTTATTGTTTTTTTTTTTATTTCCAAAAAATGAATTTATTTGGGAATATCTTTTTTTTTTTCTAATTTATTTAGCGATTTTTTTAAAATTATTTTTACACTTTTTTTTTTAAACTTTATTAGGTTGTCCCAGGGGGGACACCACTGTCCTGTGACAGATCGCTGATCTGTCACATCACGGATCACTGTGACAGATCAGCAACCTGCACATTGCGCTGCTGTGGGGGGCTCAGGGAAGCACGGAGGGAGCCCCCTCCCTGCCGATGCTTCCCTTTAACCCCCGGTACACCGCGATCGTGTTTGATCGCGGTGTGCGTTAACGTGTCGGGGGCGGTCCATGACCGCCCCTGACACATTGTGCCGGGTGTCAGCTGTGATAATCAGCTGACACCTGGCCGCGATCAGTGGCGCTCACCACGTGGGCACCGCTGATCGCTATGACGTAATATTCCGTCCATGGGACTTAGGGCCCAGGTCACAATGTAGGAAAGGGGTTTAAATTAATCCAGGGTACTTTAACCAGTTCAGTGAACAACTCTATGTAGCAAACTTTTGCATAAGTTTACTACCATGAACCATAGATATGGAAAATTAAATGGGCTTACTAACAGGACAATTTTATTAGTTGATAGATTGTGTAGGTTAGGCTGTCAATATTCTTATAATAGCCCTGGTTTGACCTGTAGAGATAGTCATAAAGTGTAACAATCTTTGGCTTGGTTCTTGACTATGGTACTGTTCCTTCAGCCCTCCGTTACCAGCACAGGCTAGCCAGTACTAAACTGAAAGTGAATTAGAGGATATCCATCTCCAGTGAGTAGAATAACTTTTAATCTTTAACTTTGACCTTCTCAGTCTGCTTAATTTTAGCCAGACAAGCATTCAAAATGCTATATTAAAAATATGGTAAGTTCAATAGTTATAGTCTCTAAATCTTAAAGGGGTTCTTCATGAATGGGATAAAAATGGCCCCATCACATATTTCAAGCAGTAACCTGCCCTAGTCATGTGTCAGTTGCAGCCTGAAGAAACTCTGCTCTAGACGTGTGTCTCAACCCTCAGAGGAGCAGTTTTATGAACACACATTTCTGTTCTTCTCAACAAGGAGGAAAGAACAACTTGGCTGGCTGTGCACAACAGGTTTTTCTTCTCCAGCTTCAATCCTGCATTGTGCTCAGTCAGTCTTTGTGCCCTACTGTAGAGCTCTCAGGCTGCCTGAGCAAAATTGGTTTATAATTGAGGAAGGAGCAATATGCACCTAGAGAACATAAACCCTATTATACTTAGCCAACTGAGTAGTTTTTTTTCTCCTGTTACTGATTTGGGACAGAGTGAGCAGATCAGGTATTATTATTATAGCGCCATTTATTCCATGGCGCTTTACATGTGAGGAGGGGTATACATAATACATACAAGTACAGTAATCTTAAACAATACAAGTCACGACTGGTACGGGATGAGAGAGGACCCTGCCCATGAAGGCTCACAATCTACAAGGGATGGGTGAGGATACAGTAGGCGAGGGTAGAGCTGGTCGTGCAGCGGTTTGGTGGATCGGTGGTTACTGCAAGTTGTAGGCTTGTCGGAAGAGGTACGTCATGTTAGTATGTTAGTTCACAATGATGTTCCTCTGACAGTTGAGATACATGTCTAGAATGGTGCTTCTTCTGACTTCAAACTGTCCTGACATGTGGACTAAGATAGGTTGCTGCTTCAAATATGGGACGATGGCTATTTTTATCACATTCTCGGAGAACCTCTATATGGAGCTATTACAATTGTAATTTACAAGTAATAAAGACATAAATATGATCAAATCACATAATTATCATGAGCATGCTAACATACTGAACATTGTAACATAGTACGTGGTTCATCTGAAACTTACAAAGCATCAGGGCAATATTCAGGCTGTAAAAGTCTTCGTCCTTGTAGTAAATATACAGTTATATCAAAAGAGTTAACATCGGCGTAGGGTGGTGCTCCTCTGGTCATTAACTCCCATAGCAGTATGCCAAATGACCACTGCAAAATAATGAAATACATTACTATTATAGATAATAATAATAATAATAATTTTTATTTATATAGCGCCAACATATTCCGCAGCACTTTACACTTAAGCGGGGACATGTACAGACAATAAATTCAATACAAGTTAAGACAATTCAAACAGTGACATTAGGAGTGAGGTCCCTGCTCGCGAGCTTACAATCTACAAGGAAATGCGGGGACACAGTAGGTGAGAAATGCTTGTTTAGAAAAATGTTGTCTGTCCAAATATATATGGACCTAACTGTACCTGGGTCGGCTCATCACCGGAGCTGTAATGAAAAATATCAAGATGCAACATCACAGGAAGAGGAGAAAGGAGCGAGCAGACAATGCACCAGCGCGGAGTACGAGCGGAGCGTTTAGCATCGCACCTTGTACTAACTGCAGTGGATCCTCGTGGGCGGTGCAGTCCCAGGACCGGAGAACATAGCGGATCACTGCCAGGATGGAAACACATTCAGAGACTAATGATGACACAACAAAGAAGGCTGACAACCTCGAGTTACAGACACCGACAACATCCGGGTTTATTACAATCACGTGAGGCCTCGAGATTAAGTCTGCCGATCCGCAAACTATTAACGAAATCAGCAACAGAACAGCGATTCCCAGGGGCGAAGGCACAAAATAACCGGGTGATGCCGGGACAGAAGAGCTGGATCCGTGCAGCAGAACAGAGAGACCCGTCATGGAGTCCGAGTCCTGCTCCCTCTGCACCCGCCATCTCAGAGGAAAGCTCCGGAGGAGTCTGTATGTGCGCCGAGTTATCGGGAGAGACGTCCACGCCACCTGCGGACAGGAGGTCTCTCCACGGGTCCATGCAGCCCCCAGTCTATTATTTCACACTTTTAGTTTTCTTCTTCTTTCCCGTCCTCCTCGGATACCTGTATGTTGTGTTGTATTGCAGTAAAGATCTGGATTTTCACCCGAGAAAGCTGATTTTTGGCTTTTGACATATATTTATTAGTAATCACTAATACATGTATACCACTAATCACAGCGTGCTATTGTAGGTTTTATACTTATTATAACAGTTGTCTTTCTGGAACATAAGACTTGACAGAATGAATATAATAATATGCTGTCCAGATGTCTAATGACAGTTTCTTCTTGGGTTAAGGCAGCATTAAGTAATTTATATCATAATTGCAGACGCCCCAATTCGACTAACGCAATTGTGAAGTATTCATGAGACCATTAAACCATTGAGGGTTATATCACCTGGGTAATAACTGCAAATACACATGAGAGTCATTCGCATGAAACCCTGTCATACAAGGGTAATATAGCGAGCGGCTTTCCAGAAATATGTACTCACCACTGAGAATATTGCTTTACATGTTATACAGGGGATTCTATGACCAAGCACGGTTTAGTTTTGATAAATTGTTTGTCATTGCTAGGAAACCTAAATATTAGAAACTTGCATAGTTCTACTAATGTAAAAAAGGAAAGCTTCATCTAAAATTCTTGAGAACATGGAATTGCCACAAATGTTGTCCATATGTATGGATATGGCAATAGGGGTGCAGGGATAGGTAAGGAATCTCAAAATGGATCTCATATAACATAAAGGAACAGTAGCTGTATATATGAATAGTTTAAAAGTGCACTCTGTTTGGAGTACATTCCTACAGCGTACAGCATACAGATTATATACTGCCTATGTCATGATAGTAGTTACATCCTTGAAGAGGTCTGAAGTTATAGCTGTGCTGTATTCACCTAAATGGGGTTGAGTGCCTGGTACATGTAGGGGGGAGATACTGTGCTTGAATAAATGCTTAAAAAGTTAATCAACTTGTTTTATTTTATTATCCTCCAGGAACTGACACGTTACGAATTTTTGTAATACATTTACCTTACTTAGCTTCATCTCCAAAACACTTTGCTCAAGTACTGTTTCATTGCACAGTTCATGTTCTTATAGTAGTGTCTTTCAACTGCTGATCAGCAGAGATCTCTACTCCATATTCAGTCTGTGTATGGGAATTCCCTTGTGTGAATCAGCCTTGTCATCACCCCTGAACTTATACTGCAGAATTCATGTACACAGATTGTTTGGATATAGTGTACAGATCTTGCTGAGCAGCAGTTGGAAGCAACTTCTAAAGAAGCATGAACTGGTCATTAAAACAGCACTGCAGCCTAGTGTTTTGGGAGCAAAGCAAAACAAGGTACTGCATTATATTACAAAAGAAGGATAACTTTGCAATGCCTGAAGGAAACTTATATTGAAAAATGCTTAGTTACGCTTTAACCCCTTCCCTCCACAGTCAGTCTTTGTTTTCATACGCTTCTTCCAAGAGCCATAACTTTTTTTTTCATGTAAATATCTGTATGATGGCTTGCTTTTTTGTGGGATGAGATTTAGTTTTGAATGGCGCCATTCATTTTACCATTCAATATATTGAAAAATGGGAAAAAAATTCCAAGTGTGGCGAAATTTACAAAAAAATGCAATTTTACCATTGTTTTTAAAGCATACAGTACATTCTGTGATAAAACTTGCTCGAAATCATGATTTTCCAGGTCAGTATGATTATGGTTATACCAAATTTGTATATTTTTTTTTTATTAAAGTGGGTTTGTGTCGTTATATTCGAAGATCCGCAACATTTTTTTTCCATCGTTTCAGCTTGGTGAGGCTTGTTTTTTGCTTGACAAGTTGACGATTTTATTGATACAATATTTGGCTAGATGTAACATTGATTTGTTTTTATTGCATTTTTTTAAGGGAAGAGTAGTGACCAAAAAATCCACTTCTTTCGTTTTGATTTCTTTTCTTGTTGCAGTGTTTACCAATCCGATTAATTAATTTTATATTTCAATAGATCAAGCTTTTATTAAAGCGATGACGCAAAATATATATTTTTTTATTTCTTTATTTTCAGTGAGGGAGAAGAAGGTTGATTTGAACTTTTATATCTTATAATTTTTTTCTTAGATTTTTACAAATTTTTTTAATTTTATTTTTCTAGACCCCTCAAGGATTTGAACCTTCAATGGTCTAACTGCTTATGCTATATATAGTGCAATACCACAGTATTGAAGTATATCATGTGAATCTCGGTGTCTTTTGAATCTCAGCATATAGCTAAGCTTCAGAGGAGTACCAAGATGGCAGTGGAAGATGCCTTCAGCACAGGGAGCCGATGGGAGTCGGTAAGTGGAAGCAGCGGCTTGCATTACATTTAAGTGCCTCTGTCAGAACTTCTATTTAAATTCCGCTTCCAGAGACTGGTTAACAGCCAAATCTGGAGCTCATATTCGGCTGAGACAGATGCCATCTATTTAATGCAATCGTTATCTGTCTCATGTGGAGGGAACTCAGCTCTTCACACGTGATGACCCCTGTAATCACGTACCTATACATCATAATGCATTAAGGGGTTAAGGGACCAGGGTGCTCAATAACATATTTACTGACTTATTATTTTAAGTAATATTGCATCAAAGATTTTCACAGAAAACCCATTTATTGCTTCCAGTGCTGCGCTATCTAATACAATTTTTTAGTGTACCTGCTGCAAATTTTAAAAATTATCTTGTGGAAAAAAACAACACATATGGGTGAATAAAAAAAAATTACATACAATGGCCATGGACAAAACATAAAAAATGTATTAAAATGTCAACATTTCAATTAACCAACAATGAATGAATTTGATAATAATTACCACATCAGATTTTGTTGTGAACTTCTGGGTCTGTAGGCTTTCCAGGGCCATCCATTTCACCGGCAGTTTGGCTCCAGTTTTGTTGTGGACACTGTAGTATTCTTTATCGTACACATCTCTGGCAAGACCAAAGTCGGCCACCTTGACAGTGAATGTTTCATCAAGCCTACATGAGAAAAATTAAGTGAAGAACTCAATCACCTTCCTGGCTTTGTCCTACTCCAAATCAATTCCTTCCCTATTCATTGTAGACATCAGCATAAATAAAATCTTACTGCAGAAATTATTGGTCACTACGATTAACTGACCTATTTAGGGGACCGTAATCTTCCTTAAACTCATCCACTGATATTATGAAGAATGAGAACAGGAAGTCCTTTGTATGTGTTCTAGGAGGCATCAAGTTATTTCTTATCCTCCCTACTACAGTATTAGAGCCTGTGAATCACTAATAATAAAGGGTTATTCCTTCCAAAAGTTTTTCCCTATCGATATGATATGAGATAACATTCTGATTGCTGGGGATCTCACCACTGGGACTGCCATGAACCTAAGATCATGGCTCTGGCTTTCTCATGGCAGTGAATGGAGCAAAGCAAACCTACGCTCTACTCAGGATGGGGCCGCAGGGCCATATTTTTGAGGTTCCAGAGCCCCGATCGTGGGACAGATTCCCCAGTTGTCAAAATTCCCATGAACAACAAGTTATTACAAATGCTCCCTACCCTATAGATGGAGGATAACTTGTTGTTTTTTCTTTTTAGATATAAACCTTTTAGGAAGTCCCTACCAGGCTGGATAAGCCTCACTCATTTCAACCTGAAAAAAGATGTGTGTATAAGGGAGTGATAAACCCAACAATAATAATTGCAATGTATCAAGAGAAAGTATACATATGAAAATAAATTTTATTGGCACAAAAAACATGCAAAAAGCGACATATATTCAAAACATTTAAAAAGACCCAAACAATTTGGCCACATGACAACACCATCAAGAAAGTCCTATAATAAAGACCCAGTACTCTCCTCCTCCATTATGCCAGGCAAAAAATATATAGTAATTTCAAAATATTAAGCAATATACTTTATGTACCATATATTGATCCTCAATAGAAAAACATATGCAAAAGGACATTGATTTCATATAATACAAAATAGAACATTATGTGCAAATACACAATAAAAGTGCTGTATGAATGAAAAGGCAGTACTACCAGTACAGACTCAATGAATCAAGTCCCATAATGCAACTAAAGGTTACCAAAAAATGGGGACCACAAAAATATCCCCCAGTAAGGCTTATATGTATATCAAGACGGTTTCTGTTATAGAACACCAGGCCTGTGCCCTGCAGCAATTGAATCCCATGGTGCAGCCATAGATCACCCATGGAAACAGAGAATTCCCCCAGTAATGCTTACATGAATCTCGAGGAGGTTGCTGTGGAAATACCAAGCCTATATCCTACAGACCAGGATGAGTTGCGTCCTTACAAAAATCACAATGGTAAACCTAATGACCGCATAAGGTTTAGGGAGGAGGGGGAAAAGCCTCACTCATTTAACTAACTTCACTTTGTCATATACAGAAATAAGCCATAACGTACAACCATCTGCCTAATATTATTAGGTTCTCTCTTATGCTGCCAAAATAGATCTCTCTTGACAAAGCATGGACTACATACACAAGACTTCTGAAGCTGTCGCCTATGGTATCTGGTACCAAAATGTTAACAGCCGATTCTTTTATAAATCCAACTAGCTCATCCTCAGATTGTGATTCCTATAGGCTGAAATCTGAAGGCCAATAAACCTCTTAAGCTCTTTGTTGTGTCCCATAAACCACTGCAATCTTTGGTCTGTGGCAGATGCATTATTCTGGTGAAAGAGGCCTCTGCCATCAGAGAATATCATTGCTATGAGGGACTGCACTTGGCCTGCAATAACATTTACATAGGTGGAATACGTGAAAATAGCATCCATATGGATACCAAGACAAGCACCTCCTAGCACAAAAATGCTGTTACTGCATTGCACTAGCATAGGAAGAAAGGCCCTGTGAGTGCACATGTACACATTGTAATGTAGCGCTTGTCTTTAAGGTTGGGGATACTCGCTTTGCAGCCAAATAACCAGATCCGGCACGGGTTTTCCATAAAACAATAACAGTCCATGCGGTTTATTCAGGCATCATAAACCGAAAGCAATAGAAAGTTCATATCAAACAGCATAGCGTCCATGACAGAGCTCCACTCTGTTAACCCTGTAGTCACACAGGTTTATGCAATGTCCAATATGCAGGCTCTCTAGCCTCACAGTTATCTCACCCCGTCAGGGTTACCTCATGGTTGCTTCACCACACTGCAGATGTCCATTCCCTCCTCTGGGAACTCTCAGACACGTGCAGCCATTACACACAGGCACTTGAGGAAGGCAGACACATCCTCCAGCAAGACCCTCCAAACGGACCAACCGGGTCCAAGCATTCACTCATGTGACCTACCCTGGCCACCTTATATAGTCTGTAGCCACGCCCACCGGATCACATGGCTATGACCTCATCACAGGTCCTACAAGCACACTCACATAGTCTTTACTATAGGCGTTTTTAAACACACACCCCTGGGTGGATTTGTTGGTAGCTGGTCCCACCAGCTACCTGGAAAGCTCTCCCTGACACAGTGTAGCAAAAGCTCAGCAGTACCTCTGCTGATCAACACACATATTCAAGCTTCCATCCCATGGCCACCTACCTTGGGATACATAACGATCATTCAGCATTCTGCCACTCATCCTCTCTCCTGAGACACCCACACAGCGCCCCCTAGCGGACACAGTGGTCACTACACCACAACATATACCTTAGTAGGCATAACCTGCGCTTGTACATTTATTTTATATTGTTAGCAGGTGCTTGTCACTTTAGTTTTTCATTAGAGTTGGGGATGGTGGTCTCCATACTCTCTCTTATGTTTAAGGCTGTTTTTACGCAGAGCTCCATCCTACCTGCATTTTATATTTGTAGACCTAGGCTCTCCTTGTACAGAGTGACAAGTCAACCCTGCCATGTCAGAGTGAGGAGAGAGTGGAGTGGAGAGTGGATCGCCAAGCCTGGAATGTCAGACCGAGGAGACTTGTAAGCCATGCATTCTCCTCTGGGAAATTAAATATACAAATTGTCCTTTCAGAGAGGAAGAGGACTAGAAATCTAGCGCCATCTACTGGAAGCAGCAATCCCAAAAGTCAATATCAAACCTTTAACGAGCCATGCAGTAAGACTTTAGATAAAACCCAAACCATCCTGAAACATGGTGTCTGTAAATTGTGATTCTGGTTTGACTTTTATTCTACGTCATACAGTAAGGCTTGTTAAAGATTCGATATTGACTTTTTAGGATCGCTGCTTCCAATAGGTGGCGCTAGAGTTCTGGTTCTCTTCCTTTCTGAAGAAACAATTTGCAAATTTCTCAGAGGAGCATGCATGGCTTATAAGTCTCCTCACTCTGAGATTCCAGGCTTGGCTTTCCACTCTCCAAAAGGAGAAACATTACTGCTTAGACCCTAGTCCTAGGCTCATAAGAGAAAAGTTTGTTAGCGTAGATTCCCATCTAAAAAGGCCACCTTGTCACTAGCAGATGGGCTGCAATGCATTGCGTGTTCTGTGCTGGGCCTTAACATTTCTATCATAGCCATCAAGAAAGAGTTGCCTAGCCACTTAAATAAAAAAAACACAGAATGGTGATAAAAGTAATAAAAGAAGTAGTACTCACATTACCAATCGCCTGCTGTTCTGACAGATCTCCGGTCCCCTCCAAGTCTCTGGGCTCTCTGCCCTATCTGGATGAGCTTGTTGCCAACATTCACCGCACAAACTAACAATGAGCTGTGTTTGTCAGGTCTGTCCTGATACAGCAGGAAGCACAGATGCTGGCAGGGTAACCCCTGAGAAGTGTTGGATTGGGGAAAACTGTCACATCCCCACTTTTGCCCATTTTTCCTGCATCTAACACACTGACTTCAAGAACTGACTGCTGTCTTGCTGCCTAATATATTGTTGTGCCATTGTAGCAAATCAGATCAGTGTTATTCATTTTCCCTATGGGTGGTGTTAATGTTATGGCTGATTGCTTCATGTCACTTGTTGGTGCTCCTATGTTTAATGAATGTATCATTTACAATGCTGATGGCGGTGTGCTGACTTTACATAGCAGCGTAGGAAGAGTGCAGAGACGGGAGTCCGTGTCATCACAGCTTCTGCTTCACTATTTTCACAATGTGTGGATTGTATACAATGTGTTTGTTCACAGATATATTTTACTGCCTCGGCTTCTGGTCAAATGTTACCTGAGTATTTAATAATAGTGCATTTAATCAACTTCAAAAATGACAAAATGATGTTATGGATCTGTTAATGCTAGAATGCATTTCCAAAATTTTTAGCTGGGACCTAACTTAGAAAATGTTATTAATGCCTAAGATCAGGCAGATGAAAACTGACCTTTTGGGTGTAGTTATCTTTCTAGCATCACTATATAAAGGGAAACGAAAATGAAGAAATGTGACACAGGAAATCCATTTATAATTTAGCATGAAGCAAAGGGAACTTATAAACATATTAACATTTATCTTCCCGAAAAAAGCACACGTGTGGAAGGTATCAGATGGGAAATTGATACTGTTCTTTCCGGTGATAAAACCAAGAATAACCTTGGAATAGCTTAAAAACAATGATGCTTCACACAGGGTCAGAAAGATTGGGACATCTGAATAGTGGAAACATTTGACACCCATAAGACCCTATTTTTTTTTTGGGGGGGGGGAGTGTCAAAAAATCAAACTATGCTTAGAAGTACATTTTTAGGTTGATGGCTTTTTCAATAAAGGAAAAGTAAACTACATGTAATATGCTGTTTGACTAATTGTATTCTGTCCATCACAGTATATGGAGTAGACTGTGTCCAGTAGAGTATAACTATTCCTTAGCAGAGTACATGTTCCCGAATGTAGCCATTCCAAGAAAAATCAATGTATCTAATAAACGGTATGTTGCTACTGTATGTCATCATTTTGTGACAGGAGGGGTCCAACCAGGCTCGGACTGGCCCCCGAGAGAACAGGAGAATCCTCCGGTGGACCCCTGTGCAGGAATGGACTCTCCACCTACATGAGAAGTAATTGGCACAATTCACTTGATTCATCATATACAGACAAAGGCAGAATCTTATGAATTTAACAGTCAACCCAGTTTATTGCTGTAGGAATTTGTGAATGAGGATACAATCATATTTGCATATGTAGTTGAAAAGGGGAGCCCCAGAGTTGGTTACTGGTGGGCACCCCAGTCCAACATTGAGTCCAACCTCAGGGAGTTCCATTGATCATACGAATAAAGTGTTTGCATTCCTCATCTTACTTTCCCCTGCAATGATGCTCCTAGCCATCTTGCTTGGCAATAAATTTTAGCACAGCCTAATATGAGTAAACTTGATTTGCTGGGTGCTGGAGGCAAGTAAAACATTGTAGAGAATACTTGTTTAATTTACTTGCTTTTATAGTGCCATTAATTCCACAGCGCTTTACAGACATTATTATCTATGTCTCCATTAGGCCTCACAATCCAGATTCCCTATCAGTGTGTCTTTGTAGTATGGGAGAAAACAAGAAAACCCAGTAGAAACCCACGCAATCACAGGGAGAACATCCAAACTCCTTGCAGATGTTGTCCATTGTGGGATACGAACCCAGGACTCCAGCGCTGCAAAGTAACAGTGCTAACCACTGAGCCAACGTGCTGCCGAAAAGAGTACTACTTTTTAATCTCAGGATTGGTGGAGATTCCAGAGGTTGGACCCCCGATCGTAAAGTGATGATATAACTTAAGGCCCCGTCACACACAGTGAGATCGCCAGCGAGATCGCTGATTTTGTGACGCCAAAGCGATCTCGCCAGCGACATCGCTGTGTGTGACATGTATCAGCGACCGGCCCCCCCTGCTGGGTATCGCTGATCGCACTCAAACGTCCTGGGCCGTTTTTTTGATCGTTGGTCTCCCGCTGGCCAGCACGCATCACTGCGCGTGGCAGCGGGAGAGCAACGATCAGCAACGCTGGGAGTGCGGCTCTTAGATACACGCTGTTTACATTGGAAACCAGCATGCTCGCTGGTCCTGATGGCTGGTGACTGTCTATGTGACAGCTCACCAGCGATCAGCTAACTATGTCCCAGCGATCCCATCCACATCGGATCATTGGTGGGATCGCATTGATGCGTGTAACGGGGCCTTTATTAGCAGCATCAAAACAAAGATGCACTATGGTGTCATCATCTGGTGAGAGTTCTCATATAAATAACTTTTTGCATTTCCTGTAAGCTCAGATAAAATCTTGTTTTTCTTTTCACATGTACATAGTTAGAATAATGTTTTAACAAATAAACAAACTCTAAAACTACAAATTAGGTCTGCATGATGTGTGGCCATTTTTGTGCTGTTATAACAAATGTCTATTTAGTAACAAGTTCTTCCAGGTCACAGTAAAAGCAATGTAACACTTCTAATGTATTGTTCCCTACATTACAGATTATGTTACACTGCTGCAGCATAGACTTCTCCTGTTTGCACTCTGACCTACTCACTTTAGCTGTAATTTACAGCACTATGGCGTTAAAATCATTATGTCATAGTAAATTTAAAGACTTTTTAAGTACAATGACCTGCCTTTAATTAAATGTGGATTTTATTGCTACAAGTCGAAATGAGAAATGACTCAGATGTGGCATCAATCATCTGAGAATTACGAATACGGCGATAAAGGAGGGGCCGTCTGGCATGGTGCGGGAAACTGCTGTAAGCACACAGACTGGCTATGCGGTATTACCAGATCTGGAGTAAGCTATCTATCTATCTATCTATCTACAGTGGGGAAAAAAAGTATTTAATCAGTCAGCAATAGTGCAAGTTCCACCACTTAAAAAGATGAGAGGCGTCTGTAATTTACATCATAGGTAGACCTCAACTATGGGAGACAAACTGAGAAAAAAAAAATCCAGAAAATCACATTGTCTGTTTTTTTTTCATTTTATTTGCATATTATGGTGGAAAATAAGTATTTGGTCAGAAACAAAATTTCATCTCAATACTTTGTGATATATCCTTTGTTGGCAATGACAGAGGTCAAACGTTTTCTGTAAGTCTTCACAAGGTTGCCACACACTGTTGTTGGTATGTTGGCCCATTCCTCCATGCAGATCTCCTCTAGAGCAGTGATGTTTTTGGCTTTTCACTTGGCAACACGGACTTTCAACTCCCTCCAAAGGTTTTCTATAGGGTTGAGATCTGGAGACTGGCTAAACCACTCCAGGACCTTGAAATGCTTCTTACGAAGCCACTCCTTCGTTGCCCTGGCGGTGTGCTTTGGATCATTGTCATGTTAAAAGACCCAGCCACGTTTCATCTTCAATGCCCTTGCTGATGGAAGGAGGTTTGCACTCAAAATCTCACGATACATGGCCCCATTCATTCTTTCATGTACCCGGATCAGTCGTCCTGGCCCCTTTGCAGAGAAACAGCCCCAAAGCATGATGTTTCCACCACCATGCTTTACAGTAGGTATGGTGTTTGATGGAATCAAATCAGTATTCTTTTTCCTCCAAACACGACAAGTTGTGTTTCTACCAAACAGTTCCAGTTTGGTTTCATCAGACCATAGGACATTCTCCCAAAACTCCTCTGGATCATCCAAATGCTCTCTAGTAAACTTCAGAGGGGCCCGGACATGTACAGGCTTAAGCAGTGGGACACGTCTGGCACTGCAGGATCTGAGTCCATGGTGGCGTAGTGTGTTACTTATGGTAGGCCTTGTTACATTGGTCCCAGCTCTCTGCAGTTCATTCACTAGGTCCCCCCGCGTGGTTCTGGGATTTTTGCTCACCGTTCTTGTGATCATTCTGACCCCACGGGGTGGGATTTTGCGTGGAGCACCAGATCGAGGGAGATTATCAGTGGTCTTGTATGTCTTCCATTTTCTAATTATTGCTCCCACAGTTGATTTCTTCACTCCAAGCTGGTTGGCTATTGCAGATTCAGTCTTCCCAGCCTGGTGCAGGGCTACAATTTTGTTTCTGGTGTCCTTTGACAGCTCTTTGGTCTTCACCATAGTGGAGTTTGGAGTCAGACTGTTTGAGGGTGTGCACAGGTGTCTTTTTATACTGATAACAAGTTTAAACAGGTGCCATTACTACAGGTAATGAGTGGAGGAAAGAGGAGACTCTTAAAGAAGAAGTTACAGGTCTGTGAGAGCCAGAAATCTTGATTGCTTGTTTCTGACCAAATACTTATTTTCCACCATAATATGCAAATAAAATAAAAAAAAACAGACAATGTGATTTTCTGGATTTTTTTTTCTCAGTTTGTCTCCCATAGTTGAGGTCTACCTATGATGTAAATTACAGACGCCTCTCATCTTTTTAAGTGGTGGAACTTGCACTATTGCTGACTGACTAAATACTTTTTTTCCCCACTGTATCTATCTATCCCATATCTATCTATCTATCTATCCCTGGAACAAGATCACAACCACAATATTTACAACAGTCATGTTTTATGCTTTCCTTACTGGCAATTCACCACATGATTCAAAAGGAAGTAAATAGATTTCACTTTCCTAATGCCAGACGGATAAAACCAGCGTTTAAGATTTCATTATAATTTTCACAATATCACCATCCAAATTTTGCATTGAAAGTAATTAGTTTTGTTTAAGTGGAAATCCTATTTTAGGAGGCACTCACATTTCCTTGAAAAACTATTGTCTCTTTGGGATAAAAAGTAACACACACAGAGCTATGATAGCGGCCCTTGCTATGCCTGCATTAATAGGAATGCAGGTCTATTTTGCGCTGGTCTTCTGGACTAAAAAGCAATCTTTCTGTGGTGTGAGGTGCCAAGGGGAGAGGTACTAGAAAACAGGTATATTTCTCCCCGTTTCATTTCATATGTCTCCCTGTACTGATGATGAAGCCAGTTTATTTCACTGTAATCCAGTCCTGGTTTCCTTAGTGATCAGCATGGAAAGGACTGGTAGTTCCCCCTACACTAATTCAATCCAGGTTTTGGTTTCCTGACTGGTCCAGCTGATATAATCAGGAGGAGCTGGGATCTCTCAGTCTATCTCGTCTGCTGAGCTGGGAGCTGACACAGTAAGATAACATGGACTTGTTTGCTGTTATATAGGTTTATTTTGTAGTTAGCCTGCTATTGTTAGTTAGTGGCCAGACGGCCTTAGACGTTTTATTTCATGTTTGGCATGTGTAACATTGAGTAACAAGTGTGCACAATAAATATGCCGTGTCGATATTGCTAGTCTGCTGAAGTGACTTCATAGCCACACGCTTGTGCCAAAGCAAAGATCCCAGCTGAGCTGTCTATTCCCCACAAATGGTGTTTCGAATGCGGGCACTTGTGGCTGCTGGACTGTCACTGCAGAGAAAACGCTGTGTATGTCCTGGCTGAAAGCTTCTGCGCTTTTGAAGAGCCAAGAGTCCAGTAATATGGAGGAACTAGTGAAGCAGTTATTGTAAGCAAATGTGCAGCAACAGCAGACTAATACTTGCTTCCAGAAGGCTCTGGAGCAGCAACACCAGATGCAGCAAGAGCAGTTGGAGGCAATAAAACAGGCCTTGGTTCGGCAACCCCGAGATGAGGGAGACCGTGCACAAAGCGTTGCTAGTGCGCATAAAGCCGTACAGAAGACTTTGCTTAAAATGACCACAGACGATGATGTGGAAGCATACCTCACTGTGTTTGAACGTATTGCAGAACGTGAGCACTTACCGCTGGACAGATGGGCTGAGGTAGTTGCTCCATTTCTGAGCGGAGATCCACAAAAGGCCTATTACGATCTGAGTGGAGTGGATGCTATGGACTATATCAAACTCAAAGGCGAAATCCTGGCAAGGCTGGGAGTAAACACGTATGTACGCGCACAGAGGGTGCATTTATGGAATTTTGTGGAGCATCAGCCAGCCCGCTCACAAATGCATGATCTCATCCATCTAGTAAAAAAATGGCTGCAACCAGAGGCTTTGACGTTCGCACAGATGGTGGAGCGTGTTGTTCTAGACAAGTACCTGCGGTCCTTACCCGCTAAGATCCAGAGGTGGGTTGGACAGGGTGACCCAACTACCGCTGACCAGTTGGTGAATATGGTCGAACGCTACAATGCTTCTGAAAGCCTACTCCAAGGGACGTTAGCACCCCACTGGCTCCCCAAGAAATCGCTGGAGAGTCCTGCGAAACCTACTTCATCTTCAAAAGAAGAGAACGTCACAAGGAAGGGTAGCAGACCCACAAAGGACTATGGAGGTGGTACGGGCTCACATCAAGCCAGCAGACCTCGTCTGGGATCTCCATCGAGGGGACAAGGGCCTATACAATGTTGGCGATGTCGCGGACTTGGCCATGTAGCAGCTAACTGCCCAATGACTACAGAGCCAATGGACTGTAACGATATGAGGCGTGTTTCGTTATATGTGCAGTCAGTTTGTGTGGCGGAGACCCTCACGGGAAATGAACAACACGTGTGCCACGTCGAGGTTGACAGTTATAGTGTGAATGCAGTCTGGGATTCCGGCAGTCAAGTAACTTTGGTACATGCCAGTTTGGTGGACTCTAGCGCCCTAACGAACTTAACCGTGGGCATTAGTTGCATCCATGGGGATACTAAGAACTACCCCACTGCCTGGGTTACTCTTGCCACGCCAGTAGGGACCAAAAGACATCAGGCAGCAGTCATAAAGTCTATGGGACACAGTGTAATCCTGGGGAGAGACTTTCCCTTATTTTGGGACTTGTGGAACTTCAAAAGTGGCATGAACCCTCTAGTTGAAGACGGTGCTCCGGAGCTAGCCCCTGAACCATTGCAGCAAGACGACGGAGAACTCATCTCAGAGGAAGTACTAGAATCTGTGGACTCTCCTCTGGCTGTGTATGCAGGCGAGGCAGACCAGCTAGAGGATGTTTTAGAAATGCCTGATCTTGAGGTGGCCCGTGGTAAGTTCGGGACTGCTCAGCACCAGGATCCTACTCTAGCAAGGGCGTGGGAAAACATAAAGGTCTCCGAGGGAAGACCATTGTACCCAGGGGCTCAAAACGAGATCCCACATGTGGCGGTGCAGCAGGATATGTTGTATCACATAGACAAGGTGCGAGGGGTGGTGGTAGAACAACTAGTGGTACCTAAGTCCTTTCGCCAGGTAGTTTTGGAGTTGGCACATAAACATCCCTTGGGAGGACACCTGGCGGTAGAAAAGACAAAACACCGTATTCTGCAACGTTTCTTTTGGCCGGGTCTAGTGGGAGACGTGACCCAGTACTGTCGGTCATGTCCTACGTGTCAATTGACCGCACCTATGTCACATTTTAGAAGCCCCTTAGTGCCCTTACCAATAATAGAGGTTCCCTTCGAGAGGATAGCAATGGATATAGTCGGTCCATTAGTAAAATCTGCCAGGGGTCATCAGTACATTTTGGTAGTATTGGATTACACCACGCGTTATCCCGAAGCAGTGCCCTTGCGGAATGCCAATGCGAAATCAATTTCAAAGGAGCTGGTTAATATGTTTTCCCGCACCGGCATTCCGAAAGAGATACTTACGGATCAAGGGACCCCCTTTATGTCTCGTATACTTAAGGATTTATGTAAACTACTAAAAATCTCCCATTTGCGTACCTCAGTATATCACCCTCAGACTGATGGTTTGGTGGAGCACTTTAACAAAACCCTAAAGGGAATGTTGAAAAGAGTGGTGGATAAGGACGGGAGAGATTGGGATGCCCTACTACCATACCTCCTGTTCGCTATACGTGAGGTACCCCAATCCTCCACAGGCTTTTCACCTTTTGAGTTGGTTTATGGGCGGTGTCCTAGAGGCCTGTTAGATATTGCCAAGGAGACTTGGGAACAAGAGGTGACTCCTTATCGCAGTGTAATTGAACACATAACACTTATGCAGGACCGAATTGCAGCAGTTATGCCAATAGTTAAAGAGTGTTTAGAGCGCGCACAACATACCCAAAGCACGGTATACAACCGAGCGGCAAAAACACGAGTCTTTCAACCCGGAGACAGGGTGTTGGTATTGGTGCCTACCGTAGAGAATAAATTTCTTGCGAAATGGCAGGGACCATACGAAGTGCTGGAACGAATAGGTGAAGTAAATTATAAGATACACCAACCAGACAAGAGAAAGCCCGAACAAATATACCACATAAACTTGCTTAAGGCCTGGTGGGACAGGGAGAGTCTGGTGGCAGGAGCTGCCCTTGAGGATGGGCCTCGAGGGGCACCACCTTCTAAGGTAAAGGACCCCCAGGTAGCTCCGCCAGAAGTGGGTATTGCAGACACGCTATCCGAAAGCCAAAAACGAGAGACCAGGGAGTTCATACAGAGGAACGCAGATATTTTCTCGGAACTTCCTGGCTGGACTCACCTAATTAAACATGACATTATTACTGATCCACAGGCGCGGGTACGGCTAAAACCATATCGAATTCCGGAGGCTCGGAGACAAGCCATTGCCCAGGAAGTGAAGAAGATGTTAGAGCTCGGGGTCATCGAGGAGTCCCGGAGTGATTGGGCTAGCCCTATCGTACTGGTGCCCAAACCCGATGGGACTATCCGATTTTGTAACGATTTTCGGAAAGTAAACGAAGTATCGAAATTCGATGCCTAACCGATGCCAAGAGTCGATGAACTGATAGAGAGACTGGGTTCGGCCAGGTACATATCCACTATTGACTTAACAAAAGGTTATTGGCAGATTCCCCTCACGGAATCAGCCAAAGAGAAAACTGCCTTTGTTACACCCCAGGGATTATTCCAGTACCGAGATATGCCATTTGGGTTGCATGGTGCCGCAGCCACCTTCCAACGTCTAATGGATATTGTCCTAAAACCCCATGGCCAGTATGTATCCGCGTACTTGGACGACATCATTATCTTTAGCGATGACTGGGACACGCATTTGTCAAAAGTACAAGCCGTCTTAGACTCCCTAAAAACAGCTGGGTTGACTGCCAATCCCAAGAAATGTACGTTGGGATTGGAAGAGGCTCGCTATCTGGGATATAGCATAGGGAGAGGCGTCGTGAAGCCTCAAGCCAATAAAGTGGACACTATTCAAAATTGGCCACGACCGGTAACCAAAAAACAGGTTGGAGCTTTTTTAGGGATCCTTGGTTATTATAGGCGGTTCATCAAACATTTTGCGACCATCGCAGCTCCTCTCACAGATCTTACTAAGGGGTCGAAATCTGTCACAATAAAGTGGAACGCAGAAGCAGAGGAGGCTTTTCAGCGATTGAAAACAGTCCTCTGTGACCAACCAGTGTTGGTTGCACCAGACTTTAAACGGGAGTTTATTGTTCAAACGGACGCCTCTGGGGTGGGCCTAGGTGCGGTTTTGTCTCAAGAAGTAAATGGCGAGGAACACCCAGTGGCCTATCTAAGCAGAAAGCTTACGAGAGCAGAAAAGAACTACAGTGTAGTTGAGCGGGAAGCCCTGGCTGTGAAATGGGCCCTGTGCACCTTGCGCTATTATTTACTAGGTCGCCAGTTTAGACTAGTGACGGACCATTCGCCCCTAACGTGGATGTCCCGGGCAAAAGAAGGCAATACGCGGGTGACACGCTGGTTCTTAGCATTACAAGGGTTTAAATTTTCCGTTGAGCACAGGGCGGGCACAGCGCACAGAAATGCAGATGCGTTGTCTAGAACGCACTGCTTGGTGACTCGTCGTGTCCGACCCCACAGGCTCGAACAGAGGAGGGGGGTGTGTGAGGTGCCAAGGGGAGAGGTACTAGAAAACAGGTATATTTCTCCCCGTTTCATTTCATATGTCTCCCTGTACTGATGATGAAGCCAGTTTATTTCACTGTAATCCAGTCCTGGTTTCCTTAGTGATCAGCATGGAAAGGACTGGTAGTTCCCCCTCCACTAATTCAATCCAGGTTTTGGCTTCCTGACTGGTCCAGCTGATATAATCAGGAGGAGCTGGGATCTGAGAGTCTATCTCGTCTGCTGAGCTGGGAGCTGACACAGTAAGATTACATGGACTTGTTTGCTGTTATATAGGTTTATTTTGTAGTTAGCCTGCTATTGTTAGTTAGTGGCCAGATGGCCTTAGATGTTTTATTTCATGTTTGGCATTTGTAACATTGAGTAACAAGTGTGCACAATAAATATGCCGTGTCCATATTCATGTGGAAATTGCTAGTCTGCTGAAGTGACTTCATAGCCACACGCTTGTGCCAAAGCAAAGATCCCAGCTAAGCTGTCTATTCCCCACAGTGGTTAAACCTGATGTAATAATCTAGAATGTCATTCATCTGTAAATGGGAATCTCTGCTTTTGACAATTAGACGCATTTAAAAAAAAAATTGTTCCGACACTTTTATGCCCGGATCAAAATGACACTCGGAAGACATGAGAACTGTTGCAGCTCTGTCACCTCTTCCGAATGTCAGTTACGTCTGAAGGAAGTGAGAGTGAAGTGGCTGCTTGAGTGTCTGTAGGGCTCGCGTGACATAATAATGTCATGCAAGCCCTGGGAGAGCCAGCACAGTGATTGCTGGAACGGCGACTGTATAGACTGTTGTCATTTTATAAGAAAAAATATAGCAATTGAAAAACGGTTATCCGAGTAGTGGACAGCCCCTCTAAAGGGGTAGTCCAGCAATGTATATAATATGAAATATTGGTTTGTGGCATACTATTATAACAAATGACCATGGTGCACCTTAGGTCATAACATGTGCCTTCATTCTGTATTGCCCACAGTGTGCTGTCTGTTGTTGTACTATGTAAGGATAGGAACATGAAAATGACTCGAGCAGTGGAATTGACAGTGCTGGTTTAAGGTCCTGCCCGATATTTCTTGCTTTGAAGCCCACTGACCAGGGATAATTCTGCTGCGTGTAATTTCATATGATAACAGAACAAGATGGACACAGAGAAAATAATTCTTGGGGCCCACTATGTAGCTCCATAGAAATAAATACAAGACCACCAATTGTGAGGTATAACACGCTAATATCAGGGTATAATACAAGGTAGTACACGTCTTAATTATGTAGCAGTGGTTGGGGTAGCCCCATCATAGAATATAACGTAGCCCCCTCATAGAATATAATGTAGCCTCTCTCGTAGAATATAATGTAGCCCCCTCTCACAGAATATAATGCAGCCCACCTCAAAGTATAATGCAGCACCCCACAAAACATAATGCAACCCCCTCATAACGTATGATGCAGTCACCACCATAGATTATAATATAGCCCCCTCATTGGGTATAATGCAGCTGCTCTCATATAGTATAATGCAGCCCCACCACAGAATATAATGCAGCCCCCCATAGAGTATACTGTAGCCCCCTCACAGGGCATAATACTGCCCGCCTCATATAGTATGATGTAGCCCCCCAGAATGTAATGTAGTCCCCTGAGAAAATAAAGCAGCCCCACCACAAAATATAATGCGGCACCCCCATAGAGTATACTGTAGCCCCCTCACAGGGCATAATACTGCCCCCCTCATATAGTATGATGTAGCCCCCCAGAATGTAATGTAGTCCCCTGAGAAAATAAAGCAGCCCCACCACAGAATATAATGCAGCCCCCCATAGAGTATACTGTAGCCCCCTCACAGGGCATAATACTGCCCCCCTCATATAGTATGATGTAGCCCCCCAGAATGTAATGTAGTCCCCTGAGAAAATAAAGCAGCCCCACCACAAAATATAATGCGGCACCCCCATAGAGTATACCGTAGCCTCCTCATATACTATGATGTAGCCCCCAGAATATAATGTAGTCCCCTGAGAGAATAATGCAGTCCCCCCACAGAATATAATGTAGCCCCCTCAAAGTATAATGCAGCCTCTCTCATAGGGTATAATGCAGCCTCTCTCCACCCTCCATCATTTTTCTCCCCCTCCACCCCATCATTGTCCTCATCACCACCTCATCTTTGCTTTCTCGCCCCACAACCCCCATCATTGCCCATTCCACCACCTCAATCATTGCCTCCTCACCCACCACCACTATTGCCCTTTCCAACACTTACATCATTGTCCTTTACACCACAACCATCATTGCTTTCTCCCCCACCACCCCCATCATTGCCTATTTCCACACCTCCATCACTGCCTCCCCCCACCACCATCATTGTCCTTTCCACCACAACCATCATTACCTTCTCCCCCACCACCCCATCATTGCCCATTTCACCACCTCCATCATTGCCTCCTTCCCCACCACCCCCATCATTGCCCATTTCACCACCTCCATCATTGGCAATGATGGGGGTGGTGGGGAAGGAGACAATCTCCAGTACACACACACACAGCATCGCACCATTCTCTCTCACTCACAAACACACAGCACTGCACTGCTCTCACACACTGAAAGCACCGCACCACTCTCTCACACGCACACACAAAGCACCGCACCGCAACACATACACACACCTCGGGCTTTATATGCGGGCAGCGTTAGCCTCAGCCTGCGGAAAACACTGCCCGTTATTAAAGTGAAATGATATTCACTCCTCTCCACGCCCATGGGGCATGGGGAAGAGTGAATATTCATTTCTTTTTATCAGCGGGGACAGGCTACTGTCTCCAGCTGCTGCTCCGCTGACTCAGGGGCCCCATAGTTGCCCAGTGTGCCGCTATTAGTGACACAGATTCACTAGTAGGACTTTTATGGATTAAAACGTGCGCTGCCAGACCATCAATCCTCACAAGTTGTGTACTTAATATATTTATTTCCCAACGCGTTTCGAGGTCATAAACCTCTTCCTCAGGGGATGACATGTCATCCCCTGAGGAAGAGGTTTATGACCTCGAAACGCGTTGGGAAATAAATATATTAAGTACACAACTTGTGAGGATTGATGGTCTGGCAGCGCACGTTTTAATCCATAAAAGTCCTACTAGTGAATCTGAAGATTTATGGCCACAGCGTGGTCATTTGGATGTGCAGCAAGCTGACCGCATTTCTTTATGCTTGTTACTCTCCTATATACGGTGAGTATAAATTACTATTTGATATCTTGGTTTTCTCAGATAAGACCCTATTGCGCTTTTTTTCCTTGCAGTTGCTATTAGTGACACGCCACTTGCTGGGGGCCCCTGAAGCAGTGTGGGCCCTAGGCAGCTGCTTGCCAGTATGCCAGTAGGTGTCAGTGCCTGGGCCCACCGGATAATTCTCCTGTGGGCCAGTATGACCCTGCATGCAGCAACAGCAATAGTTTAGGAGTTTAATAGGGTAAGCCCTCATCCATCTGTCAACAGGCAAAGACACCTCCATTAGATACTAGTTATCTGATTTACATGTTCTGATCTCTGCAAGTTTAGTGGGTCCCATAATGGAACTAAGCAATGGAAAATACCATATTATAATTTATGTTGAATAATGAACTTATTTTTATACTTACATGCAATTCCTTGCTGCTAGGTCTCTGTGAACAAACTTTTTGCTTGCTAAGTATTCCATCCCCTTAGCAACCTGTAGGCCAAATCCTATGAGATCTTTCACTGTTGGGTTCTAAAATAAAATATTAAATATAATCTTTTAATATCAGTGAACATAGCATAGTAACGTCACAACTGTTCAGCTACTTCTGAATGCAAATTTTCGGATGTGTATGTAATGGGGAATGCATTCACTAATTAAATGCAAACATGTTCCTTTTTCTGATACTGTATGCTATTTTTTAATATTATGTTATCATCTAGTGTAGTGATAATTTGGTGACTGTCATCACCAAAATGAGTGTCAGTCTTTCATGAGGCTCATTGACCTCATAAATTGAAAACTACAAAATTTCAGTTTTTTTTTTTTCATATACAGGTAGATTGTTACATAGAGAGGTATAAAAACACCAACAATCTTAAAAAAATAAGTTTAACATAAAAAGTTGATTTAAACAATAGGTCATTTCGAGATTCTATATTTCTGTTAGTGCAGATTCCTATTTAGTAAGAGCCCCTTCTGACTTTTCCCTACATAGGTCCACTCTCATACATGAACTGTGACAAATATTGCAGCTCAATTCTATTGACTTGACATCAGGCTTGAACTGACACACAAGGGAATAGGTGAATTCCCCAGAGGGGCACTGTGCAGGATTAAGCCACGCTGTTCTATCCAACCTATATGCTTAAAATCTACACTCTCTCTCCTCTCCCTTTTCTCTCCAAAATTTTCAGAGCTTTGTGATTTATTCAGTATTGAGTATGAGGGCCACATGCAGAAGTACATGCACGTACTTATACATCTTGACATATAATTAATGAGGTTATTAATGCTTGTCTGAGGAATTTTCTTCCACCCTGAATGTATTTGAGTACACAAATCATCAAGATCCGCTGTTGGCAGCAACTTTTGCAATTGCTGACCAATGACGTCTCAGATGTACTCGATGAGAAACAAGTCTGAAGTTTCTGCAGGCCACAGTAGCATGTTTAACACACACAGGTTATTTATGGTAGCAATAGCAAATGTGGAGTTCTGTTGTTGTGTTAAAAACCAGCTTCTCGGACACTCTCACATTCCCTTGTGAAGGTCTTTTTATGGCGTTGCCTATAATGCCAGTGTCCCTGCGTGCCTCCTTCTCTCCCCAGCAGGTACGTCACCATGTTCAGCATCCCAGTCTGTTGCAGGCATCCATCACAGCTCCCTGGTCCCCATGTCTGCGCATGCCTCACAGGTCTCTGAGCAACATGCTAAGTGAGCGCGCATCCTGTTTCTTAAAGGGGTAGCATGCGCACTCCTGATGTGTCCCCAGCCAACTCATTTTAATCAGTATAACAGTGCCAACCTGACTGACAGTGTCTCTAGTTTACTTAGCAAAATCCAAATGACAGGTTCCCTTCAATGACCAACACCTGGTCCAGCGCTTGTGGCCCGGGATGCATTTCACTGATGGCACACTGGGTGAACATTGTGGAGGCCAGGGCTGAGTCCCACCCTAACATGGCACATATGCTACTGACACTGAGAATTGATTGCCTTACTTCTGTCAGGGTTTCTTCCACCTCCTACAGCTGTTCCTGCAGCCCCTCGTGCTCCTCCTCATTCTCCATCTCCAATGTGCTACATCAGCTGGAAGCATTGAAATACTGCTTCAGTGAAGTGGCAACAGGCTCTGCTAAAGCTAATTTGTTTAGGAGACAAACCACACACCATGGCACAGTTACTGAAAGGAATAACAGACCAGGCAAATTTGTGGCATGGTCATGTGTAATAATGGCCGTAACCTGGTGGCGACTGTGAAGCTTGGCAAGCTCACACATGTACCATGCTTGACACATGTGTTCAACTTTGTAGTTCAGCTGTTTATGAAAACCTACCCAAGGTACACCACACCAGCGGCCATTTCTGCAAGTCGGCTACAGCTGCTACCGCTCTGGCAGTACTGAAGCGCATGCAAGTGCCAGCTTAATGACTGGTGTGCAACGTTACCACACACTGAAACTCCACACTGCACATGCTGTCAAGGCTTTGTTAGCAATTCAGACCAGTTGTGGAATACCAGCTCTGTTATGATTGAGTCACCGAGGAGGAAAAAACAAAACACAAGCTCAGCCCAGAAAATCAGAGAGGTTGGAAAGTAGCGGATTGCAGACCCCTAATCCTATCACACAACTAGCAGTAGCTGTGGAGTGTTCCTACGGTGAGAAAGAGAGAAAAGGGAAAAACTGACTGCCCCAGAGCAGACCCCAAAGCAATAGGCAGCCCCCAACATATAATGACGGTGAAGCAAGATGAAAACACTAACACAGATAGAAAGATAGGTTGAGCAAATGATGGGGCCCAAGCTAACTAAAAAGGACAGGACAGAAAAGCTGCTGTCTGCAATCCGAGAAAACCCTGCTAAAAATATTACCAACAAAACTGATAAGCAAAAAGGACCCTGAAGTCACAAGACTTCAAACCCTATATCAGCACTCAGAATATTCTGAAAGCAGAGCAAAAGAGAACACTGACCAAGGAAAAAGAATCCAGCACACCCGCAGCCGGGGATGGCTGAACTCAGAAAACAAGGAAAACAAAACCAAAACTAATAAGTTCAATAGCAGAGCAAAAACTTATCTTTGGGAAGCAGGAATCAGACTGGTCTCCAAGAATCCAGCAGAGAAATCACCAGCCACTCAGAAGGGCGTCGGCTGCCTTATATCCAGTCTGAAGTTCCCATTACCCAGTCACAATCCACCTGATCAGGTGTTTGGTTTCTTTCATCCAAATCAGCCTCACTACGTTCCTTCACCAGAAGAGGGAGATCCTCGGACACAAAAGGTGAATGAACAGATGAGCTCACAACACAGCTCCAAAACTCCCAATGGTATTCTGGTCAGCCTCTGCACATAACAACTGAAGAGTGGGCTTGGATGTTTGACATTGGTGCGGTTCCCCAAGACTTTGAGGACTCCACAAAGATGGTGAGAGGCGATGACACCATCATTAGTGCAATGATCCCCCTTCTGTGCCTACTTAAAATGACAAACTTGAAGCTTTGCATGCAGCCCAGGTAGAGATGGAGTAAGACATGAGACTACCCACCTCAGCCTCATCTAATATGCTCAGTGCGGACTGTGTAACAATGTGGACGGTAAGGCTGAGGAGGAACAGGAACCGGCCAGCGTAACAGATGCTAGTACCCACAAAGCTTTGTCCCATCTCTCGTACATGATTGAGGAATGAGGAGGAAGAGATAGAGGAGGATATGGAGAGAAGTCATCGTGATGGACAAAGGGAAGTGTTGGCTGTAAAGACCTTGGCACATATGGCAGACTTTATGTACAACTGTCTTTCCGGTGACCTTCGTGTTACATTCATTTGGGCCCAAAAAAGAGTACTGGTTGATTATCGTGCTAGACCCACGCTACAAGGAGAACTTTGCATCTCTTGTTCCTGAGGTGGAGAGGTCTTCTAAAATGGTGCTATATCAGGAAGCCATTGAGGAATGTATGTTGAAAAAATTCCTGTCAGACAATGCTAGTGGCAGGTGGCAAGCTTCCTTGCCCAACCAAAGAGGAGAGGTGAGGGAGACAAATATCAGGTACAGCAGAGGCAGGGGTACACTGTCAAAGGTCTGGGCTAATTTCATGACACCCTCTCAGCACTCATGCTCTGAAGACCAGGTGTTTTTGAAAAGGAGGGAAAAGTTTTTAAAGATGGCCAAGCAATATCTGGCCGAGAAAACCAGCGCACTACCTAATTCTTCTATGACCTTCAGCTATTGCTTTCAAAGCTGGACACCTGACATGAGCTGCTCGGATTTCCTTTGGCTCCCATTATACAGTTAGGTCCATATATATTTGGACAGAGACAACATTTTTCTAATTTTGGTTCTAGACATTACCACAATGAATTTTAAACAAAACAATTCAGATGCAGTTGAAGTTCAGACTTTCAGCTTTCATTTGTGGGTATCCACATTAAAATTGGATGAAGGGTTTAGGAGTTTTAGCTCCTTCACTTAACATGTGCCACCCTGTTTTTAAAGGGACCAAAAGTAATTGGACAATTGACTCCAAGGCTATTTCGTGGACAGTTGTGGGCAATCCCTTCGTTATGTCATTCTCTATTAAGCAGATAAAAGGCCTGGAGTTGATTTGAGGTGTGGTGCTTGCATTTGGAAGGTTTTGCTGTGAAGGAAACATGCGGTCAAAGGAGATCTCCATGCCGGTGAAACAAGCCATCCTTAAGCTGCAAAAACAGAGAAAAAAACATCCTAGAAATTGCTACAACATTTGGAGTGGCAAAATCTACAGTTTGGTACATCCTGAGAAAGAAAGAAAGCACTGGTGAACTCATCAATGCAAAAAGACCTGGGTGCCCACGGAAGACAACAGTGGTGGATGATCGCAGAATAGTCTCCATGGTGAAGAGAAACCCCTTCACAACAGCCAACCAAGTGAACAACACTCTCCAGGAGGTAGGCATATCAATATCCAAAAGAGAAGACTGCATGAAAGTAAATACAGAGGGGTCACTGCATGGTGCAAGCCACTCATAAGCATCAAGAATCAAAAGGCTAGACTGGACTTTGCTAAAAACATCTAAAAAAACCAGCACAGTTCTGGAAGAACATTCTTTGGACAGATGAAACCAAGGTCAACCTCTATCAGAATGATGGAAAGAGAAAAGTATGGCGAAGGCATGGTACAGCTCATGATCCAAAGCATACCACATCATCTGTAAAACACGGCGGAGGCAGTGTGATGGCTTGGGCATGCATGGCTGCCAGTGGCACTGGGTCACTAGTGTTTATTGATGATGTGACACAGGACAGAAGCAGCCGAATGAATTCTGAGGTATTCAGAGCCATACTGTGTGCTCAGATCCAGCCAAATGCAGCCAAACTGATTGGTCGTCGTTTCATACTACAGATGGACAATGACCCAAAACATAAAGCCAAAGCAACCCAGGAGTTTATTAAAGCAAAGAAGTGGAGTATTCTTGAATGGCCAAGTCAGTCACCTGATCGCAACCCAATTGAGCATGTATTTCACTTGTTAAAGACTAAACTTGAGACAGAAAGGCCCACAAACAAACAGCAACTGAAAACCACCACAGTGAAGGCCTGGCAGAGCATCAGGCCTTTTATCTGCTTAATTGAGAATGACATAACGAAGGGATTGCCCACACCTGTCCATGAAATAGCCTTGGAGTCAATTGTCCAATTACTTTTGGTCCCTTTAAAAACAGGGTGGCACATGTTAAGGAGCTGAAACTCCTAAACCCTTCATCCAATATTAATGTGGATACACTCAAATGAAAGCTGAAAGTCTGAACTTCAACTGCATCTGAATTGTTTTGTTTAAAATTCATTGTGGTAATGTCTAGAACCAAAATTAGAAAAATATTGCCTCTGTCCAAATATATATGGACCCAACTGTCCTCTTTACTCGAAAAAAAGCATCTGAGCATTAGAAATTGCTTGGTTCAAGTAACAAGCATCTGAGCATTTTAGTGCTTGCTCATCTCCAGTGATGATTCTTTAAATCAACTTCTTATTATGTTACTGTTGCCATATTGTAGGTCCTGACTGATCTCATTCAGCAAGACTTCAAGAATAATTGGTTTAGACAATGGCTGCAAGGCCGAGAAGTTACTGTATGATGCATAGTTTTATAGATGTGCTCATGCATCTTTCGTTATTGTTTTGGAACATGTGGCATATAAGGTCATGCAGCATGGTACAACATTGTTAGCACTAGAAAACAAATGTTTTCGCACATGAAGTAAAATAATGCAGTTTATTTGAATTAAATTATTTTTTTCTTATTTAAAGCAACCTTCAAACCCGCCCATAGTAAAACTGACTATGCAATTAATGTATAGTCACTATTCCTAATGCCCTGCTCTGATGCCGCTCCATATCTAGGATTAGTACCCCATACGCTTTATGTCCAAAATAGCCACTGCATAGACATGGGGTTCACTGACTCCCCTGACTTTCTCTGCCCTAGATGGACTCAGGACTGTCATAATCAGCTCTGATCAATCCCACATCAATGGAAAGGCGGGAAAGCTTTCTCTGCCCTTAGTTGGACACAGGACTGTCATCATGAGTTCTGTTCCATCCCACATAAATGGAAACGTGGGGAAGGTGTGGTTCAGGTTAACTTCATCACTCTCTGTTGTGAGTTCATTTTCCCCTCCGTCACTGAGGCCTGGTGAACTCCCTATTCTAGTGAAGGAAGGTAGTGAGCCTGATTATCAGGCACCTGGGACTAATGAAGACGATTGGCTGAGTGGAGTCACTGACTGGATTTAAGGCAGCCTACGCCCTTTCTGCCCTGCGGGTGATTTCTCTGTGGACTCTTGGACACCAGTCTGATTCCTGCTCTCCTAAAGCTAAGTTTTCTGTTTTGCCTTTTTGCATCTAAGATTTGTTTTTGTTTTTTCTTGCTTTTTGGATTCTGCCACTCCCTGCTGGAGTGTGCAGTGTTCCTAGAGCTCTGTCTTCTGAAAGTACCTGAGTGCTGATTTAGTTTTTGAAGCTTAGTTGCTTCAGGGCCATTTTTATATCAGCTTGTTGGCTTTTGTCTCTGATAGGGTTTTGGCAGATTGCAGACAGCAGCCTTCCTATCCATTCCTATCTAGGTAGTTTTTGGGCCCCGTCTTTGCTCAGCCTGTCTTTCTGTCTGTGTAAGTGTTTTCATCTTGCTTCACCGTCATTATATGTGGGGGGCTGCCTATTGCTTTGGGGTCTGCTCTGGGGCAGTTAGATTTCCCCTTTCCTTCTTTAGGCCTATGTATCTCTCCGGCTGTGATCGAGGGGTCTAGGTCATCGTAGGAACCCCCCACGGCTACTGCTAGTTGTGTTGATAGGTTCAGGGGTCTGCAATCTGATAGTTGCCAACTTCTCTGGTTTTCAGGACTAGCTAGCATTTCTGTTTTTGCCTCCTACGGTGACTCAATCATAACAGAATCACCCGCCCAAACCGCAGATCCTGGGGTACTCAATAGCAGGAAAGAATTGTGTTTAAAAAAAAAAAAAAGGTGTGTGTATATTCTTTCCTCTATATCTCTGAGGCCGTAGGGGGAATTTTTTTTTCTCTCAATGGAGATAAAGCAAGTGTCTGATCGTGTGGAGCAGCTCGCTGCTGAAGTGCGAGGAATTTCTGCCTATCTTGCTCGTTCACATGCTGTTGAACCAAAGATCCCCACACCTGATGTATTTTTTGGGGATCGATCTAAATTTTTGAGTTTCAAAAATAATTGTAAATTATTTTTTGCTTTGAAGCCTAACTCGTCAGGGAGCCCCGCGCAGCAGGTTAAAATTGTCATCTCTTTGCTGCGCGGCGATCCCCAGGATTGGGCGTTTTCTTTGAATCCAGATGACCCTATTCTGACTAATGTGAACGCATTTTTTCAAGCCTTGGGGTTGCTCTACGATGAACCTAATGCTATTGATCAGGCTGAAAAGACCCTGTTAGCATTGAACCAGGGTCGAGAATCTGCAGAGTTGTACTGTCAAAAGTTCCGAAAGTGGGCGGTCCTTACTACCTGGAATGATAGTGCCTTGGCTGCTCTCTTTCGGAAGGGTTTGTCAGAAGCCGTAAAAGATACTATGGTGGGATTTCCTGTTCCCTCTGGTCTGGACGATTCTATGTCTTTAGCCATTCAGGTTGATCGGCGTTTACGTGAACGCAGGATTACACGAGAGGTGTTGCCACCGGTTGAACAGACGTCTGAACCTATGCAATGTGATAGAGTTTTGTCTAAGGCGCAACGTCAGGAATTCAGAAGGCGTAATAAGCTGTGTTTTTTCTGTGGAGATGCCTCACATGTTATTTCTGTTTGTCCTAAACGTGAGAAACGCTTTGCACACACATTTTCTGTTGGTGGGGTTCAGCCTAAGTTTCTTTTGGCGATTACTCTGATCTGTTCCCTGTCCACATTTTCCGCCAAGGCTTTTGTGGATTCGGGAGCAGCGCTAAACCTAATGGACTTGGATTTTGCTAAACGTTGTGGATTTCCGTTGACACCTCTGCAGACGCCTATCCCTTTGAGGGGGATTGATGCTACCCCTCTGGCTAAAAATAAACCTCAGTTTTGGACCCAGTTGGTCATGCGGGTCGCCCCAGACCACCAAGAAAATTGCAGATTTTGGGTGTTGCATGGTCTGCATAATGCCGTTGTTCTGGGGTTTCCCTGGTTGCAGATTCATAATCCAGTTTTGGATTGGAAGTCTGTGTCTGAGGTGAGTTGGGGTTGCCGGTGTACCTTTAGTGAGGCTCCGGTTTTTTCCACCTCTCCTCAGTCGCATGAGGTTCCTGACTATTTGGCGGACTACTATGATGTATTTAGTGAGAATGAGTCTGCGTCCTTGCCTCCTCATAGGAGTTATGACTGTGCAATTGAACTAAACCCGGGGTGTAAATTTCCTAAGGGTCGGCTCTTCAATTTATCTGTACCCGAGCACGAGGCTATGCGGTCCTATATTAAGGAGGCGTTGGAGAAGGGTCATATTAGACCATCCTCTTCACCCTTAGGTGCCGTTTTTTTTTTTGTGGCCAAGAAGGATGGTTCTTTAAGGCCTTGTATTGATTATCGTGCCCTCAATAAAATTACTATTAAATATCAGTATCCGTTACCCCTGATTTCGGATCTACTCTCTAGAGCCAGAGGTGCTTGTTGGTTTACCAAGCTTGACCTCAGGGGGGCGTATAATCTTATCCGCATTAAGCAGGGGGATGAATGGAAGACGGCGTTTAATACTCCGGAGGGACATTTTGAGTACCTGGTGATGCCTTTTGGGCTCACTAATGCCCCTTCTGTCTTCCAGTGCTTCATGAACGATATTTTCCGAGACTTTGTCGATAAATTTTTGATTATCTATCTGGATGATATTTTGATCTTCTCCAAGGATTGGGATTCTCATGTGGAACATATTCGGACTGTGTTCCGGATCTTGAGAGAGAATTCTCTGTATGTCAGAGGATCAAAATGCCTTTTTGGAGTACAGAGAATTTCTTTTTTGGGATTTATTTTGTCTCCGTCAACTATTGAAATGGACCCGGCCAAGGTACAGGCCATTTATGATTGGGTTCAGCCCACTTCTTTGAAGGCCCTCCAGAAGTTTTTGGGTTTTGCTAATTTTTATCGGAAATTTATAGCAAAATTTTTTAGTATTGCCAAACCATTGACTGACCTGACCAGGAAGGGTGCGGATGTGTTGAATTGGTCTCCGGAGGCGGTTGCTTCCTTTCAGGAGCTGAAGCGTAGATTTACCTCCGCCCCGGTTCTGCGGCAACCTGATGTCTCACTCCCGTTCCAGGTAGAGGTGGATGCTTCTGAGATTGGTGCAGGAGCGGTGTTGTCCCAAAAGGATCCGGTGACATCTAAAATGAATCCCTGTGCTTTCTTTTCCCGTAAGTTCTCTTCATCTGAACGTAACTATGATGTGGGGAATCGGGAACTGTTGGCCATGAAATGGGCATTTGAGGAGTGGAGACATTGGTTGGAGGGAGCCAAACATCAAGTTGTGGTCCTCACTGACCACAAAAATTTGATTTACCTAGAGTCGGCTAAACGCTTGAACCCTAGACAGGCTAGGTGGGCCTTGTTTTTTACACGTTTTGTTTTTGTGGTCTCTTTCCTTCCTGGAACTAAGAATGTCAAGGCTGACGCCCTCTCTAGGAGTTTCTTTGCTGATTCTCCTGTGGTGACCAAACCTGCCACCATCTTAGGCGAAGGGGTAGTTCTTTCTGCCATCTCGCCAGATTTGAGACTTGCTCTGCAAGAGTTCCAGGAGGACAAACCTGAGCGTTGCCCCAGTGGAAAGTTGTATGTTCCTGACCGGTGGAAGAAGAGAGTGATGTCTGAAGTTCATTGCTCTGCATTGGCTGGTCATCCAGGTATTTTTGGTACAAGAGATCTGGTGAGTCGCTCTTTTTGGTGGCCCACCTTGTCTCATGATGTCAGGAATTTTGTGCAGTCCTGTGGGACTTGCTCCCGGTCTAAATCTTGTTCTCGCTCTAGTGGGTGGTTGATGCCTTTGCCGGTCCCCAGGAGGCCATGGACCCATATTTCAATGGATTTCATTTCTGATATGCCGGTCTCTCAAAGAATGACTGTTATTTGGGTGATTTGTGATAGGTTCTCTAAGATGGTTCATCTTGTACCACTCCCTAAGTTGCCATCTTCCTCTGAGTTGGTGCCTCTGTTTTTGCAACAGGTGGTTCGCTTGCACGGGATTCCTGAGAACATTGTATCTGACAGAGGAGTTCAATTTGTGTCTAAATTTTGGAGGACGTTCTGTTCCAAGTTGGGAATCAGTTGTCCTTCTCCTCTGCTTTTCACCCTCAGACCAATGGGCAGACAGAGAGAACAAACCAGACCTTGGAGTCGTATTTGAGATGTTTTATTTCCGCTGATCAGGATGATTGGGTTTCATTTTTTCCCTTGGCCGAATTTGCTTTAAATAATAGAGCTAGTTCTGCCACTTTGATGTCACCTTTTTTTGTAACTTTGGTTTTCACCCTCGATTTTCTTCAGGGCAGGTGGAGCCTTCTGCCTGCCCAGGTGTTGACACTGTGGTGGAGAGAATGCACCAGATCTGGGACCAAGTGGTGGATAAGTTATCTCTCTCCCAGGAAAAGGCCCAGCGGTTTTCCAATCGACATAGGACCATTGGTCCCCAGTTTAAGATTGGTGATATGGCGTGGTTATCATCAAAAAATATTGCTATGAAGGTGGCTTCTCCTAAGTTTAAGCCTAGATTTATTGGACCTTACAAGATTTTGGAGATTATTAATCCGGTCTCTTTTCGTTTGGCTCTTCCTGTCACATTTAAGATCCATAATGTGTTCCATAAGTCCTTGTTGAAGAGGTTTGTTGAGCCAGTTGTGCCTGAGGTGGCACCTCCGGACCCTGTATTGGTTGAAGGTAACTTGGAATATGAGGTAGAGAAAATTCTGGATTCCCGTCTGGCTAGACGGAGACTCCAGTATTTGGTTAAGTGGAAGGGTTATGGTCAGGAGGATAATTCCTGGGTCTCTGCCTCTGATATTCATGCCAAAAGATTGGTGCGTGCCTTTCATCGGGCTCACCCTGATCGCCCTGGTAGCGTTGTTGAGGGTTCGGTGACCCCTCCTCAAGGGGGGGGTACTGTTGTGAGTTCATTTTCCCCTCCGTCACTGAGGCCTGGTGAACTCCCTATTCTAGTGAAGGAAGGTAGTGAGCCTGATTATCAGGCACCTGGGACTAATGAAGACGATTGGCTGAGTGGAGTCACTGACTGGATTTAAGGCAGCCTACGCCCTTTCTGCCCTGCGGGTGATTTCTCTGTGGACTCTTGGACACCAGTCTGATTCCTGCTCTCCTAAAGCTAAGTTTTCTGTTTTGCCTTTTTGCATCTAAGATTTGTTTTTGTTTTTTCTTGCTTTTTGGATTCTGCCACTCCCTGCTGGAGTGTGCAGTGTTCCTAGAGCTCTGTCTTCTGAAAGTACCTGAGTGCTGATTTAGTTTTTGAAGCTTAGTTGCTTCAGGGCCATTTTTATATCAGCTTGTTGGCTTTTGTCTCTGATAGGGTTTTGGCAGATTGCAGACAGCAGCCTTCCTATCCGTTCCTATCTAGGTAGTTTTTGGGCCCCGTCTTTGCTCAGCCTGTCTTTCTGTCTGTGTAAGTGTTTTCATCTTGCTTCACCGTCATTATATGTGGGGGGCTGCCTATTGCTTTGGGGTCTGCTCTGGGGCAGTTAGATTTCCCCTTTCCTTCTTTAGGCCTATGTATCTCTCCGGCTGTGATCGAGGGGTCTAGGTCATCGTAGGAACCCCCCACGGCTACTGCTAGTTGTGTTGATAGGTTCAGGGGTCTGCAATCTGATAGTTGCCAACTTCTCTGGTTTTCAGGACTAGCTAGCATTTCTGTTTTTGCCTCCTACGGTGACTCAATCATAACAACTCTCTATGCTTGTTTTGTCTGTTTAGCGGCCTGTGTGCACATGCGCCTACACGCTGCATGTACAGTACACCAATTTATATTCCAGTTCATCTCTTTAGGTTTTTGTTTCAGTTTTTGTGTGCCCTGTGCAAATAAGGGTGGACATTACCTTCATATAGTTCCTCATCGCTGGGTGTCCAATAGTCAGGTCTGTTTTTCTCAGCCCTTATTCACATTACATCACTTGACATATAGTAAGGTTTTAATGCTATAGGTGAGGACCATCCCAAACAAGGTCACCTTGATGTGGTGGGAGTGCGTTTGCATTTTTTAAATCAAAATTATGTTAAATACCCTATATTATTCCATGCACTATTGCTGTTTTTTTTACTGCAGGTTATTTGCTTATTTTGTTTTTATCTTAGGTTTTGTCTGTTTAGTGGCCAACCTGAACATGCGCCAACATGCTGCATGCACACCAACTTATATTCCAGTTAATCTCTTTACGTTTTTACTTTCAATGCCTTTGCAGCAGCCATTTTTGACGAGAAGATAAAGGGCGTTGACCTCAGATGCAGAAGCAATGGCAGTTGAGCAGAGTCAAGTCAGTATAGTGACTATACATTGGAAATGTATAGTTGCAATTACTACATTGGGTGGAGGTTGCTGTGAATATTTTCAGTGTGTCGGGAGAGTTGATAGATTTTCCAAAGGAGCCACTAATTGACCAGACCTCTTGCTATGTCTTTACATGATAAGTCACCAATGTACTTACATGGGTTTCATTCCGGATAAAGTTTCTTAGATCTCCATGCTTCATGAATGGCAGCACTACCAGAGGAGAACCCTCTGTGGGCAGACAAATGCCCAGCAAGGACAAAACATTATGATGACTGAAATCTTTCATGATTATGCCTTCTTTGAGAAACTGTGAAACTTCTTCAATATCTGTAATACCTTAAAGATACAATTGACGACATATCAGTCTGATGACATAGATGAATAGCTGCAATATGCAAAGGGTGGATGGTTTACAGAAAAAATAAGTATATTATCATATGATCTGTTGTATGAATTGTTTCACCTGTGAATTTCTTGTGACCAGTTCATTGACTTTGATGTTACGCTAGAAGCAATATTGCAGCGCTACAATAAAAAAATGCTGGAGTGTTGCTTTAAAGAAGTTTTTCACCTTTAAACTTTTATTTTTCACTAATTCATCCTGGCAGTGTTAAAAGTAAGAAAGTCAGCTGGTACTAAACCTTCCTGGGTCCAAAGATGTGACTCCTACGCTGCTCTGGTGATTGTTTATAGGGTGTAGCAATGACATCACATCAGCAGTGCTGCAATAATTCACTGGGCTCAACAGCTTGTGCCATCTACTGTACCTCTGAGCGCAGTGATTGACTGCAGTGCTGGTGACTTGACATCACTACTGCAGCCTGTACAAGTCACTAGAGCAATGGCTGGCAACACAACACTTGACCCAGGAAGGGTGGGTACAAACTGATTTTATTATTTTTAATACGGCCAGGAAAAATAAGTGAAAAAAATTTAAAGTGGAAAACCCCTTTAGTAGTAGATTCCTTTATTAACATATGTTGAGCAATCGCAAGATAAGAGTTACTGAAAGGAAATAATTATTGTGTAGACATGGAAAAACGATTGTGAAATCTCCATACAGTGACTACATTAGAATTACCGTCATACCTTCACAGGTACAAGATGCTTTTCATGAGATTAGATGTAATCTGGAGGTGTTTAGAAAATTAGCATTTTATGTAGGTGAGAATTTGGTTATGCCATTTCTGCAATGCTCCATGCTTATAGTTTTTGGAGTATCAAATTAGAAGGGATGTCTCATAAAGGCAACCCCTGCCCTTGTGCCTTAGTAGGCATATGGGCATCAGACAGTAGGTCTCCTGTCACAAATAAGGTCTCGTGTTGTACATGGATCTGAGTAGTCAGCCCACAGGAAGAATAGATCCTGTACCGGTAGACCATAGATGTCCATCCTTTTTAGTGACCAGCATGTACACCTATTTAATCAGGGCATGGGAACCAGGAGTTGGACCTCTGGTTATCAGCTGTGTTTAGCGAAGTGATTTTCATTATGAAACATCTCTTGATTATCTTTTTTCATGTGTGGCCATATTCCAACACTATAGTCCAGTCAAATAATTGTTTCAATAGCCAAACCTATGTACTAGTAGGGACCTAGGAATATACTGAGTTACCCCACCTAAGGTTTATGCTATCTTGGGACATAGGCTTGTGCGTCTTCAGCTTTCTTGAGTGTCAGGACCTCTGCAAACGTAGCAGGTGAGTAGAATACTGAGCGATACTGCAGAGGCTTTTTGCATTTTACGGTTACTACATCTTTTGATGCTATTGCATAAAACTGGACCTTTAAGTGGCATGGCTGAAGTCTCGGTCTTTTAGTTTTGATGTACCACTTTAGTGAACTGAAGACCATACTTCAAAATTAGTTCAACAAATAAGCCCAATCAAAGACTAGCATAATGAAGGTAACAATTATGCAATATGTAATTAGCATATTTAACAATAATTCACACTATTTCCATAGATATTTAGCTACATACTGTTCATATAATATTGCCTGAGCCGGCAAGCATATGTTCTCCGTTACACTTACGGTTTAGAGATTTCACTGCACAGTGCAAATTCTTCCCATCAGTGTCTAAGAGCGTACCATGATACACACATCCAAAGTGTCCTGAAAGAAACCAACATCTATCAAGTCATTTCATTCCCCAAGGGGCTATCATTAAGCTTTTTTTTATACTTCCATTTTTTTATCATAAATGTTTTTAGTCAATCGAGCATGCAAAACCGTACCTCTTCCTATTACTTTATTAAAGTGCACTAAGAGGCGGTCCACACCGATAACCATGTGCTCTATTTCTTTCACAAGGTCAGAACTTAAGGCGCTTAAGTCAATATGGACGTATGTCTGCAACAACGGGCTGGCAATGTCCGAATCTCCACTTGACAATATAGGGGAAAGATCTCTGTGAGGATACTGAGCTGTTCGACATGATCCACCATGAGATGAATTCGGAAACTGATCTATAATGTGTAAAAAGAATGAGAAACTTTAGAGCGAAAAGCTTACAGTTTTTGTCCAACACACAGTGAAGGAAAATACTCACAATATATGGTAAACGCTAGCCATGAACATCTATCTGTAGGTAATAAACATGTTGGCATTTTGAAAACCATAGAATTAAATTCTATTCAATGCGATCATGTGAATTAGTGAAAGCAGAAGGAATGAGAAAGATTTGCTAAATACCATTCCATTGTAACCCTTATGACTTCTTAAAAAACCCATACAGTTATTAATGCGGCCATACCATGGGATAGATCTTAGATGACCTGGAACATTGGGACAACACAAAATATTTGCTATGGCAAAGGGCAGATAGTCTGACTTGCATCAAACCTATTCACATGATGCGATCTTATCTGGATTTACTAAGTCTCTTTTTATATTAGACTGCTGTTGTACTGGGTGACTCCTTTCTGACACCTAATAGATTAAATGTATCATAAAAGTTCAACAATCGGATAAAAAAAATGCAACACAAGAGATCAGCATTAGCCATATCATTGTTACACCTGCAGCACATTTTATGCATTACCTATCTGCAATCTGGGACTGCCCTTTTTAGTTAATAAAAAAGTGGGCAACCTCATAATGGTACGTTTATTAAATATAAGTTAGTGTTAAAGAGCTTATAAGTGCTCCTACGATAAAGGAAGGAGGAATTAGCACGTCGATCCGGTAACATAAAAGTCCTTTATTCGAATTTCATTAAAAAATGAGTGGATCCATACAGCACATTAAAAGAACAGATGCATTTCTGGCAAAAACGCCCTTAGTTGTAGAATTACGACATACTAGTACTACGACTAAGGAAGTATTTGCCAGACACCTGTCTGTTTTTTAATGTGTGGTATGGATCCAATTATTAGGGGCACTTATGAGCGGTATCAACACTAACTTGTTCAAAATCACTTGTCTGGACTGCCCACTTTATTTTCTTAAATAAAAAGGACAGCCCCAATTTGGTGAAAGGTATTTTTAAGCTAGTATATTTTATCCTAGTCTATGGCAATATGACATTTGAGAAACATGTGAAATATTGTTGTTTGTCATGAGGAATTCTGGGCATTGTACGAGAACGGCGGTAAAGACAAAGGAGTAAAGAAGGGGGGAAAGACCCTTTTTTGTACCTAACCTATATTCCTGATTTAGTACAGTGGTAGAAGATTATAATGGACATATTATATTTGGGAAGATTGCACGTTAGATGTGAATTATGTGTGTTCGGCTTTAAGATCAAGGTTCAGTAACTATGAAACCAAGGAAATGCCAGGAGGTGATTCATATCCTGCAGTCTTAGGAATGGGAGTTTCTTTACCAATCTTCATCTTATCAGGAATGCAGAGAAGCAGAGAGAAAAGGAAAGAATAAAACATATTATATGTCATCCGACCATCAGATGGAACTAAACTAGACAATCTAATGAGAAAATCTGAACAACTTTGCTGCAAGCAAGAGCAGGAAAACCCTCATCTGGTTACAGAGAAACAAACTGTAATTAATAACTAGAATCCAAACTGTGAAAAATGTGATTGGGTGACTGATATTAACGCTTGGGTAAAATATGAACAGGGGAGGGTGTGCTGCAATTTGCTATAGTATCCATAAAACAATATGAATCATGAAGAACAAATATACTGATTCACCAAGGAGTCATGCACTTAAAGCAGAGTTTCTGCAGAACATTACTTACTTGTTTCACATATGTAATGAGTGACAGCCATATTCACTTTCACCGGCTACGTGAGTAAAAAGAGTAGAACGACTATTTCTTAATTGCTCACAATTCCAAACTCCAGGTTTTCCCTCAATATCATGGGCTATGTCCCAATAGCTATGTCCTAGGTCACATTCAGATGTCCATTTTAACATGTGTGTTCAGTGCATGAGTTTCCAGAATAGAACATATATTCATTAAAGTCTATGGTAATATTCACATGTTCATGTTTTTTTCAGCGAAACATGTTTCCGCAAAAATCATAAAGACATACTGTATATACTCGAGTATAAGTGGACACGAGTATTAGCTGAGGCATCTAATTTTGCCACGGAAAACTGGGAAAGCTTATTGACTCGAGTATAAGCCGGGTATGCATTGTCCCCTCATCCCTGTCCTGGTATGCGTGGCTTCGCCCATCACTGTCCTGCTATGTGTGACTCCCCCCGTCCCGTCGTTATATGTATTGCTCCTCCGGTCCCGTAGTTGTATGCATGGCTTCCCCAGTCCGTCGTTGTATGCATGGCTCCCCCGGTCCATCGTTGTATGCATGGCTCCCCCGGTCCATTGTTGTATGCATGGCTCCCCCGGTCCATTGTTGTATGCATGGCTCCCCCGGTCCATTGTTGTATGCATGGCTCCCCGGTCCATTGTTGTATGCATGGCTCCCCCAGTCCATGTTGTATGCATGGCTCCCTAGATCCTGTCGTTGTATGCATGCCCCCTCCCCCACCGGTCCTGTTGTTGTATGCATGGCTCACCCATCCTTTCCTGGTATGCATGCTTCAAAAAAACATCCTATTCACCCTCCTCCAGCGTGCCATCGCAGACGCAGCACCTCGTTCCGGCTTCCAGCAGTGCTTCCTGTGCTGAGCGATCACGTGGCACCGCTCATTAAGGTAATGACTATGTGCTCCACGCCTATGTGCTCCACGCCTATGGGAGTGGAGAACAGTGCATATTCATTACATTAATGAGTGGTGCCACGTGACTGCTCAGCACAGGAAGAGCTGCCGGTGCCGGGAACAACGAAGATGCAGCGACAGCGCAAGGAGGGTGACTATGATGTCTTCTGGAAGTCGACACTGCTGTAAGAGAAATGAATATTCATTTCTTTTTAGCAGCAGCACAGTTACAACCGGTGCTGCCGGCTTCTGCCGCTGCTCCGCCGCTCCCCCTCCGGCTTTCTGGACAATTACTCGCGTATAAGCTGAGGGGGACGTTTTCAGCACAAAAAAATGTGCTGAAAATCTCAGCTTACACACGAGTATATAAGGTATTTGTTTTTGATCAGAGTCGAGGGACAAATTTAACCATAGAAGTCTATGGATCAATGAAAATCACTGACAGCACACAGATGGCATCAGAGTACAATCTGTGTACTGTATGTAATTAACATTGTAATGGGTAGGAGAAGCTTTACAGTTTATTATTATATGTGGCATTTAGAAAAGTCAAAGCAAGGGTCTATAGTATACACTCTTTTGTCTGTAATACTAGATATAGGACCATCCTGAGGGTACACCATGTTCTTATGGGATGGCTTTTACGCTATTTTGATCAAAATTGTGACATAAGTCCCCAATGTTATGCATATGTACTAGTACTATTAATTTCTGTATTTACTTACTGCAGGGTATGCCAACATGTGTTCCAGCTCATTTGTTTGGTTTTTCTTTAGTTTTTTGTACTTTGAACATACAGGGATGTGGCTCTCCCTTTTTGGGCTGTGCATTTTGTATACATAGCTTTCCACAGGCAGGTGTCTGAATAGTCAGGCTTGGGCCATGCTCAGCACCCATCTATTGATGCTTGCTGGCACATTGAGAGGTTTAATACTAGAGATAGGACCATCTTGATTGGGTACACCTTGTTGCGGTGGGATGGGTTTTATGCATTTTTTATGAAAATAGTATTTATATGTACTGTTACTATTCACTTGCTGCAGGGTATTTTCTTATTTATTTATTTTTACCTTAGGTTATGTTTGTAAATGGCCACAGTATGAATGTGCACCTACAAATTGCATGTATACCAACATGTGTTCAGCTCATTACTTTTGGGTTTTTATGCTCTTTGCACAGTATATGAGAAAATTAGATTGGATCCAAGCGCCATACATAAACATTGTGGATGGCCACTGTGCAATAAAATAATCTGACCGCTGTAACACATATCTACATATGGTTTGACAACACAGACATCAGATTTTTTGTGATGTGATGATTTCCATACTCTAGTCTGTTTATCCACTTAAGGTTTGTGGTCCCAGACATACTAGGTTATTATAATATCATTACCAAAAATCAGGACAGGAAACACAACAATTATATAGGGCAAGTCTTTTCAGGCTAACATTTATCCATACTGTATGAGTAGTGATAATAAATGACTCCTACCTTCCGGAAACGTAGACCGGTAGTCCACAGATTCACTGGATACCATTTCAGTTGTAGGACTTACACTCCTTGCACTCACAAGTCTATCCAAATGAGGTGTATGTACCCTTCCATCAAAGAGGACCCGCTCGCTGCCTATATCTACAAAGAAATATTGATAAAATGTGGCAAGTCGTCTCATAATGATGGCGGTCCAAACTGATTGAACGAGAAAGTGTTTTACCTTTCAGCTGCTTTCTCTTCTTTAAACATATGCAAACCACCAGAACTATAAAAAGCAGGACAAAACAAGACAGGACCCCAGAAATAATTCCTATGTAATTGTGGTTTGGTTGGACTCTCACTTTACCAATGACAATGGAGGACGTTTCCTGTAGGAGCTAAAATAACGACAGCATGTAAAAAGTCTTACAGCATAAAATAAATCAAATAGTCATGCATGTTTGAAGTTTAATTTGTTTCTCTCTGCTAAAAAATAGGTTTTGAAGAGCCAGATATTATCTATGGAGGAAACTGTTGATGACAGTGATTGGCCTCCATGGTTACAAGGTGCCATCTTTATGAACTACACATTACGGTGCATGAACTATGGACACCACTGTTTTTTCAATTTTTTGTTTAGTTTTTATACTTGGGTATTCTTAGTGTTACTTTTATCAGAAAAGTCCTTGAATTCTCACGTAACTTTTCCTATCCATGTGTTCATATATACTATAATCTTACCAGAAGTTTATAAAACTCCATCTTCTACACCCAAGCCACTTCTACTACCACATCCAATGCTCTTTCATGATTAACCGGGGGTAATCCTATTTAGCGCACATTGATAAACAACAATTACATGTCATTTCCCTAATGAAAACTGCTGTTACAAGTTATATATGTTCACTACATGTTGAGTCGGTCTGAATGGCCCGGGGGGGGGGTCTCAAGAGCCAGAAATGCACCTGCCTTGTGCACCCTCTTCAGATAATTACAATGCAGCTTTCCACACGCTACAAGTGATAAAAGTTTATCATTCACAGCAGGCGTGCAGCTTAATTATTCATGATTTGCGTAGAGACATTTGGAAATTTCAATCAACAGTAGCCAAATGACTGATGAACAAACAAGGCAGCGCAATTTGATTATGAGGAGAGAACGCGCCGACCTTCAGTAATAATATATAAACTGATATATGACGATGTAAGCTTAGTTATACAGAACTCCACACACCAAAATGAACAGGTCATACCTCTATTTTCAGCTCACTGTTGCTTTTCATCAAGTCATTGGAAACAGCACAGGACACAAAATCCGATTTAGATTGAATAATTTCACAGCTCTTGTTACCAACTTTCAGCACTTCTCCTCTTACAGCATCAGAATCAATATTATCTCCCTGAAACCAAACCGATCAGCAAGAATTAGAAATGAAACCCACATACAATGACCAACTATGCAGGTTAACAAAGCACCCATGTAATATGGTAATCTAATAATATTAAAGTAAATGTATGATAAGAAAATGACATATTTTCTATTTGGCAATGTTTTAGTTTCATGATCTTTATTACAAAGCAATATTAGTATTACAATTTTCATTCTCGTCACTTGGTATATTTTCGACTCATAGACCCTAATTCATCAAAGATTTTAAGTGAAATAAAGTGATGTAAAAGCTTTGAAAAGTTTGACAAATTTTGACTCAACTTTTGATATTTTCACAACAGTTTTTCCCAGCTATGCTGAAATGTACAGAGCTAGGGTGGGATGAGGGCACAGCGGAGGCGTCACACCACAGTTTGTTTGGTGTGGCGTTCCGTACACCAGAAATCTCAGTTTAGTATCTAACTGGATTAAGATTTCTTAGGTAAAGCACGGAGGCGCATGCCGCCAATCAGACGCTCCAGAGTTATGAAGAGGCGTGCATGTCTTCATAAATCAGAAGTGTCTAACTCCACTACGCCCCATCATCAAAACTGGGCAAGAAAATTGCAGTTCTTGATGAATCAGGATAATAAGTTGTGACCTTTCAGGAGGAGCTTTCAGCAGGCTCCTAATCAGAGGCAGGATTACAATGACAGGTAACACCTACATACACAGCTGATAATGCAGGATCCACCAATCACAATAGGTGTGATCACAGCTGACCCTGATACACCTCCCTTTACCATGACCACCATTGCACATGCACTTTAATACAAAAGATAGGATCGGAGCCTATTCATTGCTGCTAATACACATGTGGATTTTATGAAACAAAATAAAGTTAGATTATAAAAAAGAATAAAATTACCATTTTTAATAAAATTTGTGATATGGAAAAAAGTGTCACTGTCAAAATTACATTTAACACAAAACCCTGTTGTGAATAATAGATCATTTCTGATGACACCGTCCCTTTGAGTGTTGTATTTGTCAAATATCATTATATCATTAGAAATGGAATATTTTAGGTGTGGAGTCCTGTGAAAGATGTAGCACTAGGCCCAAGTGATTCATGTTACAGCTTTCTCTCTCTAAGGTCGGCCACCTATAATACTGCTGCAGTTATAATGATTTTCCTTACTTCACCATGAAGGCCACGTGCCACCACGTGATCTCTGCACTGATCTTTGTGGCTGGATGTGAATTTTTACGTGGGAGGAATTGTCTGGAAGTACAGTATAGTATTATTGCACTTGTATGAAAGCTAATACAGAAACATAATGCATTGCACATAATAACGTAAAAAATGCATAACTGGATAGTTTACCTTAATTTCTAGGATGTTACCTGTTGCAATCACCAAAGGTTTATCTAATGATTTAAATACTGGATTATTTACAAATGTAAATTTAAATGTGGCAGATATGGCTCCATCAAAAATGAAAAAAGCTTGGGTTACAATTGGTGGCCTCAGATTTAGTCCTTTCAGGGATGGAGTGGAGGAGCAGATCATCTCAGATGAAGATCTATGGACACATGTCTGGAAAAAAATACAGGAAAAATAAACGTAAATAAGGATTGCAAAATCTGCAACTACAGTAACTAATTTGGGCATACGCTTAAAAACGTTATTGCTACACGTACTTTCCTTTTAGACAGGAGGCCCTGCCTTGTACAAGCCGCACAATCATGCAGGTAGTCTGGACACATGAGCAAGGGGTTCTTGTGTTAGTAGTAATTTCCATGGAAACATGGAAGGCATTGTACAATGGTGCTCCTAGTGATCACCCATTGTAGGACGGCATCTAATACTAATGCTGACGTCTTCCCGGGCCACAAAGACACCATAAATCACAATAATGTACATTAGTAACCTTTGTAAAGACATAGAAAGACACTTCCCACCAGATGAGAAGCTTTTAGAACTAGGTGTGTTTACTTTATTAGAGTCAAACTTACTTCACGGTGATTACAGACTTAGCTGAAGAGACAGCTTATTCTCAGGAAACCCCTTGCTGGGTCTGAAATCGTACAGTTAATGCATAACTACCGTAATCACTCAGCCACACACAGAGCAAAAACAATTAATTGCCACCCAGTGGATTCCTCATCTTGTGTTTGTCAAAACAGTAGAAAATGTCACTTTTTTTAAACGGTATTTTTGGGGGATTATTCCTAGTATATGCACGTATATACAGGTGCTTCTCACAATATTAGAATATCATCAAAAACTTAATTTATTTAACTTCTTCAATACAAAAAGTGAAACTCATATTATATAGAGTCATTACAAACAGTAATCTATTTCAAGTGTTTATTTCTGTTAATGTTGATGATTATGGCTTACAGCCAATGAAAACCCAAGAGCTCGATATTTCAGTAAATTAGAGAAAATAAGAAAAAACACCTGCAAAGGTTTCCTAAGTGTTTAAAAAGGTCCCTTATTCTGTTTCAGTAGGCTCCACAATCAATAGTCCATGGGCCAAGAGCCAATTTTGACGATATCGGTACCACCCGGAGTGACTAATTCTCTTTGGTGTTTTTAGGTAGATGCATGTCTGTAGTTTATGTTTTGATATGATAGCCCTTGCACATCAGTAGCTTAACCCCTTCAGGCCTATTTGTACCCAAATGCCTAGGCCATTTTTTGTAAATCTGACCTGTCACTTCATGCGGTAATAACTTTGGGACGCTATCACCTACCCACGCCATTCTGAGACTGTTTTCTCGTGACATATTGTACTTCATGGTAGTGCTAATTGTGAGTCAATAGATTTTACCTTTCTGCATAAAAAATTACAAAATACACGAAAATTTGGGAAAAATTCGCTATTTTTGAACTTTGAAATTCTCTACTTTTTACAAAAATGCTGATACCCCCCCATAACAGTTATTAGTTTACATTCTCAACATGTCTACTCACATTGGCATCATTTTGGAAATTAAATTTTATATTTTTCGGATGTGATAAGGCTCATAGTTTTATACGCAATTTTTAAAGTTTACGACTAAATTTCCAAAACCCATTTTTCCAAGGACCAAGTCAGTTCGGACGTCACTTTATGGGTCTTGTATAACAGAACCCACCCATACATTACCCCATTTTGCAAACTACACCCCTCAAGGTGTCCAAAACGGATTTTCAAAACTTTGTTAACCCCTTAGGTGTTGCACAGAAATTCAAGCAAAATGACAGTGAAATATCAAAATTTCAATTTTTTGGCAGATATTCCATTGTAATCCAATTTTACCTGCAACCCAGCAAGGGTTAACAGCAAACGATGTTCTAGCCAATCGCAGCACAGGGGGAGGAGATCAGACACTGACATCCTCCCCCTGGCCTGTGGAGTGACTGGTAAATGCACCAATCGCTCCACAGGCACGAACCCCTGCAGCGAATCACGCCATGTTTTACAAGGCATGCTGCGATTCGCTGGGCTATATAGCCCAGCGAATCACAGTGATTCTAGCTGCAGGGGGTCGGCGCGATGGCCACACACGGCGAGGGGACAAGCCCTGCTGCCGGTAAGTGCGGCCATCTACCCCCGATCCCTGCGCGATTAGCGGCGGGGATGCTAAAGGGGTTGTGCCGTACTAGTACTGCTCTTGTCCTTTGGTCCAGGACGAGAGAGCAGTACTCGTACGGCACTCGGTGCCAAGGGTTTTAATGTTTTTCTTTGTGTTTGCAGGTGTTTACTGACATATCTAATGGCATGATGGAAGTACCAGCGAGGAAGAAATCACGGATCGACTGTATCATACACTGCTCTAATGATGACAGTGATGATCTGGCGTCCCTACAGGATTTGGACTCCTGGAAAACATTGCTTAGGGCTGCAGAGATCAGACAGCATGAATCTGTCCTGGAAGCAGCTAAGGGCCTTGAAGAACGAGAAATACCACACATACAATATCACCGTAAATGTCGTAGTCTCTTTACAATGAAGAAGTCACTGGATTCTATCCTTGCCAAGGGTGTCAATGTCGAAACAGCAAGCGAAATCCCCAGGAGGAGGCTACCGAGGGGTACCCCTAGTGATAGCAGGGTGTATGCCAAAGTATGTATGTTCTGCGAGAAGTCAAGCAAGTATCTCAAAGGAGAAAAAACAAGGGAGCCAATCGTCCAGTGTGTTGAGCTACGAGCAGATGAGACGATCCGCAGAGCAGCGATAAGGAAAGGCACACAGAGAATCCTTGGTTTACTTAGCAGAGACCTTGTTGCTTCAGAGGGGCACTACCACAAGTCGTGCTACAAACTATTCACAAAAGATGATTCCCAAGTGGCCTGTAGGTCTGGTGCAGCAGAAAATCAGGAAGAAAGCAAGGAAGTACGCTACGGAGAGGCAGAGAGAGAAGCCCTTGAGGAACTCTTCTTGTATATAAGGACTGAATTGTTCCCAAACCCAGAAGTACTGCCTATGATAAACCTCACATCTAGGCTTCAGAGATGCATGATGTCCCGTGGTATCATCAAACTGAAACCATCGACAAAGAAACATGTTCGCCGAAAACTTGAAACAGAGTTTGGTGAATCACTCCGCTTTCTCTCCGATGAGAAAGGTAAGCTTCTAGTCTATCCATATAGCCTATCAATGGACGACCTTGCCCGGAAAGCACACAGCATGACAAAAGATCTGCAAGAAGCAAGAGCCGCTAATTCTGGAGATGTCGTAACCAAAGCAGCAATGCAGCTGAGGAATGAGATCAAGAAGCAAGATGTGAGTCAGCCATGGCCTCCCAATACAGATCAGAATGTCGTTCCTGCATTAGTCACTCAATTCCTGCAAACCCTGCTTACAGGAGATTGTGAGTGCCAAACTCCCTCTGAAAGAGCTCAACGTCTTGCCACATCCTTCGGCAGTGACTTGGTTTTTGCTGTTACCAATGGAAAGACAAAGCCACCCAAGCACGTACTGCTGTCCTTTGCAATTAAGTCTTTGACCGGCAATACAGAACTGGTTCGAACTCTGAATCGTCTTGGCCACTGTGTGTCATATTCAACGGCTGAGGAGATCGATACAGCCCTTTGTATCCAGAAGTTGGAATGTTCAACGGATGACATCCCAATGCCAGCAAATATCTACCCTGGTGTGTTCACAACCTTGGCCTGGGATAACATTGACAGACTTGAGGAGACACTAAGTGGAGCAGGTACATCTCATAGAGTCAATGGCATCGCTGTTCAGTCCAATGTTGCATGCTCTGTAACAAAAGTCCTGCCAGATGTAACCAAGTCGAAGAAAAGAAGCATAATTCTGACAGAATTAATGCTACCAATATACAATGTTGGGCGGCGGGGAGGGCCACCCAGGATTGAGACTGCGAATGTTAACACTACCGAGGAGGTCCAGGATTCAAAAACCAAGAACCATATCTGGCTTCTGGCTAGAATGTCAGACCATGAGGATCAGACCATTAGCAGTTGGACTGGGTTCAACATCCAAATCCGCAGCGACATTGTAGTGGCCCAGGACACTGTAAGCTACCTGCCCACTATCAATGCTCCTGCAACAGCCATGTCCACTGTGAATGAAGTCTTGGAGCAAACACATGCCATCATGCAGACCCTGAAGCTTAACAGAATTGTGTGCATGTTTGATCAAGCACTCTATGCCAAAGCTGCCGAGGTTATCTGGAAACAGGAGAAGTTCAAGAACATTATAATTAGAATGGGTGTCTTCCACACAATCTGTAATCTCCTCTCCATCATAGGTAAGAGATTTCAGGATGCAGGCCTTAGAGATCTGTGTGTTGAATCCGGTGTCATCGCTGAAGGATCAGTGTCTGGAGTGATGGACGGCCGGAGGTACAACAGAGCAGTGAGACTACACAAGCTGGTCTATGAAGCACTTATGAGGCTTGCAAGGAAAAACTTCCTTCCATGGCTAGAAGAAATCCATGCAAGGGACCTTCACCATCTGGATGAAACACTGAAGAACATCACAAACTTTCGCATCAGTGTGTCGCAGGGATCCTTCGAAAAGTTCTTGGATAATGAATCTTGCACACTTACCCTGAAGCTCTTTCAAGTTTATCTTGAGACCTTCAGAAATGAACAACTCTCAGCATTCTGGATGTCATACTTGGACATGGTCGAGACCATGCTGGCCCTGGTTCGAGCTTCAAGAGAATGCAACTGGATGCTTCACCTAGGAGCAATCCGACAGATGATACCGTGGTGTTTTGCCTATGACAAGGTCAACTATGCCCGATACCTAACCTATTACTATGCTACGATGTCTCGGCTGCCCATAGACCACCCAGAGGTCCATGAATACTTCATGAAAGGTGGCTTTTCGGTCCAGATCGGTAGCAAGAATCCTTTTGGACGGATTCCTGTGGACCAGACCATCGAAGAAACAATCAACAAAGACACCCAGACACCAGGGGGCACAAAAGGCTTCAGCCTCAAAGTTGGAGCTGTCGCCAGATTCTACCTGACATCGGAGTACCGCAGCATGTACTTGAGGCAGCTGAGGGCCCTAGTAGGCCAACAATATACTGACTTCAGTCATTCAGACCTACAGGTGTCCAGGATTAGAAGAGATGAAGCCGATGTCCGATCTTTTGTTGAACTGCTGGAGACTGGTTGGTTGAACCCCTTCAACAAAGAGCATAATGGTGAACTTATCAGTTTATCAACAGCGACTGCAGCACCACCAGATGTAGCCAAAGACCTTCTAGGGGCATACAGTATAGGAGAGGATGCATATCACACATTCAAGGATGAGCGTTTGGGTACCGATACGCCAACTACACTGTTTCATGACAAGATGACGAAGAACAATCTTAAAACGTTCTCTAACATCAGAATGAAGACACACAGACAAGGCCTTGGCAAGGAGGTAATTTTGAAGGCTGACAGGAACCTATTTGGCCAGATGATACTTGTAGCTGAGAACAGAAAGCTACAAATGAGTGATGTCTTGACTCATCCCCTGGGGCCATTGCCATGGGCACTTGCCAACGGTGATGGGTCTATCCGCAAGACCAACAAGGCTGCCCTAGCAAGGGAGTTGGAGAGGAATGCTCCTCCTGCAGAGGTGATCCCTGAGCCCTCTGCAACCATCATTGATGGGATGAGCCTGGTTCAGAAACTGAAGGGAAACGATGCAACATTTGCCCACCTAGCAGGCACAGCAATGAGTCGCGCTATCCATGAGGGTGCTAAGAGCAAGCGCATTGATATTGTCTTTGACGTCTACAAGGAGACATCCATCAAAGATACAGAAAGAGTCAACAGATATGAAGGCACAGGGATCCATTTCAAGAACATTCAACATGGGCACAACATCCAGCAGTGGAGAAAGCTACTAAGTAATTCCTCCAACAAGGCAAGTCTCATAAAGTTTCTGGTAGAAGAATAGAAGGCGAAACACTACAGGGAGAAGCTTGAGGAGAAGGAGATGTATGTCACATGTGAGCAGCTCTGCTTTAACATCACCAAAGAACAGTGGGAAGAGGCTGCTGACCTTAAGTCAAGTCAAGAAGAAGCAGACACACGCCTCCTTCTCCATGCTCTTCATGCAGCAGAATCTGGTTACAAGTCTGTCATCATCACTTCAGAGGATACTGATGTCATGGTCCTGTGTCTGGGCATGTGCCACAAAATCCCATCCCACCTGTTCCAGAAATGCGGTACACAGAACCGGACAAGATTCCTGGATATCACCACTCTGAGCAGAACATTGGGAGGCAGCGTGTGTGATTCATTGATTGGTATGCATGCATTTACAGGCTGTGACACAGTCAGTGCATTCGCTGGCCGTGGGAAGATGACGACACTCAAGCAGTTGAAGATGAACAAGACATACCAGGATGCCTTTCAGGAAGTTGGTCGTTCATGGGAAGTGTCCCCGAACTCTTTGAGAAGTTACAGCTAATCACCTGCCACATCTACCTGCCAACTACTCAAACAACTGAGGTAAACAGGCTCCGGTATCAGCTGTTCTGTGCCAGACGTGGAGTGGTAGAGTCAAGTCAACTCCCTCCTTGCCAAGACTGCCTTTTCATGCATGCACTGCGTGCAAACTACCAGGCTGCGATCTGGAGGAGAAGTCTGCAGAGCCAGCCATTTGTTGCAAACCAAACAGACTGCGGTTGGATGATAGATAATGATGGAAAGCTTGTTGTCAAGTGGATGCGAGGGGCACCAGCACCAGAAGCTATTATCCAGCTACTGTCCTGCAAGTGTGTGCGGTCATGCGAACTTCCTCAGTGTACTTGCCTCAGCAATGGCCTGAAGTGCACGGACATGTGCAGGTTACAGACATGCCAGAACAAGGGTATTGAAGACGAGCCAGTAGAACAACAGTCAGATTCAGAGTCTGATGTTGAAGATATTATGGAGTAACGTTATATAATTATACGTACACACACAATATATATATATATATATATATATATATATATATATATACACACACACACCTACACACACACACACACATATTAGTATGGACAAGCCCATGACATGTTCAGTGTGTATTTACATAACTTGGATTAAATTTTGTTACAAATACTACATGCATTGTATTGACATTTTGGCATTTCCCCTAAATCGACCTTTAATCATTATTTTTTGGAAATATAGGTAGGATCTATTCAAAAGGTGAAAAATACCATTAACCCCTTCGCGCCGGCCGCCGTAGCGGTACGGCGAATCGTACCCGGATCATATGCCGGGCGATCGCCGCGGGTCGGGAGCCGGTTCCCGGTGCAAAGTGGTTACTGTACCTCCTAAAACATTCCTTAGGGGGTGTAGTTTCAAAAATGGGGTCACTTTTTTGGGGTTTCCACTGTGCGGGACCTCAGTGTGTCTCCAAATGTGACATGGCCCCATAGATTTCTTACAGTGAATTTTGCCGCAGCTTCGCTTACGAAGCCTGCCGTGCGCCAATACTGTGGTTTTAGACAACACTTGTGGTATTGCCATGTTCGGGAGACAATGGGGAATAAAAAGTGGGGTGTACTTTTTCTTGGTCCCCCTTTTCAAAATGAAAAATGTGGGCCTAAAGCGACATTTTTCGGTAAAAAACGTACTTTTCAATTTCCTCAACCAAGTGCATGAAACTCCAATGGAGCGCTTGTTGGGTCAAAGTGGTTACTATACCCCCTAAAACATTCCTTAGGGGGTGTAGTTTCCAAAATGCGGTAACCTTTTGGGGGTTTCCACTCTGGGGGTACCTCAGGGTCTCTCCAATACGACATGGCCCACTAGATTTCTTCCAGTGTAATCTATTATCCCAAAAACCGCCTAGCTCTCCTTCTGTGCTGAGCCCTCTTGCGCGCCCATAATTTAGTTTACGTGTACATGTGGGGTGTTTCTATAAACTGCGGAATTGGGGTAACCAATTTTAGGTTTGGGTTTGCTGTTAACCCTTGCTGGGTTGCAGGTAAAATTGGATTACAATGGAATATCTGCCAAAAAATTGAAATTTTGATATTTCACTGTCATTTTGCTTGAATTCCTGTGCAACACCTAAGGGGTTAACAAAGTTTTGAAAATCCGTTTTGGACACCTTGAGGGGTGTAGTTTGCAAAATGGGGTAATGTATGGGTGGGTTCTGTTATACAAGACCCATAAAGTGACGTCCGAACTGACTTGGTCCTTGGAAAAATGGGTTTTGGAAATTTAGTCGTAAACTTTAAAAATTGCGTATAAAACTATGAGCCTTATCACATCCGAAAAATATAAAATTTAATTTCCAAAATGATGCCAATGTGAGTAGACATGTTGAGAATGTAAACTAATAACTGTTATGGGGGGTATCAGCATTTTTGTAAAAAGTAGAGAATTTCAAAGTTCAAAAATAGCGAATTTTTCCCAAATTTTCGTGTATTTTGTAATTTTTTATGCAGAAAGGTAAAATCTATTGACTCACAATTAGCACTACCATGAAGTACAATATGTCACGAGAAAACAATCTCAGAATGGCGTGGGAAGGTGATAGCGTCCCAAAGTTATTACCGCATGAAGTGACAGGTCAGATTTACAAAAAATGGCTTAGGCATTTGGGTACAAATAGGCCTGAAGGGGTTAAGCTACTGATGTGCAAGGGCTATCATATCAAAACATAAACTACAGACATGCATCTACCTAAAAACACCAAAGAGAATTAGTCACTCCGGGTAGTACCGATATCTGGCCCGGCTCATGGACTACAAGGGGAAGACTGCTGACTTGACAGATGTCCAGAAGGCAGTCACTGACATACTCCACAAGGAGGGTAAGACACAAAAGGTCATTGCTAAAGAAGCTGGCTGTTCACAGCGTGCTGTATCCATTCATATTAATGGAAAGTTGAGTGGAAGGAAAAGGTGTGGTAGAAAAAGGTGCACAAGCAACGGGGATAACCATAGCCTTGAAAGAATTATTAAGAAAAGGTCATTCAAAAATATGGGGGAGATTCACAAGGAGTGGACTGCTGCTGGAGTCATTGCTTCAAGAGCCACCACACACAGGTGTATCTAGGACATGGGCTACAAGTGTCGCATTCCTTGTGTCAAGCCACTCATGACCAATAGACAACACCAGAAGCATCTTACCTGGGCCAAAGAAAAAAAGAACTGGACTGTTGCTCAGTGGTCCAAGGTGATGTTTTCATTTGGAAATCAAGGTCCCAGAGTCTGGCGGAAAAGTGGAGAGCCACACAATCCAAGCTGCTTGAGGTCTAGTGTGAAGTTTCCACAATCAGTGATGGTTTGGGGAGCCATGTCATCTGCTGGTGTAGGTCCATTGTGTTTTATCAAGACCAAAGTCAGCACAGCCGTCTACCAGGAAATTTTAGAGCACTTCATGCTTCAAGTTGGAAATTTCATTCTCCAGCAGGACTTGGCACCTGTCCACACTGCCAAAAGTACCAATACCTGGTCTAAAAACAACAATATCACTGTGCTTGATTCACCAGCAAAATCGCCTGATCTTAACCCCATAGAGAATCTATGCAGTATTGTCAAGAGGAAGATGAGAGACACAAGACCCAACAATGCAGATGAGCTGAAGGCTGCTATCCAAGCAACCTGGGCTTCCATAACACCTCAGCAGTGCCACAAACTGATCGCCTTCATGCCACGCCGCATTGATGCAGTAATTCATACAAAAGCACTCATGACAAAGTATTCAGTGCATTTACTGAACAAACATTTCCATAGGCCAATATTTCGGATTTTAGAATCATTTTTCAAGCTGGTGTTATAAAGTATTCTAATTTACTGAGATAATGACTTTTGGGTTTTCATTTGTAAGCCAGAATAATCAACATTAACAGAAATAAACACGTGAAATAGATCACTCTGTTTGTAATGACTATATATAATATATACGAGTTTCACTTTTTGTATTGAACAACTAAAATAAATTAACTTTTTGATGATATTCTAATTTTGTGAGAAGCACCTGTATATAGTAAAACATAGTGTAGAGCAGTGTTCCCCCACTCCAGTCCTCAAGAGCCACCAACGGTTCATGTTTTCAGGATTTTCCTTAACCTCTTCCCGACCGCCCACAGTAGATAAACGTTGGCGCTTACTGGGCTTTGTGCAGCGCCGACGTTTATCTACTGTCGGCGGTTTTGTGCCCCCCGGGACCCCCACATAACTTACAACGCGGGGATCCCGGTGCACAATGCATGCTGGGACCCCCGACGTCATCGAGACCTGATTGGTTCAGGTCCTGATGACGTCAGCGTCACAGCAGCCAATGGGAGCGATCGCTGGGAAAGCTGCTTGTTTCCCGGCGATCTCACTCATTGTAACGCAGCTTCTCCTCTGATCTAACACTGACAGATGATCAGAGGTGAAGCAGCGTTACTGTGTGACTAGATTGCTGCCTGGCACAGCTAATCGCTGCCTGGCACAGCTGTGCCATGCAGCGATCTTGTCACACAGTAACGCTGCTTCACCTCTGATCATCTGTCATTGTGAGATCAGAGGAGAAGTCGCGTTATTATGTGCCAGGCAGCGATCTTGTCACATAGTAACGCTGCTTCACCTCTGATCATCTGTCAGTGTGAGATCAGAGGAGAAGTGGCGGTACTATGAGTCAGATCGCAGGGCAGCGATCTTGTCACAAAAATAAAAAAAAGTAAAGAAAAAAAAAGCAGGTACACAGGTTAGGGCTAGGGTTAGGGTTAGGGCTAGGGTTAGGGCTGGGATTAAGGTTATGGGTGTGTTGGTGTTAGGCTTGTTTTTAGGGTTATGGTTAGGGCTGAGATTAGGGTTAGGGGTGTGTTGGGGTTAGGGTTGGAATTAGAATTGGGGGTTTCCACTGTTTAGGTACATCAGGAGCTCTGTAAATGCAATATGACGCCCGCAGACCATTCCATCAAAGTCTGCATTTCAGAACGTCACTACTTCCCTTCCGAGCCCCACCGTGTGCCCAAACAGTAGTTTTCTCCCACATATGGGGTACCAGCGTATTCAGGACAAATTGGACAACAACTCTTAGGGTCCAATTTCTCCTGTTACCCTTGTGAAAATAAAAATTGGGGGCTAAAAGATCATTTTTGTGGAAAAAAAATGATTTTTTTATTTTCACGCCTCTACATTATAAACTTTACTGAAACACTTGGGGGTTCAAAGTGCTCACCACACATCTAGATAAGTTCCTTGGGGGGGTCTAGTTTCCAAAATGGGGTCACTTGTGGGGGGTTTCCACTGTTTAGGTACATCAGGGGCTCTGCAAAGGCGACATGACACCCGCAGACCATTCCATCAAAGTCTGCATTTCAGAACGTCACTACTTCCCTTCCGAGCCCTACCGTGTGCCCAAACAGTAGTTTTCTCCCACATATGGGGTACTAGCGTACTCAGGACAAATTGGACAACAACTCTTAGGGTCCAATTTCTCCTGTTACCCTTAGGAAAATAAAAATTGGAGGCTAAAAGATCATTTTTGTGGAAAAAAAAATGATTTTTTTTATTTTCACGGCTCTACATTATAAACTTTAGTGAAACACTTGGGGATTCAAAGTGCTCACCACACATCTAGATAAATCCCTTGGAGGGGGTCTAATTTCCAAAATGGGGTCACTTGTGGGGGGTTTCCACTGTTTAGGTACATCAGGGGCTCTCCAAATGCGACATGGCATCCGATCTCAATTCCAGCCAATTCTGCATTGAAAAAGTCAAACGGCACTCCTTCCTTTCTGAGCTCAGCTGTGTGCTCAAACAGTGGTTTAGCCCCACATACGGGGTATTGGCGTATTCGGGAGAAATTGCACAAAAAATGTTGTGGTTCATTTTCTCTTTTTACACTTGTGAAAATAAAAAAAAATGGTTTTAAAGTAAAATGTTTGTGAAAAAAAGTTAAATGTTTATTTTTTCCTTCCATATTCCATTCATTCATGTGAAGCACCTGAAGGGTTAATAAACTTCTTGAATGTGGTTTTGAGTACATTGAGAGGTGCAGTTTTTAGAATGGTCTCACTTTTGGGTATTTTCTGTCATATTGACCCCTCAAACTCACTTCAAATGTGAGGTGGTCCCTAAAAAAAAATGGTGTTGCAAATTTTGTTGTAAAAATGAGAAATCGCTGGTCAACTTTTAACCCTTATAACTTCCTAAAAAAAAAATTATGTTTCCAAAATTGTGCAGATGTAAAGTAGACATGTGGGAAATGTTATTTATTAACTATTTTGTGCGATATCACTCTCTGATTTAAGGGCATAAAAATTAAAAGTTTGAAAATTGCAAAATTTTCCAAATTTTCGCCAAATTTTGATTTTTTTAACAAATAAGCGCAGATCATATCTAAAATTTTTTTACCACCATCATGAAGTACAATATGTCATGAGAAAACAATGTCAGAATCAGTAGGATCTGTTGAAGCGTTCTAGAGTTATGACCTCATAAAGTGACGCTGGTCAGAATTGAAAAAATTGGCCCGGTCACAAAGGCAAAAACAGGCTCGGGTGCGAAGGGGTTAAAATTGCACAGGTGAGATCTGCTCACCTGCACAGGCAATGATTCTACCACCTGGGCGATACTAAGGAAATCCTTAAAACCTTACCTGTTGGTGGCTCTTGAGGACTGGAGTTGGGGAACACTGGTGTAGAGAGATGTTGGAAGCTCATGACAATATGTAACTTTGTAACTACCACATTTTGACTTTATATTCACTTTAACTTCCATACATTTAGGTATGAATCATGGCCGGTGCACTGATTACCAAGCTTACAAAGTACTTTATCTATCCAAAATAAAGCTTCTACCCTAAAAAAAAACACTCCAAAATCCCATCCACTAGGTACCCCCTTGGGTCTAATTCTCTGTCCGCTGTGTGTGATGCCCCAAACGGTTGCGTAAGCTCATACAAGGAGAAGCCTTCTGGAATTATGAGCTCTCATGTTTGTAGCCCAATGGGCTTAGTGAGGTGGTTGAGATACCTTCTGATAGTTACTGATTACTAGTTGCTTCCTGATGTAACACTGCATTTGTTTTTTATTTCCACCAGTCCAAATTTAATGATTGCTTTTTTGTTACCATGTCCCAGATTTTTGCTTCCAAGTTTGCCTATATATATATATATATATATATATATATATATATATATATATATATCCTTAATATGTTATTTTAATTTTTAAACTATTTACCTATTGATTGACATTATATATATATATATATATATATATAATTACTCTTCAATAGTAGCGTCATAGGAAGCAATTAATCTTAACTTAATGTATGTCAAAACAAGTGATATATATACGTTAGGCGTCAGGTTCCTGCAGCGGTTCAACAGGAATCTAGAGCCTCACATTCTGCGGTCTCCCATTATCTTTCTACCGCAGAGGACATTGCTCAGCAATCCCAGCTCCCCAGCCGCTCTGCCCAGACCTGCTCTGTGGGGTTGGCTGTTGTTGCCACCTTTGGGTCAGCAATGGCAATGCAGGCTGCTCAGCAGCAAATCACTCCAGAGGCTAAGTCCCTCCGTATGCTCACGAGACGATCTCCCATTGGAGATCGGGAGCCACATGTCCACGTCCTTCTCCAGATCTGATTGGTCCATCTCAGGGATCTGGAAGCTTCCGGAAGGTCCTGGCTATAAAAAGTTTGCATGGCCGCTCGGCCATGCGCTAGTATAGTCTCTAGTTGCTACTGTGTGAATGATGATGGATGCATGAACCTGCGAATGACTCATTAAGATCCCCTCCCTCTGATATTCCGAGTGTGTATAAGGACTTAGCTTTAGAGTCAGCGCCAGCCAGTGGCATGTTATAGCCACAATAAGCATCTACACAGTACTAGCGTCCAACAGCGCGCTCCCTCTTGGGCATTGTCGACTAGCAGCAGTGTCTGTCGCCTCGCTGCAGTCTGCAGCTCCTTTTGGCGTCCGCAGTTGCGAAGCCACACGCATGGTAGGTCTAGACGGACGCTGACCCTCTGCCTAGGGCCCAGCTCCTGTGACCATATACCGTGCGTGCACTCCTCTGAGACCTGTGACGCTAGCAGGCTCAGCCCTTTAGTGGTTTGCACTTAAGGCATCTCTGTGAGTAAAACAGAGATCGCTCAGCGCACCTGGGTGACGTTCAACCCGCATGCGTTATACCGCCATATTGTACGTCCGCCATCAGTTAGCAGCAGTGTTAACACCTTCTGCACGGTGGACCCCGGGCAGCGAACACACTTTATGTTATTTTATATTTAGTGCGTTCCACCGTCCCTAACATATATATATTGTGATGTAGTAACCACTGAGTCTGCTAGGGGGCGCTGTGTGGATGTCCCAGGAGAAAGGATGAATGGCAGAATACGGAATGGCCGTTATGTATCCCAAAGTGGGTGGCTTTGAGATGGAGACTTATGTGTTGTTCAGCAATTGATACTGCTGAGGTGCTGCTTTAATGTGTCATGGAGAAGTCTCCAGGTAACTGGGGAGATGGACGGGCCAGTTACCTACAAACCCACCCAGGGGGTGTGTTTAAAGAACACTGTTGTGAAGAGTGTAGGTGTGGAAGGACTTGTGATGAGGTCATAGTCATGTGACCCGGTAGGCGTGGCTATGGACCATATAATGTGGCCAGGGTAGGTCACATGGAGAGAGAGCGCATGGATCTGATTGGGCCATGTGGAAGGTCCCGGCAGGCCTATGTGGAGGAAGGTGTGCTACCTTCCTGAAGACCACGTGCTGAGGCTGCTGACCCGGTGAGGCCTGTGGATATTGTCTGTATGTGAGGAGGGATAAGCCTCCTGTGTTTGCTGAGACTCCAGGACTGAGCCTGAAACAATGGACACTTATACTTACTTTTGCCTGAGCTAAAGGCTATTCCTTATGTTATGTGCTGGTTTATGGGTTATGGAGCAATAAACTCTATGAACTTTTAAAGGAACGTGCCTCCTGATTGTCTCCCGTTTCTCCTGAGCGAGTTGAATCCCTACAATTGGTGGATAATGCGGGCAGCGGTTCCAAGAAGCACATGTTGCCGGACTGGCGGCTCTGAGCCAGGAGAGCAGATGGTCTGGAAAATCATGAGTAATGCTGACCGATGTCAAAGAAAGTGACTGTATTGATATTTGTGGGATACCTCTGAGGTGAAGAGGCGTCCAGGAACCTGCGCGGCCTGCAGGTGACGGCCGTGAAAACCGTGTTGTACTGACCGGGGTCAGTGAGAAAGAGACTGGTGATTGCTATAGGGTGCCTCTGTGGAGAAGAGGTATCCAAAGACCTGTGGGGCCGACACAGGAAACAGACAGGAGTCTGTGTTGTACTGACCAGTGTCAGAGATAAAGACTGTGTAGAGGGTTCAGTGAGCAAGGTCCTGGAGGGTCAGTGTTGGGAGATTCTAGGAGAAGAATTGTCTCCCTGGAGCATGTGGTATGACCTTGGACCTGGTGAGGCGTGAGTGTTGGGCAGTCTCAGGAGGAGACGGATGTCCTGAAGAGCTCCCGCTGAGCCCCTGGACCTGGTGAGGCCGGTGTGTTGGGAAACCCTGCGAGGAGGGTCGGCTCCCTGAATAGCACCCGGTGCGCCCTGTGAGTTGGATGGTCTCAGGCGGAGACGGTATGTCCTGAATAGCACACAGACAGGACACGTGAGTTTTTTGTGTGGTGCGTTTTTTTTTCTTTTTCCTCTTTTCCTCTGCAAAACCTGAAAGTGATTGCTGTGGCTCAGAGGGGTCATGAAGGTTTTTTGCAAGGCAGCTTGCTGTGGCTCAGTGGGGTCACAAAGGGGACAAGCGGCTTCGGGTAACTCGGCGGGGTTACGAAGGGGACAAGTGGCTTCTGGTAACTCAGCGGGGTTACGAAGAGGACATCAGCTGCTGTGTGTGAACAGCAACCAGTGGTGCCGGTGATTTGTGACAGCAGAAGCTGTGGCAGCACCAGAAGGAACTGGTGTGGTGTCGTGCTTAAAAGGCCAGTACCAGCCCAAAAAGACAAACTGTACTGTGTGAACTGTGGCATAAGAAGTTCTGCAGAACGGTCATGGGGAAATCCTGAAAGGGGGCGGTGACCCAAATTGGAGTGGTAACCCAAAAGGGGGTGGAGTCCCAAAAGGGGGCGGTGACCCAAATTGGAGTGGTAACCCAAAAGGGGGTGGAGTCCCAAAAGGGGGCGGTGACCCAAATTGGAGTGGTAACCCAAAAGGGGGTGGAGTCCCAAAAGGGGGCGGTGACCCAAATTGGAGTGGTAACCCAAATTGGCATGGTAACCCAAAAAGGGGTGGAGTCCCAGGAGGGGGCGGCGACCCAAATTGGGGTGGTTCAGGAAAGGGCAGCACTGGTTGCCTCAGTGGGTATGTCTGGAGAAACGCAGTGTGTCTGTATGAGTTTTGAGGAGTGCGGCATGTATTTTTCTGATAACGATGGGCCACAGGTGTGTACCGTGATGCTGCACCGGGAAGGAGTCCCTGGTAGGCTGGACTCAAAGAGTCAGGTGACTCTGACAGGAACTCCTCTCATTCTATCTCTGACCGAGAAAAACGTCAGGGTTCGCTGCGACCATGGGGTCATTGTGAATTATACGGTGGACAGAGTTATGATTGAGATGACAAAGGGGAAATGTCAAGGTGGTAGTATGCCACCAAACTTAGGGCATACCTTTGAGAGGGGCCGAGACTTTGTCGTGTTTGATGACGTAAGGTCGGACGATGAAGACGTTTCGACTGTGGGGCCAGCGGAAACTGAGACAGTGACGCCTCCTAAAGTGGACAGGTCAGAGGTAGAACCGACCGGAAGAAAAAGTACATCTGCCCAACTTACTGACCTGACATCTCGTGACAAGACAGATGGTGGGCTGGGAGATGAGGTGACTGGGGTGGACACACGGTCAGAGGGTAACTGGAGGGTTGACTCGGATGATCGGTGTGACAGATTCTAGGGGTGACTGTCGCTCTGAGAGAGAAAGGGAGCACAGACTAGAAGGGCTAGAGAAAGAAGTCCTCGAGCTCAAAGGTCACCTGGCATTGTGGCAAGGTCTGAATAAGTCCCTCAGAGAAGAGGTAGGAGTACTCACAGAAACTGAAAGAGGTCTTCTGCGGGAGAAGAAGTGGGACAAAGACTTACAGCAGCCAGGCCTGAGTAAGGAACAGTGTGAAGACAAAAAGAAACTGAAAAGTATGGAAGCAGAGGTGATTCGTTTGCGGACGGAGCTTGCTGTTACAGAGTGTGCTAAAAGACAAGCACAGCAGGAAAGAGATGAACTGGCTGATGTGATTGCCAACAACAGAGGTGAAAGTGCTCTGGCTTTGGAAGAAAAGAGGTGGTTAGAGTCTCGCATTGTTCAGCTTGAAGAAGTGGAGGAAGAACACAGCAACGTTGAATTAGCCAATGACAAGCTGAGAAAGGCCACACTTCAGGTTGACCAGATGGATGCTGATCTGAAGACAGAACGTAGTAATGCTCAGAAGAATGAGAGAGCCCGTCAGCAATTAGTTCGCCAGAATAAGGACTTAGAAGCAAAGGTTGCACTACTGGAGGAACAGCTTGATGCAGAAATTCAAGTGCGACAATCTGTTAGCAAACAAGTACGTCGTACGGAGAAAAAACTGAAGGTTGTACTAAGGCAAATGGATGATGAAAGGCGTAATTCTGAGCAGTACAAAGGCCTGGTGGAGGGAAATGATGTGCGTTTGAAACAGTTGAAACGCCAGGTGGAAGAAGCAGAGAAAGAGGCTCAATGTGCCAATACGTTGCACCGTAGATTACAGTGTGAACTGGAGGTTGCTACAGAGACAGCAGATGCAAAGAACTGTGAGGTTAATGCACTGAAAAGTAAACTTAGATGTGGTGGGGTACCATTTGTTACAAGACGCTTAGATAAAGGATGGTGACTAACCAGTGTCTGACAACGCAGACAGTCCGTGACTTGGGGGTCAAAGCCAATGACCGATATTCTGACCACTGGAGGTGGGGGAGGTCTAACGTAGGAATGAGGCTGTATGACAGATGGAGACGGTTCTCTCGACCTGTTGGGCAAGGTGTAGTGAGTGCCCGGTCGCGAGACCCTGATGTGATGTTATGTGTTCAACCCCACAAGTTTGAACAGAGGGGGAGGTATGTGGTGTAGTAACAACTGAGTTCGCTAGGGGGCGCTGTGTGGATGTCCCAGGAGAAAGGATGAATGGCAGAATACGGAATGGCCGTTATGTATCCCAAAGTGGGTGGCTTTGGGATGGAGACTTATGTGTTATTCAGCAATGATACTGCTGAGGTGCTGCTTTAATGCGTCAGGGAGAAGTCTCCAGGTAACTGGGGAGATGGACGGGCCAGTTACCTATAAACCCACTCAGGGGGTGTGTTTAAAGAACACTGTTGTGAAGAGTGAGTGTGGAAGGACTTGTGATGAGGTCATAGTCATGTGACCTGGTAGGCGTGGCTATGGACCATATAATGTGGCCAGGGTAGGTCACATGGAGAGAGAGCGCATGGATCTGATTGGGCCATGTGGAAGGTCCCGGAAGGCCTATATGGAGGAAGGCGTGCTACCTTCCTGAAGACCACGTGCTGAGGCTGCTGACCCGGTGAGGCCTGTGGATATTGGCTGTATGTGAGGAGGGATAAGCCTCCTGTGTTTGCTGAGGCTCCAGGACTGAGCCTGAAACAATGGACACTTATACTTACTTTCGCCTGAGCTAAAGGCTATTCCTTATGTTATGTGCTGGTTTATGGGTTATGGAGCAATAAACTCTATGAACTTTTAAAGGAACGTGCCTCCTGATTGTCTCCCGTTGCTCCTGAGCGAGTTGAATCCCTACAATATATATACAGTTAGGTCCATATATATTTGGACAGAGACAACATTTTTCTAATTTTGGTTCTAGACATTACCACAATGACTCTTAAACAGAAAATTCAGATGCAGCTTAAGTTCAGACTTTCAGCTTTCATTTGAGGGTATCCACATTAAAATTGGATGAAGGGTTTAGGAGTTTCAGCTCCTTAACATGTGCCACCCTCTTTTTAAAGGGACCAAAAGCAATTGGACAGATTAAATAATTGTAAATAAAATGTTCATTTCTAGTACTTGGTTGAAAACCCTTTGTTGGCAATGACTGCCTGAAGTCTTGAACTCATGGACATCACCAGACACTGTGTTTCCTCCTTTTTGATGCTCTGCAGGCCTTCACTGTGGTGGTTTTCAGTTGCTGTTTGTTTGTGGGCCTTTCTGTCTGAAGTTTAGTCTTTAACAAGTGAAATGCATGCTCAATTGGGTTGAGATCAGTTGACTGACTTGGCCATTCAAGAATATTCCACTTCTTTGCTTTAATAAACTCCTTGGTTGCTTTGGCTTTATGTTTTGGGTCATTGTCCATCTGTAGTATGAAACGACGACCAATCAGTTTGGCTGCATTTGGCTGGATCTGAGCACACAGTATGGCTCTGAATACCTCAGAATTCATTCGGCTGCTTCTGTCCTGTGCCACATCATCAATAAACACTAGTGACCCAGTGCCACTGGCAGCCATGCATGCCCAAGCCATCACACTGCCTCCGCCGTGTTTTACAGATGATGTGGTATGCTTTGGATCATGAGCTGTACCACGCCTTCGCCATACTTTTCTCTTTCCATCATTCTGGTAGAGGTTGATCTTGGTTTCATCTGTCCAAAGAATGTTCTTCCAGAACTGTGCTGGCTTTTTTAGATGTTTTTTAGCAAAGTCCAGTATAGCCTTTTTATTCTTGATGCTTATGAGTGAACCCTCTGTATTTACTTTCATACAGTCTTCTCTTTACGGTAGATTTGGATATTGATACGCCTACCTCCTGGAGAGTATTGTACACTTGGTTGGCTGTTGTGAAGGGGTATCTCTTCACCATGGAGACTATTCTGCGATCATCCACTACTGTTGTCTTCCGTGGTGCGCCCAGGTCTTTTTGCATTGATGATTTCACCAGTGCTTTTTCTTTCTCAAGATGTACCAAACTGTAGATTTTGCCACTCCTAATGTTGTAGCAATTTCTCGGATGGTTTTTTTCTGTTTTTGCAGCTCAAGGATGGCTTGTTTCACCTGCATGGAGAGCTCCTTTGACTGCTTGTTTCCTTCACAGCAAAACCTTCCAAATGCAAGCACCACACCTCAAATCAACTCCAGGCCTTTTATCTGCTTAATTGAGAATGCCATAACGAAGGGATTGCCCACACCTGTCCATGAAATAGCCTTGGAGTCAATTGTCCAATTACTTTTGGTCCCTTTAAAAACAGGGTGGCACATGTTAAGGAGCTTAAACTCCTAAACCCTTCATCCAATTTGAATGTGGATACCCTCAAATGAAAGCTGAAAGTCTGAACTTCAACTGTATCTGAATTGTTTTGTTTAAAATTCATTGTGGTAATGTCTAGAACCAAAATTAGAAAAATGTTGTCTCTGTCCAAATATATATGGACCTAACTATATATACAGTACAGACCAATAGTTTGGACACACCTCATTCAAAGAGTTTTCTTTATTTTCATTACTATGAAAATTGTAGTTTCACTCTGAAGGTATCAAAACTATGAATTAACACATGTGGAATTATATAATTAACAAAAAAGTGTGAAACAACTGAAAATATGTCTTATATTCTAGGTTCTTCAAAGTAGCCACCTTTTGCTTTGATTACTGCTTTGCACACTCTTGGCATTCTATTGATGAGCTTCAAGAGGTAGTCACCGGAAATGGTCTTCCAACAGTCTTGAAGGGGTTCCCAGAGATGCTTAGCACTTGTTGGCCCTTTTGCCTTCACTTTGTGGTCCAGCTCACCCCAAACTATCTCAATTGTGTTCAGGTCTGGTGACTGTGGGGGCCAGGTCATCTGTCGTAGCACCCTATCACTCTCCTTCTTGATCAAATAGCCCTTATACAGCCTGGAGGTGTGTTTGGGGTCATAGTCCTGTTGAAAAATAAATGATGGTCCAACTAAACACAAACCGGATGGAATAGAATGCCGCTGCAAGATCATGTGGTAGGCCATGCTGGTTCAGTATGCCTTCAGTTTTGAATAAATCCCCAACAGTGTCACTAGCAAAGCACCCCTACACCATCACACCTCCTCCTCCATGCTTCACGGTGGGAACCATACATGTAGAGTCCATCCGTTCACCTTTTCTGTGTCGCACAAAGACACGATGGTTGGAACCAAAGATCTCAAATTTGGACTCATGAGACCAAAGCACAGATTTCCACTGGTCTAATGTCCATTCCTTGTGTTCTTTAGCCCAAACAAGTCTCTTTTGCTTGTTGCCTGTCCTTAGCAGTGGTTTCCTAGCAACTATTTTACCATGAAGGCCTGCTGCACAAAGTCTCCTCTTAACAGTTGTTGTAGAGATGTATCTGCTGCTAGAACTCTGTGTGGCATTGACCTGGTCTCTAATCTGAGCTGCTGTTAATCTGCGATTTCTGAGGCTGGAGACTCGGATGAACTTATCCTCCGCAGCAGAGGTGACTCTTGGTCTTCCTTTCCTGGAGCGGTCCTCATGTGAGCCAGTTTCTTTGTAGCGCTTGATGGTTTTTGCCACTGCACTTGGGGACACTTTCAAAGTTTTCCCCATTTTTCGGACTGACTGACCTTAATTTCTTAAAGTAATGATGGCCACTCGTTTTTCTTTACTTAGCTGCTTTTTTATTGCCTTAATACAAATTCTAACAGTCTATTCAGTAGGACTATCAGCTGTGTATCCACCAGACTTCTGCACAACACAACTGATGGTCCCAACCCCATTTATAAGGCAAGAAATCCCACTTATTAAACATGACAGGGCACACCTGTGAAGTGAAAACCATTTCCGGTGACTACCTCTTGAATCTCATCAAGAGAATGCCAAGAGTGTGCAAAGCAGTAATTAAAGCAAAAGGTGGCTACTTTGAACAACCTAGAATATAAGACATAATTTCAGTTGTTTCACATTTTTTTGTTAATTATATAATTCCACATGTGTTAAGTCATAGTTTTGATGCCTTCAGAATGAATCTACAATTTTCATAGTCATGAAAATAAAGAAAACTATTTGAATGAGAAGGTGTGTCCAAACTGTCTGTACTGTGTATATATATATATATATATTTTAAAGGGGTTGTTTGTGTCTGGTCTAAATTGATGTCTGCACTCAGTCTGTATGACTGCAGTCTTATGAATCCCCCCCCAGCCCATTCACAGTGCGCTGCAAAGATTGGCTGGTTTCTGAGCCAGGAACAGCGGTGATGTGTGCGTCATACATACTCCATGTCAGAACCTATCTAATGGGAGCGGCCTTGTTCCATATACTTGTGTAGAACGAGGCGGCACCCCGTCTAGTTATGCAGCCATCCAGTGGGCACGTCGGTCTAGTGGGTGTGGACTCGCTCTATACGAGTGTATGGAGCAAGGGCTCTCCAGCTAGATGGCTTCTGCCCTGGAGTATGCATAACGCATTCATCACCTCCATTCCCAGCTCAGAAACCAGCAAATCTTTGCAGCGCACACTGCGTACAGAGTAACTGCAAACTTATCATTTTAGACCGGGCAACCACAATAATACTTTTTGACAAAATAAAAGTAATTTGCTTTTGCACTTTAAAAGGTAAAAAAATGAAAGAAAACAAAACAAAAAGTTTTGCTCTCTGATGTTTTTGGTAGAACTATTCTCCACTGATCATGTAAAACCATAATTCCAAAATTGTATACAATATATTGTTTTGTTTCACTGTAATTATGAGCAACTATACGGTTACATAGGGTTAACATGAAATTGGTTACTTTCCCCCTGTGTTTGTAAAATGAATCAGACATACAGTACAACATAATGTAAAACTGTGGTTGACACATTGTAAACTGCCAATAAAAAGCCGCAAGGAGCTGCCATCAACAAGTAGCATTTCATCGTACATGGTTTCAAAGGATGACTTAGTCATACAAATAAACTCTACACCCGTCACCACAAGTCCATAAAGGAAGTACTGCGTAGGAAATGTATGTCTTTGAAATAACCTGACTTTTTGAGACCTATAGCCAAGTCAAGGAGTCTGTATTAACATCAAACGTTTTGATGTGAGTGGTAAATGGTAGATTATTCTAATTTGTACGCTTTCATCTATTTATAACTTGTCCTTTCACTGACTGTTTTTTTCCTGTGCAGACAGAATTCCAATCTGTTAAAAAAAAAAGAACTTAGAATAAGAAAATCTCCTATAACTGAAATAGGAACACCTATTAGAATTTATTAGCGTTTAGCAAAAAGATTTTCATCTCCAGTACATCCTCTGATTTGTAGGCCTAGTGTGAAGTCAAGATTGCATGACACCGCAACAATGACATTGCGCAAAGCCTACAAGACAAAAGAGGATCTGGGAATGCCAGCAGGTAAGATGAGGGTCACCATCACAGACCTGCGAAACTTTTGATTTCTGGTACTTATAGCTATTAGAACATATAGATGTATGATCATAGAGGGAGCAAAAAGTAGCCATTGCTCTGGTGTGGCTATATATTATTTAGCATCCCTTAAAATGTGAAAACCCTGTGTAATACTACATTTTTATTGTGATATGCTATGGCACCAGCAGATTCCTACAGTGATTGTCTCTGACTCCACAGGTTTTCACCAGTTTAGTAAAGTTGCCACACTTAATAGTTCATACTATATGTGCTAAAAGATAAGAGCATAACTTATAAACATATACAGCTCCGGCAAAAATTAAGAGACCACTACATCAAAACCCTGTCATGGGAAGCCCATTCTCCAGACCTGAACCACACTGAAAACCTCTGGAATGTAATGAAGAGGAAAATGGATAGTCACAAGCCATCAAAGGAGAACTGCTTAAATTTTTGTACCAGGAGTGGCATAAGGTCACACAAAAGCAGTGTGAAAGACTGGTGGGAAAGCATGCCAAGAAGCATGAAAGCTGTGATTAAACATCATGGTTGTTTTACAAAATATTGATTTCTGAACTCTTCCTGAGTTAAAACATTAGTATTGTTGTTTCTAAAAGATTATGAACTTGTTTTCTTAGCATTATTTGAGGTCTGCTAGCACTGCATTTTTTTGTTATTTTGACCATTACTGATTTTCTGAAAATACAAAATTTATTGCTTGGAAATTCGGAGACAAGTTGTCAGTAACATAGTAACATAGTTATTAAGGTTGAAGGAAGACTTTAAGTCCCTCTAGTTCAACCCATATCCTGTCCTAACATGCCCTAACATGTTGATCCAGAGGAAGGCAAAAAAACCCATGTGGCAAACAGGCTACTTTTCACACATCCAGTGTGTGGGGTCCGGCGGCGTGCGGCGAAAAGCTGGGCCGCCGGATCCGGCCTGCAGCCGTGACACCGGATGTGTGTGCGGCGAGAGATACGGCTCGGACATTATTTAAAGGAGCCGCAGGACGAGGTGGACAGAGGCAGCCGATGAGAGACAGCTGCTGAAAGGGAGGTGAGGGGAGGGGAGGAGAGGAGAGGAAAAGAGGGGAGGGGAGGGAAGAGGGGGGTGGAGAGAGAGAGACATGGGGGTTAACACTTAGTGTCCAGGTGAGAGAATCTCTCTCTCTTGCCGGGCACTTGTGGGGTTAACCCCACAGAGAGATCTCTCTCTCACCCAGACACTGTGAGTGTTAACCCCACAAGTGCCCGGCGAGAGAGATCTCTCACAAGTGTCCGGGTGACAGAGAGAGATCTCTCTCTCGCCGGGCACTTGTGGGGTTAACATTCACAGAGTCCGGGCATGCGCTGTGGAAAAAGCCGGTCCGGCGCTGACAAAAAACGTTGCAGGGAACGTTTTTTGCAGATGCCGGACGGCTAATTTATGCCGTGTCCGGCAACAACTGGACACAACGCATAACCATCCGGCACGATGCGGCGACCATGAGAGCTTATGGGGCAAAACCGGATCCGGTGCTGGATCCGGTTATTAAAAATTTCGCCGCATCGTGCCGGATTACAAAAAACGGATGTGTGAAAGAGGCCTAAGCTTCACATTGGGGAAAAAAATTCCTTCCCCATTTTTGGCCTAAGAGGTGCGGCCACCGCCATCAGGGGCTTATCTACAGCATTCTGTAATGCTGTAGTTAAGCCCCCGATGTGACCTTAAAGATAAGAAAAACGAGTTAGAATATACTCACCGGAGGGCATGGTCCGGTGCGGTGGGTGTCACGGTCCGGCCCCTCCCATCTTCTAGCGACAAAGTCCTCCTTCTTCTGCCGTGGCTCCTGCGCAGGCGTACTTTATCTGCCCTGTTGAGGGCAGAGTAAAGAACTGCAGTACGCAGGCGCCGGGAAAGGTCAGAGGTCAGGCACCTGCGCACTGCAGTACTTTACTCTGGTCAACATTGCAGATAAAGTATGCCTGTGCAGGAGCCGCGGCAGAAGTAAGAAGGAGGACATCATCGCTAGAAGATGGGAGGCGCCAGACCGGACCGCGACACCCATCGGACCGGACCCCGGGGTGAGTATAATATAACTCGTTTTTCTTATTTTTCAGGTTACATTGGGGGCTTATCTACAGCATTACAGAATGCTGTAGTTAAGCCCCCGATGGCGGTGGCCGCACCTCATAGGCCAAAAGTGAGGTGAAAGATTCCCTTTAAAGTTATATATACTGTTTGTGGTTATTTAATAAATGAGGTTGCTGTGGGTTTACATCCAACATCACGCAAGGAGTTGTTTTATTTGGTTGGTAATTGGTTGGGTATGGGGGAGGAGTTTGTCAGATATGGGGGCCATTTGTCACACATTCCCAGAATCAAGAAGAATGACGAGTGATATGGCTCCCACAGAGCTCCGATTGCAACATCAAGTCTATCTGGGATTACAGGAAGAGAAAGCATGGTGTGTGCAAGCCTACAGCCACAGAAGATCTGTGGTTAGTTCGCCCAGATTTTTGGAACAATCTCTCTGCCAAGTTCCTATAAAAAATTTGTACATATGTATTTAGAAGAATTGATGCTGCTTTGAAGAAAAAGGGTGGTCAGGTGCCTAATATTTATTTGATTTAGATTTCTCTTTTGTTAATTCACTTTAAACTGATAAAAAAATGATAAACACTTCTATTTTGAAAGCTTTCCTACTTTTCCACACCTGCCTGAAACTTTTGCACAGTGCTCTTTATGCATACATATATATCACTCATTCTCATATTTTAATACAAGTTTAATACCAATAACGCACAATAATTTCCTGTCTCAATAAACACTTATATCAGCCTCATGAAATACGATGACACTGGACAGCGCGGGCACTTATTAATTGCCAGTATCAATTTCACATAATTCAGATATTTAAAGAACTGGCTGGCTGTAGGAAGGCTTCCTAATTCTTATTCTACAAGTGTTGAGAGTAAATCACAAGTATCTGTTTTAATATTCATTACATGTGAAATTATTTAAAAGACAAACACAGTTCAATGAAGAATGATATTTATGTGTGTAGCCAAAAACATTATGAAAAATGTATAAAACCAATTAATAGATGGTGTTTTGTATAAACATGTATGCATTTGTCCCTTGTCATCCTCCATTTAATTTCTGTGTAGGACGTTGTGCTCATTTCTCAAGACTTTATTGCTTTCTCTCTTATTGTGGCTTTTGAATATTTAGTTTTCTTCTGATGTCCAAAACACAGACTAGGTTTGCTCTCCTTAGTGGTTTTTCTAGGATGGGAACTATGGACCTGATTCATTATCGTATTTGCGCCTTTGTCTAGTTTTTGGTGTTTTTCGCCTGGTTTTTATTTGCTCTTACATTTTTCCTATTTGTTGTGTTTTTATTGTTTACGTCTGTCATTGTGGGCAGGGTTTGGGTTTCCAAATTCTCTCCTCCCCACACAGAGTGATTTTATATATGCCAGTTATTTTGGTGTAAATTTGGTGCCATTTTGAGAATCATGTGACTTCTTGTGCTAAAGACAAAGAATTCAAGAGCAGTTTTGTTATTTTGAATGACATTCGTGAAACACGAGCAACATTTTTAAGAAGTTGGTTCAAAGACATTCAAAGAGAATCACAAGACAAATAAACAAAATAAAAAAAATGTAAACAGCAAATGGTGAATTGTACCCCATGTTCTCATAATTATATTAATTGCAGGAGAGTAGTAAGTGCAGTCGCACCCAAGCCCTTGAGTCTAAGGAGACCAAATGGTCCCTTTAGCCTATATGAGAAGACTAATACTTTTACACACCCCATGATAGTTAGGGGCCCTGTTGGAAATTTTACACTGAGGCCCATGAGCTTCAAGTTACCCCACTGGTTATATGTATTATGTTTTCAGTAAGAAAAGTCAAACTAGATTATTGACATATTCTACAGGCTAAGTGGTGTTTTTTTATTGTTGAGCTATATCTTTAAAGAACTGAAGGACCAGATATTTAAAGTCCTTCATTGAGGCAACGTGACAGATGATTCCTGCAACTCAAACCATAAGCAGCATAACTCAAAGACCGGCTCTGTTGCAGCAATGTACCGTATATTTTACTTTGAAATGCTGCAGCCTTTCAGAGAAAAAAATATTTATGCAATCTGGCAGGTCCCTTTGGTTTCTCCCTGCCCTCTTCCCTTAACTAATAGGTCTCTCCTTATATGTGAGTATAGGTAGGGGGTAGTCAAGCAGGGGGGGTTCTGATTTGGCTCTCTAACAATCCTACAAGCATCTCTCACTGAAATTTTGCTTGGTCTTCCAGATCTTATCTTGACCTCCATTGTTCATGTTAATTGCTACTTCTAAGCTACATTTCAAACTAAGGAAAGGGCAACTTGAAAACACTTTGCTAGCTTCTTATTGCCTTCTCCTGCCTTGCGGGCCTCCACCATTTTTATTTTCAGAGTGCTAGGAAGCTGCTTAGAAGAACCAATGGCTGCTGTTTTTTAGCACAAGGTTAGAGGATGCTGGGTTTTTATAAAGTTGGGAAATTTGCATCACCCTGCCTTTCCTAACGACGATAGTGAACAAGCCATAACCCTAACAGGCTAATTAAGGTCTGAAACCATGGTCAAAGCTATCTGAGCACAAAAATCTCCATAAACTATAGCATCGGCACATTTTCCTTTTTTTATTTTAATATATAAGAGATGAAAATATATATATTTTTTGCCTTAAATACAAAGGAAATGCGTTATCTTTAACATCAGGCCTTTCAGAGATAATCTCATCTTCAACTTGATTAACTGTTTAAAGCCCCCGTTACACACTGCGATATCGCTAGCAATATCGCTGCAAAGTCACCGATTTAGTGACGTTGCAGCGATATTGCTAGCGATATCGCTACATGTGATACTTACCTCCGACCCGCTCCCCCGCTGGTTATCGCTGATCGCGCGAGAAGCTGCTGGATCATTTCTCGTCGTCAGCTTCCTGCGGCGCTTCCTGCTGTGACGACGAGCGACGTGTGGAGCCCGGCGGGAGGACGCAGGATCGCCGCGTCTGACAGGTAAGTAGCGACCCCCGTCCCCAGCGATGTCGCTGGTGAGATCTGCCTGTGTGGCAGCTCACTAGCGACCACCTAGCGATGCACCAGGGATCCTGACCGCATCATATCGCTAGTCGGGATCGCTGGTGCATCACTAGGTGTAACGGTACCCTAACAGTAATTTTGATCAGGGGTGCCCAAACTATTACATGCCATGTACACTGTCACTTGTTAGAGGTGTTCTCCTCATCTGGTCTTTCACTTGTAGTTTTGTCTTTCTGAATATGCCATTTTATGGCAATTTTTATTTTCTTGGATGGATTTTGCTTGTGGGTTATATTGTACATTATTGGCCAGCGCAGTCACAAGATTTTTCACATTGAGGGATGTTGTTGACCTATATCCATTATAGGCTTCTAACGCCACAACGCTCCATCACCTATTGGTCAGCTAGTTTATATATGACTAATAGTAGAGGTCATCAAAGCAATAACATACTGCATGCTACAGCCAGTAGGTGGCAGTAATCTCGCAGATCTGGTGATGTATCTCCAGTTGCATCTATTAAGGTTAATTAATGCAATTTCTAAATTAAAAATTGGCAAAACAGAGAATTCTATTTGCTCAGCATTAATTGCTAATAGACAATAGCATTAGTTTGTTCCAATCAACTCTAGTATGAAGTGTTATTTGTTATTCGCTGCTTTGTCTCCATTGAGTGCAAGTGGATTAATTGTGATCTTAATGTATGTGGAAACTGTAAAATAATCAATAGTTTTAAAGAACTTTCAAATCAAACACTACTGCTCAAAGAAAGATCATTTCTCTGGTTTGCTGCCTTCAAACCCTACGCTGACACCAAGCCCCTTTCGTCTGAGAAGAGGTTCACGTGTTCCTTGAACTGTATCGGGCTCGTCTATTCTGTAATCCTTCTTTTTTTATTGTATTATTGGTGAATTCATTGCTCTAGTTATCAACTGAAGAGTAGCGATGTCCTTTAAATTAATAATGGTGGTATCTGTAAGTCTCTTTGAGGCTGTTCTATAGAAGTGGTTCACGAGTGCAGACCACACATTTTAGCAGGCAGGTCAGTGAAGTAGATGCTCTTATGGAATGATAAAATCTAATAATGCTCCTTAGAAGCGATGTAATATGACTGATTGGTAGGGGCAGGAAAATCTCATTTGCGATGACCTTGCTGTTATGTGATTTGACATGACATTTTAAGCTCCAAATTGGTTTTAGCAATTGAAGAATACGATGGTTTTAGTTTTCAAGAAATATTGGATTGCAGAACAATGAGGAAATGCGGTAATTTAATCTACTGGCTACTCAATTAGAATACTGGCCACAAAGCAGCACCTTTGGTTATGATTGAATTAAATGTCTTTTAATGGGAAAAACTGAATTTCCCCTCTACTTGTGTTTGTGTTATAGGAGAAATCTGAAAATTATCTGTTTGTCAATATCAAAGACCACAAAGAGGTCCAGAGAGTAACATTCCCATGAATCTCTAGAATTGTAACAGTGCCAAGCTAAACAAAAGGTTCTGTCCGGCCAAGTTCAGCTCACGCCGTCTTATACTGCGAGTCATGTAGGTGATAAATAATGTTATTCATATGTGTGCCACAGCTTCCTGGGGTAAGACAGGAAGGAACAGAATGGTAGAAATGAAGGTTATGTGTGTGTATGTTACATTAAGATATCACAGTTTTTAAGTCTATTTGTGGTTATCGAGCGTCTTTAGCAAAAGTTCAAGGCAAAAATAGAATTCTAGTTGTAGTACTGAGATGTCAGGTACAACTTCTGCATATCCACAACAGAGATATATCAGAGTACTACACTAATATACTCATAAAACTGAACAGTTAGCTGCTGGAAAAAGAATTAGCCATTAAATTGTTTTAATTAGACAGCATGAAAATAAGCAGTTTTGCAAGTGACTTGCTTATCCTATCTGCTTTCATTATCCTGCAATCAGAGCTTTTCTCTTACATAGTATACAGCTTGTTTTCATGGTGCTTAGAGCCCCGTCACACATAGCGACTCACCAGCGATCCCGACAACGATGTGAACTTGTCAGGATCGCTGGTGTGTCGCTACATGATCTCTGGTTAGCTGCCAAACAGGCAGATCTCAGCAGCGATCAGGACAGCGACATGCGGGCAACAAGCGAAGCACGTCGCTTAGTTACTTACTGTGTACCTTGGTTACCAGCTCCCTGCACCAGCGCGCTGGTAATTAAGGTACACATCAGGTTTCTAAGCGCCGCGCGGCGCTTAAGGCTGGTTTCACATTTGTGTTTTTTAGCGCTGGAAAAAAACGCATACCTGCGCATGCGTTTTTTCCCCTATATTTAACATGGGTGCGCATACCTGCGCGCTGGTAAGCGCATGTATGCGATTTTCATGCGCTGCGTTTTTTTGGGGTGTGCGTTGGTATTTTCCAGACGCAGCATGTTGCATTTTTTGGCCCTGCAAAAAAGCGCATGCGCACATATGCGCACGTTTTGCGCTAAAAATGGCCATTATAGCCTATGGATGCGCATATGTGCGCACTGGCATGCTCATGTATGCGTTTTTTTGCATATGCGTTTTTTTTTTTTAACCATGGAATTTAGGGGTTTGGGTTAGAGTTAGGGTTAGTTAAGGGGGTTTAGGGTTAGGGTTAGGGTCAGGGTCAGGGTTAGGGTTGGGGTTTGGGTCAGGGTTAGGGTTAAGTATGGTTTGGTTAAGGGTTAGGGTCAGGGTTAGGGTCAGGATTAGGGTTAAGTATGGTTTTGTTAAGGGTTAGGGTCAGGGTTAGGGTTAGGGTTAGGGTCAGGGTTAGGGTTAGGGTCAGGGTTAGGGTTAAGTATGGTTTTGTTAAGGGTTAGGGTCAGGGTTAGGGTCAGGATTAGGGTTAGGGTCAGGGTTAGGGTTAGGGTTAAGTATGGTTTTGTTAAGGATTAGGGTCAGGGTTAGGGTCAGGATTAGGGTTAAGTATGGTTTTGTTAAGGGTTAGGGTCAGGGTTAGGGTTAGGGTTAGGGTCAGGGTTAGGGTTAGGGTCAAGTATGGTTTTGTTAAGGATTAGGGTCAGGGTTAGGGTCAGGATTAGGGTTAAGTATGGTTTTGTTAAGGGTTAGGGTCAGGGTTAGGGTTAGGGTTAGGGTTAGTTAGGGTTTAGGGTTTGGGTTAGGGTTAAGTATGATTTGGTTAAGGGTTAGGGTCAGGGTTAGGGTTAGGGTTAGGGTCAGGGTTAGGGTTAGGGTTAGTAAAGTCATGGTTTGGGTAGTGTGAGGGGCCACCTAAAAATGTTGGAAAAAACCGCAAACGCGGTAAAAACGCACTAAAAACGCGTACAAACGCTTAAAAACGCTGCGTTTTTTTCATGCATGCTCATAAAAATGCTTGAAAAAAACGCAGCAGTTGTATGCTTATGTATGCGTTTTTTCAATGCGTTTTTTTGCGGGAAAAACGCGCTGCAAAAAAAAGCAAGTGTGAAACTAGCCTAAAAACCTGATGTTTACCTTGGTTACCAGCTCCAGCTCGCTGATCGCTGGTCTCCTGCCTGCCACACGTGCTGGCCAGCAGGAGACCAGCGATCAAAAAAACGTCCTGGCCATTCCAGGATGATCAGCGATACCCGGCAGGGGGGCCGGTCGCTGATAAGTGTCACACACAGCGATCTCGCTGGTGAGATCGCTGTTGCGTCACAAAACTTGTGCCTCAGCAGCGATCTCGCTAGCGAGATCACTGTGTGTGACGGGGGCTTTAGCCACCAGAGCCTAGCCTAGGGTACATAATAGTTACATTCCAGGAGAGGAGTTAACTCCTAAAATACTAGTCAGCTCTCTCCAGCCTATTGATTGATTAATAAAAATGTCTATACAACAGTTACCTGCTCATCTCCCTTCCCCTTAGATCCTGACCAGCTTCTCTTATCAGTCCTTTAGAATCACAATCCCCTGGCACCAAGCATCATCACTCTCACTGTACTGAGTGGTGTGCTTGTTCAAGTGCTCTGTTATCTCTATGTGTAAATACAGTGATAACAGTGTAGGCTCCAAAAAAAAAAACAATGACAGTTGATTGTTAGGCTAATGCCCCCATTACACACTGCGATATCGCTAGCAATATCGCTGTAAAGTCACCGATTTTGTGACGTTGCAGCGATATTGCTAGCGATATCGCTGCATGTGATACTTACCTCTGACCGGCTCCCCTGCTGCTCATCGTTGGTCGCGCGAGAAGCTCCTGAACCATTTCTCGTCGGGCGCTTCCTGCTGGGCTTCCTGTGGCGCTGACGAGCGAGGCATGGAGGCGGGCGGGAGGACGTCAGGATCGCCGCATCTGACAGGTAAGTAGCGACCCCCGTCCCCAGCGATGTCGCTGGTGAGATCTGCCTGTGTGGCAGCTCACTAGCGACCACTTAGCGATGCACCAGCGATCCATATCGTTGTCGGGATCGCTGGTGCATCACTACGTGTAACGGTACCCTAAGTTCATACTAGGCTTTTTTAATGCATTTTTTTGTGCAAATTTTCAGGTGCGTTTTACAATACCAGCAAAGTCTATGACATTTCAGAAATTTCATGCACACTGCTTGTTATTTTTTGTCATCAGGATTTTGCACTTTACATGTTTTTGGCACAATGGAGCATGTCACTTCTTTCAGTGTTTTTTTCAGTGTTTTTCATCCATTGAATTGAATGAGTGGTGACAAAACGCTGAAAAAAATGCACCAAAACGCAAGTATCAGGTTCTGCTGTGTTTTTGTGCCAAAACCTGATTCTATAGAATAGGCCTTTTTTTTTAACATTGAACTTTATCAGCATGCAGTTGAGACAAATATAGCATGCCAAAATGCACAAAAACGCAAGAAAAACCAAGGAAAGGTTAACTTAAGCTTTTCTTTTTTCAGTGTTTTTTTTTCGGCAGCAAAACCTGAACTCTTGGCAGGAAAGAAGCTGCAGAAATAAACCCTTTTTCCTTACTTTTTCACTGCATTTTTTATGCTTTTTTTAATCAGCATTCACAAGAGACAAATCTAGCACGCCAAACCCGCTGCTATTAAAGGATATACATTTTACCAATCCCAGTCTGGTACATAGATTATAATAATACTAATGAATAGTGTCCAATAAATATAAATATCTATGTAAGGAAAATCTCTGGTATTCAATCCACCAATACTTCTTTCACAGCACTATACTGTGACATTGTAATCTTGTCTACATTAAGGCATAACGGTAACTATGCAGAAAGATCATACCAAACTATTCATAATGGACACTTACACTTACTGGTATTGGTGAATTCCCTGTCGCCCCAAACCAATGATAGTTGATTGTGTTACAACATAACTTTTGCTGAGCGAAGTGCCCACCCTGCCAGAAAGCAAGAAGTAAGGAGACTGCACTGCAAAGTTGTGAGCTGCTTAAGGGACAACTTGAGAATAATACTTTAAGAACTTGCAATGTCTCTATCATGACATCATGTGAGGTCTTGCAGGTACCTCCTCTACTATATGTCATTACTATAACTTGTGCTTTATTATGTGTAAGCATGGGCTATGTAATGCTGGTGGGTGTGGACCCACTACGCCACGGGCCGGGCTTATCCTGAAGGAGCATGATTAAGAGACTACCTGGTTTCCGCTAGGGCGCCTGTTGGTGATAGTAGGCTTGACTGCCGCAGCTGACTGGAGAGACAGAGGCATGGGTGTGTGGTACAGAAGGGCAAAGACTAAACGTGGTCAGACGGTCCAACGTCAGGGCACGCAGCACAGGATCAGTAGGAGTAGCCGAGGTCAGGAGTAGAGAGGTTAGGCAGGATAGGAGAACTAAATGGGTCGGCAACGGGAAGTAGAATACAGAAGAAAACATATACATGAACAAACAGGGTAAGAACCAAATGTTTGGGCAAGGGGTGGTGGGAGAAGCTGCCCTATATAGAGCCTGCTCGCATGGGATAGGCCAGGGAGCCAAATCTGTACAGGACACAGCAGGGTTAAATTGCTGCAGAGAACGGCCATGCCTCCCTGAGGCCAGATGGAACCACAATGCATTGGCAGCAGTGCAAAGGAGTGCAGCAAGAAACAAACCTCAGCAAACCAACCTGATGTGAGGCGATGCCGCGCGGTGACCATGGAGAGTGGGGAGGCGCTGAGAATGCATGCGGATTATTGCCGTAACAGGCTAAACTACAGTTGGTGCAAGGGTTGTAGTCTCACGCAAACCCTGGAGCCTAATAAGCTCGAAAAGCTCACATTGGCCCGGATAAGAAGACAAATGCTATTACAAACATATGATGGTTGGAGGCTTGATTGGAGATTTTGCACTGGGGCCACGTTGATGCATCCCTGGCTATAAGCAAGCACATAATACTTATAGACTTTAGGATTTATTTTGGAATTTTCAGTTTATTTATAATAATGATGGCAATTTTTGTTAAGATAAAGAAAAACATAAACGAAAGATACGAATTATATCAACGATTCCTCAGAAATAGTGATCCAGTCACCATTTTACTGTCTGTAGCCCCCGGAGTAACTACCTTAGTCGGCTTCTCAAACTGTGCGGTGGGGCTCACCGGTGAGATGCCAGCTAGGTGTGGGGGAGGTGCAGCTGGAGAGGCAGTTCATATAGAAGTCTTGTGCTGCACTGGCCTTTCTTTGGCTGCAGCAATCGTCATGTTGGTTTAATATTTGACTCACTGTATACTTATTTTAATGTTATACTGTGTTCATGAGGCAAAAAAGGAAAATTAAGAGATATTTATAATAAGTATGAACTTCTTTTACAGAAGGATGAGGCTAGACAATATTTTGGTCTGCCTGGTGAGGCCCCAATAGAAAACGTTTGAGAGGTTTCAAAGACGGATTAACCTGCCATTTTTGGTGACAACAATCCAATGTATAAGGGGCCTCCCTGACTCTTTTTGTTAATTGTCTCTACTGGGGTTAGAGTGACAGTGTTCAACCCTCGTGTAGTTTCTAAAAGAATGCAAAAAAGCTTTGCATTGCGTCACTAAGATGAGGCGCAGAGTCTTGGCTGACTGAGGTTTTTCCATGTTCTGTTTAGTTCTGCTTCATGAGAAATGCCACTGTTTTTCCACATCACATTATTTTTAGGCCAGCTACATTTCTACAATATTTCTGGTAAACAAGACTGCTTTTCCTGTCACTATAACCCAGTACTTTTCTAGAATGCAAAGAGTAACATAGATAAGAAAGAACCTTCATGCAATATATTGGTTACATCAAAGTACATTGATACAATATTACAAATGACTGGGCAAGCGGCCCAATAAGTGATACATCACTGAAATCAGGGTCTCTGTCTCTACATTTTCCTGCTCTCGGATGGGGTCAGCAAAAACCCAGTGACAAATTCCTTTTAAATAAAGCTAAGGAAATCATTAGTTTTCAAGCCATTTCCAACATCAAGTTCTAAAAGAAAATGTGGCAGAAGAGGTGGATTATAATGAGGGCAATCTAGGCTACCGCTTGGGGCCCGAGAATCCAGGAGGGGCCCATGGCCAGAGTGTGAACTTTTGATATCAGGGTCATTTGGATGATTTGGGTTGTCAATATGATTTAAAAAGAGAAAACACAGTAGTTTAACAATAAATGGCTTCACCCAACCACTGACCATGAGTGGAGAAAAAGTTTTGGTGTTATCATTCATATTCTCTGAAAAAAAGCCAAAAAAGCAAAAATTCTATAGGGGTATGTAAACTTTTAAGCACAACTGTATACTGCCATGGTAGTATATAAATGTAGAGGGTCAAGAGTACAACACATAACATTGTTATTAATATATACTATCAAAATATAATGTACATTACTCAAGATAAAGGTGAGGAACAAAATCCTTGATTTAGATTTATACTTACAAGGATAACGCTAACATTTCTACCATTCAGCTATACAGTAATACTGTGTACTTTCGTGCTTACCATATTGTACTGCGTGCTCGGCTTGGATAACTGGATTACCATTCGGGGAGAGGCCACTACATTCAGATTCATTCCTTGTGCAATTATTGTGCTTCCTCCACTGTGGATGGCATTCAATATAATGTCGGGGTGGGAGAGAAAACCATGAAATTAGCATATTTTCTATGTACGGTGAACCATTCCAACAAGGGGAATATGGATAGCAAAGTATGATTTGTATGAAACATCTAATTTATTACAACATATAACGTCTAAAATTGAGGTTTCCGTAGAGTATGCCCAACATCCCGGTCTTGTAGATTGATATGGCTTTCAATGGTCTTTGTTTCCAGACACTAGGCAGACAACTCATCTCATTTCTATGAAGATCCAACCACATAAACTATTCAGGGAGGAATCTGCTGATACTAATAGCCTCCCAGGTCAGGAATGATATGTCCATTACCTCCCCCAAAATTTTTGCCAATCTGCGAAATTACAGGCCGCCCTTCACATCTAGAATTAATGATTATGTCTAGATAGAACGACAGCGGCAATAAATTCACTCAGCATGATATAGTATTGCAGGAGTGAATTAAATGAGGAAGATCCCATGCCAATACAATTATTTCGAACTATGGATGATAAGATGGTAAACTGTGAACGCCGTATCCTGGAAATGTCGCCTGCTCTCTGCTTCCATCTATTATATAGCGAGAATAGGGGGCAGTGTGCAGATATCAATTGGACTCAGCTTCCCGATAACCATTTAATAACCAGTCTATTTAATTTTCACAATTGATGCAGTACAGAGATTACACAGTATAAGGCCTGTTTCACACTTGCTTTTTTTTGCAGCGCGTTTTTCCCGCAAAAAAACGCATTGAAAAACGCATACAAAAGCATACAACTGCTGCGTTTTTTTCAAGCATTTTTATGAGCATGCATGAAAAAAACGCAGCGTTTTTATGCGTTTGTATGCGTTTTTAGTGCGTTTTTACCGCGTTTGCGGTTTTTTCCAACATTAGGTGGCCCCTCACACTAACCCAAACCATGACTTTACTAACCCTAACCCTAACCCTGACCCTAACCCTTAACCAAACCATACTTAACCCTAACCCTGACCCTAACCCTTAACCAAACCATACTTAACCCTAACCCTAACCCTGACCCTAACCCTTAACCAAACCATACTTGACCCTAACCCTAACCCTAACCCTGACCCTAACCCTTATCCAAACCATACTTAACCTTAACCCTAACCCTGACCCTAACCCTAACCCTGACCCTAACCCTAACCCTGACCCTAACCCTTAACCAAACCATACTTAACCTTAACCCTAACCCTAACCCTGACCCTAACCCTTAACCAAACCATACTTAACCTTAACCCTAACCCAAAACCTGACCCTAACCCTAACCCTAACCCTGACCCTAACCCTTAACCAAACCATACTTAACCTTAACCCTAACCCTAACCCTGACCCTAACCCTAACCTTAACCCTGACCCTAACCCTTAACCAAACCATACTTAACCTTAACCCTAACCCTAACCCTGACCCTAACCCTAACCCTGACCCTAACCCTTAACCAAACCATACTTAACCTTAACCCTAACCCTAACCCTAACCCTGACCCTAACCCTTAACCAAACCATACTTAACCTTAACCCTAACCCTGACCCTAACCCTAACCCTGACCCTAACCCTTAACCAAACCATACTTAACCCTAACCCTGACCCTAACCCTGATCCTAACCCTAACCCTAACCCTGACCCTAACCCTTAACCAAACCATACTTAACCCTAACCCTGACCCTAACCCTAACCCTAACCCTGACCCTAACCCTTAACCAAACCATACTTAACCCTAACCCTGACCCTGACCCTAACCCTAACCCTAAACCCCCTTAACTAACCCTAACTTTACCCAAACCCCTAAATTCCATTGTCTAAACTAATGGTAAAAAAAAACGCATGTGCAAAAAAACGCATACATAAGCATGCCAATGCGCACATATGCTCACCATAGACTTATAATGGGTGTCTTGCTGTAAAAAAACTCATTGCGCGCGCATGCGTTTTTTTGAGGCAAATCGGACGCACAAAAAATGCAACAAGTTGCATTTTGTGCGCCCGAGCGCATACCGCAAAAAAACGCATGCGCGGTAAAACGCGTACAAACGCATGTGTATGCGCACATAAGCGCATCCCATGCAAAGTATAGGAAAAAAAACCGCATGCGCTATTTAGCGCTAAATTACCGCGAAAAAGAAACGCAAATGTGAAACCAGCCTAACACAGAAAATTCACCCCCTTGTCCCTATCACCAGGGGGTCTCACAATCTAGCTATAAAATCTCACACGCAGAAGCTTTTCTACCATTATACATTTGGCACCACCACCTCCGACTAGTTTCTTGCAGTCTATTGATGCATCTAAATGTTGCAAAACCAGTTACACATAAAAATGGTACTCTTTTATAGACAGTACAAGCCGTTGCCAGCATATGTTTGTCTACATGTGCCCCAGAATTTGCTCTACTTATTATTACTGTCGGTATACCACGTCAATAGTTTTACCATTATTTTGATGAACTGTTTCAGAAGTATGAATATGTGAAGTGTAACATGTCTGGATCTATCTCTACTTGATAAAGTCTATGTCACCGGTGACAGCTGTTCCATCGCCTCCGCACTTACCTGAGGAAAGACTTGGCTGGGTGTATCTTGGAAATGACAGGATCGTCTCTATAAGTGAACAAAGTGCTTGAATCCCGACGAGCGCTGTCAATTTTCAGCATAATCCGGTAGGTGTTACTTTTTTTTCTTGGCGTGTAGCACTCGATAGCTGTACTGGATATGCTGCAGGAGACGTGAGGAAATACAGAAGAATAGAAGAATAACTATAGTAATAAAATGAAAAAGTAACAAAAAATGAAAATGCAAATAATACAGAACAGATGATTCAGTGCAAGCGACAGGTCTATATCTGGGCGTACAAAACAGAGAACAGAAGCAAGTAATGAGATAATCTATGTCATGCATTCGGGGACTTCTGTTTGGGCAAGATTTGCAAATGTTGGATTTCAACATAGCTGATGATGTCTTAAGCCCCCGTCACACACAGCGATCTCGCTAGAGAGATCGCTGCTGAGTCACAAGTTTTGTGACACAACAGTGATCTCACCACCGAGATCGCTGTGTGTGACACTGACCAGCGACCGGCCCCCCTGCCAGTTATCGCTGATCGTCCTGGAATGGCCAGGACATTTTTTTGATCGCTGGTCTCCAGCTGGCCAGCACGCATTGCGTGTGGCAGGCGGGAGACCAGCGATCAGCAAGCTGGTAACTAAGGTAAGCATCGGGTTTCTAAGTGGCGCGCAGCGCTTAGAGACCCGATGTGTACCTTAGTTACCAGCGTGCTGGTGCAGGGAGCTGGTAACCAAGGTACACATCGGGTTTCTAAGTGACGCGCGGCGCTTAGAAACCCGATGTGTACCTTGGTTACCAGCTCCCTGCACCAGCGCGCTGGAATCTAAGGTACACAGTGGGTAACTAAGCGATGTGCGGTGCTTTTTACGCGCGTGTCGCTGGTGCTAATCGCTGGTGAAGCTGCCTGTTTGGTAGCTCACCAGCGATCATGTAGCGACCCACCAGCGATCCTGACAAGGTCATATCATTGTCGGGATCGCTGGTGTGTCGCTATGTGTGACGGGGCCCTAACAGCGGCCTTATTCCCCTGGAAATGACCGTGCATGCTTATCCTGGAATGCAGTTTTATATGGGTGTGGGAAGAGAAAGCTGCCAATATAATATGCATGACTGGCCTATCCTATCTCAATCTGTTAGGAAACAAAATAGAATAAATGACTTCTTAAGTCAGATTTACCTCCTGATGGTGCAGATGTCATTACCAATGTAAACAGTTCTGTCTTGTCCACTTTTCAAGTAATGTCCTTTAACGGTAAGCAAAGTTCCCCCAGATTGTGGTCCATAACTTGGTGTAATGCTTTCTATCACGGGATTCTTATAAGGAAAAACATATCATTATAGTAAATTTTTGTGAAATTAAACAATATACAGTATGGGCACTGTACTTGACTATACAACACTTTTCCCACAGTAACATACTGCCTGACATAAAAGAATGATGTAAATGTCACCTACAGCAAACAACCAAGAATCTAATACTAAGTACCGTAATAACCTGTAAATATCTATTGCATTTAGTATATGCAAGTACTTTTCTGTAATCATGTTGCAAGATGCCATCTGCATTCATGCATTGCTTTTAACGGTTATTATATACAATTTAGATTTTTTTGTGTACACAGCCTCCTTTTTGATTACTTTAAAGGTACTGTCACACTTAGTGATGCACCAGCGATCCGCGACATCGCTGGGGACGGGGGTCGCTACTTACCTGTCACACTAGGCGATCCTGCGTCCTCCCGCCCGGCTCCACGCTCGTCACTCGTCTCTCCACAGGAAGCCCAGCAGGAAGCTGATGACGAGAAACAGTCCAGGAAGTTCTCGCGCGATCAGCGATAACCAGCGGGGGAGCCGGTCGTAGGTAAGTATCAGACACAGCGATATTGCTAGCAATATCGCTATAACGTCACAAGTTATAGCGATATTGCTAGCGATATCGCTTAGTGTGACAGGCCCTTAATACTGGCCCTCTAACATTACCATACTGCCGACCACATCTGGAACAGTTGCATTTATCTTTTATGTGTATGTATATATATATATATATATATATATATATAGGCAGACATATATATTTCTATATATTTATATATAGATATACTGTAGATATATTCACATATCTACCTCTGCGTGTACTGTTTTTTGTAGACAAGTGGAAAGATGGATCTGAAATCACGCTGCCAATCTCCCACCAGACGATGAAAGGACAGTGAAGGGTATTTGGGAGTGTTTTTTATTTGTCACTGAGTTTTTTCTGTTTTCTCTCTTTTCCACTGGATAAGACCCTATTTGCGCTTCATTGTCTTCCCAGGCTGGTTTTATCCTATGCTGTTTTTTACTCTCAAACTATTGGATATGTTGTGGTTTGTCTCTCCTCTTTGCCATCCATAATGGTCCACTTTGTTTTTTGATGTGTGTTGGTTATTTATTTTTGGTTCAATAGACATTTGTATTGCTTAGTACTTGAGTCGCAGTTGTGTTTGCTGTAGGTGTTACGTATTTCATTATCGATTACACTTACCACAAAGGAGAACGTGTTAAAATTGACGGTCTTCCTTCCATTTGACACAGTGCTGCTTACATTAAATTTCGGAGTATCTTCTTGGCCTAACCTGCAGACCAACCTTAAAGATAAAATAAAATCCTATATTCAGCACAACCACAATTTTTCAGATGTAGCATAAAATGTACCTTGGTAGATTGCTGTTTCATAGGAAAGGTGTGTGACAGAGAGGATTAGAATTCATAGTATCACAGACCGTACCTTACAGCCTCAGTGCAAAATTAGAAACTATCCCTTAAACCTCCCCACCCTGAGATCTGCAGAGTGGTGGAGGAGAAGTCTGGCTCTCCCATGTTACTTTCAAGCTCTGCTCTGGCGTGGGAGCACAGATTAGCGCTCTGCCCAAATTCCGTGGCAGGTACAGTATGCTATCGATTCGAACACCAAGACTAAAACGTGGCAACTACTAAAAATCTGTAAGTGGCATATTACTAGCTAACAGGGGTTTCACTCTATTATATGAGACCTGTGCTGTGAGTTATGAGAAGCTATTATATGGAGATCAATAATATGCTGCCTTCTTAATTTGACATTCTTTCCCACAGATGTTCCCCATACTCACTTAGTAAAATGTGTCGCTTTAGTTAGCAAGGTACTGAATACTGTAAGATGCGAGATGTTACATATGATTTCTAGCGCTTTCCAATATCACTTACTTACACATGTCATTAGCGGCATGTCTGTCCAGTAAATGACTACGGAAGAGTTCCTACATATATTACTGTGCACACTGTAGTGTGGCTATATGGATCCTACGGTATGGTTGTAAAAAGAAGCCTGTCCTTTCCCAAAAATAAAGGGAGTACACTAATATCTTGTAAAGAACAAAAGCATGTGAAATGGGAAAACCATGGCGAGAGCTGTTTTCATTAGCTGATAAGTATAAATAGTACTTACGTGTTTGGTTTGCTATTTTTTCCATCTATTCGGCACATATTTTTCCCAATAATGACTGATGCATTCTTAAATTTAAAACTGTCTTTTCTGGAAACCAGGTCCCATCCACAGATTGTTAAGGGAGTGCTGCCGTCAATTGGAGCTGCCACTGGAAAGATCTGGGAAACAGAAAGATACAGCAAGAAATAATAAAATAAGATGAAAAGAGGTTGATATTTCCTGTAGTTCATTTAAAGAGGTATCCTTATCTTACATACTGTATTTACAGCATAGGTACATTCAAATGTACATTTAACTACTGCTCCAATGAGCAGAGATGAGGGAACCTGAACGTAAAAGTTGGGGCTTCGTACCGGACAGTTAGTGTCCGACCCTAAACGCAGAACACGGTCTTCTCCCAGAAATCCTTGCAAAGTTTGGAGTTCTAGGGGAAGTCCGTTGCAGATAGAGAGATAGTAAGATACATGGATGAATAGATAATAGATGAATAGAGAAAGACATATAGATAGAGTAAAAAAAATAGAAACAGCACTCCAAGTAACAGTTATAAGGTGCTGTTTAATGGCCCATGTGGCGACGTTTTGGTCCTAGGTGCAGACCTTTCTCAAGCCACCTAGGACTGAAACGTCGCCACATGGGCCATTAAACAGCACCTTACAACTGCCATTTGGCGTGCTGTTTCTATTTTTTTGACTATTTACAAGGTTTGGTACATGCTTTTGAAACTTTGCACCCTCTTTTTTATTTTTTTCCTGTGCTGTGCTAAATCTTTTTTCTAGATAGATAGATAGATATGGGATAGATAGATAGATCGATAGATAGATAGATAGATAGATAGATATGGGATAGATAGATAGATAGATAGATATGGGATAGATAGATAGATAGATAGATAGATAGATAGATAGATAGATATGGGATAGATAGATATAGATAGATAGATATGGAATAGATAGATAGATACAGTGGGGAAAAAAAGTATTTAATCAGTCAGCAATAGTGCAAGTTCCACCACTTAAAAAGATGAGAGGCGTCTGTAATTTACATCATAGGTAGACCTCAACTATGGGAGACAAACTGAGAAAAAAAAATCCAGAAAATCACATTGTCTGTTTTTTTTTCATTTTATTTGCATATTATGGTGGAAAATAAGTATTTGGTCAGAAACAAAATTTCATCTCAATACTTTGTGATATATCCTTTGTTGGCAATGACAGAGGTCAAACGTTTTCTGTAAGTCTTCACAAGGTTGCCACACACTGTTGTTGGTATGTTGGCCCATTCCTCCATGCAGATCTCCTCTAGAGCAGTGATGTTTTTGGCTTTTCACTTGGCAACACGGACTTTCAACTCCCTCCAAAGGTTTTCTATAGGGTTGAGATCTGGAGACTGGCTAGGCCACTCCAGGACCTTGAAATGCTTCTTACGAAGCCACTCCTTCGTTGCCCTGGCGGTGTGCTTTGGATCATTGTCATGTTAAAAGACCCAGCCACGTTTCATCTTCAATGCCCTTGCTGATGGAAGGAGGTTTGCACTCAAAATCTCACGATACATGGCCCCATTCATTCTTTCATGTACCCGGATCAGTCGTCCTGGCCCCTTTGCAGAGAAACAGCCCCAAAGCATGATGTTTCCACCACCATGCTTTACAGTAGGTATGGTGTTTGATGGATGCAACTCAGTATTCTTTTTCCTCCAAACACGACAAGTTGTGTTTCTACCAAACAGTTCCAGTTTGGTTTCATCAGACCATAGGACATTCTCCCAAAACTCCTCTGGATCATCCAAATGCTCTCTAGCAAACTTCAGAGGGGCCCGGACATGTACAGGCTTAAGCAGTGGGACACGTCTGGCACTGCAGGATCTGAGTCCATGGTGGCGTAGTGTGTTACTTATGGTAGGCCTTGTTACATTGGTCCCAGCTCTCTGCAGTTCATTCACTAGGTCCCCCCCGCGTGGTTCTGGGATTTTTGCTCACCGTTCTTGTGATCATTCTGACCCCACGGGGTGGGATTTTGCGTGGAGCACCAGATCGAGGGAGATTATCAGTGGTCTTGTATGTCTTCCATTTTCTAATTATTGCTCCCACAGTTGATTTCTTCACTCCAAGCTGGTTGGCTATTGCAGATTCAGTCTTCCCAGCCTGGTGCAGGGCTACAATTTTGTTTCTGGTGTCCTTTGACAGCTCTTTGGTCTTCACCATAGTGGAGTTTGGAGTCAGACTGTTTGAGGGTGTGCACAGGTGTCTTTTTATACTGATAACAAGTTTAAACAGGTGCCATTACTACAGGTAATGAGTGGAGGAAAGAGGAGACTCTTAAAGAAGAAGTTACAGGTCTGTGAGAGCCAGAGATCTTGATTGCTTGTTTCTGACCAAATACTTATTTTCCACCATAATATGCAAATAAAATGAAAAAAAACAGACACTGTGATTTTCTGGATTTTTTTTTCTCAGTTTGTCTCCCATAGTTGAGGTCTACCTATGATGTAAATTACAGACGCCTCTCATCTTTTTAAGTGGTGGAACTTGCACTATTGCTGACTGACTAAATACTTTTTTTCCCCACTGTAGATAGATAGATACATGGATGAATAGATGATAGCTAGATATATAGATAGATAGATATGGGATAGACAAATAGATATGGGATAGATAGATACATATATAGATAGATAGATATGGGATAGAAAGATGGATAGATAGAAGATAGATAGATAGATAGATAGATAGATATGAGATAGATAGATAGACATTATATATTTCTGTGCAGCAAACATTTTCTTGTTTATTTGCATTCATGAAACAATTAATGTCTGTAACCTGAAAAGACATTAAGAAACAATGAATTGCATGGAAGGAAGTCCTGAATGTGTTCTGCTCAATTAGGTATATATAGGACAAAAACCATATTCTGATTTCTTTGCACCCCCTACACTCGGCCATTCTTCCTCTGAACTTTGTTTACCTTCTATTCTTTCTGTAATAGAAATAGTGAAATAAGCCAAGCTGTGCAGTGACAATTATTAAAGGAAGGGCTTTTTCTATATTGTAAATTGTGTTAAAATTATAACAATGGTGGGAAACATACAAACATGTGTAGATGATTTTACAAAAGCTGTGCCAATAAAGCTCATTATGTGGCACTTTCACGGTATTCTTACCAACTGAAACAAAATAGAAAATACTAATCCTACTAATAATAATTAGAAGAAATAACTCAAAATGTACTATTCTATGATTTTTGAATATTACAATCTCCATCATATTAGATGTTATAGTTTATATATGTATATATAATCTACATATAAAGTTGGGAAACTCTGTATATAAATTACATATCTAAATGGAACCGGCCATCATGAAAACATATTCTAATCTGCAGACATCATGTTGCAGAACAGGAGAAGCTGAGTAGATTGATATACAGTGGCTTACAAAAGTATTCAACCCCACTCCTATTCCTCAAAGCAAAACTGCTCCAGCTCCTTCAAGTTAGATGGTTTCCTCTGGTGAACTGCAATCTTCAAGTCTGACCACAGATTCACAATTGGATTAAGGTCTGGACTTTGACTAGGCCACTGCAAAACATTTACACATTTCCCCTTAAACCACTTTAGTGTTGCTTTAGCAGTATGATTTGGGTCATTGTCTTTTTCAAAGGTGAACTTTTATCCCAGTCTCAAATCACTGACAGACTAAAGCAGATTTTGCTCTAGAATATCCCTGTATTTCGCACCATTCATTTTCCCCTCGATTAGGACCATTTTACCTGTGCCTGCTGCTGAAAAACATCCCCACAGCATGATTCTCCCACCTCTGTTTCATTGTGGGGATGGTGTTCTTAGGGTGAAAAGCTGTGTTGGTTTGGCATAAAACATAGTGCTTACCTTGGTGGCCAAAAAGTTCAATTTTGGGCTCATCTGACCACACCACCTTCCTCCATACACTTGGGGAGTCTCCCACATCTTTTGGTAAAATCAAAATGAGCCTTACATTTTTTGTGTGTAAGTAAACACTTTTTTCTGCCCACTCTTCTGTAAAGGCCACCTCTATGGAATGTATGGCTTATTGTGGTTGTATGGACCGATACTCCAGTCTCTGCTTGCAAATTCTACAGCTCCTTAAGGATTACCTTTGGTTTCTGTGCTGCCCCTCTGATTTATGCCCTCCTTGTCAGAGCTGATAGTTTTGGTGAGCGGCCCTCTCTTGGCAGGTTAGTTGTGGTACCATGTTCTTTTCATTTGATGATAATGGATTTCATGGGGGATCAACATAGATTGGAATTTTTTTTTATATCCAACCCTGACTTGTATTTCTCAACATCTTTGTCCCTGACTTGTTTGGAGATCTGCTTGGTCTTCGTTGTGTTGTTTGGTTAGTGGTGCCTCTTGTTAATGATGTTGTAGCCTCTGTGGCCTTTCAGAAAAGGTGTGTGTATATACTGACAATGTGACACTTAGATTGCACACAGGTGGACGTCCTTGTAACAAAATATGTTAAAAGCCAAGGGGGTGAATACATTAGCAAGCCACCGTATAGTTTTGGGAGAAAAGATTCAGTATAGCCTGATTTTTTTTATGATTTATAGATTTTCAGTCCAGTGGGTGGATCTATCAGTGACAGACAGCTCTGCCACATGGAAAGCTGTCAATCACTGATGGGACAGGTTACTCGACTGAGAATCCCAAAAAGAGGATTAGATAATAAAAACACAGGCTATATTGAGTCTTTTCTCACAAAACTATATATCAATTTGCTCAGTTCCCCACTGCCCTTTAACATGGTGTCTGCAGATTACAATGCATTTTCGTGTTAACAGATTCCCTTTAACCCCTTTCCGACACTGGATGTCATGATTGGCTGGTACTAAACGACCTATGACGTATGAATACGTAGTGGCGATTTTGCTCGCGATAACGCCGCCAGGTGTTAGCTGATTCTGACAGTAGACAGCTGGCACTTAGTGCAGGAGCGGCACCTGCACCGCTCCTGGCACTTTAACCCCCTAAATACTGTGATCGATGTCGTTCACAGTATTTAACAGGCAATCAGAGGGAACGAGCCCCTCTGCTCTCCGATTGGTGCCTCCGCAATGTCACTGCAAGGGGTCAATTGTTGCCATGGTGATGCGATGTTGACCCGAAGACATCCGGGTCTCTAGAACTAGCAAACTTGCTAGATCATGCTCAGGGTGTATGATGTAGCAAGTTTGACTGTCAGTGCAGTGCTGACAGTTTGTGTAACATAACAAAGCTCCTTTATTCCTATGCTTTACCAGCGATCAGACTGGTAAACAAGTAAAAAAAAAGTGAAAAAAATTGTAAAAAAATAAATAAATAAAAATAAAGATATATTGTACCCATAAATAAATAGTTATGAAATCAAAATACATATATTTGGTATATTGCTGCGTCCGGAATGTCTCAATTTATAAAACTGTCACACTACACTACGTAACCCCTTTAGTGAACACCGCCAGAAAAAAAAAATGCAAAAAATTATGCTTTATGAGCATACCGCCAAACAAAAAGTGGAATTAAACGAGATCAAAAGATTAATCGCTGAAAACTTCATCTTGTTCCACAAAAAACAAGCCGCCATACATCTCTATAAGCAGAAAAATAAAAAAGTTATAGCTCTCAGAATAAAGCGATGCAAAAAGAATTACACGGAACAACATAAACCCCCCCCCAAAAAAAAAAAAAAAAAAACAATTCCTGAATTGCTGGATTTTGAAGTTGGAAGTCTTATTGAAGAAATGTTACCATTATTATGAAGTTCAATATGTCACGAAAAACATTCTCAGAATCAGTGCGATCCATTGAAGCATTCCAGAGCTATAACTTCATAAAGTGACACTGGTCAGAATTGCAGAATTTGACCTGGTCATGCAGGTGAAAACAGGCCTGGGGGCTGAAGGGGTTACAGACTTACAGCCATTTGCACTAGCCTTTTATCAGGAATAAACATTAAGGCCGGGGTCACACTAGAGAGGAATATGGACGAGTGAGAGGCGTTAAAAGCACGCATTACACACGGACCAATGATTCTCTATGGGGCAGCTCCCAACAGCCGTATATTTCTCGTCCGTATTCTACGCGGTCCATGCCAATCGCAGCATGCTGCGATTGTCAGCGCACTACGCCCGTAGTACGCCAATGCAAGTCTATGGGTGCGCAAAAATACGGATTACACACGGACCACACATGTGATTCGCGAGAAATACGCAGGTCTTTTGGCAGGTGACAGGAAATGGGCCAATTCATCATCAGGAAGCTTAGGCATGCTAATTAGCTTAAAAAACGCTACAGACATCCAGGAAGTACGTTTCCACGGAGTCCTGCAGCATCATGGCGCCATATTTCCTCAATGTGGAGATGCTGATTGTATTAGTGCAGGAGCGGCCGGAAATCTGGGACCAACGTGATGCCCATTATGCCAACCGGGCAAGAAAGGAGGCGTCATGGAGGCGCAAATGTCGCCAGATGTTCCACGATTTTGGTGATCGGCCACATGAGGAGCAGCAGCAAATGAGTAAGTACAACCCAAAAACTGTTTAAAATGACCTCACATCAAAAAAGGCATTTAGAATCAGGGTAGATTTTTATGTGACCCATGGTTATACACTGACATAATTTGGCCCAGGCCACAAGCTCCTCATCCTCCTAGCCAACCAAGTTATTAAGTGTAGTTACTTGGTACCTAACTATTGTGACCGTGTGTATCTGGCCTGGATGCCCCAATTATATATGCCACCCTGGGTAGAAAGCACACCCTAGAAGGCCACATGCCTAGGCTACTTGTAGCAAATTTGACCTAACAAATATGTGAAATTGAGAATATTTCCAGTCACATTGCAGTGGAAGATGTGATGAGACGCTGGCGCAGCATCCGCGACCAATACAGGCGGGAACGTCAGCAGCGTGCCAGGAGTGGTGATGCGGGCCACATAAAGTGGAAATATATATATTATGACCACCTCTCCTTCCTCGCTCCAATTCTGGATCTGAGACCGTAAGTAGATACCTCACACCACATTACACAGATACTTTACAGGGCCAAAAAAATTGATTTATTTTTGGCTCTGTTCTATTTCATAACAGAACTCAGTCCAACCTTACAGAGAAACTGGCTCAGATAGAGCCCATTATAGATCCTGGGTCTGTAGGGGAAGAGGTGGCTGGCCCATCTTCTCCCGCTCCAAGAAGCATGGGTGAACATACCTCTCAGGAAAACCCATTGCCTGCACCACAAACCCCACCACCAGGACCACATCCACAAGCAGGACCATCTGCTGCTGCACTATCAGCCGTACAGGAGGAGCAGGGCAACATCAGCAGCAGCCCAATTGCCCAGATCCAGGGCTCCCCACAGCCTGCTGGACCATCCCGGTGAGGAAGAAGAAGGCGCCAGATCCCTGCCCAAGATACCCGTACCAATGTTGACACAGGGGTACTGAACTATCTGGCTAGAGTCAATAATGATGATGGTGAGGAGGCGTACTCACGCAGCCTGGCCCGTTATCTTCGGCCCCTTTCCCGTGAGGTGAGGCTACGTATTTGAAGATGTTTTCAGATCCTGCTTGATGCAAGCAGACACCCCAAATGAATTATTTGAATATCTGGAGAGGTGGCAGCTTTCCCCCAGGAATTTGATGCGCCTTAGACACCCCACACACATGCTTGCTCAAGCAGGCTCTGAGGATCCTCAAACACGTGGGCCTACACCTCAACCCCCTTCCACCCCCTACTCAACCTTTCCAACACCAGCCACATATGTCTGGCTCTAGCCAACCTCACCAATATGGCAACTTGTTCCCACCCAGTGTTGGAGGCTGGTCCCAACCTGGTTGGGGACGACATGGCTATTTTGGTGGGTATGAGCCACGGGCCTACCAGCCCCAACAAGAGGCCCCTTTCCAGTATCAGTCTGCCCAGTACCAACCACAATCACAGGAGGCAGTACACTACCCACATCATGGGCAACAGTATGCCCCCACACAGGGCTATGGCCAGGTTGGGCAAAGTAGCCAGCAGCAAACACAGGCTGGTCTTCCGCCTTCTCCTCACCCGACCTACCAAAATTTATAATGTTGCCATTTTGGTATTGCCTAATGGTTTTGTGGTTGTTTTGTTTGTCAGAAAATGTTTTTTGTTCCCAATTTTCGCATCTGCACCAAGGCCAATTTGGCCCATTGCCACATTTATCATATGGCAATAATATGTTTTTCAAAAAAAAAAAAAAAAATAAGGCAAAAGTAAACATTTGTCTACTACATTTTACATCTCTGTCTCAATTATAAAAAAAGGTGTCAGCATACTAACATACGCTTACCAATGCAATTAAACAGTCATAGAATCAGAAGGGGTTTAAATATATATATTTAGACAGACAAACCAAAAAATTATAACATAGACACAGCATGCTCTTGTCAAGAAGTTTCCCCCTCAGGTGACATAAAGTAATTTGTGAAAATATCACGCACTTTGAGCCCAGAGAGCGGTCTACGTTGAGGGTTGATAGGTGGTCTCGCCCTACGTACATTGTCTGACCCACGCACAACACCAGCAGAGGAGGAACAATCATGTATCCTTGTGAAGTTATGAAGAACGACACATGCTTTAATTACTTCATTTACATTTTGTTCACTCAGCTGAATGGCAGACTGTAGGACCCGCCATTTGGCACAAAGAATGCCAAAGGAACACTCCACCAGTCGCCGAGCACGTGATAGGCGCAAGTTAAAAATTCTGTGCCGGTGGTCCAGGTTGCTCCGGGGATATGGCCTCATGACATTGCACGTTAACTGAAACTCCTCATCTGCCACAAGGACATAAGGGACTGAGTCTTGAGTGGAGCCTGGTAGCTGGCGTGGTGGTGGTAGATCCAACTGGTTGGTGCGTAGCCGCCGACCCATAATGGAATTATTGAAGACTCTAGAGTCTCCCGTCCTTCCATAGGCCTCAATGTCAACAATTATAAACTTGTATTGAGGGTCGGCCAGAGCCAACAATACAACCAGAAAAGTATTGTTTATAATTGAAGAATTGGGAGCCAGAGTTCGGCGGCTTACGCACCCAGATATGCTTGCCATCAAGGGCCCCAATACAATTAGGAAACTGGCAGTCCTCCTCAAAGTCCCTTGATATCCTCAACCAGTCTTCCATCCTGGACTCGGGCATGATGAGTTGATGTAGTCTTGACCATATTTGACTACATGTCGACCTGACTATGCCAGAAATGGTAGATCTTCCAATGAGAAACTCATGGTGGAGGACGGCATAAGACAGGCCAGTGGACAGGAAGCTGAAGAACAACAGAAATGGAACATTTTAGAATGCACAAATTAACAAAACACCAGGTACATACATACCAAACTTGTTAGTGATTCATATCTACTAACACACATATATTTGGTCGCACAATCACTACGTGATATTCAGTACATATTACACACAACATTCTGGTCTGTAAGTTTAAATATATCGGGAATAAGATGAGGGCATTAAACTTAGTACAAAAATAAAAAAACATACCTTGGGCAACACATCATGAACATAGAGAATGTGGTTGTGTAGTACATACCGTAATGTGAGTAGACGTCGCTCCTCTGCAGATAGAGCTTCGCGCTTCCTTGTGTCATGAAAGGTTATCCCAGGGCGCACTGTCTCCAAGGAGTAGATCAAATGTTGCAAGGCTCATGCGACAGTATTGGTAAAATTTTTCCGGATGATCCCGCAGAGAAGAAGAGAGGCAGTGAAAATGACCTCTTGTGAGTCGTTGCCTCAAAAGTTGATCCACCCATATGCGTCTCCTCCTCTGTGGATCCACTATCACTGGGTATGGGTGACCAAAGCGGCATGACAAAATATAGTTGAAGAGAACCTGCTCAGTTGTGTTGAAACTCAGACTGTCTGCCATGTTATGTTGCACATACAACACCAACACACCTAGTGAAGGCAAGGTCACAAATGGACAGAATGGAGGCAGCCACCTGTTCCTGAGCCAATAAATAGGGTGTAGGCTAATGATTTAAATAGTTTGCAGGCCTCAAAACCGTTAAATGTCCATTTTGCAAGCCTGCGACAAAATCTCGCCATACGGATTACATACGGATGCTGACATGCACAAAATACGCGACCACACCTTGCTTACGGATGACATACGGAGCACTATTTAGGGGTCATTCATCCGTATTACGCATGTAAAATACGGACCGTATTTTGCATCGGCTAGTGTGACCCCGGCCTTATTTTCCTGATAATCGTGCAGTACAAACTGGCTGTCAATCACCCAATGTATGAGTAAAATGCTCAACTGTCGAGTGAAATGAATTTTAAATTGCCTAAAAATCATTGTTCTCAGCAGTTCAGCATCCGGTGTCAGCAGAGTGTGCTGCTGAGATGGCGGCCCACGAACACTGAGCAAGCTATTACCAATTGTTCTGAGTGCATGGGGAGAGCAGTTAGCCTTTCTAAACAGGCTAATATGTGACCGTCAATTGGCAAATATATAGAAATTCAGTGGAAGATTAACGGCCGCCAATGGCTAGTGTGAACTCGCCCTTACACCTTAGCCAGGCTTCTCGTTGCACTTCATTCTGATAGTTTATTTTTCCCATCAAGATTACTGTACAGCTGCTGGGGCAATTGATAGAATTGGATATACTCCAGGAACACTACTGGATTGTAAAGTGTATTAAATATATGGTTTTTTTTTCCAAGGAAAATCCTCTAAAAACTAATATATAGATATACACATACACATACACACACACACACACGTGGTCAAAATTGTTGGTACCCCACGTTTAATGACAGAAAAAGCCACAATGGTCACTGAAATTACTTGAATCTGACAAAAGTAATAATAAATAAAAAAATCTATGAAAATGAACAAATGAAAGTCAGACATTGCTTTTCAACTATGCTTCCACAGAATTAAAAAAAAATAAAACTCATGAAATAGGCCTGGACAGAAATGATGGTACCCCTAACTTAATAATTTGCTGCACAACCTTTTGAGGCGATCACTGCAATCAAACGATTCCTGTAACTGTCAATGAGACTTCTGCACCTCTTGACGGCGTTTTTGAGAGCAGCTGCCATATTACATATAATTTTTATATACAAGATGCTAATCTATTAATCCCATAGCAAAGTTATTTATTATATTAGTAGTGTAGATTATTATACAGTGTGTTTGAGGGACTTTATTAATATTTTGTAATTATTTATTTTACTATAATGAATTATTATCTCATATCTTCATTATACATGTAGTCCCCTTATACCTAATAATTTTTATGTGGTCCCTATCTCATTGTAGTTATTTAAAAAAAAAAAAATTCTTACATGTGTATCTTTTGCCTTATATTGTTATTTTTTGAGTGTGCGGTCACCTTTTGTATATAGTGCCATTTTTTGCCAATTACTTCTAATAAAGGCATTTTTTCCTTAATATGATTGTCCCATCCTTTACCATATATTATTGGTTATTTTAGTATACAGATAATTTTTTATTTATTTTCGATCCACATCCAGGGTTTAGGTTTATCTAATTTTGAGTGGTTTTTCACTCTGGTTTGTTGGACGTATAGATTTTTGGTAGATGAATTCATATATATATTTTTTACATTTGCATAGATTGCTTTTACTATTTCTATCATGTTCATTTGTTATTGGGTGCTATATATATATATATATATATATATATATATATATATATATATATATATATATATATATACATACACACACGCACATCTCTGTACATGGTGTTTGAGGTGAAATGATATTTTAAGGCTCCCATAAGTAGGATTTGTAGAGTAGTGTTATACTTTCTACTTATGAAACTGCTAACAATACTGACCTTTGTGACTGTTCACAGTGTCAGCAGAGAAACATGAAATTCTTTCCCAGAAGTAACTGAGCTCACAAATGTCACAAGTGCCAAGTGGGTGGATCCACACCTGGAAATTGATGCATGTTCAGTCACGTTTTCTGTTTAGAGCAACGTTCCCAATTGCATATTGGCAGCCCTACCAGTGCAAGGTGCAGTCATATCATTTTTAGAAAACAGCCACTGTACCTTTCATCCAATCCTTAACAGGACAGGTTGGGGATGGTTTTGTGAAGAGTACTGCCCCGTGGGTACTTCTGAGCTAATTTGCATAAAGTTAATTCCAGTGGCTTGGTAAGCAGCAATCTTCTGACAGACTCCCTGTAAGGCTAAGTTCACACAAGTATACAAAAAAAAAATCGTCCAATTTTCATCCAAAATTTTTTTTTATCATCTGTATTGTCATCTGTATGACATCCAGACAGCATCCATTTTATGCATCAGAAGTAATTAAATTTTACATGACCAAATATAGTTTCCTATGTTAAAGAATTGAAAAATATTCTGCACGCTTCCCCTCATGCCCGGCAAGGACGCCAACTCGCTCACTGCTGCGGCCCCCACCTTACACTTCCTTCTCCTTCCTCTTTGGCTGCTGCCTGGGGTCTGCGCATGGTGTGCAGACCCCCGGGCACTGTGCTTAGGGCGCATGCGTACGCTCCCTCCTTCTCAGAGGGGCCATGCACTAATGGCTAGGAGACACTTATTATTTAAGGCACCTTAATGTGCAACGTTGTTAGTTTGTTCCCAACACGCTTGATAGTCCTCAGGTCCTAGTCCGTTAGTACCCACTAGCTTTGCAAGAGTCTGCCCATAGCCCTACCTGCAGGTTCTTGTCTTGTTCCAGTTTGTCCTCGCTAGTACCTGCCTTGTCAGTCTGTATTGCCCCCGTGATTTGAATCTATAGTTATTATCTCTCTAGACAAAACGATTGTGATTTGTTAATTGCATTTAGGATTTTTTTTATGATGACATTTCCTTTAGCAAATAATTATTTTCTATACTGGGAGAACCCCTTTGATGGAAATGCAGTTGGGCATCGTTTTGTACATATGAACAGATAATGATTAGACCATGATGTCCATTTGTAGGTAAAGTACATGGAATACGTGAAAATGAAGATAGCAAACATACTGTATAAAACACAATCTGCTAGTCTGATTTGATGGTTATCAATGACACACAATTAACTAAAATCACCACACCCGTCATACATATATTTGGAGTCACATAATTACTAATGGTGGAGGTAATGATACATGAAGCACACATCACTCTGTCTCATCCTTGGCCTCCAACATGCAGCAACCTCTAACTCAAGAAGACAGATAGCAGATGTCTTGTAATAAATTTTACATGTCTGTCATCATCACAGCTTCATGTTTTGCCATGAGAAAACCAACTAAGCATTTCTGCCTCTCTAAAATGTATAACTGCCATCATAATTTACTGAATTTACTAACAGAAATGAAGAGTACTTAGGCAACCAAGGAGGATTATAAATAAATTACGATACATTTTATTAACACATTTTACATGAAAAATTATTAAATTACTTATATTTTTAGATTCTTACAAGAGATAAGGTAAACCTTTTTGGTATTTTCTCTAAAAACAGACTATGTCATGACATGACCATGGGTCCATCCTTAGCTAGGGACTATGTACACATATCTTCTGTATTCTGCGCATCACCATATGGTGCCTCCGTAAATCAACATCATTTGTTAAATTTATTTTCTTATTTTCTACATATATCTAATTGTTTTCAAATTATTTTGTAGAAATGGTATTTCAGGGAAGACTATGTATAGGGGAATAACTAAATAAAGTGTTGTAAAAGCTCATAACTAGCATGTCCAAATATTTGTGGGAATTACCAAAGTTCTTGGAAACCCAGATAATATAATGGTAAATCTCCCATCTCAGAAAAGTCAAAGAAGACACAGTGGGGCAGATTTATCATTGTGCTGTAAATGAGATCCCCGAATAAAAGAGTCCTGGGAACTCTCGTGAATGACTTCTTCCAAATTTATCAAGCAGCTAAAAGCATGTATGAGAAGTTTAGACAACTACTTCTTCAAAATCTACATCTAGCAATGAAGGGCATAAACACATTCACAATACAGCTCTAACAGTGGGCTAGGGGGAAGAATGCAGTTGGAATTCTTTTTAATAGTCCCAAGATGTATACCATTAGTGAAAATCTCTAGCGAGTGGCCTCAATATAAGAATTGGAATGCTTTTGGGAATGTATTCTCGGAACATCTTTACATTCAAATTCAGACAACACAACTTTGACAGGTCTGAAAAAAGACATATATCAAGAAGCGAGAGGACTCCATATAAAAGTTCATAATAGGGCTCACATCATGGTGTCAATTTTGACCGTCACACCATTTTCACAACGCATTATAGTGGAGCTCGACTGCAAGGCCAGATGCAAATAATGGGTAGGAGTTGTTTTTCTAATCTTATAAAACCTCTTTAATATGTCATTATTATAGATTACACAATAATTATATATTTTCTAGGTGACTCACAATTTAAGTTATGCAGTGAAAAACACTTTTCAATGCTTTCATATTGTCATTAACGGTTAAGCTTCAAGGGACTTGGAGAAAAATACTGAGAGATAAGCCAGTAAAATCTTCCCGTCATCACAATGTGACAGAGGCAATTTATATAAGCAGTCCGGCTAATGAATCGTCACAAAAAATGATTTGTCTTGTTGCATTAATCATTCTCACTACATCTAGAAATGAATCTAATTAAAGCATTCCCATGAATAAAAATAGCATAAAAGAAATAGGAAACAACACGTAAATATGTGCATGCGCTGTGATAACGGAGCTCATCTAATTACATCCATTGCCAGTGGAAATTCTCATATACCCCCACACATTTCTAACTAGCACTGTAATCTGTACATGGCAGGAATAGCTCATTCAAATTAATTAGCACCTACCTAGAACATCATGTACACCTTTCTCATATACATTAGCAAATGCATTCTGAGGTCAGGTGCTTGGCCAAATTATGGCTGTAACACTTGAATCCCATGCAACGCATCAGGGCAACTTACATTAAAGGGAACCTGTCACCAGGTTTCCCAATATAAAGTGCGGCCATAATCTTTCAGCCTCCTGTTACAGCATTCTGGTATGTTGTATATATGTCCACAATCCTCTATGCAAGGCACAAAAAAGACCTTTTATTATACTCACAAATGTCGTGGTTCAGTCAGATTGGCATCTCTGGTCTTGACCCAGCGCACCCTCTCTATTTACGAACGCCATTTTCCTTCTCTGCTTGATATGGATGATGTGTCGTACGTCATCCACACCGTGTCCCTCATCGCACACCTGAGAAAGTGTCCTTCTGTCTGCCTTGTTACGGGGAGAGCAAAACACTGTAGCACATATGTGCTGAGAAAGGCCAAAGAGCAACAATTACCTGTAGCTAAAGCCGGTGAATGTGCACTACAGTGTTTTGCTCTTGACAGGGCAGAGAGAAGTGTGCCTACATAGTGGGCTTAAAGGTGTTGGCCGAACTTAATATACCATATATTTCCCCAACTCTCAATCTACTAAATGCTAATGCGTGTCCTCATCATCTCCTGCCTTGACTACTGCAATTTCCTCCTCCCTGCTAACACCCTTGCACCTCTCTAATCCATCCTTAAGGCTGTCTGACTAATCCACGTCTCCCCAACTACTCCTCTGTTCCTCCCCTCTGCAAATTCCTTCACTGGTTCCCAATTCCCCAACCTACCCAGATCAAACTACGAAAATTGACCTACAATTGCCCAACATATTTGAAACTTTCAAACGAAACTTGAAAACCAATCTCTTCAAGAACGCTTACGGCCTGCAACGACACCACTGCCACCTCACCTCCACTGGAGCGCCTGTAACCCCCCCCAACTTACTGTCTCCTTCCCATTTACCCTGTCGACTATAAGCCCAGAGCCCTTTCCCCTCTGTCATTGTTAGTTTGTTGACCATATTTTATATTTGTGTCCTTTATGTAACCTTTCTAATGTATTGCTCCATGGAATCAATGGTGCGCTACAAATAAATAATAATATTGGAAAAACTTGATGGCAGCTTCCCTTCAACATAGGGTTCTACGTTTAGTTTGGTGGAACTGTGGGAGATCTGGGTGTTGCTGTAGTATAGACCCTCAAATATGGTATAATACTACATAAATAAGCAACAGGTTCACATTAGTAGAATGCTCTATATACTGTATGTGTATTCTTAATTATTTGTCCTAAAAATAGATGGCAGTTGAGATTAGTTTCTATGCCTTTTGTAGCAATATGTTGTTGACTCCAAACTGCAATGGGACTTTAAAGACATCAACAAGACAAGATGGAGGTGACAATTGTATAATACTAAAATATCCCCCAAAATCTGAGCAGTAAACCCACACCCTTTATCCTTATAAGCCCTACTATAGAATGTCCTTATACTCTCCAGCACGCCATCCACTCTTAGCATAATAGAAAGACTAATGTGGGCTAAAGATATTAGATATGGGGTAATGAGGTCAATCAGTTTACTGTCACCTTAACTAAAGCCTTAGTTACTGTTTACCTTATGCCGATGCCGTGCAATGTAGGTTTACTTAATGAGTATTCTTGACATGTACTGTATGTTCAATGGACTGTACTAACATATCCTACTGTAAAGGCTTATGGTGGCATACGCTTCATCAATTGGCCACAAAGTTACTAAAAATGTATATTGGGCAGCTTCTTTTTGCTATGACCCACGGTATGGCTAAGCTCAGTCTACTGCACTTTTATATGCCGTTAAAGAAAAGTATACAACCCCCATAGAGGAGGCCATTAAGCTGAATGACTGCCGATAGCTTTGTATGCAAATACAAATCATTTTGCCACTTGGCTTCCACATTTTCTCTCCTGTGACATCCCTACCCTCATCATGGGAGATTTCAACATCCCCATTGCTCTTCCCCTCTCACCATCTGCTACTCACCTTTTATCTCTAACCTCCTCATTTGGCCTTTCTCAGCTTACTAATTCTCCAACGCATGAAGACGGAAACTCCCTCGACTTGGTCTTCTCTCGGCTTTGTGCAGTGGATGATTTTGCAAACTCCCCTCTCCCGCTCTCTGACCACAATCTTCTTTCATTCTCTATCAAGAACTGCCAGGCTGCTCAGGTCACCCCCACTGTCCAGACTTATAGAAACATACAGGCCATTAACACCCAGAAACTTATGAAGAACTTGCAGTCTTCATTGGCCCCTATCTCCTCCCTCTCAAGTCCTGATTCTGCATTGAAGCATTACAATGAAACACTTCAAACTGCCCTGGATGAATTTGCACCCCCTATAAATAGAACACCACAACGCAGACGGCGACAACCCTGGCAGACGGTGCAAACACTTTTCCTGCAGTGGTGCTCCAGGTGCGCCGAACGTCTGTGGAGAAAATCCAATCTACCCGAAGATTTCATCCATTTTAAGTTTATGCTTAGAACATACAACACTGCCCTTCACCTCTCCAAACAAACCTATTTCAACACCCTCATCACCTCACTGTCCAATAACCCGAAACGTCTCTTTGACACTTTTCATTCTCTACTCAATCCAAGAGTACAGGCCCCAACCACGGAGCTCCGAGCTGACGATCTGGCCAATTACTTCAAAGAAAAAATTGACCAGATCCGACAGGAAATTACCTCCCAATCACCTCATACCATGCACTGTCCTCCCTCCCCCACTGCATCTAACTCACTCTCTGATTTTGAACCAGTCACAGAAGAAGAAGTAAGCAGGCTCCTTGCATCTTCTCGCCCAACTACTTGCACCAGTGACCCATTTCCGTCACAGCTCCTCCAGTCCCTTTCCCCTGCTGTCACCCCTCACCTAACTAAAATATTTAACCTCTCTCTCTCTTCTGGTATTTTTCCCTCCTCATTTAAGCATGCCATCATACATCCACTACTTAAAAAACCATCCCTCGACCAAAACTGTGCCGCTAACTATAGACCTGTCTCTAATCTTCCCTTCATCTCTAAACTCCTGGAACGCCTGGTCCACTCCCGTCTTATCCGCTATCTCTCAGAAAACTCTCTTCTCGACCCTCTCCAATCCGGTTTCCACTCTTTACCCTCCACTGAAACTGCCCTCACTAAAGTCTCTAATGATCTGCTAACAGCTAAATCAAATGGTCACTACTCCATGCTAATTCTCTTGGATCTCTCTGCAGCATTCGACACTGTGGATCATCAGCTCCTCCTCACTATGCTCCGTTCCATTGGCCTCAAGGATACCGTTCTCTCCTGGTTCTCCTCCTATCTCTCCGACCGCTCCTTCACTGTATCTTTTGCCAGTTCCTCCTCCTCTCATCTTCCCCTTACTGTTGGGGTCCCCCAAGGATCGGTTCTAGGCCCCCTCCTCTTCTCCTTGTACACTGCCCCTATTGGTCAAACAATCAGTAGATTTGGTTTCCAGTACCATCTCTATGCTGATGACACCCAATTATACGCTTCCTCTCCTGACATCACGCCAGCCTTTCTAGAAAACACCTGCGATTGTCTAAACGCTGTGTTTAATATCATGTCCTCACTATATCTGAAACTGAACCTGTCAAAGACTGAACTCCTGGTGTTTCCTCCCTCTACTAATGTACCTATACCCGACATTGCCATTTCTGTGTGTGGTTCCACTATTACTCCCCAGCAACAGGCCCGCTGTCTTGGGGTCATACTTGATTCCGAGCTTTCCTTTGCCCCCCACATTTGATCACTGGCTCGCTCTTGTCATCTGCACCTCAAAAACATTTCTAGAATTCAACCTTTTCTTACCTTTGACTCTGCAAAAACTCTTACTGTTTCTCTTATTCATTCTCGTCTCGACTATTGTAACTCTCTTCTAATCGGTCTCCCTCTTACCAAACTCTCCCCCCTCCAATCTGTCTTGAATGCTGCAGCCAGGATCATATTCCTCACCAATCGTTACACCGATGCCTCTACCTTGTGCCAGTCATTACACTGGCTACCCATCCACTCCAGAATTCAGTATAAACTTATTACCCTCACTCACAAAGCCCTCCATGGCTCAGCACCACCCTACATCTCCTCCCTTGTTTCAGTATACCACCCTACCCGCGCCCTCCGTTCTGCTGATGACCTGAGGTTAGCATCCTCAATAGTCAGAACCTCCCACTCCCGTCTCCAAGACTTTACACGTGCCGCGCCAATTCTTTGGAATGCACTTCCCAGGTCAATACGATTAGTCCCCAATTCCCACAATTTTAAGCGTGTCCTGAAAACGCATTTATTCAGACTGGCCTACCGCCTCAACACATTAACCTAATCTATCCCTGTGTGGCAGAGTCAAAAGTTTTACCATAACCAGTTTCCCCGCATCATTCTCCCACATGCTTTATGCATCCATTAGCCCTCTGTGTCCGTACTGTCACACACCTAACATTATGGCTGGTCCATACAATCAGGGCAACTGTTACCACCCACCTTTCGTGTCTACCTCTTTCCTCATAGACTGTAAGCTTGCGAGCAGGGCCCTCTTTCCTCTTGGTATTTGTTATAATCTACTGTATGTGATTATTGTTATGCTGTAATGTCTATTGTCTGTACAAATCCCCTCTGAAATGTAAAGTGCTGCGGAATATGTCGGCGCTATAAAAATAAAATTTATTATTATTATTATTATTATTATTATTATTATTATTATGCAAATGCACCTTTCTAGGCTTATATGCAGAAATGTATGCAAATAAAGAGATAATAACGCACCTTGGCTTCTTTAAAAAACCTTCAGGGCTAAACATGTACCCTATTTTTTCTTATGACACACTTTTTTCCTCCAAAAATGTGGGGAAAATGGGGGTGCATCTTATAATCCGGATGTACCGGCTCTGGTTGTGGTTAGGAGGTGGGGAAGCAGCATCGGCGGAGCAGCGGGTCACAGAGGCAGGAGCCAGCTGCTGCAGCTAACTCCTCTGCCCGCTGCTAAAGAAAAATTAATCTTCACTGCATTCCACACCCATGGACATGGAGGGCAATGAATATTCATTTCTCTTTAGCATCCTGGTATGATCGGCCCCCATCCCCGTCTTGGTATGCATGGCTCCATGTGGCACCTCAGAGTCTGGTTGCCATAGTGACATTGCCTTCCTCTAAGGGGTGATGTCATGCCTGGAGGCAGGAGGGGGGTCTTCATGCCAGGTAACACAGGTTACATGACAATTCCTGCTGCAGGTCAGAAAGGGGAGATTCCTTATAAATTCTGGCCAGCAGGTGGGGTTAGTGAGTCAGTAAGAAGTCAGCTGAGAGAGTAAACAAGGGAGTTGTCATGGAAACGGGAGCAGCTGGAGCTCATGACAAGACAGTTAGAGACAGTTCAGGTTGGTCTGTGAAGAAGAAAGGGACAGGAGCAGAGACAAAAGGCTCTGGGAGAACTAAAATTGCGTATAGCTGACCCCAGAGTGAAGCGCTGATATAAAAAGGGACGCCAGAGTCCTTGACTGGGCAGGAGCTGTACACCCTGACAGCCGAATCTGGAGTACAGGGGACTGCAAGTTCCTTAGCCACACTGAATAACTGAAGGCACGGCAGCAGACCAAGAGCCCGGGGCTGACAGTGAAAAGGACAGTACCCGTGATATAGGCTCATGCTGTCAGTCATACAGGTTAGAGATCATCACGTAGGAGAGGGCCGCAGCTTAGCTACAAGCAGCAAGGACCCGAAAACAGAGCGCAGATGGAAGGTCCCCCACCCCACCTGGCAGGGTGGATCCCCTGAATGCCTCCAGGCGAGCCAGACTCAATCCCTCATCTGTATGTGGTACCCCAGATTGCAACTACTTTCAAGTAAAAGGTAAAGAAAACTGCACCTCTCTGTGTCCTTCACTTATTCTCTGCACCCCAACGTTCACCACCATCTGAACAGTCAAATATATTTGCCCTGGGGCCCCGCTCTACCCGTGGGAGCTGAACCATCTTTGCTGCGTCACCATTAGCCCCAGAGGACCAAAACCGCAGCGTCGGCCACCCATTGCCGAACACCACGGGTGGCGTCATAATTAAACACCACATAACTATCCTCTATTTAATTACTGGACGACCAGGGCCATGGACCAGGTCACTGCCACCGTGACATCCCCTTTTGAGAGCCTGACCGGCCCGGTACCGAGTAACCTAAGGCCTTGCGGGGCGCGCCATCCATCCTTATCCTAGTATGATTGGCCCCACCCCCATTCTGGTATGCATGGACCCATCAGAAAACGAAAACATTAAAAATACAAACGATTAAACTTACCTTTCCGGGGCTACCTCACAGTGTCCTGCACCCTTGCCAGCAGCTGATTTATGCTTGTAAGTAACGCATGGCAGGGATGTCATGCGCTGCTTGCAAGCCGAAGTGCAGCTGCCGGAATACTCACTGCTCTGCACGCCGGGACTGGGTGCGTGGAGAGCAGTGAGTATTCATTGCTCTTCAGTAGCGTTCACAGTGTCAACCGGAGCCTTCCTGCAGTGGCCAGCGGTCACGTATCCCTGCTACTAAAGAAAAATTAACATTCACCTCGCTCCACGCCAATGGGAGTGGAATGAGGTGAATATTTATTTCTCTTAAGTAGTGGCATACGTGACCACCAGGCAGCTGCAGGAAGGCTCCGGCTGACATTGTGAACGCTACTGAAGAACAATGAATACTCACTGCTCTCCACGCACACAGTCCTAGCATGCAGAGCAGTGAGTATTCCGGCAGTTGCCCTTTGGCTTGCAAGCAGTGCATGACGCCCCTGCCATACATTGCTCATGAATAAGGAGGGATAGATGGCAGCAGGTTTAATAGTCATCTAGCCATAATCTCCTGCTAATAAAACAGTGATTTTACAAAAGCTGCAGCAAGCAGCCCAGTAAGTAACTCATCTCTGGAATCAGGGTCATTATGATGCTCTCAGATTAGTTGGTGACAGATTCTCTTTAAGACTTCATTCACACATGCAGGTTCCTTCATTTATATTCTAGTAGGGTCTGTCGGTGCAGTTTAGGTGCAACGTGAGATGTATACATTTCCTGTATGAGTTCCTAAAGCTAGTGTGAAACTAGCCTTACTTTATTAGCTAAGGGATGTAAAAATGAAGAGCGCCTTACATTTCTATTTCTGGTGCAGATCCTTAGGTCAGAGCCCGGTAATATGGGTGAGCAACACAGATTATTTTTTAGAATGGAAAAGTTAGGAAACATATAATATGGGAGGAAATGGTCTACAACAAATAATATGCATACAGAAAAGAAAAGAATTGTGCTAATGCAAACGTCCCCCATAATCTGAAGTATGTAAGTAACTAGTGTGATCAGTAGACTCTTTACCTTGCTCACGACAGGAGAGCAGATTTCTTGAGTCCATTCTTCATTAGAACAGTCCTGTTTTGTGGAACAATGGTCTTTGCACCAGCCGCACTTCATATATGTAGGTGTCGAGATGCAACTGCTGCAGGACCTGTGCTGTTCACACCCAAGTCCTAATAATGGCACCTTTATTATCTGCAATACACATATAGAGAAGTGAATAGATGGTGCCTTCACTCGCTGACATCATGGCTAATCCACATGCATGGACTGGTAGCACAGCAGTGTTTTTGTCGTTTTGGTAATCTTCATCATATTGAAAAACTGCTTGTGAAAACACTGAACACTTCGAGCATTTTTAACAGCATTATTGCAATTATTTGATAATATATTTTGCTATACATATTTTTTGTGGCTCTGTAAAAAATACATTCTTTCTGGCATTCTTCAATTCACAAAGAAAAGCCAATGGGAAAATCACTTAGAATAGATTCCTTACTTGTGTGCACTTTTAGAAAGAAGAAATAGAAAAAAAAAATAAAATAAAACAAAAAATCCTATAGATAGCTCAAACAAAAACACTTTATCAAGTAACATCTCAACGTAGTGATAATATCTCAAAATAAAAAATATCTTAAAGGGGTTGTCCACCTTTGGGAACATTTTTTTTACTTATAAGCATGTATTTGCTGCTAAAATTCTTTTTTGCAATTGGTTTTCATGCAAAATTGTTGAACCGATTGCCTTCTACTGCCTTTGTCTTGTACTTTTTATTACTGGCTGCAGAATGAATTAACTAGGAATCTGTCAGTGAGTTTGTTCTGATGGTCTTTCCAAACATACAAACTGGAGAGTTTGTAACTCTTTTATCTGTCTATTTCTGAGCTCTCATTTGATTGATTAACACAGACTGCATTAAAGGGGTTGTCCGGTCCAAATCGATAAGTGTGCAGTTACTCTGTATGACTGCAAACTTATGAATCCTCCCAGCGCACTCACTGATGCCGATTTCTGACCCAGGATCGGGGGTATGTAGGTGTAATACATACTCCCGGCCAGTGGACAAGGCCAAGGCATGTATGGAATGAGGCACACCCACTTGCCAGCTGTGTCACTAGACGGTTTCTGACCTGGGACCGGAGAGTATGAATTACTTATACATACTACCGGCCAGAACCCAACTAGTGGGCGTGAACTCACTCCATACACTTGTTGAGAGAGGCCGTGCCCGATCTAGTGACCTGGCCGGCCAGTGGGCGTGGCTGAATAGACTGCGTGACTTCACTCCATACAAGTGAATGGAAGCAAGGCCATGCCCACTGGCCGGGAGTATGTATAACTCATACATACCCTCCGGTCCTGGGTTAGAAAAAGACGTCAGTGCGTGCGCTGGAGGGATTCATAAGTCTGCAGTCAAACAAGGTGACTGCAGACTTATTGATTTAGACCGGACAACCCCTTTAAAGTTGAATGTGCAGGCAAAAAAAGCCTGTAAAAGCCAAACGGTGAAAAATATTAAATGAGACCTAATTGCACAAATTATTGTTAACCCAAAATACATGCATTTAACTTAAAAAAGGTAGACAACCCCTTCAATTGTAAAAAAAAAAACACTAACCAAAATCCTCTTAAATGTCTTGCAAGAAAATGCTATGTGTGAATTCTTGGCGTGCTCCATGTTACACTATGCAGGGGCATTAAAATAGTTCTGTTCTCCTGTTGATTTCACATAATCGAGAACGTGAACGTAGCAGAGTTTTATTATAGTGGAATTTTCCTGCAAAGTAATACTGCCACAGTAACATTCACAGTAATCAGATATAAAAACAGTAAAAAGTACAATGGCCCCTTTCCTGCGATAATGAGGGTGGTGATGACATAAGCCTACTATTGGTTTATGCCTGACTTACTGCCATGGCAGAAATTAGCGACCTACAGTACAAAATCATTTTAACTGTATGAATGCAATCCAATATATCAAAAGAAATAGCTCTTGAATAAAACATTTTGTCGAGACATATACGGATCAATCACAATGTATTTTATCATATCCATTATGATGTTTCAGTAATGCAGACTATTGAGAGCTAAAATCTTGTGTTATACTGAGTATGCAATGCTATCAGTCACAGCGGAGAACTCTGACTGGTGCTGTCTTACCTTCATTCCTGCGCTAACTAAGATGTATCCGCTATTCTTGGAGGTTTCATTGATAAGTACTGTTGGAGAAATAGGATGTGTATCAAGTGGAATATTAACGTGGGGTTCAGCATGACTAGAACGTGAAACAACCACCTAAAAAGCAAAAACAGAAAATAATTTTAGTGGCCACATCATAGTAATGGAGATTTTTTTTTTAATTTGGCTAAGCGCATACGCCCCCGAAAATAAAAAGTCATAAAAGTTTTGAAAAGTCTCAAAATTTTGACTCAACTCAAAAGTGCCTCAAAATTTTGCATCTTTTGGCATTTAGGCCCTGTGCACATGGTGTGGATTCTGCTGCGGATCCGCAGCGGATTTGCAGCTGCGGATCTGCAGCAGAACTGCAGGTGATGTACAGTACCATTAAAGCCTATGTAAAAAAAAAAAAAATCGCTGTGCACATGCTGTGGTTTTTTCCGCGCGGTTTTTGTGCGAAAAAAAAAAAAGCAGCATGTGACTTCTTTTGTGCGGTTTTGCTGCAGTTTTCCACCTGCTCCATTCTACAAATCCGCAGGTGGAAAACCGCAAAAAAAAAGGAAGAAATCCGCAGGAAAAATGCAGGTCATATGACCTGCGGATTTAGTTAAATCCGCGCGGAAAAATCTGCGGGAGGATCCGCACTGTGTGCACATAGCCTTACACACCTATTTCTCCCACTTCAGTAGAAGTGGAAGAGCGCGTATTGAGGGCATTCACGATGAGCTGTAGCATTCCATATGTCATAAATCTCACTCCAGTCCGTGACTGGAGTAAGATTTTGGTCACAGTGCATGGAAGCGCTCAACCCTGTGCCAGACACTCAAGATTTATGAAGATACTTTCACTTCTTCGTAAATCAGTAGCGTCTGACTCCACCATACTCCTTTATCAGGGCTTGGGAGAAAATCGCCAGTCTTGATGAATTGGGGCTGTAGTGGTAGATAAATACTGTAAATGAAAAACTGTAACATTATCAAACACTTATTCCATATTTCCAATATTTGGGAATATAAGATTTCGTGTAACATATCTGTCAACAATTAAATGATGCTCACAACACTTGAAAATATAGTAATTTAGTAACCTGGGGATGGTACAAAGTGTTAGGTACCCTGGCAAACAAGGTGGCTTGTTGGTGACCCCCCTTAACCATGGCAGTACCCCTGGCATAGCTGATATGCATGTGTGCTTCTGCACTAAGGTGAAACAAAACTTACAGGGATTTTCCTTGATTTTGCAAAATTTCTCACAAGGGAGGAAATGTAATAAAGTAAAAACCTGCATTATTTACCCATTGAATCTCCTGTTATACCACTTTGGTCATACTCTCTGGCACTGTGATAAAATTCTGCTCAGGCCGATAATTGGCGACTGTGGCCACATTCCTGATATAAGGGGTGTCATCACCACTTCTGGCACCATTGAGGACCAATCGAGTGGTGATGCTGGAACAGTAGGGAATTCATAGGGTAAGAACTAATTATTTAAATGGAAGATTTGGAAAACCCTTGTAAAACTTTGGCAAGTGACATCATGGTACGTGTATCAATGTTCCTTTAAGTTTAAGAAATGCATTTAGTAGAATTACAGCAAATTCTACTTTGCAACAATTGAACAGGAGACATAAGCCAAGTCTGGGGTTGGAAGACCATGTTTTAATATTTCCATAAAGTTCATTGAGCAAGAAAGCTGTCATTGTGTCTACGATCTCTTGATGCTTCTTATGCTTCATGCTCTGGTTCTCGGAGATAATGAACACAACCGCTACTCTTTAATAAGTGACCCAACCTACAGTCCATCCTGAAATAAAATCTGACGGATCTTTCCCATTTCTGCTGAAATATCTAATTACCTTGCTGACATTCTTTTCACAGCGGAGGAGTGATGTTAACTGGCAATGCTGCTTGGTTTTACGCTTTCCAGAAAAAAGCCCATTGTAAAATACCTGATTCACTTTGCACCCAACAGCTGGACTCCTCGCACTGTTTCCCAGCCGCAGCCCGGACCCTAACAATGTGAGAGGCCCAAACAGCTGCAACTTTTCAGAAAAAACCAAGCATGTAAAGCTTTTCACCAAGTCCAGCATAGGAAGGAAGTGAAATTGTTTCTCTTTTCCTCTTTTTCCTTGGCAGCTGCCTCAAGAACTATATTACCGTCTGCGTTGTCATATTCACACTGTCTAATAAAGAGCTGCTAGTAAGCAGAAGACAGACCCCAACACTTCTGGAGCCAAAACATCCCACTAAATATGCTACTATTAACATCTCCAGGCTTTTCACTAAAACCATCTGTCGAAGTATAGACCTAATGAATTTTTCCTAATCTGCAACACTGTGAAATCAATCAACATGGTATTCTATTAAGCCAAATAGTTATATTCAACAAGCATTGAAAAAAAAGCTTTATCTCCAAGCCATAATATTCAAAATATTAAGAGGCATGTCTATAATATCTAATATTTCATTTTAATACCTGTAATAAAATTATATAAACACAAAATAATGTTTTTTAATGTAATGAGAATAATAATATACAGTAATAATACATAAAGTAGCTATTTATTTTTTATTATTAAAAATGTAACTGGGCAGCCATGTTGGAGACTCTTGCTTTCTTTCCGTATTGTCTGTACAGACATTACTTGGAGTTTTTCTTTACCTCTCTCACCAAGGTTCTTCTCCCACAATAGCTCAGTTTGGCTGGACGGCCAGGTCTAGGAAAACTACTCGTGGTCCCAAGGATTATGGAGGCCACTGTGCTCTTAGGAACCTTGAGTACTGCAGAAATGCTTTTGTAACCTTGGCCAGATGTGTGCCTTGCCAAAATTCTGTCTCTGAGCTCCTTGGCCAGTTCCTTTGACCTCATGATTCTCATTTGGTCTGACATGCACTGTGAGCTGTAAGGTCTTATATAGACAGGTGTGTGCCTTTACAAATCAAGTCCTATCAGTTTAATTAAACACAGCTGGACTCCAATGAAGGAGTAGAACCATCTCAAGGAGGACCACAAGGAAACGGACAGCATGTGACTTAAATATGAGAGTCTGAGCAAAGAGTCTGAATACTTATGACCATGTGATATTTCAGTTTTTCTTTTTTAATAAATTTGAAAAAATGTCTACATTTCTGTTTTTTTCAGTCAAGATGGGGTGCAGAGTGTACATTAATGAGAAAAAATGAACTTTTTTGAATTTAACAAATGGCTGCAATGAAACAAAGAGCAAAAAATGTAAACGGGTCTGAATTCTTTCCGTAGCCACAGTATGTTGTAATTTAATAAAATTTATGTCTACATACTTAACATGTCAATCTCCGCAAGGAGAAACTGTACTTCTTGGATTCCGACTCATGAATATTGACAGTGTCGGACAGGGGTGCCAAGGGTCCACCAGTAATATTGACTTTGGGAGGCCCCACTTTTCACCTGCATACAGATATTACAGTACCCCCGTTCACAAATTTACCTATATGTCTATATAATAATAAACTGGGTAGTTTGGTTCATGAATGATGAGATGCTGCTTTTTTTCTGTACAGAGTGAATCAAGAGAATTATGCCATGTACTACTCATACAGGGGATTTGGAGGCCCAGATCTGTACAGGGGCCCACCGGGGGATTGCCCTGTTACCCTATGGGCCAGTCCGAGCCTGAATATTGACACTCCTTCTTTCCAGATTTCATCTGTTTTTTTTTTTGTGTAGATATAGTATGTATGGAGTGTGACCTAGTTAAGGTCTGATGGACTAATATGTATACTCATGCCATTAATACAGCAGCAAAATAATATGAACAAATTACAACTCGTGTTTAGAAGTGAAAAGTTGTGGCTTAATCTTACAAACAGTAAAACCTTAGATGACATCTTAAACATTGGAAAGAGATGATTAATGCCAGTTATCTTAGAGAGAATTGGAAGACTGAAGCTCCAGCGATCCCGACAACGATGCGACCTGGTAAGGATTGCTGGTACATCGCTACATGGTCGCTAGTAAGCTGTCAAACAGGCAGATCTACTCAACAACGCAGCAACGATACACCGATCCATATAACGACATCGGCGGTCGTTGGGACCTTGTCACACAGCAGCTATTCTGACGACTCAGACCTCGATAGGCGTGCTTCAGCGTTGCCTTTTCCATGCTCCTCTGCTCCGATTGGTGGCCACTACTGCGCTATCACTATGCGGTTTGCTTCAGCGTCCCTGTCTGAGTCGCTAGTGCGCTATTTATTCGTGGATCCACAGTCACTGACACGGGGACACGCGATTATTACAACTGTACATGTTAAATGTTATGATTGCATATAATTGATAGCTGACCTATAAAAGGAAACACTACAAAGATCCTAATTTGAGACCACCAATCGGAGCTGAGGGGCGTTGAAAAGACAAAGCAATATCACGCCTGCGTCCCTGAGTTCTGAGTCGCCAACGAGTGATGCATGCTGGCCAGCGGGACACCAACGATCAAAAAATGGCCTAGGACATTCGAGCACGATCAGCGATATCGCAGCGGGGGGCCGGTCGCCGCTATGTGTCACAGGTAGCGAGATCGCTGTTACGTCACAAAACCTGTGACGTTTCAGCGATCTCGCTAACAATCTCGCTATGTGTGAAGTACCCTTTAGATATCCTCTTATCTACATTCTGCATGTTGTTACACATCAACAGTGTCTCAAAAAAAAAAAGAAAAGAGCTACTGATCGCCCGATGAGCTTAACGAGATTTAATCTCTGTACAGCAAAAAAAATCATTGTACGGTTTTACATGCAATTTATGGCAACTCACTACTTTGTATAAGACAATAGCGTATTAAGCATCAGGGCAACTATTAAACTACTATCATAGTACAAGATGAACAGGTGATCTGTGGTTAAAGCCAAAATATACAGAGGAGTCACAGTTTGGCAGATAAGTATAGATACAGCATAGAAAAAATACCATGATCGTACAACTCAATTAAATACAATGTAAAAAAAACACCTATTGCTGGCCATACTAAAGTGCTTAGTGCAATGCAACAGACAATTGGGTCAGACAAACAGGTAACACTAATTTATAATTCATTCATATAATTTTTTAAGTGGCTATAAGTAGATTGAAGAAAAAGTGACTTATAAAAGTGCACGTGCATAATTATACTACTTTTTTATACTTAATAACATACACCAAATTGATGGAAATATAATTCTTAAACAAAATAGATACAAGTATCAGATCAAGATAGAGTCATTTAGATTATAATATACTAGCTATGAACCCGTTCTATGCCCGGGTGGCGAGCATTTTTATTGGTACATGGTCTCCTATCCTGGTATGTGCTGCCCCCCTCCTATTTTGGTATGCATGGTCCCCTCACCCCCCAATCCTGGTATGCATGGTCCCCTCACCCCCCCAATCCTGGTATGTATGGTCCCCTCACTCCCCTATCCTGGTATGCATGGTCCTCTCACCCCGTCATCCTGGTATGCAGGGTCCCCGTACCTTCCTATCCTGGTATGCATGGTCCCCTCACCCCCCTTTCCTGGTATGCATGGTCCTCTCGCCCCCCCATCCTGGTATGCGTGGTCCTCTTGCCCCCCTATCCTGGTATGCATGGTCCCCAAACCCCCCTATCCTGGTATGTATGGTCCTCTCACCCCGCCATCCTGGTATGCATGGTCCCCGTACCCCCTATCCTGGTATGCATGGTCCCCAAACCCCCCTATCCTGGTATGCATGGTCCCCTCACCCCCTATCCTGGAATGCATGGTCCCCTCACCTCCCTATCCTGGTATGCATGGTCCCCGAACCCCCCTATTCTGGAATGCATGGTCCCCGAACCCCCTTATCCTGGTATGCATGGTTCCCGAACCCCCCTATCCTGGTATGCATGGTTCCCAAATCCCCATATCCTGGTATGCATGGTTCCTGAACCCCCCTATCCTGGTATGCATGGTCCCCTCACCCCCCTATCCTGCCTGGTATGCATGGTCCCCTAACCCCTCAATCCTGGTATGCATGGTCCCCTCACCCCCCAATCCTGGTATGCATGGTCCTCTCGCCCCCCCTATCCTGGTATGTATGGTCCTCTCACCCCCCTATCCTGGTATGAATGGTACCCCTCATCTCCCAATCCTGGTATGCATGGCCCCCTCACCCCCCCAATCCTGGTATGCATGGTTCCCCTCACCGCCTCTATCCTGGTATGCATGGTCCCCCTCACCCCCCCATCCTGGTATGCATGGTCCCCTCACCCCCCAATCCTGGAATGCATGGTCCCCTCACCCCCTATCCTAGTATGCATGGTCCCCTCACCCCCGCTTTCCTGGTATGTATGGTCCCCTCACCCCCCCTTTCCTGGTATGCATGGTCCCCTCACCCCCCCTTTCCTGGTATGCATGGTCCCCTCACGCCCTATCCTGGTATGCATGGTCCCCTCACCCCCCTTTCCTGGTGTGCATGGTCCCCTCGCTTACCTTTCCTGGTATGCATGGTCCCCCTCACCCCTATTAAACAGCACACATACAAAAAAAAATTATACTCACCTTTCTTCTCTGTGTTCCAACGCTGTCACATTCTGCTTGAGGCTGGGGGAGGAGTGCATGCCCATACCGTGCGGTCTGGTGCCATATTGCTGAAGACACACGCAAATGTGTCTTCAGTAAAATGTCGCCGGATAGCGCTATGCCCATGCACGATACTGACCCCTGACGAAGCCACCTAGAGTGGCGACACGCGTCGGGTCACTGGCTCTACCTGCCCCACTTCACTTCTCATGGGTTTTGCATTGTGCTGATTTGTATGTGTGGTTATCATTTGGGGTGGTTATGGATATTTTCTCTGTCCACTTAGACCCTCTGTAGCCCCTAATGGTCTGGCTGATCTGGTCCTTGATGTTCCCTATGCCTGATCTTGGGCTGGGGTACCTCTACGCATATATGAGGTCTATTTAGTGTGCATTTCTAACTTTTTTGTACACCTCATAGTGATCAGCATCTTCTTGGGTTTACATTATCCCTTGTACTGTTTTTTTGTAATTATTGGGTTGGAATTGCATCATTTTTTTCATTGTATTTGTATATTATTGGTGTTTCTGACTCATATTCTCTATATTACCTATGTGTGGGCTCAGGACCGGCCCGAACGTATAGGAGAACTAGGCGGCCGCCTAGGGCCCCGACCCAAAGGGGGCGCCAGAGAAAAAATAGAAAAAATTATAAAAAATCTTTTCAAAAGGCAAAAAGTTTTAGGGATGGAAAGAAAAGTGTACATATTTAAGGGCAAATATGACGCAAGAGAGGTTGGTTGGGTTGGCAACAATTTCGATAGAATCTGAAGTTGCTAAACAAATTAATCTCAGTGACTTAGTGTCATCTTTTTAAAAAAAAAAAGGCAAGGAAACAAAAATTTTAATTACCTATGGTCATTTTTGTTTTGTGTTATTGATTACTTTGTATATATTTGTCCTATACAACTTCTCAGAAGATTAAAGAGTTAGGAGAGAGTTAATTAATCATTGTTGTTGTGGTTTATTTTGCTCCTAAATTTATATCCCAAGTTTTCATCTACTGCCAAGAATAGTAGGGGCGCAACAAAATAGTTTCGCCTAGGGTGCCGTAATCTCTCGGGCCGGCCCTGTGTGGGCTTACTAATTCTCCTATTGAGCATCCTGTTTACATGGACCTAGGGGTATAGGCATAATTCTCGGTGAGGGTGATAGTTGGTAGCAGGTGGGTTGCTCTATTATGAGCATTGTATTATTTGTGTATGTGTCACAATTGTGACCATTTTTAATGTTTTTAAGAATTTTTGCTGTTTGCTGTGTTTAATAAAATTTGTATTATATATGCTATGTCCTATTCAGGCTCATGGCCTATTTCTTTCTCTCCTTTTTGTCAAACACATGCACGATACTCACGTGCACTCCGGACCCATTCTCCGGCCGAAGAGAAGCGCCGCGGCAACGCTCCTCCCGGTCAGGTAAGTATGCAAGTATGGCACCGGAAATCGCGGTATGCAGTGCGTACGGTACCGCCATCTCCGGCGCCATACACACTCCTCTCCGCTGGATGCCTCATTCTGTCTGGAGCCAGACTGCGCCGGAGCGTAGTGCTTGCGCAGTCTATAAAGGCTTCAGACAGAGTGACGCTCCCACGGTTATATTATAGATATATATTCATTATGTATATATATATTATATATGAATTTTTCTCGTATCTACTTGTAACCACTTAAACAATTCTACACATGAATTTCAATCTCAAATTGTATTGATATCAGATATTGAGTCTTCCATTGTTTACATATCCATATACCCAATCCCTCTTCTCAACTGTTTGTTGTGTTGATTAATTCCCTGGAATTTTTTTTACATATTATATGAATGAAAGATTATCTATTTCTTAAAGTTATTTAATACATAAACCATTTTAAACTTTTATTTCGATTGCAGCATTCCCTTTATAGGTTATATAGTTCTCTTTTAGCACACTCTTATTCTTTGGTTGTTGTAAATTGGTAATATAATGTCTATTGAGTTTACCTGTATGAAGCGTCCCTCCGAAGTGCCTAGATTAGCTATGGTAAGGTCACCTTGAATGAAGATGGAAATGGATGTCAGCAACACATTGTTAAATTGGCCCATTAATAAATCAAGGCGATGTATTGGCGAGGTAACTTCAAATCGATTTTCTTCAATTGGTGATGAACAGTGGGAGACATTCTTCAAATAAGTCTAGAAAAGAAAGAAAAAATGATTTACCACACATATCAAATATACAGCAAGACCTTATGTAAAGTTGGTGCTAATCCACCTCAAACATTTCATAGACTTACAGAAGAATAATTTTCTGTAGATAATAAGTAAATATATTTTTGTGCTGCCTTTCTCCATAGGTAAAATTACTAAATTGTAAAATCAGCATATACTGTACTATAGACATCTTTTGGATCTCAACAGCAGAGAAACAATGGGAATCCCCCACCAAAATATTTATTAATCAAAAATATTTATTTATTCTACTCACCTATTTTGCACCATTAATTCAACAACGCGTTAGGGTCCCATCACACAGAGCGATCTCGCTAGCGAGATTGCTGATTTTGTGACACATTAGCGATCTCGCCAGCGAGATCGCTGTGTGTGACGGGGATCAGCGACCAGCCCCCCTGCCGGTTATCGCTGATCGTGCTCGAGCGGCCTGGGCTGTTTTTCCATCGCTGGTCTCCCGCTGCCCAGCACGCATCGCTGCGTGTGGCAGTGAGAGACCAGCGATGTGACGCTGGTTTCTAATGTAAACGGGTATCCAGGAGCCGCGGCTCCTGGATACCCGCTGTTTACCTTGGAAACCAGCGTACACTCTGGTTTCCAAGGTAAACAGTGGGTATCCAGGTGTCGCGCGGCTCCTAGATACCCGATGTTTACCTTGGAAACAAGCGTGTACGCCGGTTTCCAAGGTAAACAGCGGGTATCCAGGAGCCGCGGCTCCTGGATACCCGACGTTTACATTAGAAACCAGCGTCGCTGGTCCTGATCGCTGGGGCTGTCTATGTGAGAGCTCACCAGCGATCAGCCTAATGATGTCCCTGCAATCCCTTCCATGTCGGATCGTTGGTGGGATCGCTGGGACATAATTACGTGTGACGCAGGCTTTACAGAGATCAGCATCCCCACTGGGGTCACAATCTAAATTCCCTATCTGTATGTCTTTGGAGCATGGCAAGAAATCGGAGATACCCATACAGACACTGAGAGAACAAGCAGATGTTGTCCTTGGTGGATGCTTGGGTCAGATCCTTGGTGGGTTTTCAACCCAGGACTTCAGCGCTGCAAGGCAACAGCTCTAATAACTGAGCCACCGTACTGAAAATATAACAGTCTGTAGAAAGGAATATCTTCAAACAGGCTTATACATTTCAGACACAGTAACTTGTCATAGCCTTAATTTATAATGTCGAAATTTAGCAAACAGATCCTTTTCTCCATTAGGTACAACTCTCACTAAGGCCTGCCATACATGGCTGTCTGCTAAATAAAACTTTGTTTCAACTGATCTTACCGGCAACCATCTCAACTGTCACTACCTTACACAAGAGCACTTGCTTGGTCAAGCCCCTGTGTTCTCTATAAGAGAACCACCAGTACATCTTCAGGAGAACAAAAGGATCAGCAGTCCAAAGCCTGAACCTTAAAAGGAATCTGTCACCTCATTTTTGGCCTATTAGATGCAGCCACCGCCATCAGGGGCTTATCTACAGCATTCTGTAATGCTGTAGATAAGCCCCCGATGTAACCTGAAAGATAAGAAAAACGAGTTAGATTATACTCACCCGGGGATCTGGTCCGGTCCGATGGGTGTCGCGGTCCGGTGCCTCCCATCTTACATCATACAATGACATCCTCCTTCTTACTTCTGCTGCGGCTCCCGTTGAGGGCAGAGTAAAGTACTGCAGTGCGAAGGCGCCGGACCTCTCTGACCTTTCCCGGCACCTGCGTACTGCAGTACTTTACTCTGCCATCAACAGGGCAGATAAAGTACGCCTGTGCAGGAGATGCGGCAGAAGTAAGAAGGAGGACATCATCGTATGAAGATGGGAGGCGCCGGACCGGACCGCGACACCCACCGCCCCTGACCCCCTGTGAGTATAATCTAACTTGTTTTCCTTCTCTTACAGGTTACATCGGGGGCTTATCTACAGCATTACAGAATCTCATAGGCCGAAAATGGGGTGACAGATTCCCTTTAACTCCCACAATGGAGTCCCATGCACGTTGGCTGAACCTGTCGATATCAGTAGGTTTGGACAACATTTGTCTAATATGTATGGCTGGCTTAGCACATTGGACTGTTGGCCAATGCTGCCAATATAAGTGGTTTGGACAATGTTCATCTAATGAGTAGTAACAAACTTTGCTAACTTTTGAAAATTATTTATTTAATATTAATTTTGTGAAATATCTAATTGCAATGCCTTGATTTTTTTTTAATGGGGACTGGAAGGTTGGGGACATTTGTTTTTGCATTATTATAAGGTGACTCAGTATCTTATTAATATATATATATATATATATATATATATATATATATATATATACTGTATATCTATGGGTACAACTAACAATCACAAACCATTTGCACTGCTGTAATTAGTCTGTACTAGTTCTACTGTGATACATTTTTTGCTATTTTCAGGTGTTTAATGTGAATTTATGCAAACACCTCCAATAAACTCCACTAATGCCTTATTTGATTCTTCATAGGTTTCATCCTCATATAGTCTAGACAGTTCATTTATATTCTGCAGCAGTGTATTGAGCTTCACAATCCTCCTCTCCGAGCATGTTAACTGCACTGAAAATTCAATAGGAATCTATTAATTGGTAATGTGCTTAATATTGATGATTGGCTTTCATTTCAGACAGATGATTCCGGCCACGTAGAGAATTCCTCATGAGGAAACACATCAATGAAACAGTCTGCAGCTTGTGGCTTACTATTTTTCTTACTGTTGTAAGCTCACAGTCACTTATACTATTATGTACAGATCTTAACCAGCACAGGAATGCAGTACTTGGTTTATGGGGGAGCCACTGCGCATGACAAACTCCGCTTACAAAGGACTTTCAGAACAGCAGAGAGAATTATAGGTTCCCCCTGCCTAAAATCCAGGATCTTTATGATAAGAGTATTCGATCCCACGCATTGAAAATTTCATCCGATCCCTCTCACCCGGGACACTCCTCATTCCAACTACTCCCTTCAGGACGTCGCTTCAGAGTCCCCAAATGCAGCACCAACCGCCATATGAACAGCTTCTATCCACTCTCTGTTCAACAATTAAATCGTCATGTGTAGACTATATACTGTATCTGTCTTGTTAGATGTTACTTGTTGTATCTGTTATATATTATGTTGCCTCTTTGCCACAAGGAATTCCTTGTATATATGTAATATGTACTTGGCGATAATAAATTTGATTTGATTGATTTGATTTGATTGATGCTGGCTTTACTAGTTCTCTAGTAGCACATCAAATACAGAAATAAGACTTGTCTTTAAAGGGGCTTTCCCAGAATTACAGAGCCCTGTCTTAATTAGAGCGCATGGTAGATTCATTATCTATAGGACTGCCAGTAATAGCTGGGTGCTATGTTTTGCTTTTTCCAGCTGTTGGACCCCCAGCTGTTATAAGATAAGTTATGTTTTCATAAATGTATATGTTAAAATATGCTGTTCCCATGTTGATGTCTCTTTCATGAACATTGCACATTACGTAATAATGTAATAATAGCAGAAACTATGTATTTCATGGAGAACATTTTTTTTCAAATGCTTGACATGGGTTTTGCTGATGAACCCCCTAGGCAATCAGGTGCTATCCCTGATGGACGTTGTAGCTGGTCACATATTTCTCCTGCATCAGTCACAATGCAGTATTAAATGTTGATGACACGCAATTATACACTTCTTCCCCTGACATCACCCCCCACCCGAATACAAAATACCAAGGATTGTTTGTCCACTGTCTCTAGCATCATGTCCTCCCTCTATCTGAAACGGAATCTCTCCAAAACTGAATTTCTTGTGTTTCTCCCCTCTACTAACCTAACTCTACCTGACACTGAAATTACCTTGGAGGATTCAACCATAACTCCCCCCCCCCCCAAGCAGCACACCCACTTTCTTGGGGTTATATTTGACACACAACTTTCCTTTGTTTCCTATATTATTATTATTTATTGTTATAGCGCCATTTATTCCATGGCGCTTTACATGTAAGGAGGGGTATACATAATAAAAACAAGTACAATAATCTTAAACAATACAAGTCATAACTGGTACAGGAGGAGAGAGGACCCTGCCCGCGAGGGCTCACAATCTACAAGATATATATCCGATCACTCACTCGCTCATGGAATTTCCATCTTAAAAACATCTCCAGAATCCAACCTTTTCTATCCTTTGAAACTGTTAAAACTCTTACTGTCGCTTGTATTCTTTCTCATCTGGACTACTGTAACTCTCTATTGATTAGCCTCCCTCTAAGTGAGCTTTCGTCCCTCCAATCTGTCCTGAATCCAGCAGCCAGGGTCATATTTATGTCCAGCCGCTTCACCGATGCTTCCACCTGGTGCCAGTCATTACACTGGTTGCTCATTCACTACAGAATCTATATAATTATTGTCAGGATTCTAATGTCAGGACCCTGTCAGCGTCGGCAAACTGCCACGCAGAGCAGGGTGACTTACCCACACTATGGGAGAGCGCGGGGTTCAATACTGTAGTGATGGTTCAAGCAGACAGGACCTGCGGCACTGAAAATAGTAAGGAGTCCCAGGACCTACGATCATGTGACTGCAGGGGGCGGGGCTTAGCGTCCTACTGCTGCAGATGATGTAATGTACCTACTGCAGGGAAAACTAGTAGAGGAGAGGAAAACGCGGGTCAGACAAGTGAGGGTTCGTACACGGAGAGGGCTGTGCGGTACCAGAGGGACGAGCAGAGAATAGTCAAGTCACAGGCAGAGAGTCATACACAGAGAGGTAGCGCAGTACAAGAGGGACAGGCAGAACTCATAACAGGGACAGAACCGGATCAAAAAGACAAACAAGCAACAAGTTATCAGGCACAAGGCACACATACGCACGAGGTCAACTAACTCAGCCGAGGGCAGGAGCATAACTGACACCGGACCTAGGTCAAGTGAGCATTAAATAGCCGTCCTCTGCCAGAGAGAGGCAGAAACAATTAACCCCTCTCTGACCAGGACGGGCAAAAGACAAACCCCATCCTGGATCATGACAATTACCTTGTAATGTCTTCACATCCTGTTAAGTCCAGATGTGTCCGGATCCCAGAATTCCAAGCAGCGGAAGTTCAACGACCGCCATAATGGGACACCCAAGTGATGGGTGTCTCAATAAGGAAACTGCTGGTGGTACCAGCCGACAATACTGACATTACAGCAGGGGATCACAAAGTATTCATTTTGAGAGGTAAAATATTTCACTGACTCTTTTTAAACAATATTTTACCTCACAAAATGTATCCTCTGTGATCTCCTGCTGTAATGTCAGTATTGTCTTTTGCTTCCTCCCCTGCCCATGAGCTGATGAGCTGTGGTATGTTCTGTACACGGTCAGACACAGACAATGAGGGGAGAAGACAGCAGATGGGGAGAGAGAAAACGCGCAGGGCTGAGAGAGACAGAGCACAGGGGGAGACAGGTCAAACGGGACAGCACAGGAAGGAGACAGCAGATAAGGGGGATAGCACATGGGGTAGACAGGTCAAAGAAGAGAGCACAGACGGGAGAAGTCAGCACATGGGGAAAGAGAGTGGATAGGTGGGTGAGCACATGGGTGGGAGAGATTCTCAACGCTGCGAAGCCTGCCCCATCGTGACATTATCGCCCTCCCGATGCGATAGCATCGGGCCTCCATCTAGTACAATATAAACTCATATCTCTCACCCACAAAATCCTACACAGTTCCGCTCCAATATTTCCTCCCTCATCTCTGTCTATCGTCCTACACGTGCCCTCCATTCTGAAACTGACCTAAGACTAACATCCTCCATAATCCGAACCTCTTCTTCGATGCTGTGACAGTTCTCTGGAATGCACTACCCCCAAATGATCCGACTATTACCTAGCCCCCTCATTTTTAAGCGTGATTTAAAAACACATCTCTTTAACCCCTTCACCCCCAAGGGTGGTTTGCACGTTCATGACCGGGCCAATTTTTACAATTCTGACCACTGTACCTTTATGAGGTCATAACTCTGGAACGCTTCCATGGATCGCGGTGATTCTGACATTGTTTTCTCGTGACATATTGTACTTCATGTTAGTGGTAAAATTTCATTCAAATAACTTGCGTTTATTTGTGAGAAAAACGGAAATTTGGCGAAAATTTTGAAAATTTCGCAATTTTCCAACTTTGAATTTTTTTGCCCTTAAATCACAGAGATACGGCACACAAAAAACTTGATAACTAGCATTTCCCACATGTTTACTTTACATCAGCACAATTTTGGAACCAAAATTTTTTTTTGTTAGGAAGTTATAAGGGTTAAAAGTTGACCAGCGATTTCTCATTTTTACAACACCATTTTATTTTTAGGACCACATCACATTTGAAGCCACTTTGAGGGGTCTATATGATAGAAAGTACCCAAAAGTGACACCATTCTAAAAACTGCACCCCTTAAGGTGCTCAAAACCACATTCAAGAAGTTTATTAACCCTTTAGGTGCGTCACAGGAATTTTTTTGAATATTTAAAAAAAATGAACATCTAACTTTTTTTCATAAAAAAAATACTTCAGGTTCAATTTTTTTTATTTTACCAAGGGTAACAGGAGAAATTGAACTGCAAAAGTTATTGTGCAATTTGTCCTGAGCACGCAGATACCTGATATGTGGGGGGGAACGACTGTTTCGGCGCATGGCAGAGCTCAGAATGGAAGGAGCGCCGTTTGACTTTTTCAATGCAAAATTGGCTGGAATTCAGATTGGACGCTATGTCACGTTTGGAGAGTCCCTGATGTACCTAAACAGTGGAAACCCCCTACAAGTGACCCCATTTTGGAAACTAGACCCCCTAAGGAACTTATCTAGATGTGTGATGAGAACTTTGAACCCCCATGGGCTTCACAGAAGTTTATAACATAAAGCCATACAATTAAAAAATCATATTTTTTCCACAAAAATGATCTTTTCACCCTCAATTCTTATTTTTCCAAGGGTAACAGGACCCTAAAAGTTATTGTGCAATTTGTCCTGAGTACGCTGATACCCCACATGTGGGGGTAAACCACTATTTGGGCGCATGGCAGAGCTCGGAAGGGAAGCAGCGCCATTTGACGTTTTTGGCTGGAATTGAGATCGGACACCATGTCGCGTTTGGAAAACTCCTGATGTACCAAAACAGTGGAACCCCCCCACAAATGACACCATTTTGGAAACTAGACCCCCTAAGGAACTTATCTAGATATGTGGTGAGCACTTTGACCCCCCCAGTGCTTCACAGAAGTTTACAACGCCCGGGCGTGAAAATAAAAAATTCGTATTTTTTCCACAAACATGATCTTTTAGTCACCATTTTTTTATTTTCCCAAGGGTACCAGGAGAAATTGGACCCCAAAAGTTGTTGTCCAATTTGTCCTGAGTATGCTGATACCCCATTTGTGGGAGAAAACTACTGTATGGGCACACGTCGGGGCTCGGAAGGGAAGTAGTGACGTTTTGAAATGCAGACTTTGATGGAATGGTCTGCGGGTGTCATGTTGCCTTTGGAGAGCCCCTAATGTACCTAAACAGTGGAAACCCCCCACAAATGACACCATTTTGTAAACTAGACCCCCCAAGGAACTTATCTAGATGTGTGGTGAGCACTTTGAACCCCCCAGTGCTTCACAGAAGTTTACAACGCCCGGGCGTGAAAATAAAAAATTCGTATTTTTTCCACAAACATGATCTTTTAGTCACCATTTTTTTATTTTCCCAAGGGTACCAGGAGAAATTGGACCCCAAAAGTTGTTGTCCAATTTGTCCTGAGTATGCTGATACCCCAAATGTGGGAGAAAACTACTGTATGGGCACACGTCGGGGCTCGGAAGGGAAGTAGTGACGTTTTGGAATGCAGACTTTGATGGAATGGTCTGCGGGTGTCATGTTGCCTTTGGAGAGCCCCTAAATGTACCTAAACAGTGGAAACCCCCACAAGTGACCCCATTTTGGAAACGAGACCCCCTAAGGAACTTATCTAGATGTGTGGTGAGCGCTTTGAACCCCCAAGGGCTTCACAGAAGTTTATAATGCCCGGGCATGAAAATAAAAAAATCGTATTTTTTTCCACAAACATGATCAATTAGTCCCCAATTTTTTCATTTTCCCAAGGGTAACAGGAGAAATTGGACCCCCAAAAGTTGTTGTCCAATTTGTCCTGAGTATACTGACACCCCATATGTGGGAGAAAACTACTGTATGGACACACGTCGGGGCTCGGAAGGGAAGTAGTGACGTTTTGGAATGCAGACTTTGATGGAATGGTCTGCGGGTGTCATGTGCGTTTGGAGAGCCCCTGATGTACCTAAACTATTGAAACTCCCCACAAGTGACCCCATTTTGGACACTAGACCCCCCACGGAACTTATCTAGATGTGTGGTGAGCACTTTGAACCCCCAAGTGCTTCACAGAAGTTTATAACACTCGGACGTGAAAATAAAAAAATCATTTTTTTCCACAAAAATGATATTTTTGCCCCCAATTTTTTATTTTCCTAAGGGTAACAGGAGAAATTGGACCCCAAAAATTGTTTTGCAATTTGTCCTGAGTAGGCTGATACCCTACATGTGGGGGTAAAACACTGTTTGGGCGCATAGCAGAGCTTGGAAGGGAAGGAGCACCATTTGACTTTTTCAACTCAGAATTGGCTGGAATTGAGATCAGACGCCATGTTGCATTTGGAGAGCCCCTGATGTGCCCAAACAGTGGAAACCCCCAATTCTAACTTCAACCCGAACCCCAACACGCCCCTAACCCTAACCCTATCCCTAACCCTAACCCTAGCCCTAGCCCTAACCCTAACCCTAGCCCAACACACCCCTAGCCCTAACCCTAACGGAAAAATGGAAATAAATACATTTTTTTTATTTTATTATTTTTCCCTAACTAAGGGGGTGATAACGGGGGGTTTGATTTACTATTTATGGCGGTTTTTATGTTTGGTAGCTGTCGCACGCTAAAAGACGCTTTTTATTGTAAAAATAGTTTTTGCATCACCACATATTGAGAGCTATAATTTTTCCGTATTTTGACCCACCGAGTCATGTGAGGTCTTATTTTTTGTGGGACGAGTTGACGTTTTTATTGGTACCATTTTCGGGCACGTGGAATTTTTTGATCGCTTTTTATTCCGATTTTTGGGACGCAGAATGAACAAAAACCAGCGTTTCATGAATTTCTTTTGGGGGGGGTGCGTTTACACCGTTCCGCGTGCGGTAAAATTGATAAAGCAGTTTTATTCTTTGGGTCAGTACGGTTACAGCGATACCTCATTTAGGTCGTTTTTTTATGTTTTTGTCGGTTTTATGCAATGAAAACTATTTTATATAAAAAATAATTATTTTTGCATCGCTTTATTCAGCGAGCTATAACTTTTTTATTTTTTCGCTGATGATGCTGTGTGGTGGCTCGTTTTTTGCGGGACAAGATGACGTTTTCAGCGGTACCATGGATATTTATATGTGTCTTTTTGATCGCGCGTTATTACACTTTTTGTTTGGCAGTATGATAATAAATCATTATTTTTTGCTTCATTTTTTATTTTTATTTTTTAAGGGGTTCGCTAAAGGGGTTAACTAATGGGACAGTTTTATAGGGCGGGCCGTTACGGACGCGGCGATACCTAATATGTGTACTTTTATTGTTTTTTTTTTTATTATTTCCCAAAAATGGATTTATTGGGGGAATATTTTTTTTTTTTTCTAATATATTTGGCGATTTTTTTTTTTAATTATTTTTACACTTTTTTTTTTTTTTTTTTTTTCCTTTATTAAATAGTCCCAGGTGGGACATCACTGTCCTGTGACAGATCGCTGATCTGTCACATCACAGATCACTGTGACAGATCAGCGATCTGACACAGGCACTGCAGAAGGCTTCCTCATGCCTGCGCTTTGCAGGCACTGAAGAAGCCAGCTTCCTCAGGCCCCCCGAAGGCCCCCGTCGCCATCTTGGATTCGGGGGCCTGGAGGAAAGGAGCCCCCCGCAGCAGCGCTGCACATTGCGCTGCCGTGGGGGGCTCAGGGAAGCACGGAGGGAGCCCCCTCCCTGCCGATGCTTCCCTTTAACCCCCGGTACACCGCGATCGTGTTTGATCGCGGTGTGCAAGGGGTTAACGTGTCGAGGGCGGTCCGTGACCGCCCCTGACACATTGTGCCGGGTGTCAGCTGTGATAATCAGCTGACACCCGGCCGCGATCAGCGGCGCTCACCACGTGGGCGCCGCTGATCGCGGTAGACGTACTATCCCGTCCACGGTCATACGGGCCCGGGTACCGTGGACGGGATAGTACGTCGGATGTCAGGAAGGGGTTAAAGAAGCCTACCATCTCAACTCACTAACCTTCCTCTCCCCTATTCCCTCCTTCTAAATATTATTCAGAACCTGCTCCCTCCTATTCATCTGTCTCCACAGCTGCCATGCACATGACCACTATACCTGAAAATTGCACTTAAACACAATGGCTGATGAACGGATCATGCAGTTTTATATGAAAATCCCAATTTATTACAATTGCTGAATCTGAAATAACATTTGTTTATAGACTGTAAGCTTGCGAGCACAGCCCTCACTCCTAATGTAACTGTTTACACTGTCCTACCTTGTATTGAATTTATTATCTGTATATGTCACCGCTTACCGTATATACTCGAGTATAAGTCGATCCGAGTATAAGTCGACCCCCCTAATTTTGCCTCAAAAACCTAGGAAAACTTATTGACTCGAGTATAAGTCTAGGGTGGGAATTGCCGAAGATACTGGTGAGTAATGGTGGCCCAAATACCGTAATGCTGCACAACAGGTATGCCCCCATAAACGCTGCACAGTGAGTAATGGTGGCCCAAATACCGTAATGCTGCAGAACATATGCCCCCATAAATGCTGCACAGTGAGTAATGGTGGCCCAAATACCGTAATGCTGCACAACAGGTATGCCCCATAAATGCTGCACAGTGCATGATTTATTGGCCAAGTGATAGGATTACCGGTACCGGTAATCCTATCATGTTGCTGCTGCCCCTGCTGGAATTTAAAAAAAAAAAAAAAAAAACACTATATACTCACCTCCGTTGCTGACAGCTGCTCCTGAGTGTTACCGGCTCTTCAGTGACTCAGGCAGAGGGCGCGTGCTATCCACGTCATCGCGCCCCCTGCACGTCACTGCCGGAGGACGGGAGAGAGCGGCGCGCTCGGAGAGAGTGGCGCGCTGGGAGAGAGCGGCGCGCTGGGAGAGAGCGGCGCGCTGGGAGAGAGCGGCGCGCTGGGACTTGTAACGCCGCCGCCGCCACCGCCGCCGCTGGGACACTGACAGGCTGCAGGGGACCGCAGACACATACCGGGGAACGCGGAGACGACGGGGACCAGGTAAGTTTGAACCGTGACCCGAATATAAGTCGAGGGGGGTCTTTTTCAGCCCAAAAAGGGGGCTGAAAAACTCGACTTATATTCGAGTATATACGGTAATTATAAAGTGCTGCGGAATATGTTCGTGCAAAATAAATAAAATAATTATTTTTATTATTATAAATGCCAGAAAATCAAATGAGTAGTTTTCTGTTTAATCATATCTTTTATGAGATTTCATAATACAAACTGCATACATAATTACAAAAATTTCTGAGACTAGATGAGGCTGGTATACTTATTTTGAAAATATATTTCAGAATAACTATATAATCCTTTTAGAAGATTTCTACTCAATTTCTCTTCACCTAGCCTGATTGTCCCTCCTCCCTGCTACTCACACTGCTCAGTACACTCTGCAGCTGTCCTTCAGGCTAAGTGTTAGGAAATTTAATTCACTCTTTAGCTGGACTCATAAAATGCTCATTTTAAAGTTTAGATTTTGCAGTAATTCTGATATGGATTTTGAATGTAAATACACAACACACATCAGGTTTTGGGGGTTATATTTAAAAATGCATGTAGTTTATATTGTGAAATTTGGTAACAGATCCACTTTAATATTTTAACATGCCTGGCCAGAGAGAGTGGGCTCTGCTCTTACCTAGTGACTCCTGACTGGTTCACAGAGGAGAACTGCAAGCCTTAAGCTGGCAATACACACTAGATGGCTGTTGTCTGACCGATAGCCCTCTCCTCTACACAGTGGTCTTGTTCGGTCAAGCACTTCTGTGACTTTCTTTAGAAAGACGTGGGCTGACTTATCTCTTTGAGCACAATGCGATCGGCAGTGCAAAATTAGATAGGCAGAATCGACATCACACCGGACCCTCAGTCGGCGCCCCCATACACATTAGACCTTCAGCTGAACCCATCGATAGCGGCAGGTCCGGCCGAGAATCTAATATACATGGGGACGTTAAGACTAATCTCATCAATCATTTTTGGAAAATGGAAGTCACACTAAGACAAATCCTTTAAGTTTATCTAATAAATAAAGCTCAAGTGTGTGTACTGTATGTATGTATGTATGTCCGGGATTGGCATCCGCACCGTCACAGCTACAGCCACAAAATTTGGCACAGTCACACGTCTGGACCCCAAGAGCGTCCTAGGCTATGTTGTGAGGCGAAATTTTAACCCCACGCGTTCCAATTCACCAAACAATTTTGCCCCTATCTACATAATGGGGAAAAAGTGTGTGTGTGTGTGTCAAGCCCCGCCCCTCATTATGATGTCACAATGGTTGCCATGGCGACACTGATGTCATCATAGGTTGCAAGCTCCGCTGCTCATTATGATGTCATAATGGTTGACTACGGGATGGAGGATGTGTGATGGGTATATGGGCACTCGACTATGGGATGGAGGATAGGTATGTTGGGTATATGGGCACGGGACTATGGGATGGAGGATAATTATAATTTGTTACAACTATCCACAGTTAGTTACTATGCCCGGGCAGCGCCGGGCTCTTCAGCTAGTATTTTATATAATTCCATGTACATTGCCTAAAAGAATTGATGTATTTTTACTATTCACATGCCACCCTTCCAATTCCCACTTGGGATTATTTATGGAGCAGCACTTCATTTCATTTCAGAATGTGCACATTAGTTTACACATTAATGCAAAGAATCACCAACAATAAATGAGCACTTCAAATTCACAGTGATGAGATAGATCTGCTTATTATATTAAGATGTACGGTTTTGTAGATACTAATTTGATTAGTGCAGAGGAATAAAACGTCATTGACTCAGACAAATATAATACACTAATTAATTTGTTCTATAAGCAGAAAACTAATTGTGAGATATAGTTTGATCGGAAGCAGCAAACAATGCAATTCCCTGATACAATGTCACGCGAGCCTTGCATCGGCTCAATTTAATTGGGCAGGAGATTCCTAATGTTATAAAATTAATATACCAGTGAAGGAGCAAATCTTATTGTGTGTCATCGAAGTAAAAGATTTCATGGTCTGTTGAAATCCAACATGCCGGATTCTCTTTTCCTATTTGAAATCAGTATAAATAATAGAATCATGGCGGATTTTATGGGCAGTCCTACATCCTACATTATACTAAGTATACTAAGCACTAAGTCAGCTTTAATTAACTACCACCCTATACCCATGTATGATATAAAATAACTTGTAGCACTGTGGTTTATTAGCACATACTCATTTCAACTAAATTGGTGCCAAGTTGTAGATAAAGGCCTTTTTTTTACACTGGTCAATAATTGGTAGAATCTAGTGTTATCTGAGCATGCTCGGGTGTTATCCAAGTGTCTTGGGAGTGCTCGAGTAATGTATGTTCGAATCCCAGCGGCTACATGTTTAGTGGCTGTTAGGCAATCCCCGCTTGTGTTATAGATACAAACAGGCAATCTTCGCATGTGTGGCTCTTGTCTAAGAGCTGTGAATCATGCAACAGCGGGGACTCAAACATAATTGTTGAGCACACCCAAGATACTTGGATAACAACCAAGCATGCTCGAATAACACTATATCCGAGCACACTTGTTCATCACTAGTAGAATCTAATCAGATCATTGACCTGTGTAAACATGGCAGTGATCAGCCAATGAATGAGCAGAACACTCTGTCCTTTTTTGATCACATCATTTGTGCGGCTTAAAAAAAAAATCACTGCAGTCGGCATCACATTGCAAGTTGGAAGGGATATCCTGTTCCCAATAGGGGAATGAACAAACCCTATACAGTTTGCATCTTGATTAAATGCATACGGCCTGATTCAATAACATTTTTAAGCCAGTTGTCAAAAGCTGCTTAACGTTCATGCAACTCGAAGCTACGCTAAAATTTTGTGACTTTTTGGTCTGGAGTCAGATTTGTAGTGAGGCACGCAAAGAGGTGTACACCACTGGTCGGAAGATCCTGATTCATAAAGAAACACACCTCTTCATGAACCAGGAGCTCTTGACTTCAGCCCATCTCCCCATCAGGACTGGTGTGGACAATGGCGGTCTTGATGAATCAAACTCATAGTGTCTTCTGTATAGGTTAGTCGAAGAGCAATAATGCTCTGAGTTCTGGTAAAGGCAAGTCCTAATGCTACAGCTTACAAACACAATATGACTGTCCTTAATAATAGCAATATGGCTAGATGGTGATGGATCTGGGTAATCAAGTCTCAGAACCTAATAAATCCAGAAGCGATAGGACAGTGATGTGAAAGACGATTAAGTCCATATGATTTCCAAAAACTGAGGAGTATATTGTAAAGCCACATACTCTTACTGCTGCTGTGAAATAAAAAATAAAAGAAACCAAAAAAGATGCTCTGTTATCATAACCTAACTACACATTCAGATAATTGATTGGCGGATTAGTAAAAGCACGCATAATGAATTAAAGTGTCATTTTGTGGCAGTTTAAAATAATAAATGCTGAATCAGGCACTAATCTAATAGATGCCGGCAGCATTCATCTTACTGAGGGTAGAATAGATCACATTACCATTCTAATGTTCTGACAGTGCGGTCTATCTCTTTCCTTATCCAGTTATTTGGTTTCCTTTTACATTAATCTGCATTGCCCTAGAGCAGCTTAGTGGTACTGACTCACATATATGGACCACGCTCTGATTCACCAACGTGAAATGTCAGAGAAGTTTACAGAAAAGCTCCAAGCATTAATATTTGTCATGTAAATGGGATTTTCAATTGATAAAATGAATTCTGTATATAAAGCACAATTGTCCAATTTGCCATCAGAGGATGTATGACACAATTTTCTATCCATCTAATATCTATATACTGTATATTACATTTACCTCTCTGAAGTGCTTGTATGGTTACAAGTACCGCATTTTTTCAAAGGGAATTTCCACCGCTGATATCTTGAGATTGGCGAACTTTTCTTAATACAAGTATATTATTAAGTTGTGTATGCTGATGGGAAAATGACTAAGCATGCGCGTCCAGCAGCTCCCCATACTATGTAATAAATGCAATAGGCCTTCACTAGATTGTTATTTTTAAAAGCATATAATTGACAAATTGACACATACTATAATATTTTTAGTACATATGCAATGCATATTATATACCATTTGTTTTTTTATCATCTATGCAATGAATAGTTAAATGGAGTCTTTCGTCTGAGACATGTTGCCCAATCAACTCTGTTATTGCAGCCGGTTTACTACGAAATGCTGCATCATTACAGTGAAAACATACATTGCAAAGCCAGTTGGATTATGCGTCTTGGATGACTAGTCCAAAGCAGGTCTCCAGCGGAATCTCTCCGCCCCCACGCCCTTAGACTGACAAGTCCCTCCCGATATATGTATATAAGGGGAGACCTGTCAGTCTAAGTGAGTGGCAGGGAAAGAAGCTGCCAGAGACCTGCATCTTGGAACAGAGATGCGTTAGTCTCCAGACAGCTGCTCAAAATGTGACCTCTCTGTAGCGCTTCAAAGTAAAACATACACGTCTGCAATAGCAGAATCGGTATCTGATTGTGATGCTTGTTGCTCGGGCAGCATGAATCAGTTAATACGTCTTCCTTAAAGGTGGGACAACCCATGATACAAAGTCAGGAACCCAGTGTTAGAATTATTTTCCAAGTATCTGACAAAAATAAATTTTTTTCACAGGTTGTAATGTGGCGCCCCTGAGGCTCAGTCGCCACAGAGGTACTGCACCTTCTCCTAAGGTGTAGTGCCCCACCACCTAGGTAAGTTGGGAACTCCTTTCCACACTCCAACACCTGCACCCCACACACACAGGATAGTCCAGCGATGGACCACATTGCGGCTCCATGCTTAGAGGGTAGCAGAGCACCTTTCGTGGTTCCTTGCTTCGTAACACGAGATGTGCTGGGAGGTGGGTGGAGTTGATATAAAAGAGTGGGAAAGTTTAGAATTGGAGTTCAGCTCAGTCTGGAGGTCAGTCAGTCAGGAGAGTCTGAGGACGGATCCCTAGAAGAGGGAGAGAGGAAGGAGTGCTTCAGCTGCCTCAGTGACCTGAGCCAGCTGGCACGGGAAAGGAACAGAAGGAGAAAGACGTAGAACTGCAACCTAAGCTTCCATAAGAGAGAGAAAGAACAGCGCGGAACGAAGGAGTAGGAGAACAAAGAGGAGTTGTGGGTTGGAAGAGGAACCCTGTCTATATGTTCTCAGCGCAAGACCGGGGCCTGGTCCCCGAGGTTGTATGGACACTTATGGTTCTGCAGCAGACACCGGTGGAGTAGTTGGCTGTAAATGCACTACTCCCATCCAAGACTTGGGACACAACAGCAACTGAATAGAGAGCCAGGACTCCAGAGAAAGGAGTCCCCGAGAGAGGCTACAGCTGTCTGTCATACAACTAGAGTTGTTAGGAACATCTGACAGGAGGAACTTCAGAGTACCACGGTACAGGAGCTCTTCACATTACAAGGTGCAATAGAGGAGTCGTTCAGGAGAGGCACATGTTGGCGGGGTGTTGGAGAGCAGAATCCTGACTTGCCCGGGAGGTTGATTGAGTCTCTACCCCGGAGGACACGGCACGGAGGCAGGCACCAGTGTGTACAACGAACTGTGAGTAAAGCTTTCGAACTACAAGCCCTGGTGTCCTCCATTCATTTGTGAGCCAACCCCGTCAGCACAGCTACATCTGGGTACCAACATTCCTCACACCGCCTGCGCCTATACACTGCCCTGGGGTTACAGCTTCACCTGTGGGGAGCTACACCATCTATGCTGCAACACACCATCAGCCCCAGAGGATCTGCACGCAGCGTTGGCTTAACATCTTGCTTGCCAAACACCACAGGTGGCGTCACAAACTATTCCACTTCATTACTACATCCCCCATTACTTGGGCGCCCAGGGCCATGGACCGGGTCTCCGCCGCTGTGACACATCCCACTGACACCGGCCCGGTACCGAGTACCCCACAGCCCTCGGAGGGGGACCCAGTAACTTGTTACTAGAGATGAACGAATCTTTCGAAATTTGAATATGCTGACTATATTCCCCCCAAAATTCAGTTCATGGCAAATAAATTTGCACAAATCTCAATTTTAGAAAGCTTGTAATTGCTCTGATAATATACATACATGAGGGAGAGGAAAGAAAGAGCACTTTCCTGACCATAAGAACTTACATTTTACAGCTGAGATAGCGAGGACTCCACTGATTTTAAGATCTTACACTCTACAATAGAGAAAGAGAGAAGACCTCGCTTACCATACAAGATTAAATTCTACAGGAGAGTGGACTCTACTGATCATAAGAACTTACACTATAAAGCAAAAGATAGGACCCCACTAACCATAAGAGCTTACACTCTACAGGAGAGAGAGGACCTTGCTGACCATAAGAGCTTACACTCTACAGGAGAGAGAGGACCCTGCTAACCATAAAAACTTATAGTTTATTTACTTGGTCAGTACATATACATTAAGCTACACATGCAAGGCACAAATTATATCTGACGATCTATTTATCTGACGATCTATCTATCTATCTATCTACCTATCTATCCCATATCTATCTATCTATCTATCTACCTATCTATCCCATATCTATCTATCTATCTATCTATCTGATATCATTGCACATTTTTAACACATAAAAATCAACAATTTCTTCAATGCATTTTATTCTGGTACGTGTAACATGGTAAGTAGCACACGGATGGCAAACAGATGTCACATGGATGTCATTCGTGTGCTGAACATATTTACACGGACCCCTGGACTTATGTTGGCCCTTGTCATCCATGCTGCCAGCTAAAAATGGACAAGTCTACATGTGGGTCACATGGACACATGGTCTGGGGGAAAACACGGACGTGGTAGAAGCACCATAGATTATTATGGGTATGTGTAGATATGTGTCTCTGGTACATGTAAAGAAGGATGCCACATGAACCGGAGAAACGTACATGTGAAGGGAGCCTAAAGGAGAGAGACACTTACCTAGTGACTCTGAAGATGTAAAACGACTCTGCTGTACAAACTCTGCTTAGGCCTGTTTCACACTTCCGTTTTTGACCATCAGTCAAAATCCGCCGCTTTTGCAAAAAAACGGATCCACCATTTTTTTTGGCGGATCCGTTTTTTTCCCCATTGATTTGCATTACCGGCGGATCTTGACGGATGGTCATCCGCTGGATCCTTTTTTTGCGGATCCGTCAATATTTTTGCGTCCGCCGAGATGCCTGGACGGACCATGTAACGTTTTTTGTGCTGCAGGATCCGCGTTTTTATAGTGCGCATGCCCGGAGGAATGAAGTCAGGCGGAAATTTAACCCTAAAATCATTTCTGGTGGACAGAAAAAATTCTCTCTCTCTCCCCTTCCCGGGCAGCGGTTCCTTTAAAATTCTTCATTCAGCGGATCCGTCAAAAAACTGGTCCGGTGGCATCCGTTCACATCAGTTAACAACGATCCGCTTTCCGCCATTTTGGCGGATTTTAACTGACACAAGAAAACTGATGTGTGAAACAGGCCTTAGCTGAGAACTGCTGATCTGTGATGGCCGAGGTACTGACCAAGTTATGATAATACTAAAGATATCATAGCTGCAGGACATTATGGGGATGCCGACACAGCAACGCAAAATTACGTTAGCCTACTCTCTGATGCTTCAGCAGTGCTGGAAATTGTGTCCAGCAAGTTTAATTTTTTTTTTCAGATCCAGGATTCGAGTTTAAAAATGTTTGCATTTATGTGAAATTGTGAATTTCAAACTCGATCCTCTGCGGATTGATCCACTCATCTTTACTGGTTACTATGGAACACCCAGCAATCTATGGAAATGGTGAGAACAGCCATGATAAGGGCACCATCCTGCTGTATGATAATATTATGACTAAGTCTATTCTATGATTCTATTTTATGTGCACTCTACTTGGCTAAATAAGAATGGCAGACCCAGACAGACGTAAATTAATTAAATGTCAAATGTTATTTCCATCCTTTTGCTTATTTATAAAATATGGCGTATTTGTTATCGGGTAGGGGGGGTAACACCAGCTTTCTAATCTTCTCTAATAAATTGAAACATTATTCTATTTCTACTTATTCTCTTTTATTTTGACTAACTTTTATATTACTGCTGTCAGATGGCTGTGATCGGTGTGAAGGCTTTTTATTATGCAGCTGTGTTATTACTTTTAATTTAGTCAAAATTACTAGACCAAATGATGTGTGGGATTCAGCGATAAGGTCCCCAAGGAACCATTTGTCTTAGTTTAGTTTATTTTATCTTATTGGACAAGCCTAGAGGAAGATAAATCTATACGAGCTATTGTGGTTTTTCCTATGGAACTCTGCAATTGTATACTTCAATAAGACTGCATAACAAAACTAATGCAATTCATATATCATCTTTTTATTAAAAATAAACCTAAAGTGGTTATACTTGCTTGTTTCTAATTCTTTAGTTGCTGATATTTTTTTGCACTATACTCCAAAGAAAAATGACATGTTGGTGTATTCCTAACCACTACTTTAACTATAGTATGATATCAGAAGAATAATGCAGCTCTTCTAAATATTTATTGCATCAGTGACATGTTTCCAAGCTTACGTAATCTATTTCCTGATATTTGGCACTCTCTGCTCCTTAGAAAACAAGAGGTAGAACCCAAGTGGGCTGCACAATTTACAGGTGCTTCTTACAAAATAAGAATATCATCAAAAAGTTAATTTTGCTCAGTTCAATACAAAAAGTGAATCACTTATATAGATTCATTACAAAGAGAGTGATCTATTTCAAGTGTATATTTCTGTTAATGTTGATGATTATGGCTAACAGCCAATGAAAACCCAAAAGTCGTTATCTCAGTAAATTAGAATAATTAACAAAAAACACCTGCAAAGGCTTCCTAAGCGTTTAAAAAGGCTCCTTAGTCTGTTTCAGTAGGCTCCACAATCATGGGGAAGACTGCTGACTTGACAGATGTCCAGAAGGCAGTCATTGACACATTCCACATGGAGGATAAGCCACAAAAGGTCATTGCTAAAGAAGCTGACTGCTCACAGTGTTGTATCAAAGCATATTAATGGAAAGTTGAGTTGAAGGAAAAAGTTTGGTAGAAAAAGGTGCACAAGTAACAGGGATAACCAAAGCCTTCAAAGGATTGTTAAGAAAAGGCCATTAAAAAATTTGGGGTAGATTTACAAGGAGTGGACTGGTGCTGGAGTTATTGCTTCAAGAACCACTACACATAGACGTATCCAGGAAATGGGCTACAAGCATCGCATTCCTTGTGACAAGCCACTCATGACCGATAGACAATGCCTGAAGTGTCTTACCTGGGCCAAGGAGAAAAAGAACTGGACTGTTGCTCAGTGGCCCTAGGTATTGTTTTAAGATGAAAGATAATTTTGCATTTAATTTGGAAATCAAGGTACCAGAGTCTGGAGGAAGAGTGGAGAGGCACATAATCCAAGCTGCTTGTGGTCCAGTGTGAAGTTCCCAAAATCAGTGATGGTTTCAGGAGCTATGTCATATTCTGGTGTAGGTCCACTGTGTTTTATCAAGACCAAAGTCAGCGCAGCTATCTACCAGGAATTTTAGAGCACCTCATGCTTCCCTCTGCTGACAAGCTTTTTGAAGATGGAAATTTCATTCACCAAGAGAACATGGCACCTGTCCACACTACCAAAAGTACCAATTCCTGGTTTAAAAAGAACAGCATCATTGTGCTTGATTGGCCAGCATCTCGCCCGACCTTAATCCTGTAAGGAGGAAGACCGAACTGCGGATACCTGTTCTGTGCCGGGTTCGGAACTGTCACGGCTGTCTCCTCTGTTGTCTAGGGGAAAGCATAAGGGACCGAACAAACATTTGCACCCAGAAGTAGGGAATGTGGCTAAGGCGCTGCAGCGACAGCACGCGCGGTTTTGCGGGAACAGACAGTGCACGGCAGGGAGAGAAGTGTGTGCCGTCCCTGGAGTACCGTTACTGTGCAGGCCCGTGACCTCCGCATCCTCCAGCAGAGACAAGAGAGAGACATGCAGTGTGTCCAGTGGTAATCAGCAGACAAGGTGATATCCGCTGCGAGTTCAAGAGTACAGCGCACACTCCACCTAAGAGAGACCGGATGCGGGACAGACGTTTGCACCCACACTTGCCAATATACTGTACATTTGCCAGGCTACATTAGACCTGGATAGTGCTGTTACCTGTCCAATCTCGGACACATAAATTAATGGACTAGGGGCTCAGCGGAAGGTACCAGAGACCGACCACTACCGCCAGAACACGAATCATCGTTTTCCCGCAGGACTCATCAGACCAGCATCACGCCCGCCATTTTTGGCGCCATCGTCTGTTCAGCAGCATCCACAGCCTGAGAAACGACTGACAGGATATGTTAACTTAAACGAACTGCCGTTACTGAATCCCTTGTTCTTCAACACTGCATATTCTTTTGCCTTTGAACTGTCTATTCTACCACTGAACTGCTTATTTCCCCATTTAACAGTTTACCTCCCTGCGTGGAGTATCCCTCTGTTACAGTAAAGTTATTAACTCTTGCTCTGCCTTCTGTCTGTCACTGCATCCCGCAACTTGCTCAAAACCCCACAGAGAAACTATGGGATATTGTCAAGAGGAAGATGAGAGACACCATAACTAACATTGCAGATGAGCTGAAGGCTGCTATCAAAGCAACCTGGGCATCCATAACACCTCAGCAGTGCCACAGACTGAACGCCTTCATGCCACGCCGCATTGATGTAGTAACTGATACAAAAGGAGCCCTCACCAAGTATTGGGTGCATTTACTGTGCATTTACATTTCAGTAGGCCAACATTTTAAAACCATTTGTCAAGCTGGTGTTATAAAGTATTCTAATTTACTGAGATAATGACTTTTGGGCTTTCATTGGCTGTAAGCCATAATCATCAACATTAACTGAAATAAATACTTGAAATAGATCACTCTGTTTGTAATGACTCTATATAATATAGGAGTTTCACTTTTTGCATTGTAGAACTGAAATAAGTTAACTTTTTGATGATGTTCTAATGCTGTGAGAAGCACCTGTACCTGTTGCACTTCCTATTCCACAATTTTTGTGTTCTTTTTGTTGTGGGCATCTTGTTTTGCTTGTGAACACTGCAGCCAATTGCTGTTCATTGGTCACTGCCAGTGATTGTCTACAGTGCTCACATGGTAGTTATTTTTGAAAAAATAAGCAACAAGCACGAAGACCAACATGGGACCCAAGAAGCCCGAGCAGAACTCTGAGAGGAAGGATCATGAGTGAGTATACAATTTTTTTTATTTTACACCATATTTCTTAATCTTTCCAAAACCCAGGGGTGGATACCTCGTTTATGGGAATGTATCAACAGAAAGTTAGCTAATGATCAAATTCAATTATTTTTAAGTGTATTCTATATTTTAACTTTTTTTTGTCATTTTTCATATTATAATAGGCATTAAAAAAATTGAAATGTTCACAGTGGTCTCTGGGGCTATTCTACACTTGTATGGCTAGTCATTTCATGAAATCCACATGTACATTTGCAGAAATAGACTGACTCAGACCCTATCTTTTGTATTGAAGGATCTAATGAGCAGCTTCAAAGGTCATTGTCAAGGGAGGAAGTGCAAAAAGAGCTGTTACATCACAATAGGTGGTGTAACAGCTCCTCTTGCACTTCCTCACTTCACAATGGTGCATCCTGTGTTATCAGCTGTGTGCTACATGTCTTTGTAATCCTGTCTGTGATGATAATGAGTCTTCTGAAAAGTCTTCTGTAAGGAACAGAAGATGTCATTCTAAATTGACCTCATTGGTCAGGGTCAAAATTGCAAGATTTCAATTTTTTTTAATACAAAATATAATATAAAAATAAATTAAAATGTATAAAAACCTGACTTAAATAGTGGATCATTTTCGGATGACACATTCCCTTAAAATGCATAATAAGATTTGGCATTTTTTTTCAAAATTATTCTATGCATTTTCAAGGTGTTAAACAGTGATAAAGTCCAGCATTGGTAATTCATTACATAATCCTGGCTCATGAAGGCTTCTCATCTTATAGGCCCATAAGTCAAAAATGATGTCATTAAATAATAAGATAAACTTTCAATGTTCTGACTTGAGGCTTAAGAAGTATGTTCCATGTGTATGTCATAGAGTGTATTAAAGTATAATGTGCTTAAGGCCAGAGGACCTGAAAGTATTTTGATTTACTCGTTTTCAGCTTTAAAACAGATGGAACAAATTTGCTTTTTCTGATGTAATTTCAGTGCAGGATACTATGGGACATAACCTTAGCATGACCTTGTATATCTGTGATCATTCTAACCAATCTGGGTTAACATACCAAAGCCAATAAATGCTATTTCCAATATTAACAAAGGCATTAATGATGTCATAACAAATCTTAAGAGGGTTGAGTTATGAGAGTCAAGTTTTCTTGAGTTACCATTTCCGATCATAAGATGTTTAAAATGCAGCTAGCAGTTTTTCTAGCATACGGTACTTTGCTCTTCACCTTCTATATTCACAGCACATAAATATTCTGCAACTCTGTCATGGGACATTTAACATGGGACATTGAGTATTCCTACATTTTGGCTTGTTTGAGCCTACGCAGACACAAATATTCGAAAAGTAATATGACAACATAAGCAATGTCACATAACATATCTGAAACACAATGAGACAGGAGAGGGTCATGTATTAAAAAATGTTTTAGGCCTCATTTACATGTCCTTTTTTTCCCAGCTGAAAAATTCACTGATTTTAATCAGTGTTTTTATCCGATTTTCATCTATTTTCAGTCTGTGTGTTTTCACTAGCAGTCTAGCCTCCATTTTTCTTGTATGCAAGAATAAATAAAGTTTATCAATTTTTGTCTTGTTCCCACTGACTTGATTGGGTGGGACCGCGAAATGGATCACAATTCTGCATATTTCAATTTTTTTTGGTGGATTATAATGAGTATGTGTTGTGTCAAAAATGTGGACATGTTTGTGAAAAACGAACGCGTGAACGAGGCCCGAAGTCATATACTGGACGCAATGACCCTTGAGGTCCCTTCCAACTCGAAGATTCTATGATATACTGTATGAAGGCTCTCTCAGAAGTTTGGGTAAAACACTATATTTCACTTCCGTTCAATCTCATCAGCTTGAGCTGACAATATAAGGCTATGTTCCCACGAGTTTTTTACTTTGTATATTTTCGAAAAATTGCAAATAACCTATTTTACTTAATGGGTACAGATAATGTGGAACATCAAAAAAATCACCAAAATCTCATAGTGGGAATGTAACTTAAAGCAAAGGAACACTTGGTTTTGTAAGTCATCAGGCCTTTTAATGTATTCTCTGTGGTACTGAGCCTCACAACCAACTGGTTCCCATGTAAAAAGTCTTGAGTCCCTCCATTATAATCCGCCTGCTGTATGAGAACACATGTATAACTCTCAGACAAACATCTCACTACTAACTATAGCTTTTTTTATAACGTACATTGGCTCGGACACTGAGGATTTTCTACTCTAAAGAAAGTCGCTGCACATGTTTTATGGCATTTGATAGATGTCTTATACTTAATTCAGTAAATAACCATTAAATCCCCTATTTAAAAATATATTGCCATGGAACAGTATAATCTTTGACAAAAAGAAGATATATGCAGATATAACATTCCTGATATTGAACGGATTGTCACCGATATGATAAACTAACTCCTTACTAATCTAGACCTGATGTGCATATTATAATGAAGAAACAAAGGAGTCAGACGAGGCATGGAAAGGTTTTTACTCATCACTGACAAAGATTCTTTTTTCTTAAAATGTTGCTATACAATAGCATTCTTTAATTTGTTTATGCAAAGTAGCTAACTAGTTTTAAATATTGGCTTCAAAGAACAAAATTAAAGGGAATTTGTCACCGAGTTTTTGCTACATCATCTAAGAGCAGCCTAATGTAGGGGGTGAGAACCTGATGTATCGACGTGTCACTTATTGGGCCGCTGGCTGAAGATTTGATAAAATCATTGTTTTATCTGAAGCAGATCTACCAGTTCTCTGAATGTTGAGTTCTGTATAACCCCACCCCTGTGTACACTGTGCATAGGCAGAAAGCTGCCAATCATTGGTGGTGGCGGGGTTACACAGAACTCATGAATATATGCTCATGTGATAATCTCCTGCTGATCATATGGAGAAAAATTGCAGAATTCATTATCCTGTTCTTTATTGGACACTCCCATTGTTATTTATGGGCGAGCAAAATTTTTTAAAAACTCACATCCCATACTACATTTCATCTTGTACATTTTAAAAAGTTGATGTATGAATGAGAATTCCACACAAATGTCACACGGACATAAAATATGGACACACAGATGGCACGCGGATGACAATTCTGGATGAAAATTGGACTATTTTTAATATGCTCATTTTACCCCAAACAGGCCTAAGAAAAACTGCTAAAAACAAAGAAAAAAATGAAGATAATATAAAACAGCATGGTGGACACCGGGTCTACGCGTTTCGAGACTTATGCGTAGACCCAGTGTCCACCATGCTATTTTATATTATCTTCATTTTTTTCTTTGCTTTTAGCCTCATCCAAATAAACGTGATGTTTTGTACATGAAAACATTTTTTTTCTGCGGTGTCTGGATTTTTCCACTATTTCTTCCATGGTTTCAGCTCAGGAGCCAGCTTGACGCTTCCATGCAGCGCGCCTTGCTCAATATATCTTGTACACTGGAGAGCTGATAAACTAAGAAAAGCTGCACCTAAGAGAAATTGTGTCTTGAAAGATAAAGCATCGCATTCCTAAGGTAGGAGTAGAGAGAGTAGTTAAAGTTACAGAGCTAAGAAATCATTCATAAATATCTGTGTATTATAAATCTGACTCCTTTCTCTTCGAAGTTCTCACCGCTTACACACAATTTTACATTTACGATTTCTGCCTAGCCATAGATCATGAAGTGATAATTTTTAGACTTGTTGTTTTTGGAGATTTGATTAAATGATCTCTTCTTCTAATCTGTGTTAGTACAATGAGTTCATAAAAAGTGAATGAGAAAAAGAAGGAATAAAGAATAAAATATAAAAATGCAGTTGTGTAATTGTGAGCCCTAGAGAGTCAGCTCTGCTGATAAATTAGACTGAGCGGTGAACCCTTAGCACAGGCCCGGATTGGCAATATAACCAACCGGGCATTTTCCCGCTGGGCCGCTGTCATGTGGGCCGCGGGCGGCAGCGCCCGAACATCTGGCCACTTGCCAGCCGCTGTGGCCACTGTTGCTCCTGCCGCCGGCCCTCTGCAGCACGGCGGTGATAGATTCAAGTTCCTCCCGCACTGAAGGGAGATAAGCCGCCACGCCCCCCCACGCACCCCATCCTCACCGTAGCATGAGACCCCCTCACCCCCGCAGCCACTCACAGCGTCGCACTCGCTTGCCTGCTCGCTCTGTTCGCAGGACCTGTGATGAGGTCACATGAGGGGAGGAGTCAGGGGGTCACATGATCAGGAGCCTTTGTCCAGACCCCCGATCATATCACCCCCTGACTCCGCCCCTCCTGTGACCTCATCACAGGTCCTGTGCGCTCAGCCTTGCCTCTACCGTCTGCAAGACTCTGCTTTGCTGTTGTCATGGTGCTGGTTGAGGTAAGTATGTGTGGGGTCAGGATTTACAGTGTGGATGTAGCAGAGCTGTGTGTGTACGAGGTGTACGGAGCGGAGCCGTGTGTGTACGAGGTGTACGGAGCGGAGCCGTGTGTGTACGAGGTGTACGGAGCGGAGCCGTGTGTGTACGAGGTGTACGGAGCGGAGCCGTGTGTGTACGAGGTGTACGGAGCGGAGCAGTGTGTGTACGAGGTGTACGGAGCGGAGCAGTGTGTGTGTACGAGGTGGAGCCGCGCGTGTATGAGGTGTACGGAGAGGAGCCGTGTGTACGAGGTGGACGGAGCGGAGCCGCGCGTGTACGAGGTGTACGGAGAGGAGCCACGCGTGTACGAGGTGTACGGAGAGGAGCCACGCGTGTACAAGGTGGACGGAGTGGAACCGTGTGTGTATGGAGTGGAGCCATATGTGTACGGGATGTACGGAGCGAAGCCAAGTGTGTACAAAGCATACAAAGCGGGCTTTTCCCACGGACACAGGAGTACATGGCGGAGCCCCGAGGAGCATTTTAAAACACACACATGACGTTCCACCTGAAGTGATGTGCTGGAAGCTGACCGGAAATGAGATAATTTCTTGAGAAGATTGTGACGGAACCAGGAATGCTTCAGATCCATCACCGTGTCCTCCTCCGACAGCGCAGACAGCAGGATCGCCTTGGAATCGGGGATGCCGGCCATGTGAGCGGATCATGATAGGTCCTGCACCGGGAGGCTCAGGTGGGCACTACAATGGGAGCCGGGCTACTATAGTATCTTTGTAGAATCTTTCTTTATTTCTTTTTCTTTCTTTCTCTGTTCTTTCATTCTCTCTCTGTTCTTTCTTTCTCTCTCTAATCTTTCTTTTTTCTCTCTCTGTTCTTTCTTCCCTTCTTTCTTTCTTTTTCCTCTCTTTCTCTCTGTTCTTTCTTTCTTTTCTTTACTTCTTTCTTTCTCTCTCTGTCTCTCTCTCTGTTCTTTCTTTCTTTCCCCTCTTTCTTTCTCTCTCTGTTCTTTCTCTGTCTCTCACTGTTCTTTCTTTGTCTCTCACTGTTCTTTCTTCTCTCTCTCTCTGTTTTCTCTCTTCCTTAGTGCCAGTCAGTGTGCCCATAATGCCAGCCACTGTGCCCTCAGTACCAGTCAGTGTGATCAGCAGTGCTAAATGGGTGCGATTAGGTGTGGACATGGGTGTGACTAGTTGTGAAATGGGTGTGGTTGGGCGTGGCCAAAATTAGCACGCGCCGCAGTCTTTGTCCGTCTTTCCCTTCTTCAAAAGTTGGGAGGTATGATAGGGGCGGCTGTGACCAGGGGGTCTGGTTGCCCAATAGAGAGCAGTTCTGCCAGGAATTCTGTAATCATGCATACAAAAGGGGACAGAGATTTGGGAGGAGTACTGTACCTAAAAGCAATAAATAGGACTGAGCTGAAATACTGGGCGCAGCTCTGACTACATGTTATATAGTCGTGTTAATCTCCTCTCACTTCTTGTGAACTACAACTGTACAAAGATATTATATAGTCACCATGTGACTAGTGGGCCTGTGTAACTTCAAATGCCAGGGCTGAATTTTAGTCCCAGTCCGGCCCTGCCTTAGCAGCCCAACGTTCACCACTGGAGAGAACATCAGTTAAGCCACTTAAATAGAACATTTTGTTTTAAGAGGAATTATTGTAAAGCCTTCAAAGAGTTTTAGTCATCAAGTTAGTCATTATGGTTATTATTTAGCCACTGGACTGTTGTCATAAAGGGAACTGAAACAAGGTTATTAAATGTGTTACTGAAGAGAAGACATAAAGCTGGCACAATCACATCGTCGGTTCTTATGAGCAACTTCAAAACCAGAGAGGTTGGATTGATTTGACATCTGCCATGTATGGAAGAAAAGAAAAAGGGTTCATCTTATCTGCGTACTGGTGTCACGATGTTCCCCCGAGATCTGTTCTATCAACATGTAAAAAACTCAACAGGGGCAGCGGGTGCTGACCAGGCACAGTGGGATACCAGGGTATCATTTGATTTTAGTTGTACTCACTTGTACTCCACAAAAGCAAATATTTATGCTCCTCATCTGGGTGGATTCATTTGTCTTAATTATTATAACATCATTGATCTGTCTGCTGACCTGAGGATCTGAATAAAATCAAATGCACTTCTACCAAATCATGAGGTGTTCTTAGAGGTGAACCTAGTATTAGTCAAAGTTCTAGGAGAGTTCTCTTTTATTCAATTGCATGAACATTTGACAGTTTAAATCGAACTTGTCAGCAGGATTTTGCTCAGTAAACTACAGGCATTGCCAGGTTGATGTTGTTACACTGTTCAAAATGATACCTGGGGTGAAGAAATCCATCTTGTGTAATCAGTGTTAGAAGTTTTCAGTTAATGAGATGCCCGTGCTCCAGGGTGGGACTGTAGGCAGTCTTACCTTCCTGCTCTAGGCCAGAGAAACCAAGAAAAGACCTGCCCACAGGCTGCTCCGAAGCACAAACATGTTCCTCATCGTAGAGATAGAAAGTTTGTGCTTCAGGGCGGCCTGTGGGCTGGTCTTTTCTTGGTTTCTCTGGCCTAGAGCAGGAAGGTAAGACTGCCTACAGTCCCACCCTGGAGCACGGGCATCTCATTAACTGAAAACATCTAACACTGATTACACAAGAACCACAAGAATGATTTCTTCACCCCAGGTATCAGTTTAATCAGTATAACAAAGCTAACTTGACAATATCTGTAGTTTACCTAGCAAAATCCTGCTGACAGGTTCGCTTTAACAAACAGCTTCACCAAGGTGCTGCATTATTATGGGGAAAAGACAAATGCTCAATTCATCAAGTGGTTGTAACCAGTTTTCCCTTTGAAATGTTGCAAAATTTTGTCACAGTGACATTTTTATGCCAGTACCAACTACCTTTACTAAAGTGGGTAGAGCTGATGTGAGATGGGGCTTGAAGAAGCTTGCATTTCTGGCAAGGTGTACATAAGTTGTGCCAAATTTATTAAAGATAATCTGTCAGCAGATTTTGTCTATATAATCTGAGGACTGTATGACGTAGCAGCTGAGACACTGAATTCAGTGATGTGTGATTTATCAGGTTATGTGCTGTTATTTACTTACAATGAAGATTTTATCACTAGGAAAGTATTATTGCTCTGACTACAGTGCACGTGAGCCCTGGTACATCCACTCCCATCCTCTGACAAGCAGCTCATTGTCTATTGACAATCTAAATAGAAAGCTGTGGTATGGATAGGGGCAGTGTTCTCAGCTCTGCTGCATTCTACATCTAAAACAATCACATTGTGTCACAACTGCTGAATTCAGTAAACTAAGTGATACATCACTGGAATCAGGGTCTTTTACAGAGATTTCCTACATTATGCTGTTCTCAGATGAGGTACCAAAAACCTGCTGACAGATGCCCTTTAAAAGATGAATTTGGTGCATCTATTGCCAGTGCTGCCTCCATTAAGACTGGCATACACAACATCAATCTTAATGAATTAGAATCAAAGTCCTTTTTAATACATAGACTGCTTATTGCTTTGGAAATACAATAGCTCAATGCTGTAATAGGAGCTCATCTATGGGGTCAGTCTAGTAGTTCTTCAAAAACATATGTTGGTGAAAGTAAGTTTGGCATGCTGTATTTCCCTATGTTCGATCTTTTGAACCAGTTTTTCCCCTCTACACAGTGAAATACACATGCATGAGCAGATTTTTACTATAAAAATGGTTGTACCGAGGATGGGAGCTCCACAGCTCCAGTTTAAATGGAGCAGTGGTCACAAGTGAACACTATTGCTCTATACAAATATTCAAGAAACTGATGAAGAAAGCAGAATAAAGTAGTCAACCATCTTTGTGTGTCCCATAGACTTTGAATAGGCTGCCCGCCTGCATCTTCACAACTTGCATATGACTCCCTGATACTCCAACTCTCACTCCGCATGCCTTTACAGGCGATATATAAGCTGTATGGTGCAGGTTCTACAGAACGAGAGGGATCTGGAAGGAGAATAACAAACCTACACACAGGTCATGATAAGCCTTGGTCGGGGGGATGACTTGCTTTAATAAGAAGTCACAGTGAGAAATAGTAAAAATCACACAATGTTACATATAGGGACATGGAGCTATACGAGCTTCTACCATTTCAGACAGAATGTATATTGAAATGCATTTTAATCTCTCTGTTGTAACCCTTTAAACAATAGATCATTTTTCTGATGGCACATTCCTTTTAATGTGTTAACTATATTAATTATATTAAATAAACATTTCAGCAGTCCACATTTTTAGATTAGTTCAGCCCATATTTTTTGTGATTTGTAAATACTTTTTCCTTTGTTTCTAACATCACTGAAACTAAAATATTCTCATACAAAACCCTGTTTTGCAACAGTTTAATACAAGATTATAAACAAAAAGTTTTCCCGTACTGTTGCTTGAGTTATAAGGTTCCTTCCCAAGGAATGCACAGATTACAATGGGCAGAGTTGTCGCAATGAACACTTTTACCTGTCACTTAGTGGCATACCGCATATGGCAGCAGGCCATGCAGCCGCTATGAGGCCAGTGAGCTGGGTGGCGTTGCCAGCACCTGCACTAGGCCCCTGCCAGTCATCGCACGTTCGACTGAATCGGCATCATTCTTCTTCGGCATCATGATCAGACGTTTCAATGCAGTGGGTGCGATGACATCACTACATGATGCCCACTGTGCTGAGATGTGCTGTGCTTCAGAACGCTCGCTGGAGAGACCACAGCAGCAGGGGAACGAAGAGGAGAGGTGAGTATTGTTTTTTTAATGTCAGTGAGTACATGATGGTGGCCTTAATACTGTATAGAGGACTATAGGGGGCGCATTGCACTATATGGAGGACTATGGAGTACTTTAATTTGTATGGAGGACTACTAGGTGCATTATACTATAAGTAGGACTATAGGGCGTGATTTATACAATATGGAGGACTATGGGGTGTGCATTAAACTATTTGAAGGGCTATGGGGGATGCATTATACTATATGGTGGACTATGACGGGTGCATTATACTATATGTAGCACTATGAGGTGCTTTATACTATATCAAGGACTATAAGGAGTGAATTATACTATATGGAGGACTATGGGGTGGCATTATACTAAATGGAGGACTATGGGGTGCATTATACTTTATGGAGGACTTGGGGAGTGCATTATACTATATAGAGGAGCATGGGGGGTGCATTATACTATATGGAAAACTATGGGGGTGCATCATATTATATATAGGACTATGTGTAGTGCATTATACTATATGGAGTACTATGCGTAGTGCAGTATACTATATGGAGAACTATGGAGTGCATTATACAATTTGGATTATTATGGGGTGCATTAAACTATATGGACGACTATGGGGTATATTACACTATATGGAAGGCATTATACTATATGGTGGACTATGGAGGATGAATTATACTATATGTAGGACTATGAGGTGAATTATACTATATCAAGGACTATAAGGAGTGAATTATACTATAGTATATGGAGGACTATGGGATCTGCATTATACCAAATGGAGGACTATGGGGTGCATTATACTTTATGGAAGCCTATGGGGAGTGCATTATAATATATAGAGGACTATGGGGGGTGCATTATACTATATGGAGAACTATGGGGGTGCATTATACTATATGGAGGACTATGGAGTGCATTACTGTATACAATATGGAGGATTATGGGGTGCATTATACTATATGGAGGACTATGGGGTACATTATGCTATATGGAAGGCAAATTGGGGCCCATTACACTTTATGGAGGGTGTGAGGTAGTGAGGGGGATCATATGTGAAGATGGAGTCTTATTAAACTCGCACGAGCGCCTTGTGTTCACAGCAGAATGCCTGTGAATCACAAGGCAAAATAAAAGAAAGAGTGGATTGGGTCCAAGTAGTGACTCAAGTCAGATTTTTAGGAAAATACGTCAAGGGATTTTGTTTTTAGAGGGATTTGCGGGTTTGCTAGTGTCCCTATCTCCACTCTGGGTTTTGGAATTGGCTCTGTGGTCACGATTCCATTTAAAGTCTGTCAGTTGTGTCTTGTGTGGGTTAGTTTGGAGTTTGCAAGTTGCAGAGCAGTAGGCTCTGTGCAACCCAGGTCTGTGTGGAGCTAACACAGAACCAGGGAGCTTAAGGCAGCTGACGTGCTCAAGAGACACGGCGATGCCATTGTCCACGGCAATGAGTTCTGAACATGGAATACATTTGTGGAAACCCGGCTGCGATCTGGAGGATATCACTCCTGTATGTGAGTCTGAAAATAAAAAACTGCTAATGTTGAACTTTCTATGGTTCCTGCCTATCTGTCGCACTGCACCAACCCCGCTGCACTACAAGGGCTATGAGAGGCCCATTATATTGCATGTAAAGCTAAGTGGGGGCAATTATAATACGTGGATGGCTATGTGGGGGCAATTATAATATTTGGAGGGCTACGTGGGAGTCTTTATACTTTATTGAGGGCTATGTCGGGACCATTATACTGTTTGGAGGGCTAGTGGGGGCCATTATACAGTGCGGTAAGGTGTGGGGCCATTATGCTGTATGTAGGCCAATTATACTGCATGGAGGACTGTGTGGGGGCCACAGTTAGGGGAACATGCTGTGTTGGGGGCCACCATACTTTGAAAGGTGAGTTGATGTGGGGTATAGTAGGGTCATCATACTCTGCATTTGAAGGGTACTGTGGAAGAATTCACTGTGTGAGTATCATAGTGTTTGTGGGGCACTTTTGCTTACTTCATACTTTATGGGTGCAATGAAAGGAGAATCAAGGGTTTCAGTAGGAGTAAAATACTTTGTAAAGGCTGCAAAGTTGTGAGATATGCTCTTTTATTACCCCACCAATTAGAAGTTCTGCTATTGCGCCCCATGAATTTTATGTACGCCCCTGTTGTCACTAGCTACCCTTTTTAAATAACTCAAAAGATCCAAAGATTCTCCTTGTAACTCAGGAGTGGATATATACAATTGGTGCAGCCTATCTAGCCACACAGGGGCCGAGGAGGTAAGAGGGCCACTTTTACCTCCAAAGCAGGATGAATTATGATAAGCTACTGGACAGCAAAGAGCCCATATACTGTTCTTGAACAGGGTCCCTCTTCTGTCTGTGTCCGCCCTTATTACTAAACTAAAGTGAGTCCGATGCTATCGCATCAGGAGGGAAGTGTGTGTGTGGGGTGTATGTCCCGCCGTTGACTGCCCACCCACCTCCGTGCAGTCACAGCCGGCAGGAAAGATGGTGGTTTGCAGACTGTGCTGGAGATAGGGTGCGGCACCACCATAGGGCGCCCGTACTCCATCTCCAGCACAGGCCGCAAGCTGTGGTCTTTCCTGCTGGCTATGACTGCACGGAGGTGGGTGGGCAGGCAGCCACAGTGCCCCCTCTCACAGCCACAGTGACCCCGTCACAGCCACAGTGCCCCCCGACACAGCCACAGTACCCCGGTCACAGCCACAGTGCCCCCCCGTCACAGCCACGTTGCCCCCCGTCACAGCCACAGTGTCCAACGTCACAGCCACAGTGTCCAACGTCACAGCCACAGTGCCCCCCATCACAGCCACAGTTCCGCAATTGAGCCATATGTCCCAATGCCACCATAATAGCCACATAAACATTATCATAGTTAAAGAGTCTATATTGCTGGGACCCTCCAGATCCATCATAGCCTCAAAGCTCACATCAGAATAAGAGCCACTATAATAGTCTCTGGCCCCCCCATCTCCGTACAGTCACAGCCAGCAGGAAAGATGGTGGTTTGCGGCCTGTGCTGGAGATGGGGTGCGGCACCACCAGAGGGAGTCTGAACCCCATCTCCAACACAGGCCGCAAGCCGCGGTCCTTCTTGCCGGCTGTGACTGCACGGAGGTGGGTGGGCAGGCAGAGGCGGGACCCAGCACATGTAGTCAGGCAGCGGTGGGTCCCGGCAGCAGGTCTGGCAGCGGGTCTGGCGGCGGGTCCTGGAGGCGGGTCCGGCGGCGGGTCCTGAAGGCTGGTCCTGGCGGGGATCCAGCGTGGGTGTCCCGCTGGTGGTACTGCGGAAGGGCCTGGTACCACCAGCGGGTGCCATATTGGAATACCCATCACTTGGGTATTTGAATATGGCGGTTGGCGTCCTTCCAGTGCGGTGCGGTGGATTGTCGGATTTGAGGACATCCAGAGGGAACTGGATGAAGGACAATTTAAGGCAATTATATAGTAGATATTCTTCTCTTATCTTCAACTGACTTGTACATACGAACAAAAAGATAAAAAGGGGAATATCCTATTTTGTATTGATACTGTCAATATTGGTTGACTCTGCCAAAACCTGACTAATATTTCATTGAGAATGACACTAGTTACTAGGCTATGAGCAGACAAAATCTCTAGTCTATAATACAACGGGCTAAGCGTCACTCTGTCCGAAGCCTTTATAGACTGCGTAAGCGCGACGCGCCTTCGCAGTCTGGCTCCAGACAGAATCATAGAATCGTAGAGTTGGAAGGGACCTCCTGGGCCATCTGGTCCAACCCCCTGCTCAAAGCAGGATGTCCAGCCTCTGTTTGAAGACTTCCATTGAAGGAGAACTCACCACCTCTTGTGGCAGCCTGTTCCACTCACTGATCACTCTAACTGTCAAAAAGTTTTTTCTAATATCTAATCTGTGTCACCTCCCATTCAGTTTCATCCCATTGCTTCTAGTCTTTCCTTGTGCAAATGAGAATAAAGATGATCCTTCTACAATGTGACAGCCCTTGAGATATTTGTAGACAGCTATTAAGTCTCCTCTCAGTCTTCTCTTCTGCAAGCTAAACATTCCCAAATCCTGCAACCTTTCCTCATAAGACAGGGTTTGCAGACCGGTCACCATTCTGGTCGCTCTTTTCTGAACTTGCTCCAGTTTGTTGACGTCTTTTTTAAAATGTGGCGCCCAAAACTGGACACAGTATTCCAGATGAGGTCTGACCAAAGAAGAGTAGAGGGCAATAATGACTTCACGTGATCTAGACTGTATGCTTCTGTTTATACATCCTAGAACTGCATTTGCTTTTTTTGCTGCTGCATCACACTGTTGACTCATATTCAGTCTGTGATCAATTAGTATACCCAAGTCTTTTTCACATGAGGCAGCCAGCGGTGAGGAGTGTGTTTGGCGCCCGGAGATGGCGGTATGCTTACATACCGCCATCTCGGGCGCTATACTTACCTGATCGGGAGGAGCGTTGTCGCGGCGCTTCTCTTCGGCCAGAGACCGGGGCAGGAGTGCGGCCGGAATCGCGCATGCGCATAGCGTGATCCGGTGCCATTTTACTGAAGACACATTTGCAGTGTCTTCAGCAATATGGTGCCGGACAGCGCTATGGGCATGCGTGTACTCCGGCGCCAGATTCCTCTCCTGGCCTCCAGCAGAACGTGACAACGCTGGAGCACAGGAAAGAAGGGTGAGTATAAATTTTTTTTTTTGTATTTGTGCAGCTTAATAGGGGTGAGGGGGAACATGCATACCAGGAAAGGGGGGAGAGGGGACCATGCATACCAGTATTGGGGGTGAGAGGACCATGCATAACAGGAAAGGGGGTGAGGGGACCATGCATACCACGAAAGGGGGGTGAGAGGACCATGCATACCACGAAAGGGGAGTGAGGGGACCATGCATACCATGAAAGGGGAGTGAGGGGACCATACATACCATGAAAGGAGGGTGAGGGGACCATGCATACCACAAAAGGGGAGTGAGGGGACCATGCATTCCACAAAAGGGGGGTGAGGGGACCATGCATACCATGAAAGGGCAGTGAGGGGACCATGCATTCCATGAAAGGGGAGTGAGGGGACCATGCATACCACCAAAGGTGGGTGAGGGGACCATGCATACCACGATAGGGGAGTGAGGGGACCATGCATACCACAAAAGGGGAGTGAGGGGACCATGCATACCAGGATCGGGGAGTGAGGGGACCATGCATACCAGGATTGGGGGGTGAGAGGACCATGCATACCAGGATAGGGGACCATACATACCAGGATAGGGATAAGGGGGTACCATGCATACCAGGATTGGGGGTGAGGGGACCATGCATACCAGGCTGAGAAAGGATAGGGATGAGGGGTGCCATGCACACCAGGATAGGAGGGGGGCAGCACATACCAGGATGGGAGACCATATACCAATAAAAATGCTCGCCACCCGGGCGTAGAACGGCTTCATAGCTAGTAATATATGTAGTCGGATGTATACGCCAGCTTCTTGCTACAACAGAGAACACGTCAAGTACACTTATCACTTTCAGGAGAGTCCTATTTCTCAAACAAAATGTAAAGTTTAAGAGTTCAAGTTCTACATAAATAAGCCATACCCTCCACCTAATCTCAATGCTGACCCATACACTGCCCTACATAGAAAGAAAATGAATATAATGCATAGAGCTGTTTATTTTGTAATATGAATACTATGGATCATTTACATTTTATAAATATTTAACGTTCTGCTAATTAAGTTCATTGAGTCTCCATCTTATTGGAAAGGAATGAAGTCAAAATGAACAGAAAATAAATAAATATTGCGGGATATAAGAGCTTTAATATTAGCGCAGCTCAATGGTTAGCACCATTGCCACCAAGGACAACATCTGCATGGAGTTTGTATGTTCTTCCCGTGTTTGTGTGGGTTTCCTGCAGATACCTCGGTTTTCTCCCACACTCCAAAGACATACTGATAGTGAATCTAGATTGCAAGCCCCACTGGGGAAAGTGCCAATAATGTCTGTAAAGTGCTGCAGAATATAAAGACGCTATATAAGTAACATAAATAATATCTGTTAGATCAGCCTGACTAGTGACAATTGTTTGTGTGTAACACAAAAAAAGAAAAATGTGAAAAAAGAAAAATTAGAAATTCTTTGTGTGTAATCACAGATTAACTCTGCAGTACAATAAATTGGGGTGGAATAAAGACATAGTGTGGATCTATATTGTATTCAGGCTCAGACTGGCCTACAGGCAACAGGGGAATCCTCTGGTGGGCCCCTGTGCAGATCTAGGCCGACAACCCCACTATATGGATAGTACTAGGCATAATTCACTTGATTCACTCTGTACAGAAAAAAGCAGCATCTCATCATTCATTAACCAAACTACCTAGCTTATTATTATTTAGAGATATAGGTACATTGGTCAAAGAGGGGAGTGTAATATTTGTACGCAGGTGAAAAGTGGGCCCCTCAAAGTCAATGTTACTGGTGGGCCCTTGGCACTCCAGGCCGACACTGATTGTATTTATGTACTCCACACATCTTTTACCTGTGCAAGTACAGGCCATTGAGCTGTCTTATAACACAGTATAAAGAATGAGGGAATATATGAAACTTACTTTTTGGATGCATGCTTGGTAATTGTCCCTTTCATAGAAATGCTCCAAACACTGGCTGTTTCTTTCTGCACCGCTGTCGAAGTAGTCATTAATCATCTTTATAGACATGGCACACAGGGCAGATCTATTGGTCGCTTCAGCAGAGTCTGTATTACTCTGTGCAAACACAGCATATAGAATATCTTCGGTTTCATTGAATCCCAATTCTTTTGCCAAGGTATGGCCCGCTTTACTTACATACGCAGCTTGTAATATATTGAAATACTCGCTGTCAGCCAACCTCTTTCTGCGCTTTTCTGTATAAAAGCAAACTACGGGCATCTCAATATAAGAGCGCAGCTCTGGGTCTGCAGAACAGAACCTTACAATTCTAGTGTGATAGGCTGGAGAATTATTTGATTCTCTTTGTACTGTTAAAAAGTAAATGAAATTTCCACTTTCAAATGTGTGAATATATCGAATTGGATATGAATCTCTGAACTGGGGGAGGACATCCAAGTAGGAATGATCCGTGAGGAACTCAAAGCCATCTTGTGTCTCCTTTTGTCTTCTGACTGACAAGGAATGAATATTGGATTGTGACCTCGATACAGTGTTACCTACATAGAACTTGACAAATCTGTCCTTTACGGTCACCAGGATTTTGCTGCCTAGCTCACTGACAACACAATCAGGACAGCTGCCTGTGATGTTTTTAACCGGAGTAGAATACAGGCAATGAACATTACTCGATATGTCCCAGGGTTTGTCAGAGTCGAGCATGTGTCGTTGACATGTTCCTTGGTTTACACTTCCACAACTTATAAGTTGATCATCATAGAAGTCTTCAAAAAGTAGTGCGACATTGACATTGTCTTTCCAGGTGCCGTTCAATGAAGGGGCCTCATTCAGACATCCTTCACATGGTGACCCACAGCTTCCATGGTCAAGCACAGGTCCAGTTTTATACTCAGACACCATCACGAGGTTATCATTGAGCACATAGATTTTATTTACTGCCCCCACATATACATAGCCTTTGTGCTGCAGAACATTTTGTATTGGTGTGTCAGTGGTGAAGGACTTAAAGTTGTATTTTAGATCCAGATTCATCTCTGACATCTGAGTTGCATCTTCACATTGTTCCAGGCTATATTGCAGCAATCCGAAGACAATTATTAGTATTGAGGTAGCAGGGACATTTCTTAGCATCTTGAAGTAATGCACCTGCGTGAAGAAAAGCAAAAGTTAAAGTAAAGGTGAACAAACAGCAAAAAAAAGTGAGCAAATGTCTAGAAGGCAAAAGGAGGACAACAAATGAAGTTTTTCTTGAGATTTAACACAGTAATATAACTGTCCCTAACTCAATGTTAAACAATAATAGCCTTGTCTCATGTGGTTTCGGATCTAATTTTACCCCTACACTGATTAGGTTTACAGAGCTCACACTTTTCTTTTATCCTAAATTACTATGTTGAGGTTTGATGTGGCTTAGACTGATGACCAATGTGACATTTCAGACTCTATAAGCTGTTGGCCTGTGACTTTACACAAGAACGAGTGTCGCAAACATTATGTGACTCATACATCATACATCAAATAATCACACTAGGAAAGTCAGAAGCTGTTTGCTAGGACAATTGTCATGAAAAACATATCCTCATTGCTCCATGAGCCCCCTCACGCTTCCACTGAAAATATCCTGTACGCTGGTTAGGAGAAATCAGATAACTGAATACAGTAGGACACGTAGAGTCATTCAGTCACCTCATGTCTTACAGCAAAGGATTTTTTAAGTATAGGTAATAATAAATAAATACATTTTCTTTACAATACTTTCAAGATTCTTTACATTTGTATGTACTTATTTTTATGGATTTACCAACAGTATATGATTTGTACTGGTTGTTTGAAATAACAAAAAAAGAGCCTTCCTTTTTCTTCATAGTCCTATAAGAAAGGGAACCAATATACGTGTAAAGGTATAAATAAAAGATGATACTTTATTAAACAGACAGTAAACACAGTGCAAAACATTAAAAAACTAGGAGAAGTCCAAAGAGTACACACAGCACCTGGGTAATCCAATGGTTATAGCCACATGTTTCACAATGTATAGTGGTAGACAAATAACACAACTAGCAGGCACTAATAAAGTGCTACGTGCATAAGGGCAGACGTATAGTCCAACAGGAAGTCAGGTACAGATAATACTATGAATGTCAGATAAAGGGAAAGTTCCCAGAGTATAGCAGCATGCCGTTGTTAGTAAAAGATATAAAGTCCAAAGACCAATGTTTCCTCTCATTGTAGCTATAACAAATGTAAGGTCCCAAGGGTGAAACAGATTGCCTTGTAAAATAGGATTTACCTGATGCTGGAAGGTCTATCACCTCCCACTTACATTGGGTTCCTATTTCTTCAGCAACAATGCCATGGCACCAATGGCGTAACTAGCATATATACCAAGATGGGAGATATATACCAGGATTTGGCCCGTCCTGGTATATATCTCCCATCTTGGTATATAGGCGCCCAATCCAGGTATATTTATGTTCTCCATCCTGGCATATATGTAAATGTATCACATCCTTGGCCTATCCTGGTATATATGCCCCCCATCTGGGTATATATGTCCCCCCTTTCTGGTATATATATTCCCCTTCCTCGTACATATGTCTCTCATCCCGGTATGCATGTCCCCAATATATTTATGTTCCCCACTCAAATATATATGTATCCTATCCTTGGCCCATCCTGTACAGTGGGTATGGAAAGTATTCAGACCCCTTTAAATTTTTCACTCTTTGTTTCATTGCAGGCATTTGGTAAATTCAAAAAAGTTCATTTTTTTCTCATTAATGTACACTCTGCACCCCATTGAAGAACGTTTTCAATTTTTTTATGAATAGGGAAAAAAGTGCCCTATTTGTACGGACAGTCCAGGAATTTCTGGATTGTTAGCAACCCTGCTGCAGACCAAGAAATGTGACAGTCCTGCTGCAATGCTCTTACCATTTAAAGGGAACTTGTCACATGAAACCCTATTAACCTGCAGATATGGGTTTTCTGCAGATTTTTAGCATTTTGCACCTGCCTGGCGCCCGTACTTAGAGACCCGCTGCCAGAAGGAAATTAACTTTATTCTTTCTGGCATCATTCCAATTTCAGTTACAGGGGCGGCTCTAAGTGTGGGTGCCAGGCAGATTCAAAAAGCTATTAGCGTACAGATTAATCCCATAACTGCAAATTAAAAGTATTTTTTCATGTCAGGTTCCCTTTAAAAGGGTAAGTTCAACTCACACCAGTATCATGATAATGCTATTTAAGTAGTTCCCCAATATATCTGCTTTTTTCATGTAGTTTATTCTTGGCTGTTTTGAAGATCAAACAGTGGATTAGAAAAAGAGAAATGTCTTCCCTGTATACAACCACCTTCCCGAACAATTCCGTTCTAGATTACCTTTAAAACTGCATGAAAACGGTATTGAATATTCCATACACGACTTGACTAGTGATCTGTAAAGTGGTAGAAATACATTTCATGTTCTATATTTGTGTCATGCCTCGGTTTGGCGATTCAATCCGGAGACCTCTTTTCCGTGGTTGGTTCTTCTGCCTGCTGAGCTATTGCCCTATTCTTCTCTGTTCTTATGCTGATGGTTCCTTCTGCCTTTATTTTTCCTTTCTGGGTTTGCTCCTCTTCAGATGTTTCCCATTGTCCCATTTTGGCTGCACTATCACAGTTTGGGATGTACTATTTATGTTCTCCCTTCACTACACTTCCTTGCTGGCTATATGTCTAAGTGGATTAGTGCTAAGGAGTTTCAGCCTTTAGTAAATGAATTTTTCCTCGTTTCTGCTGTGTGTTTGTTTGTCTGCCTTCCCAGCATCTTTCCTTTTTGATCAGTTAGGTTGGTTGGAGATTTTTCTTCTTTCATTTATTATTCTCCTTAGTTCTCCATATTTCCCCTTTATGCATGTGCTTTAAGTTTCCTCACCCTGGGTCCTTGTCGTATCCTTCAGCACACTTTTCCTCTCCTGGTTAGCTGTGCATAGCATTGTCTCCTCTGGTTCTTCAGTAGGTACAAGAAACCCCTTACGGTGTGTGCACACGAAGCGGATTTTGCTGTGGTTCCGCAGCGGATTTGGCCGCTGCGGACCCGCAGCAGTTTTTGCTGTGGTGTACAGTACCATGATTCCCTATGGGAATCAAAAACCACAGTGCAGACGGTGCAGATTTTTCTGCGCGGTATTGCTGCGGTTTTCAATCCGCAGAAAGAATTGACATGTCAATTCTTTCTGCAGATTCTGCTGCGGTTTGCCATCTCCTCCATTGAGGAGATGAAAAACCGCAGGGCAAAACCGCAGAGCAATCTGCAGGTAAAACCGCAGGTCTTTTGACCTGCGGTTTCACCTGCGGATTTTACAAAATCCGCACGGATGAATCTGCACCCCAATCCGCAGCGTGTGCACACACCCTAAATGGTCTTTTAAGGAGCCATGTACAAGGTGGTGTTTTTCAGTTGCATGACTAGGGATTGTCAAGTCTGTACAGGGACCAGTAGGGTGTAGGTGTGGCTTCTCTGCATTGTAGGCTCTATTATTCCCGTTACCCATGTATGAGTGAATTACATGCCTAACATTTTGCGTACTGACATGAACTAAGAGATACATCGTACTTCTTGTTTTTTTCTTGTGACCTTGTCAGAAACATGACCATATCATAAAGCTAACAGTAGTGCCTTTTTCTGCAAGTGATTAATGATAGCAGTGTTTACTACAAGTAATTAATGACACATGGGTTAACATGAAATGTTGGCAATGGAGTTTGTGAGTTCAGGTGTAAGTTGTATGCAGGCTCTCACCAGAAATGTATTTTTCTACAATATCAGAAGTAATTCTAGCATAATCAGCTGATCAAATAGCTATTTTATAGGAAGACTGATGCAATATGGGAATGCACTTTATCCCCTGTGATTGTCTGTTTTTGCATTGAAGGAATAATTTTGCAGTTTTGCAATGAACTTGGTATTTTCATGTCAGTTGGATAAACTAGCATTGAAAGGTAAGAAGTCTTGTTTTCTTTCCCTAAGGCTAGAGGGCTTGCGGTTCTGATGTAGCTATATACATGTAACTTAAACCTGTAGATAAGTGTCATTTTTCTCCCAAGGCCATGCAGACTGAAGTACACAGAATTTAAAAGAATATCTGTCACTTTGATGATCTGCACAAATTTCTCCTTATTTTTGTCCTTCTGAACTTTCCCAGGACAAGCTAAAAATGGGATTCCTTGTGAAATTGATCTATTCTGAACAGGTGTCTCATCGTCCCAGTAAATCAGGATCTTCCCTCACATTACCTTTCAAGTCTGAGTATAGTTTATAAGGCAGAGAGATGAAGGTTACAGGTCACAAATAGATAAATGGAAGAGAATGGCTGTCATTGAGGGCAGAGAAGAGAACAGTACTAATATACGAATACCTTACTTAAAGCACCACTCCAGTGGAGTTTTTTTGTTACAGTGTTAGAGTGGTGATACTAATGTAAGGCCCCTGCACTTAGTCTCATACTTACCATCTGCCGTCTTCTGATATTATATGCCCGATCCGGTTGATCTCTAGCAGTTTGTGACCTGCCGGTCATTGAATGCAGACATTGAGAGCTTGTAACTGTTACCTATGACTTCTGGACAGTCAGATTTGAAGTCACAAGATAACAACGTGGAACTGGAGCGACGCCAGGAAGAGCAGAAGACGGCGAGTGGTGAGTATAACATTAGGTGCAGGGATCTTTCATTAGTAGCACCACTCCAGTACTGCAATAAAAAATGCTGGAGTGGTGCTTTACATTACATAAGTCTTCTTGGATGAAATTGGTAGGTTTGATCAATATCTAAATTGCGAGGATGTGTCAGTTTTTAATCCCTGTCACGGATGAAAATTACCCATACAAGTCTGTGGCTCAGCGAAAATCATGGACGGCACTTGGAAGGTATCAGTGTGTTGTCCCTGATTAACACTGTAATGTATAGGACAAGCTTTGTCATTTATTTTTTCATCATTGAAAATCACTGATGGTAAAACTGACACACAAGGACCAAACACTGAACTTTGATCCAAATCACTGATCAGCAGACACTGTGTTCACTGACATCTGAATGAGGCCTTATATATAAGTACAGGCTTGTGGAGACTCCTTCGGAAGGTCCTGGGAAGAATGCAGAGCCTCTCCACAGAGTATATTACAGGGCTGTAATGCAGTATACAATTGGGTCGCCCTCCCAGGGCCGTGGGGTACTCGGGCCGGTGTCAGCGGGATGTGTCACAGCAGCAGTGACCCGGTCCGTGGCCCTGGGCACCCAAGTATTGGGGAAGATTGAATAGTGGAATGTAGTTAATGGAATAGTTCGTGACGCCACCTGTGGTGCTCGGCAAGTGAGATGTTAAGCCGACGCTGCATGCAGATCCTCTGGGACTGGTGGTGTGTTGCAGCCAAGATGGTGAAGCTCTCCACAGGTGGAGCTGTAGTCCCAGGGTAGTGTAGATGTAGGGGTAGCTGAGAGGCGCAGGCAGTGTAGAAGCTGGTACCCAGATGTGTTGGTGCAAAAGTGAATGGAGGACATCAGGGCTTGTAGTTCCAAAGCTTTGCTCACAGTCTGTAGTACACACAGGTGCCTGCCTCCGTACTATGTCCTCCGGGGCAGAGGCTCAGTCAACCTCCAGGTCAGATGGAATGCTCCCTTCCAACACTAAGCCAACATGTGCCTTTCTGAACGTCTCCTCTTATAGCGCCCTTAAGTGCGAAGATCTCCTAGTACTGAGTTACACTGGAGTTCCTCCTGACAGATGTTCCCAAGAACTCTACTTGTACGGCAGACAGCTGTAGCCTGCTTCAGGGACTCTCCACTCCTGAGTCCCGGCTCACTATCCAAGTTGCTGTTGTGCCCCTAAGCCTTAGATGGGAGTAGTGCATTTACAGCCCACTACTCCACCGGTGTCTGCTGCAGGACTATTAGCATCCATACAACCTCGGGGACAAGGCCCCGGCCTTGCGCTTAGAACTTCTAGGCAGGGTTCTCTTCTAACCCACGTCCTCTGTTCCCTTTTACTCCTTCGTTCCGTACTAATCTCTCCTTCTTATGGAATATCAGGTTTCAGTTCAATGTCTTTCTCCTTCTTTCCTTTCCCGTGCCATCAGACCCAGGTCACTCAGGTCTGCTGCAGCACCTCCTTCCTCTATCCCTCTCTCAGGGATCTTCTTTCCTCACTCCTCTCTGAGTGGCTTCCTCTCCTAGACTGACCTGTAATTCTAAACCTTCCCGCTCTTTTATGTATTCTCAACTCCACCCGCCTCCCAGCACGTTTCGTGTTCCAAGCAGGGAGCCACCAAAGGTGCTCTGCTACACTCCAAGCAGGGAGCCGCAATGTGGCTTTGCTGAACTACTCTGTTGTGTGGGGTGCGAGTGTTGGAGCGTGGTCAGGAGCCTCCAACCTACCTGGATGGTGGGGCACCACACCTCAGGAGGAGATGCAGTACCTCTGTGGCAGCTGAGCCTCAGGGGCTCCACACAATCTTGTAGGAATCCATGCCTTTGCTTATGCAATGTGCATGATGTCTTATGCTACATTTTTAGCTATACAGCGTCTAGAAAACTGATGTATATAGTAGTTTGCAACTTCAGATTACTGTGCAATTAGGTATTAATTTCTCCCAAGCTTTATTTGAGTATGAGGTTATACAAATATATTTGTTTAAGTAATAATCTTGCAATATAACTCCCTCTCAGCTTCAAGGCAGTCTTCCCACCAGTGCCATGTGCCAAGCTGTATGCTTTTATGCCTTTATTGATTTCACACTAACCAGTTTTAATGTCAGTTGTGCTCCATATTTGCTATCCAAAGTTCCTGTAACTGGATGTCCTTGTTTGCTTAGCAGACTACTGGGTAGATAGACGTTGCCTTGTGGGGAAGTTAAAGATTAAAGGGAATGTCTCCACAAAGATGTTTTTATATCAAATGCCTCAGTATTTACCAGCACATTCCAGCGGATAATGCCGAGGTATTGCAACATTTCATTGTCTGCATGGTCTGAATGCTTCCATAATACTGTGCTGTAAAAAGATATGATGTGATATATTGATAAATCCCATTAAAGCATTTTTCTTAGATCTTATAGTTTTGGGCTGCAGTGGTAATGGTTTAACAGATGACCGCCTTAGCCAGTCACTGGTGTCAGCGGTGATTCAGATGTAGACAGCACAAGATGGCCACGGCTAGTGATTGACTGCCGCAGTCACAGGACATCAATGCTGCAACCTTGTAAACAAAGCCAAGTGTTGTTTTGTCATTTTACACTTTACTTGCCTTTGCTAATTTTTATTCCAATTTCGAACAACCCTTTCATTTTTCTGGTTCTCCAAACTGGAACCACATCCAAAACATTGAAACACTGCAGTAAATCTATTATAAATGTACCAGTGTTCGAAACAGTTTACACCAGTTGTATAAAAATCTAAAATGGAAAAGAGACAGTTAAAAAAAAAACACGCGTGAGCCCTACTAAGAGTTCGTTCACACATCCGATGTTCTCGTATGAGTGCTGTGTCTTTCACGGATAGCAATCATACCTGTGATAGTCTATGGCTCACATGTCGGTGATTTTTCATGAGCCGAGCAGTCCGCATAAAATCGTGGAGGCATGTCTGTTTTTGATTCAATGGTCAAATCAAAATCAGCAAAGCAAGTCAACGGATCCTTGAAAAAATCAGACATCCGCGTGCAGTTCGATTTTCATGGACAGTTAGAAAGAAGGTGGAGAAATGTTTTTTTTCCATGTATGAGAAAAACTGATGACACTTGGACTCCACTGATCAAAGTCTGATCGTAATAAACGGTCCGTTTTTCTCGTACATGAGAACATTGGACGTCTGAATGAGCCCTCCATTTTATACCTCAGGCTTTACTATTTCATACAGCTCAGAAAAATCTTAAGGTGAAGAGAAGAGGTCGGAGAAATGCCAATGTTAACATCCAAAATAATCCAAGCAAAGAAAAATCAGCTGACAGCACATCAGTCCCAGGATGAACGATCCAAGTCCACTGACCCAATCGGACATCAAGTGATACAAACAATAGAAAGGAACAGCATCCAGTCCAGGTGATGAAAAAGAAAAAAGCCTTTATTCCGCCATGATACGACGTTTTGTCCACAATTGGTCTTTATCAAGTATACACAAAGCATAACATGGCAACCTTATATAATGTGGTGACACATGCACAACAATCACAAACAAGCTACTGCCCAATTTACATCATTACAAAAAAACATATACAAAATCACAAAATACACAATAATATATACATTAACAAATGTGATATAAATATCATATCAATTTAAGAAAAAAGGCCAATAACCTAGAAATATGTTTGTGCAGAATCCGCCCCATAATTAATTAGAAATCAATCAAATTATGGCATCATGGTTGTTATAGTGACTGCACTCCAATCCAATCTTCCGACCCATGACGGACGCATACACAGAAGGCCCTGACCAATAGGTGCATATATAAACATTGGCGCTCCATAAATCAGCTAATTAATCAGGTACATTAACTAATCGCAAGTACTCACACTACCACAGTGAACTCGGTTTTCTTAAAATGATTTGATATTTATTAATGTATACATTATTGAGTATTTTCTGATTTTGTATGTGTTTTTTGTAATGATGTAAATTGGGCAGTACCTTGTTTGTGATTGGTGTGCATGTGTCACCACACTAAATAAGGTTGCCATTTTATGCTTTGTGTATACTTGAAGACCAATTGTGGTCAAAACTTCATATCATGGCGGAATAAAGGCTTTTTTCTTTTTCATCACTGGACTGGATGCTGTTCCTTTCTATTGTTAACATCCAAAATAATGTCACCGCAGTGAAGCCGTTCCCTAACGTATCCTAGAGAGAGGCCACCAATTGTGCAGTGCTTGTTAGAATGAAAGAAAAAAAACGCCATTCTAAAATAAAACACTTAATAATACTAATAAAATGCACGAAATTCATGGCACCTTGCACAAGCCTAAAAACATGAAACAAAGAAACTGGATGAAGCAAATCCTAATTCTAGGAGAATGAGCGATTTTCCATACCTTTTGGAAGATTACTTTGTGGAATATTAATCACTATCATATCTGACAGTGAACTCCACTAAAGGGATGTCCAATCTGGGACATTTACGGCACATTGAAGGGATACACTGTAAAGGCTCAAAAAATGCAGATCCCACTGGTCTTGGCAATTTTTGCAGGTCCCAATAAACTAATAGAATCGTGCAAGTGCAGCCACCTCTCCATTCCTCTCCAGATGGGGCCCTGTTCTCAAGACAGATGTACTCCCATTGGTGGGATCCTGCTTCAATCAGACATTTATGGCATATCCCGTCAACTTGAACATCCCTTATATTTACGGACAAGTGGTCTGATGATCAGCTTTAGTATGTACTGTCAGCTTTGTATTGCCATTTCTTTATGGCTATTTGCTGTTGAATTTATTTACCTGCTGCTGTTTTTTCAATTACTGAGCAAAATAAATATAAATCATCTTTCAAACTTGTTGAGGAGTGAGAATAATAGCTTAGCAGACAGACAATTAACATCTTCAATAATCTGAAAAGAGGCAAAGTGATTCATCACTGTAACGTGCTCATTGAAATTCCTTCGCTCTCCATTGCATTGTATGCAGCAGTCTGTCTTCTCAATTGATCTAAAGAGAAACTCGGATGAAATGTTTTATGACAGTACAAAACACCGAGCGTATACACCGACTCATGGTCAAATGGGTAGCAAGCATTATCTACTTTTAACAGCTTGCAAATAGAAACAACTTTTCTTGGGTTAATTGAAGCTTGCATGTATTATCAGGCTGAACAAATAGGAATCATAATAATAACGATTGCTCCAAACTGCTCCACATCAGCAGATTCAGAGGACACAGGCTCATAACCAGCTATGGCTAAATAATGGCAATTGTTATAGACACCCCTCATTAATTATATTACATGATATAGGTGTTACTGCAGTGGGCACAATGGGCACAATTCATCAAAGTGGTGTAAAAGCTTTGAAAAGTTGCAAAATTTAGAACTTAGGTGCAACTTAGAGTTGGCCATATTTTTGAAACTTTTGACATTTTAACACTAGTTTCTCGCAGTGCCAACAAAATTGGCAGAGCTAGGGCAGGATGGAGGTGTGGAGACCGCTGTTAGTCAAATTCATGACGGGATGGGGGCGTGGAGACCGCCGCTAATTCCTGATGAGGAGTGGCCTTAGCGACACTACACATCTTACTTCAGCAGGGCTAGAGTCCAATTTGTAGCAACGCACACAAGTAGTTGCTTGCCTGATGCTCCTGATTCATGAAGAGGCTTCTTCATAAATCAGGAGTGTCTAGCTTCAGCATGCCCCTTCATCAAGACTGGCATGAGCGCTGAAGGTCTTTATGAATCAGGCCCAATATCCATCATCCTCATAGTTTTTAAAGGAGTTTTCCATTTCCACAAAAATATTTAATGACTTACAAAAGAGAGAAAAAAAAAGAGAAAAAAAGGTGGCACTCACCATTCTTAAAAAATCCAAACTTTATTCAGTGACGTCAACACATCTTCATACAGGCAGGTACGATATAGAACCAGTGGATGATGAACGGACATTAACGAACTTGGATTTTTTAAGAACGGTGAGTGCCACCTTTTTCTTCCTCTCTTTTGCATGTTATACAATGGACTGTTTTCAATGGGTTGGCACCTGTGAGCTCGTGCAATTTGGCTAGAAGCGAGGTTATTTTGCACAACAGACATTGGGCTCTGGAGTGATAGTGGTGCTGTTTTTTTTCTTCTTTGGAAATTAATGACTTATCCTCACTATTCAATTGAACATTAAGCCACGTTGCCATGCAACTTGTTGACAACTCCTTAAAAACGGCTCCAAAAAGGAGCGGGTCTGAAATTGACATCTCTTTTGGGAGCAGTGCTGGTCTCTGCTTTTTATGATCACAGGGTTATCGCCTTAAAATGTGCACTGACAGTGCAACCTCTTTTCCAGCTCATCACTTCTCATTAGAGTCAATCAAAGAGCGCACTGTCACTGTGCATTAATTTCAATATTGCAGTGACAAAATCCTATTGAGCATACGTCAGAATTGACAGCTGATGCATACTCTGTAGAGAAGGGACTTTTCAGGGAAGAAGCAGAGGTTGTGGCAGTGGCTACAGCCTCTTCCATCTGATGAGGTCTTGCTTGGGTACCCCAGCAAGCACTGGGATTATAAAACAAAATGTCATCAAACATGAAGTTGATGAAAAAAAAAATACTCCAGGTAGATAGACTAGAGAGGGAACGATAAAGAATTTCTAATTACAGTATATTACAAAACAGATGAGATTTTTACATGAAATAGATAGACCTTTAGGATTAAATCAGTGTTAATTTCAGATCACCCCTTTAAAAGTCTTATAAAACAGCACAAAAGTGCACTCCATTGGCTGCTGTATTGTATTATTGAGTTGTGCTTTGGTACCTGTTAGCCAGTTAAAAAAAGACAAAAGGAGCAGAGACATGACGTAATGTCTGCTTCTTCTGTGTATATATTATAGTTTCTTCAGATACTTTGTAATACCATGCCTCGAAAGCTTGCTTTGTATCAGCACTTATTTTTTAATTTTATGTTTGTTAGCCATTAGTTAGTGATTTGTTAACCATAGCTACAAGATTATTATTTTGTTTCTCCCACTGAGAAGAATCAATCTTTAGCCTAAAGATTGGGCAAATCGCACCAAAAACTGATCAGCCTACAGAAATTCGCAGACTTTATGCTCGACAAGGGACATGCTTCAGTTACGCCCAGTTTGGGAAACATAAATGGATGGTACAACTAAAGCTTTCTCTGAGTCAAATAAAGCAAGGATCCATTTATTAGGATTGAATTTGTGTAGAACAATGTTGTGCCTGCATGTAAGAGAAAGCTATAGGGGGTACATTATGTCTACCGGAGCTCAAACTAGAAAGAATCTGATTCAATATGACTTGTCAAGCTGGTAGCAACAATGTCTCATAGGAGAGAGCAGCACAACATATCTGCATACGAAAATCCCCGCTGCTTCCTTTCGTATAATCACAAGCGGTCTGCTGCATAAAATGAATATTAATAAATGTCGCCCATTGTAAGATGCAAGCAGATATCAAAATAAATCAGCACAGGTCAAAAATCTGAGGCAGAATTGATGAGCGCGACATATCTGCTGAATTTCCAGGCATCATAGTAAGATGATGTTGACATTAATATGGCACAAAGAGCCAGTCTAGTACAGAAAACTGCTGAAGAAGAAACATTTATGCTGATATTATGTGCTGTCGAAAGGACAAATTAAAAATACGGTAAAAGCTTGGCCGTAATGTCCTGCTTCATTTCTGTCATAGCAAGGGCCAGTAGATTACAATCCAGCAGCCATACCAAATAGTGGATGCACACGTTATTTTGTAGCACTTTTAAAAGCTTGTAAAAAAAAAACGCCAAGGTCCATTTAGTTTCTGGCATCTTTTAAGTTTAAAAAGTTACCCAATAGGAAAAACATGAGGCGGAAAAAAAACACTATATCCACATCACAGTGACTTCTGCAAAAAAATTAAAATACCAAAATAAAAAAAACACCACAAAAAAGGTCAAAACAAAAAAACTTTAGTTATGTAGAGTTTTTTTTTTTTAAAGTTTCCTATAAACTTAAGCATATGAATACAGCCTTAGGCACATGCACATGTTGATCGAGTATTTGGTAAGTTTTTACCTCAGTATTTGTAAGCCAAAATCAGGAGAGGAACAATCAGAGGAAAAGTGTAATAGAAACATGGGCACCCCTTCTGCATCTTTTATCCAGTACTGATTTTGACTTACAAATACTGAGGTAAAAAAAATAATCACCAAATTCGTAACGTGTGCATGTGGCTTTAGGTTATGTACACACAGAATTTTTGGATTATTTTTTTTAGCAGAAACTGACTGGAAATTCTCCAAATATTCCCCAAAGAGGCAAAACTCTACTCAATTTCCGATCCAAAAACGCAGCAAAAAAAAAAAAACTCAGTGTGCATATACTATTTAACTATTTTCTGTATTTGTAAATTTCATCTTTATTTGGTTTTCAAGATCTTCGCCTAGAATTTCTAGTAATCTCTCTGAAAGTGCCAACTGGGGAGCTAAACATGAAACCCTTCCTACTTCCTAAGAATCGCCTTATACATCAAACCATCTGACTTGTCCAGTCAGCCAAAACTCCTCCAAAAGAAAAGCCAACTTTTTTTTCTAAGGTGCCTACTTTTAGGTTAGCTACATATAAGGGTACCGTTACACTACGCGACGCACCAGCAATCCCGACAACGATACGACCTGGTAAGGATCGCTTGTACGTCGCTAAATGGTAGCTAGTAATCTGTCAAACAGACAGATCTACTCAACGACGCAGCAACGATCCGGCAATCCGTATAACAACCTCGGCGGTTGTTAGGACACAGCAGCTATTCTGATGACTCCCCGCCTGCGTCCATGAGTTCTGAGTCACCAACTAGGTCGCTTGTCGGCGTCAAACACAAAAATGCATGCTGGCCAGCGGCCCAGGACATTCGAGCACGATGAGCGAGATCGCAGCGGGGGCCCGGTCGCCGCTATGTCTCACATGTAGCGAGATCGCTGGCGAGGTCGCTGTTGCATCACAAAATCTGTGACGTTTCAGCAATCTCGCTAACGATCTCGCTATGTGAGACGGGGCCTTAAGAGTATGACAAACAGACCTTAATCTCATAGAAAACTTATGGAGGGATTTGAAGCTCCGAGTTGCCAAGCGACAGCCTCAAAATCTTAATGATTTAGAGATGATCTGCAAAGAGGAGTGGACCAAAATTCCTCCTGACATGTGCGCAAACCTCATCATCAACTGCAAAAAACATCTGACTGCTGTGCTTGCCAACAAGGGTTTTGCCATCAAGTATTAAATCTTGTTTGCCAGAGGGATCAAATACTTACTTCTCACTGCAAAATGCAAATAAATTTATATAATTTATACAATGTGATTTTCTGGATTTTAGTTTTGATATTCTATCTCTCAATATTAAAATTAACTTACCCTTAAAATTATAGACTGTTCATGTCTTTGTCAGTGGGCAAACTTACAAAATCAGCAAGGGATCAAATACTTATTTCCCCCACTGTATATAAAAGTGCAAACAATGCTTTCTGTTTTTATTATGGTGTCTGTTCTGTTTGTTGTTTCCTGTCATGGATCACACTCTGTGGGTATCTGCAGGCTGTTTATTACAAGAGGTGCAATCTTCCATTACAAGATATCTCCTAACAACCACAAACCAACAAGTTCCAAAAATGACTATAGTACATACATAAACATAGTGAGACCCCTAGAGGCCACATCATTATATAACATATTGCTACATCCTTTCTCTTTTAACTGGAGGAACAATAAAAGATAATAAAACAATGGATACCATGACCAAGTTAGAGCTATAACATAATAAGTCCAGTTAGATATAATCCTTGAGATGCGCCGGCTTTCTGATAATTCTGCCAGCTCTAGTAACATAAGATGTGTCATTCTCTACATCTTGTAGTTCTTCTCATTCTGGTAATATGCCTCTGATATTGCCTGTCTCTGGCCTGAATCTTCACCCTGATGGTCAGCTGTCACTGTTGGTACTTGACTTGTACTTGCCGCCTCGTTGTCTTGGGTGTCAGGATACTGTTCAAAAGGAAATGAATCATCTCTTTCTTGCGTTTTCCTCAGAAACCTCCGATTTCTCCTTAGTCTTCTTCCTTCCTCTTTTAGAATTTCGTAGGACCGAGGTCCTAGTTTCTGGACAACTTTTGCCTTTTGCCAGAGTTTGTCAAATGTGCTACTTGACTGCAGCCAAATGTTGTAATTCCTCTGGAGCTCAGGCAGATCCTTTGCAGATTTATTGTAATAGAAAGCTTGCCTGTCTTGAGTCTTCAGTAGTTTAGCTTTGATGTTTCCCAGCAACTTTGGCTTCAACAGATGACTAGCAGTTGGTATGAGTGTCCTTGTACGCCTACTCATGAGCCTCTGTGTCGGACTGCTGTCTAGGCCTTGAGTGGGTGTGTTTCTATGATCCAGTATAGACAGACATACATCCGTACCCGCCTGTTTTGCTTTCTGCATGAGTCTTTTGGCTATTTTTACTGCTGACCCTGCTTTACCATTACTCTGAGGATATCTGGGAGAAGACGTCTGGTGTTCAAATTCCCATTTCTTGCTGAAGGTTTTGATGTCTTGCGACGTAAGGGAAAACAATATCTGGAATATCAGTTGATATCAGTTGTCTTGTTTTTGTTTTCGTTGTTTTTGCTTTTTTTTACTATAAGGCTGTGAACCCACAATGAGTTTTTAGTATGTTTTTGATGCTACGTATTTTCAAAAACTCAGCGTCTAACGGTATGTGCACACCATCAGTAAGCGCTCCATAGACTTGCATTAGATGCACAAAATCCGCAAATAAAAACGGACATACGTTTTAAGTGCTCTTGCGTGGTGGAAAGCAATCCACACATAACTGTATCACTACAGTTTTTTCAAAGCCAAATACCAGGAAATATCAAAAACAAAGCAGCTTTGTTTAAAACAAGAAATTAAAAAAACAAAAAATGTGTATAAAAATGCAATGAAAAAAATACAAGTAATCTAGTTTAATTAATAGATGCAGAAAATCTGCAACATCCAGAACTCACCAAAAGCTCATAGTGGGAGCATATCCTTAGTGTGTTATGTTTTTCTCCCATAACCTTCTTAGTTTTTTTTTCCCCTTCATATAAAAGTATGTGATAATGTTTTTGGTGCATGTTTCATATTATGTCATGATTTGTAATTTGAAAAATCTTCCAAAAATGCAATTAATAAACATTTTTTTTTAAATGAAAGACTATAAAAATGCACCCCCCTTTCTGTAGAGCTGAACATACAACTATGTAAATGCTGGTATTTAATTATTGCCCCGGCCTACTCTTCTACATAGCTGTGAGTGCAGCTGCCAATACATATACCTTAGTTAAACAGTAACAGCAGGTGTGTGAGATGTGGAAAGCCTCCTAGGATTGTAGATTTCACAAACCTTTGATCTACAGGATAAAGTTGGAATCCACCAAGTGCTTTCTTTTAAAAAGGCAGAAAACAAGTAGCAAGAATCGCACACAGTGCAATGTGTGTAGGGGGAAACATTTGTGGACGCCAATAAGCACAGGTTATTAAAAAGCCCCTCAGCCCATCATGGAACCAGTGGCAGATTATAATGAGGTCAATCTGGGCGGTAGCCCAGGGCCCAGTGGTGTGGGAGGCCTACCAGCCCAGGGTAAATTGCCCCACTATAATCCGCCACCATAGCGCCACGGCCCCCCATGTACCGACCGACGCCATCCTCGCCCTCCCAGACAAGCCCACTGGACACTGCAGCCGCTGCCCCTCACTCATAAATCCCCGCTCTGTGAGCACAGGACCTGTGATGAGGTCACAGGAGGGGAGGAGTCAGGGGTCACATGATCAGAGGCTTCAGTCAGAGACGCCTGATCATGTGACCCCTGACTCCTCCCCTCCTGTGACCTCATCACAGGTCCTTTGGGCACAGCCCTTGATGTTCTGGATGCAGGACTCTGCTGTGCAGGAATGCAGGTTGTCGTGCTGGATGAGGGAAGTATGTGTGGGGTCAGGAGGGGTTTACAGGGTGGATGTAGCAGAGCTGTGTGTGCGAGGAGTACGGAGCGGAGCTGTGTGTGTACGAGATGTACAGAGCAGAGCCGTGTGTGAGAGGTGTACGGAGCGGAGCTGCGTGTGCGCGAGGTGTACGGAGTGGAGCGTGCGTGAGGTGTAAGGAGCGGAGCGTGCGCGAGGTGTAAGGAGCAGAACCATGCGTGTGAGAGGTGTACGGAGCGGAGCCGCACGTGTGCAAGTTGTGAAGAGCGGCGCGCGTGCAAGTTGTGCAGAGTGGAGAGTATACGAGTTGAGCGGAGCGTGTACGAGGTGTGCGGAGCAGCGCGTGTGCGAGGTGTGCGGAGCTGAGTGTGTACGAGGTGTGCGGAGCGATGCCGAGCCGCGTGTGTACGAGTTGTGCGGAGCGGAGCCGCACGTGTACGAGGTGTACGGAGCAAAGCCGCGTGTGTGTACGAGGTGTACGGAGCAGAGCCGCGTGTGTACGAGGTGTACGGAACGGAGCCCTATGTGTACAAAGTGTACAGAGCTGAGCCGTGTGTTTATGGAGCGGAGTCCTGTGTGTACGAGGTGTATGGAGCAAAGCCACATGTGTACAAGGTTTACGGAGTGGAGCCATATGTGTACAAGGTGTACAGAGCATGGCCGCCGTGTGTACAAGGTGTACAGAGCAGAGCTGCATGTGTATGAGGTTTACGGAGTGGAGCGATGTGTGTACTGAGTGGAACCGTGTGTGTGCAAGGTGTACGGAGCAGAGCCATGTGTGTACGACGCATACAAAGCGAAACCGTGTGTGTATGAGGTGTGCAGAGCCATGCGCGTACAAGGTGTATGATGGGGAGCATTCATACCTACCAACCGTCCCAGATTTTGACAGTCTGCCCCACTGTGCCGACCGGGAGCTTACTTTTCCCGCGGACGCAGGAGTACACGGCGGAGCCCCGAGGAGCACTTGAAATCTCGCACGTGACGTTCCATCGGAAGTGACGTGCTGGAAGCTGACCGTAAATTAGGTAATTTCAGGAGGAGATTGTGACAGAACCATGGAGGCACTTCAGGGAATGCTTCAGATCCATCACCGTGTCCTCCAACAGCGCGGACAGCGGGATCGCCTTGGACTCGGGGATGTCGGCCATGTGAGTGGATCATGATATGTCCTGCACCAGGAGGCTCAGGTGGGCATTACAATGGAAGCCGGGCTGCTATAGTATCTTTATAGAATCTTTCTCTCTGTTCTTTCTTTCCCCTCTTTCTTTCTTTCTCTCTGTTCTTTCTTTCGCTCCGTTCTTTCTTTCACCTCTTTCTCTCTCCCTCTCTGTACTTTCTTTCTTTCTTTTTTCCCCTCTTTCTTTCTCTCTCTGTTCTTTCTTTCCCCTCTCTTTCTTTCTCCCTCTCTGTTCTTTCTTTCCCTCTCTCTCCCTCTCTGTTCTTTCTTTTCCCTCTTTCTTTTTTTCTCTCTCTCTGTTCTTTTTTCTGTCCCCTTTCTTTCTCTGTTTCTCTCTTTCTTTCTTCTTTCATTCTCTTTGTTCTTTCTCTCCTTTCATTCTCTCTCTCACTGTTTTTTTTCTCTCTCTCTGTTCTTTCTTTCTTTTCTTCAGTACCAGTCAGTGTGCCCACAGTACCAGCCACTGTGCCCACAATGCCAGCCACTGTGCCCTCAGTACCACTCAGTGTGATCAGCAGTGCTAAATGGGTGTGGTTGGGGTGTGGACATGGGTGTGACTAGTTGTGAAATGGGTGTGGCCGGGGGCCAGTAACCAATCATCATAGTGGAAGTCGTCTGTTTCCATCAACTTTGCTATATGTGGGCAGTGGGCACCTCTAGTAAGGTGGGCACGAGATGGCAGGTCTTGTCACCTCTGCCTCACACATAAGGTGTACTTTATTCCTGCCACATTTCTTTCTTGGCCTACTGAGAGAAATGTTTTAACCAGTTGAAAGTTATAGAACCTGAGGATTGTGCATGTGTGCGCTGCCCACATGTAGCAATATGTGTGTGTGTTTATATTTACTTACTCCAACCCCTATATAAACCCTGCCCCTCTGACTGCTGTCCACTTTCCCATGCTCCTGTTCCAATCCTGGTGTCTTTTTTGTCCCCCCTTGGTCTTCCACATGCTGAACTTCTAGGACATGACTAATATTGCGCAATGTGCACTTGTTCGTCGCCAGATGCAGCGTCGTGTCCAGTGTGTGAGGAGACGGCGACTTGTCTGTGGCATTAACCCCTCTGCTGCCATGTTGGGCACAGCCTGTGATGAGGAGCGTCTCTTCCTGTGTATCCGACCACAGGTTGCACATCGGAGGCTGCTTCTTCGATCTGGGGAAGTTCATGAAGCAGAAGCCCCTGTGTGACTCGTGAAGTAACTTGTCTGACAGGTCATGGGTCCAGGTCAGCAGATGATTGCAGACTATTAGCTGGTTTCGATGTTAGGTACAGGTGAGTCAGGACTAGATGTTGGGTGGAAGCCTTCCAGTATTTGTAAGGCCTCGTGCACACGCTGAGTATTTGGTGAGTTTTTCTCTCTGTATTTGTAAGGCATCACGGACACGCTGAGTATTTGGTGTTTTTTACCTCAGTATTTGTGAGGCCTTGTGCACACGTTGTGTATTTGCTGAGTTTTTTTACCTCAGTATTTAACCCCTTCCCGCCCCTTGACACACCATATGTGTCATGAAAACTAGTGACTTCCCAACCCCGTCACATGACCCCGTCACATGACCGGGGGGCCCACGGAGTCTGGAAAGCCCGGGGCCCTGGCTACCCTTAATCCACCCCTGCATGGAACATACCTAATAAATAACAGTTAATATACATTCAATAGCAGAGGAGTTGTATGAATATTAGGGAATTGCTCGTTACACTCTTCTTTACTACTAGATGGTGGCCCGATTCTATCGCATCAGGTATTCTAGAGTCTCTGTTAAAATAAAAAATAGTTATATACTCACCTTCCGACGGCCCGCGGACTCTTTCTCTCCTCTTCATGCTCCCGGCATCTTCCGGTCCCAGTAATGCTTTGCGCGAAACACCGCTGATGATGTCGCGCTCGCTGAGAGTGACGTCATCTCCGGCCCTTCTCGCAAAGCATTACTGGGACCGGAAGATGCCGGGAGCGTGGTGAGAGGCGGGACAGAGTCCGGGGGCCGTCGGAAGGTGAGTATATAGCTTTTTTTATTTTAACAGAGACTCTAGAATACCCGATGCGATAGAATCGGGCCACCATCTAGTGTATTATACTCCTGTTACACCCGGAGCTGCTGTCACTGTTCTGCTGTTACCTAAAGTATTGTACTTCAGTTACAGCCAGAGCTGCAGTCACTGTTCTGCTGTTACATAATGTATTGTACTCCAGTTACACCCAGAGCTGCAGTCACTGTTCTGTTATCTAATGTATTGTACTCCAGTTACTCCCAGAGCTGCAGTTCCTGCTCTGCTTTTACCAAATGTATTGTAGTCCAGTTACACCCAGAGCTGCAGTCACCGTTCTGCTCTTACCTAATGTATTATACTCCTGGTACAGCCAGAGCTTCAGTCACTGTTCAGATCTTACCAAATGTATTGTACTCAAGTTACACCCAGAGCTGCAGTCACTGTTCTGCTCTTACCTAATGTATTGTACTCCTGTTACACCCAGAGCTGCAGTCACTGTTTTGCTGTTACCTAATGTAGTGTACTCCAGTTACACCCAGATCTGCAGTCACTGTTCTGCTGTTACCTAATGTACTGCACTCCAGTTACACCCAGAGCTGCAGTCACTGTTCTGCTGTTACTTAATGTAGTGTACTCCAGTTACACCCAGATCTGCAGTCACTGTTCTGCTGTTACCTAATGTATTGTACTCCAGTTACACCCAGAGCTGCAGTCACTGTTCTGCTCTTACCTAATGTATTATACTCCTGTTACAGTCAGAGCTGCAGTCACTGTTCAGATCTTACCTAATGTATTGTACTCCAGTTACACCCAGATCTGCAGTCACTGTTCTGCTGTTACCTAATGTATTGTACTCCTGTTACACCCAGAGCTGCAGTCACTGTTCTGCTGTTACCTAATGTATTGTACTCTAGAATATGTAAAGGACTGTGCCTGTGTAATGAGCGACGCAGCAGTGATGCCTTTAACGGCTGTAATGTGCCTCTACAATAAGCAATGCAGCCGTGTTGCTGCGACGACTAAGCAACTGTCTCTGATTGGTCGCGGCAGTTAGGCCACGACCAATCAGCAAGGCGGGATTTCCATTACAGACAGACAGACAGACAGACAGAATTAGACAATTATGTAGTAGATATGCTGGTTTGTTATGAAGGGAAGAACAAGACAGCTGAGCATGATAAAGTAGCCGAGCTCCACTGCCTCGGATATGGCTGAACTCCACTGCCATACACAACCTATGGACCGGGGTGGTGCTGTTTTTTATGGTTGTGCTTTAACACAGATAATATTTTCTGCTCTCCTCTGGTATTTGTATGTAAGATTTGTAGCTTAGTATTTATTTTAATTAATATAATGTGTTATCCAAATTTTTCCAGACCTTAAAGGGATTGTCTACTACTCGGACAACCCCTTCTTAAACTAAAATAATAAAGTTTGTACTCTCCTCCTGTGCCAGCTCTGTTCCCAGCACTTGCTCTCCCCAGTGCTCTGGTGCGGTGTTGTGACAGGTGACGCCGGCGCCCAATCAGCGCTGGCATCACTGTCTCCACCTTCAAACAAACTGAACATGAAGACGAAGTCCGGGCTGCAGCTGATCCCCGGTTTCCCCTTCATGTGCAGGTTGTCCGAAGGTGGGACAGTTGCGCCAGCGCTGACTAATATGGCTAATCTCGGAAAGCATGGGTGAATATAAACATCTCTCTTGGTAAAGCCTACTTTTATGGGTTGGTGAGAACCTGATGGGATTAGATGTAATTAAAATCACCACATGGTGAAGCAGTACTCAGTCAGAAAGCTTAGCGTATAAATAACAAGGAAACTGACTGAAACACCAAGAACTAGTCTGAACAGGTGCATACCAAAAAAAGCAGCTTGTACATCAAAATGCAAAAATGGTTGCACTCAATCTTGTTAAAGCCATTTTGCTATTCACACTTCCTGTATTTCACATTGACATGCTGATTGAGTGCAACTATTTTCTCATTTTGATCCATTCATGTTACTGTCATGGCTCTAGCTGAATAAGCACATTGCTCAAGACATGTTTCCTTTAAGAAAAATGAAGCCATAATGTGATTTGCATATGATGCGCCTCAAGCTCAAGGAGAATTACTGGAACCTCAGATTTTCATTATTTACCAATAATCCTCTCACCTCGAAGATTCAACCAGTGTTATTCAGTATACGGTATACACTGCAAGATTCCGCGTGTGTGATAACACAGGCATTTTAGTCTGATATGGCTTGAATTCTGGTCTTGGTAGTGATGGGGCACCAGTGGTAGAGGAAAATGATTAATTTAGGAATCATCTATTTTATCTTGTTATGAAATCCTGTGACAAATCTAGAACTTTCCAGTTAAAGTCTAAACTGAAATGGAATCTAGAACAAATATTATGCCATTAGGTTACTAAATTAATGTTTCATCCAAAACGCACTAATATTACATATTATTATAAAGTCGTTAGTTCCCAGTATCAGAAGTTTATTTCTTTGAAATAATATAACCTAGCAATATTGGGGGTATATTGCCTGACATCAAAATAATTTTTCTTTTAGTCATGGATTGATTAAAATGTATAAATGTAGGAATATACACCTCCCAGTGCCCCTGGAGATACAGCACGGATTGCTTCAGAGGTTTCTACTGGCTCTGCAAAAGGCGTATGCTCCATTTGGAAGCCCCAGCACCGCTGCAGTCTGTAATTGGCTGCAGTGGTCAGGTGATTAGAACACGGCGCCATCAGAAAAAAAAATAAAAGGTTTCGTCTACAGCGGTGCAGGAGCTTTCAAGGGAGGCAGGCACTGCTTTCGGAGCCGGCGGAGATGTATAAAGAGGCTTGCGTTGGATTAATGGGGGCGCTGAAAGATGATTGTTATTTTTCATTAATCCATGCCTAACAAAGAAGAAGCCCTCCCATGAACTTTTTGGTTCTCTAAGTGTACATGTGTATGTAAAAGACAAAACCCAAGATAAAAACATAATATGCAAATAGCAGTATTAAACAGAATAAACAGCAATAGCGCACAAATATTAAATAGAGTGCTTAGATTACATAATTTTGATTAACATAAATATAAAAGCCATCCCACCAAGTCACGGTGACTCTATTCAGGACAGTTCTAACCTTCAATATTAAAACCTTACCATTTGTCAAGTGACGTACATGTGGATAAGGGCTGAGAAGGCCTGAAATCGGGCTAGTGGACAAGCAGCCATGGGAAACTACATGTCCAGCCCAAGGAAAATGCAGGCCACACCTTTATCTGCACTTGGTGCAAACAGACTGAAACAGAAAGCCTAAAGGAATGAACTGGAATATAAGTTGGTGTACATGCAGCGTGTAAGCGCATGTTCACACTGGCCACTAAACAGACCGTACCAAAGATAACAACATAGTAATCAAACAGCCTGCAGAAAATAAATAAACAGCAATAGTGCATGAAAATAATATAGGGTGCTTAGTGAACACAATTTGGATAACAAAAAATGTAAAAGCCATACCACCACGTCATAATGACGCTCCTCGGGATGGTCCTAACCTTAAATAATAAAACCTTAAGATTTGTTAAGTGACGTACATGTGGATAAGGGTTGAGAAGGACTAAACCTGGCAATGTTGCGTCCGTCTGCAAGTCTGGGCTGCAGACAGACAGCGCCCCGAGTAGCACCGACACCCTTTACGCCTATACAGGGATCTGGATTTACTGCAGAGCCCAGGAAGCGCTGTCTGAACAGGAGCAGAGTGCCAGAGCAGAACGGTCGCAATAGAACAGCAGGAAGGGAGCCAAAAATGGAGTCGGAAACCAGGCGAGCAGTGGAGGTACAGAAACGGCAGGCAGAGGCAGTGTCGAGAGTCCAGGCAGAGGTCAAAAACCGGGAGAGTAGCGGAGGTACAAAATCGTCAGGCAGTAGAGGGGGTCAGGAATCCAGGCCAAGGTCAGCGTCAGTAATCAGGAGAAATGCAAGGTACAAAAACGGCAGGCAACAGAGTAGTCAGAAGTTCAGGCTGAGGTCGGAGTTAACGATAGGCAATCACAAGTAACACGTAGGGGAACCAAGAATATATCCGGCGGCTTGCAAGCCCAGTCCCAAGGTATTTGAGGGATCAGGTCGTCCCTCACAGGCTCCCGGGCTGGTGATGTCATCAGGACCGCCCCCAGGACCAGACCTGATGATGATGCACCAGCCCCTTCATGACTGACAGAGGAGCGGAGTCTGTGTCCAGTAGACGCCTGCGCAGAAGCCCTTTCATTGTTGCCGCCCTCACTCGGGCGCAAGCCACGGCGCCTCCTAGTGGTTGAGGGCGGAACAGCAGGCCCCGAGATCGACGACGACATGTCAGTCCGGCGTCTCCTGGTGGCCGAGGCCTGGACAGCAGGCCCCGAGCCCGAGGGCGGTGTGACAGTCCGTCGCCTCCTAGTAGCTGAGGGCGGAACAGCGGGCCCCGAGTCTGACGGCGACGTGACAGTACCCCCCTCTCCAGGAGGGGCCTCCGGACCCTCAAAACCCGGTTTGTCAGGGTGAAGGAGATGAAATCTCCTAATTAATGCCTTGGCATGGATGTTCCTTGCGGGGACCCAGGACCTCTCCTCCGGGCCGTAGCCCTTCCAGTGTATAAGATACTGTATGGAGTCTCTCACAAGGCGGGAGTCAAGGATACCCTGGACTTCATACTCCAAGGACCCTCCGACCGAAACAGGAGGAGGAGGGGACTGGACAGGGTGAATTGGGGAGCGATACAGTTTGAGGAGAGACTTGTGGAACACGTTAGGTAATTTAAATGACTGCGGAAGTTTCAAACGGAAGGCTACCGGGTTAACCACTTCTATAATTTCATATGGGCCGATAAATCTGGGACCCAGTTTGGCAGACGGTACTTTCAGTTTGATGTTTTTAGTAGAAAGCCAAACCTTGTCCCCAACCCCCAAGTGTGGCCCCTTGGACCGTTGTTTGTTTGCAGCTGAAGCCTGTCTAACTTGAGCCCCTTTCAAATTCGTATTTACTTCAGACCATATTGTTTTCAAGCGATGTATGTTTTTCTCTACCCCAGGGAGCTCCGACATCCTAGCCGAGAACGACCCAAAGCGCGGATGCAATCCAAGGTTACAAAAAAAAGGGGTAGTTTTAATGGAGTCCTGGTAGCGATTATTTAAGGCAAACTCAGCCAATGGCAGATGTTCTACCCAATCGGACTGGTGTCCTGACACGTAACAACGGAGGTATTGCTCCAGAGCTTGATTAGCACGTTCGGTTTGCCCATTGGTTTTGGGGTGGTAGGCCGAGGAGAAGGATAACTCAACACCGATGCGTTTACAGAACGCCCTCCAGAATTTTGAGACGAACTGGGTACCTCTGTCGGACACAATATTTGACGGAACACCATGAAGACGTACAATGTGCACAAGGAACAATTTGCTCAAGGTTTCGGAGTTAGGCAAGCCAGACAGGGGAATAAAATGGCACTGTTTGCTGAACCTGTCTACCACCACCCAGATACATGTTTTCCCATCTGAGGTCGGCAGGTCTGTGATGAAGTCCATGGAGATGTGGGTCCATGGACTCTCAGGGGTGGGCAAGGACTGAAGCCAGCCAGCAGGGCGATTATGGGTGGATTTGGCGCGGGCACAGACTTCACATGCTGAAACATAGTTCTTACAGTCCTTGACCACCGTCGGCCACCAAAAGTTCCTAGTTACCAACCTGGTGGTATTATTGAGCCCAGGATGACCTGCCAGAACAGAGTCATGTGACTCTTTAAGAACTTGAAGGCGAAAGGAATTCGGAACAAACAATTTTTTGGGGGGTGTAGTGTCAGGAGCTCGTTCCGGAGACCTACGGATCTCCTCCAGAAGGTCTAAGGAAACTGCCGACACGACGATCCCATTGGCTAATATCGGAACGGGTTCACAGTCTTCGGCTTGTGTGGGGCAAAAACTGCGAGAGAGGGCATCAGCCCTCACATTTTTCGTGCCAGGGCAAAAGGTGATTAAAAAAATCGAACCTTGAAAAGAACAAGGCCCACCTGGCCTGCCTGGAATTCAGTCTTTTAGCTGACTCCAGGTAGGTCAGGTTTTTGTGGTCTGTAATGACGGTGACCTTGTGTTTGGCGCCTTCGAGAAAGTGACGCCATTCCTCGAAGGCCCATTTGATTGCTAGTAATTCCCGATTCCCAATATCATAGTTCTTCTCTGTGGCAGAGAACTTTCGGGAAAAAAAAGCACATGGGCGCAGCTGAGTGAGGGCTGCAGTGCCTTGCGATAGCACTGCTCCCACTCCGACTTCGGAGGCATCCACCTCCACAATAAATGGGCGGTCTAAGTCAGGTTGTACTAAAACCGGGTTGGCCACAAAGCATTCTTTTAACGTAGAAAATGCTTGAATGGCCTCGGGATTCCAGTTGGCCACGTCCGCCTCCTTCCGGGTTAGATCCGTGAGTGGCTTGGCAATCTCAGAAAAACTCCTGATAAACTTACGGTAGTAATTGGCAAATCCCAAAAATCGCTGCAGTGCTTTCAGCGATTTGGGTTGCACCCATGCCTTAATAGGTTGGATCTTGGCAGGATCCATGCGGAACCCCCTGCCTGAGACCATGTACCCCAAAAATTGTACCTCCTCAGCGAAAAAGACACATTTCTCCAACTTAGCAAACAAGGAGTTCTCCCGCAGTCTCTGCAGTACTGAACGAACGTGTTGAGCATGTGTCACAGGGTCAGTGGAGTAAATCAAAATGTCATCCAAGTACACAACGACATACACACCAGAGATGTCCCTGAAAATATCGTTAACAAAGTGCTGAAACATTGCAGGAGCATTGCTGAGTCCGAAAGGCATTACTAGGTACTCAAAGTGACCAAGAGGTGTATTAAACGCTGTCTTCCACTCATCGCCGTCTCTTATGCGGATTAGATTGTATGCCCCCCGGAGGTCAAGTTTAGTAAACCAACGGGCTCCAATTAGCTGATTAAAAAGATCAGGGATGAGTGGAAGTGGGTATTGGTTCTTTATAGTGATTGCGTTTAATTCCCGGTAGTCAATGCAGGGTCTGAGACCACCATCTTTCTTCTCTACAAAGAAGAACCCAGCTCCAACTGGTGAAATAGATGGTCTAATGAACCCCTTTCTTAAGCTATCCGCTATGTACTCATTCATGGCCTGACGCTCTGGACCAGAGAGATTAAATATTCTCCCTTTTGGAAGACGGGCATCTGGAATTAGGTTTATAGGACAATCATACTCTCTGTGGGGCGGTAGTTTCTCAGACTCTATAATGGAAAAGACATCTCCATAATCCCTGAGAGCAAACGGTATGAAGGGGTGTTTTTTTAGCTTGGTTTGATTTACTGCTACAGACATGCAATTATCCTGGCATTGCGAACTCCAGCGCACCACATCACCCAGGTGCCAGTCAATGACAGGGTTATGTTGACGTAGCCACGGCATTCCCAAAATGACTGCAGAAGATAGATTGTCCAACACAAAAAAGGAAATAAGCTCAGTATGTAGTGCTCCTACTGACATAGTTATCTTAGCAGTAACAAATTTGACCCCCTCCTGAATAATGGATGTGCCATTAATAGCCGTGGTTTTAATTGGAATATTAAGTTTCAGTAGTGGGACACCAAGTTTTTTAGCAGCAAAAGAGTCCATAAAATTCCCTTCAGACCCGCTATCGACATAGGCTTTTAAACACAGAGAATCCTGACCAAAATACAATGAAATAGGTAGTAAAACTTTGGCCGCATCTGCGGGCAATACCTGAGCCTCTGCGCAACCATAGCCAGAGCTGCTCAGAGGCTGATGTTCCCGGGGTACGGATCTCTGACGTTCAGCTTTGTCCCTGGAGTCTCCTAACTGCAGCATGCTCGAGCAGGAAGGTGAGACTGATCCTCCAGGCTGTATACTGAGGCTTAGTAACAGGTGTTTTAGGCCAACAATCAGCTCAGGCAAGAGAGGAAAGGAAAAAAAAAATTCAGAGAAACTGTCTTTATATAGGTGTGATATATATATACACACACAAGAGACAGTTTTATTTGGGCCGGATATAATGTTGCGTCCGTCTGCAAGTCTGGGCTGCAGACAGACAGCGCCCCGAGTAGCACCGACACCCTTTACCCCTATACAGGGATCTGGATTTACTGCAGAGCCCAGGAAGCGCTGTCTGAACAGGAGCAGAGTGCCAGAGCAGAACGGTCGCAATAGAACAGCAGGAAGGGAGCCAAAAATGGAGTCGGAAACCAGGCGAGTAGTGGAGGTACAGAAACGGCAGGCAGAGGCAGAGTCGAGAGTCCAGGCAGAGGTCAAAAACCGGGAGAGTAGCGGAGGTACAAAATCGTCAGGCAGTAGAGGGGGTCAGGAATCCAGGCCAAGGTCAGCGTCAGTAATCAGGAGAAATGCAAGGTACAAAAACGGCAGGCAACAGAGTAGTCAGAAGTTCAGGCTGAGGTCGGAGTTAACGATAGGCAATCACAAGTAACACGTAGGGGAACCAAGAATATATCCGGCGGCTTGCAAGCCCAGTCCCAAGGTATTTGAGGGATCAGGTCGTCCCTCACAGGCTCCCGGGCTGGTGATGTCATCAGGACCGCCCCCAGGACCAGACCTGATGATGATGCACCAGCCCCTTCATGACTGACAGAGGAGCGGAGTCTGCGTCCAGTAGACGCCTGCGCAGAACCCCTTTCATTGTTGCGACCCTCACTCGGGCGCAAGCCACGGCGCCTCCTAGTGGTTGAGGGCGGAACAGCAGGCCCCGAGATCGACGACGACATGTCAGTCCGGCGTCTCCTGGTGGCCGAGGCCTGGACAGCAGGCCCCGAGCCCGAGGGCGGTGTGACAGTCCGTCGCCTCCTAGTGGCTGAGGGCGGAACAGCGGGCCCCGAGTCTGACGGCGACGTGACAGGCAAGTGGACCGTCTTCAAATAGGGTCACCATGACGTGGTGGGATAGCTTTTATATATTTTGGATCAAAATTATGTTACGTAAGCATCCAATATTATTTTCATGCACTATTGTTGTTTACTTACTTACTGCAGGTATTCCATATGTTTTTATCTTGGTTTTTGTCTGTTTAGTGGCCAGTGTGAACATGCGCCTTCACGCTGTATGCATACCAACTTATATTCCAGTTGATCTCTTTATGCTTTCTGTTCAGCCCGTTTGCATTGAGTGCAGATAAAGGAGTGGTCTGCCTTTTCCTTGAACTTGACATTACACTCATGTAGTTCCCATGTCTACTAGCTAGGTTTCAATCCATCTCAGCCCTTATCCACATGCAAGTCACTTGACAAATGGTAAGGTTTAAAGGGAACCTGTCAGCAGGATTGTGCATAGTAACCTACAGACAGTGTCAGGTCGGCGCCGTTATACTGATTAAAATGATACCTGGGTGATGAAATCTGTCTTGTGGCTGTTTCTTAATCTTTATTTTCAGTTTGTAATTTTTGAATTCTCGTGCCCTAAGGTGGGGTTCATGTATGTGGGCTCTGATTAGCTATTCATGATGTAGACTACTGGCAGGTCACTGCTCCCTCACTGACCTGCCCCCTAGTTTGCATAATGAATACCTAACATACTGAATAAAAAAAAATGCTTCTGAAGGCAGGTGCCAGCCATGGCACCTGCTCTGCAGCATAATAGTTTGTTTAATGTGCCAATAATACAGTTTTGTGATGTTACTCAGCTAGGGAAAGAAAAAAGAAAACAAAATCTATTTGAAAATGGACCCGCCACGCCTGCACAGTAGCAGCTATCAGTGTCTAGCTGTGATCCGACAGCTGCTTCTGCGCATGCGCCAGCGGTGCCATTTTACTGGAGATGAAAAAAAAATTCTCCTGTCAGATGGCACCATCCAAGGTTGCGCAGTAGCAGCTATCAGTGTGTATAGATCTGATGCTGCTACTGCGCACGCGCCGGTGTTTGCCATTTTACTTGAGATGAAAAAAAAAAGAATTTCCCCTCCAAGACGGCGCTGCCTGCACAGGAGCAGCTTGAAGATAACCGAGAGCTGCTACTGCGCAGGCGGCGCCATCTTGGAGAGTTTTTTTTCATCTCCAGTTGAATGGCGCCGCAAGTGCATGTGCAGTAGCAGCTATCGGATCACAGCTGGACACCGATATCTACTACTGCGCAGGAGCAGTAGGCGCCATTTTCAAATACTTTTTTTTTTCTTCCCCTAGTTGAATAACATCACGAAACTGTATTATTGGCACACTAAACACCTGCCTACAGAAGAGTTTTTTATTTTGTTTTTTTTCAGTATGTGATGGTACTCATTATACAAACTAGGGGGCTGGTCAGTGAGGGATCAGTGACCTATCAGCAGTCTGCATTATGAATATATCTGACTGGTTCCCTTTAAATATTAGAGGTTAGGACTGTCCTAACTATGGTCACTGTGTCGGGGCGGGATAGCTTTTACATTTTTTTAATTAAAATGATGTTAGTTAAGCACCCTATATTATTTTCATGCACTATTACTGTTTATTTATTTACTGCAGGGTATTAGCTTATCATGTTTTTATCTTGGGTTTTGTCTATTTACTGGCCAGTGTAAAATGCGCTTATACACTGCATGCACACCAACTTATATTCCAGTTCATCTCTTTAGGTTTTGTATGTAGTGTGCTATCAGTGTATTAATATACTCACGTACCGTTGCCTTCGCCGGTATCCAGCACCACTCCACTTTATTTCTCTGTGATGTCACCACTCTGCAGACTCTACGGCTCACCTTGGGCTCTACCTGTGAATTGGAAGTCTCTTTTACAGTGTAAACCTATGGAGTCTTGTTGTGACACTCAGTAGTTTTACAATGTTAAAGTCACTACCGGGTCACTCAGAGCACAGTGTGACCCTGAGAATCTGAAGAACGGTGACGTCACTGAGAAGGAGAGCAAACAGGTGCTGGACACTGAAGATAGCAGTAGGTGAGTATATTAACACACTGACAGTACACTATATACACATATACACAGATTTGGGGAGAAAAAAAGTTAATGGGAAGGTTTCTTTAATATCTTAGCCATAACATGTCCCAGAGCTGCAGGAGTCTTCTACCTTCATAACTTAAGTCAGTAATGAAGGAAAACCTTCATTAAACAAACATAATTATATCAGTAGGATATTTAATAAATTAAAAATGTCAAATTTCCAGATGTAAAATATTTTCACCTTTCTCACGCACTTTTTTTTTCAATGATTTTCTGCTGTTTATTCATTGCATTGTAGTGTTACCGCGGGTGACAGTCACAGCTGCGGGGTCACGCTGACATCTGACAGCATGATCCCGCAGTGCTCTAACCAAGGGTCTTACCGGCAGTAGTGTTACCGCGGGTGACAGTCACAGCTGCGGGGTCACGCTGACATCTGACAGCATGATCCCGCAGTGCTCTGACCAACAGTCTTACCGGCAGTAGTGTTACCGCGGGTGACAGTCACAGCTGCGGGATCACGCTGACATCTGACAGCATGATCCCACGGCGCTCTGACAGACAGTCTTACCGGCAGTAGTGTTACCGCAGGTGACAGTCACAACTGCGGGGTCACGCTGACATCTGACAGCATGATCCCGCAGCGCTCTGACCGACGATCTTACCGGCAGTAGTGTTACCGCGGGTGACAGTCACAGCTGCGGGATCACGCTGACATCTGACAGCATGATCCCACAGCGCTCTGACAGACAGTCTTACCGGCAGTAGTGTTACCACAGGTGACAGTCACAGCTGCGGGGTCACGTTGACATCTGACAGCAAGATCCCGCAGCGCTCTGACCGATGATCTTACCGGCAGTAGCGTTACCGCGGGTGACAGTCACAGCTGCGTGATCACGCTGACATCTGACAGCATGATCCCGCAGCGCTCTGACCGACAGTCTTACCGGCAGTAGCATTACCACGGGTGACAGTCACAGCTGCGAGATCACGCTGACATCTGACAGCATGATCCTGCAACGCTCAGAATGACAGTCTTACCGATGGTAGCGTTATTGCCGATAACAACTACCGTGCAGGTTTTTCCCATGCTGTCACACAGACGACAGCGTGGGAAACAACATAGGAAGTCAGTAAAAACACAAACAAAAATGCAGCAAATCCGCAAACATTTTTATACCTGCGTTTTTTCTGCAGATTTAACTGACTCATTTGAAGTCAATGGGGGATAAATGCTACAAATCCACCCAAAGAATTGACATGCTGCAGAAAAAAAATGTACTGCAAACACTCACTGAAATTTATTGATCATGTTCACAACACTTCAGGACTGTCATTGAATAACCTTCATAAGGTTTCCATAGCGTTTTTAGCCCATTTCCATGCGGAAAAACGCCACAAAAACAAACACACTGTGTGCACATAACCTTAAGGATACATCAGTCAGGGGTTTATTTGGCATTAGTTGCTAATTTTGTAATAGGGTATAGTCTCCTGATAGAAATCATGATCTTTCAGTAAATATGACAATATCAGCACTATAAATGACAGATGATAGTTGGGGGCTTATTACAGGGGCTTTGCTGCACACAGACCGAGGAGCGGTAGGTTACACTACTAAGTAAACCTGATCAGTTACAAACATTACTACTAAAAATGAAATATTTATATTGGAAGTATGTCTGCACTGACAAACATATATATTTGATTTGGAGGATCTATAATATAGCTCTTTTTTTAACAAATTAGCATAAACACATCTACACATGTATCAGGTAGGTATTTATGCCGTGCCAGGTGTAACTAATGCCTGCTGCCGTCTGCTCACAGCGCAAAAGTACAAAGCCATGAAAGCAAGGGGCAGTGGTCTCACTAATACTCAGCCTGAGCCCTCTTTTCACCTCCCATCTGAAAGGAAGAACATCATTATATCACTTTCTTTACCTCAGGCACCAAAAATGCTAGAAAGTCCCACTGAGCCAGATTGTAGTGTGTGTGTGTAGTGTGTGTGTGTGTAGTGTGTGTGTGTGTAGTGTGTGTGTGTGTGTGTATGTGTAGTGTGTGTGTATGTGTGTATATATGTGTGTGTGTGTGTGTGTAGTGTGTGTGTGTAGTGTGTGTAGTGTGTGTGTATGTGTGTATATATGTGTGTGTGTGTGTGTGTAGTGTGTGTAGTGTGTGTAGTGTGTGTGTATGTGTGTATATATGTGTGTGTGTGTATACAGTATATGTAAGCCCATAGAAGCTCTAGAATGATGATCTGGTCCCCTACTTTGTCAGTCACTGGCTCAGTGATAATTATTGTGGATGAGACACCACCATGCAGGACATAACAATACGGCGGTGGGGCTCTCATAAGACAGTAATTATAGAAAGTTTATCAGTTTGAAAAACTCTTTTCACCAGAAATTCGGATAAACGAGGTGAGTTTGTTATGTGGTGATGACAGGGAACGTTCCACCTTCTAGAACGGCTAGAGATTGGAAACAATAACATGACTAGAGCCAGCACCCATGCCTCACTGTATAACAACAAGTGCTCAGCAACTCTCCAATATGTGCAGAGGCCAGATTATAAAGAATGCCACTAATTATAGAGAAACACACATAGCCTGAGCAAAATAATCAACGTTCTGCCTCTTACTTCCCAATGAATAACAGACAGCCGACTGATGTGAGAAGAATTACCTCATACCCATGACCCCACACTACGGAGACTGACACCCGGGGAGCTCCATGATGGCTCACACCGGACATTATCAGGGCTTGTGTCAGAAGCAGCAAAATGCAACAATCATGGAAATGTGTGTATTCTAGGGTTAGCGAAAAAATCCAATCACTGAGAAGTGTCATTAGTAGATTCCGGAAAAACATATGGGATAACACTCAGCCTATACCTCACACTATATTCTATCTCTTATCTATCTATCTATCTATCTATCTATCTATCTATCTATCTATCTATCTATCTATCTATCTATCCCATATCTATCTATCTATCTATCTATCCCATATCTATCTATCTATCTATCTATCCCATATCTATATATCATATATCTATCTATCTGTCTGTCTATCTATCCCATATCTATCTATCTATCTATCTATCTATCTATCCCATATCTATCTATCTATCTATCTATCCCATATCTATATATCATATATCTATCTATCTGTCTGTCTATCTATCCCATATCTATCTATCTATCTATCTATCCCATATCTATCTCTTATCTATCCCATATCTATCTATCTATCTATCTATCCCATATGTATATATCATATATCTATCTATCTATCTATCTATCTATCCCATATCTATTTATCTATATCTATAATTCATATATCTTTGTATCTATCTATCTATCTATCTATCTATCTATCTATCTATCTATCTATCTGTCTGTCTGTCTGTCTATCTATCCCATATCTATCTATCTATATATCTATCTATCTATCTTTATCCATCCATCCATCTTCTCTCTATCTCATAACATATTCTCCCCCACACCTGCACATTCCACCATGTTGCCCCCACACCCCTGCCCCTTTGCACCATGTTGACCCCACACCTGCACATTCCACCATGTTGCCCCCACACCCCTGCCCCTTTGCACCATGTTGCCCCCACACCTGCACATTCCACCATGTTGCCCCCACATCCCTGCCCCTTTGCACCATGTTGCCCCCCACACCCCTGCCCCTTTGCACCATGTTGCCCCCACACCCCTGCCCCTTTGCACCATGTTGCCCCCACACCCCTGCCCCTTTGCACCATGTTGCCCCCACACCCCTGCCCCTTTGCACCATGTTGCCCCCACACCCCTGCCCCTTTGCACCATGTTGCCCCCACACCCCTGCCCCTTTGCACCATGTTGCCCCCACACCCCTGCCCCTTTGCACCATGTTGCCCCCACACCCCTGCCCCTTTGCACCATGTTGCCCCCACACCCCTGCCCCTTTGCACCATGTTGCCCCCCACACCCCTGCCCCTTTGCACCATGTTGCCCCCACACCCCTGCCCCTTTGCACCATGTTGCCCCCACACCCCTGCCCCCCAGTGTTTGCTCTCCCAGTAGGTATACACTATAATGAGTGTGCAGCACTTTACCCTCCCAGTATGGCAGCCCCTCCAGGCTCAGCAGTCACCGTCCTGGCACCCTGGCACCAGAACCACACCGTCACCCTCCAGTACCAGGAAACCTCTGCAATTACTCCATAATCATAGCTCACAGATTAACTCTCTGTTGCCCGGCTGTCACCTCCTCCATCATTACTACAGGACACTGATAATCAATAGCAGAAAGTTTCACATAACATCAAGGAAAACTTCCAGGCTGCCATCAAGGCTCCGACACTACGCCCTGTGTGTGCCAGTCACGGGCAGCATGCCCTCCGATCAGACATATGTGGATTGTCGGGCTCCTCAGATAACGGTAACCTGCAGTCAGTCACCCTGCAGCACGGGCTCTTACCTGGGGCCGGCTGTCCAGAGAAGAGGTGAGGGTGGCACAAGCTCCCTCCCAGCCGGCATCCACATGTGTAAGGTGCTGCGCTCACGCGTCCGTCCCGGGGAGAGGAGCCCTCGGCAGAGTGTGCTGCTTCCCACAGGAGCTCCTGTTTGTGAGTCACTCTGGAACCTGCAGTGCCGGATCCGGCCAGGAGGGGGAGGGGCTGCCCGTGAGCCGCTGGATGCCAGACCCTGCGCTCTGCGCTGCGGGGGTCAGGGGAGAGGTGAGTCCTATGGAGGTGCGACCACCACAGCATTACATGTGGAGTGCCGGAAATCCCTAGCTGGTCCCATGGCAGAGAGGGGACCATGTACAGGGATTGTTTTGTACATTGTCCCTATATACAGCTGTCACACATCGCATTGTCACCTCCTCATTATACAGGCATATAGGAAATGATACACCCAGAATCCAAGGCTTTTCTCTGTCTTCTTCACAGAAAGTTAATGGTTATCAGGCTACAGGTTCCTCTGGATGACGTCATTCTGTTAATGGCTAACTCTCAGTGTCACAGAGGGCCCCACACACTGTCACGGGTGGGCAGCCTGCTATGTGCTTGTGCCCACTCTACCCTGAAGGAAGAGGCCGGTGGAGAGAAGGATCGGACTGGATGAATTTCAACAAACCGGACTTTTTCTTGTTTTTCTGGGCGTTATTCCTAAAAAAAAAACCCATACCACATACTGAAATAACTGGGATAAGGCTCCTATACACCTGGGCTAAAGCTAGCCCAAACCGCAACACCGCAGTATCACCCCAGTCTAATGATTATGGGGGGCCACCCAGGCTTCCAAAGACAGATCACACACCTGGTCAAAACTGTTGGTACCCCCCGTTTAATGACAGAAAAACCCACATTGGTGACAGAAGTAACTTGAATCTGACAAAAGTAATAATAAATCAAAAATCTATGAAAATGAACAAATGAAAGTCAGACATTGCTTTTCAACCATGCTTCCACAGAATTTAAAAAAAAATAAAACTCATGAAATAGGCCTGGACAGAAATGATGGTACCCTTAAAGGGAATCTGTCAGCCCATTTTTGGCCTATAAGGTGCAGCCACCACCATCAGGGGCTTATCTACAGCATTCTGTAATGCTGTAGATAAGATCCCGATGAAACTTGAAAAATAAGAAAAACATGTTAGATTATACTCACCCGGGGGGGGGGGGGCGGAGTTGTGTGCGGTGGGTGTCGCAGTCCGGTCCGAAGCTTCCCATCTTCATACGATGATGTCGTCCTCCTTGCTTCTCCCTCAGCTCCTGCGCTGGCATACTTTATCTGCCCTGTTGAGGGCAGAGTAAAGTACTGCAGTGCGCAGGCGCTGGGAAAGGTCAGAGAGGTCCGGCGCCTGCGCACTATAGTACTCTGCTCTGCCCTCAACAGGGCAGATAAAGTATGCCAGCGCAGGAGCTGAGGGAGAAGCAAGGAGGACGACATCATCGTATGAAGAGAGGAGGCGCTGGACGGGACAGCGACACCCATTGGACCAGACCGAACGCCAGGGTGAGTATAATATAACTCTTTTTTCTTATCTTTCAGGTTACATCGGGGGCTTATCTACAGCATTACAGAATGCTGTAGATAAGCCCCTGATGGCGGTGGCTGCACCTTATAGGCCAAAAATGGGCTGACAGATTCCCTTTAACTTAATATTTTGCTGCACAACCTTTTCAGACAATCACTGCAATCAAACGATTCATGTAACTGTCAATGAGACTTCTGCACCTCTCGACAGGTATTTTGGCTCACTACTCAAGAGCAAACTGCTCCAGTTGTCTCATGTTTGAAGGTTGCCTTTTACAGATGGTATGTTTCAGCTCTTTCCAAAGATGCTCAATAGGATTTAGGTCAGGCCTCATAGAAGTTCACTTCAGAATAGTCCAGTGGTTTTCTCTTAGCCATTCTTGGGTGTTTTTAGCTGTATGTTTTGGGTCATTAACCTGTTGCAAGATCCATGACCTGCAACTGAGACCAAGCTTTCTGACACTGGGCAGCACATTTCTCTCTAGAATCCCTTGATAGGCTTGAGATTTCATTGTATCCTGTACAGAGTCTAGACACCCTGTGCCAGATGCAGCAAAACAGCCCCAGAACATAACAGAGCCTCCTCCATGTTTCACAGTAGGGACAGTGTTCTTTTCTTGATATGCTTCATTTTTCCGTCTGTGAACATAGAGCTGATGTGCCTTGCCAAAAAGTTCCATTTTTGTCTCATCTGTCTATAGGACATTCTCTCAGAAACTTTGTGGCTTGTCAACATGTAGTTTGACAAATACCAGACTGCCTTTTTTATGATTTTTTTTTCAACAATGGTGTCCTCCTTAGTCGTCTCCCATGAAGTCCCGTGTTCCTATGTATTGTTTTTTGGGAGCTTTTAACTGATTTTGTTGTAACGTCTATTGAAGACTATCCACAAATTCACCTTTATTAGTTTTCAACCAATAAATTTGGGAATCTGTAAAGATGAGTGGATTGTTCCACAGAAGATCAGTTGCGCGTTGAATTTTCTCAAATTCACGATTTCGGGTGATCAACAGTTCACAAAAAAAACTTGCCCGACACCATTTTCCACAATGCTGAAGCATCAGAGAGTGGGCTAACATCATTTATGACATCATATGGACTATCATATCTTGCACACTGGTGATCACTACCTAGACCATCACAAGCAGTGGAGCATAGTTGTATGGCAGAGTACAGGTAGAGAAGTCATCAAAACATCATCTCTGAAGACTTCTCTAATATTTTTGTATGTTGTTTTTAGGAGTGGGTCTGAATGACGATCTTCACACATGTAAGGCCTCTTTCACACATCAGGTTTTCGCCGTCAGGCGCGATCCGGCGCTTTTGACAGAAACCGGATCCGGCGAAATGCAATGCCGGATCCGGTTTCCCCCCCATTGACTTGCATTTGCGCCGGATCGCACCGGATGGCCATGCGTTTCATCCGGTTTTCGCCGGATCCGGCAATGTGTCGCGATCCGGCGTCTGGAAAAAACGGCTACTGTAACATTTTTTGTCTCCGGCGAAAAAGCCGGACACGCCGGATCCGGCGCGTCCGGCTTTTTCACACAATGAAAGCCTATGAGCGCCGCAATGCGCCGGATCCGGTTTTTTGGTCTGAGCATGCTCAGTAGCTCTGCCCACAAGACATATATAAAAGCAAGACAGTGGGACCCACAGCCACACCCAACATGCCACCCAAGAAAGCAACCAAGCGAAGCAGGAGAAGGCAGGAGACCACTGCAGCACCATCAGCACCACAACCACCCCAAATGGAGCAGCAAATGCAACATGCTGAGGAGGGGAGGCCAGCAGCAGATGAGAGACGGTAATTATCAAATCCCCCATTCCTCCAAACTAGGGCTATTGAATATCAAGATATTCATTGGCCCTTTGTTTCTCTTTATTCAACAGCCGCCCAATAGATGCAGCAGCAGCAGCAGCAATGGCAGCAGCTGGAACACCACCCACAGGCATGGAGTGTGGCCACCAGGAAGACAGCACATCATCTTCTGGGAGCCCTCCCTCGCATCGTCAGCGTTTGACGGTAAGTTTTTATTTCCAAAATCCATCTTCTCTGTAATATATGTCTATTCATTGCCTTTTATTTCAAAACAGGATTCACAAGATGAAGAGGAGCTCCCAGAAGAAGAAGGAAGGGGTGGACAGACACCTGGAGTGGGCTCACAATTGGTAAGTTTTTTGCATCAAACGCAGAAACACAACATCACACTACACACAACACATAGAAAACAATGTTCTGCAGACCACACACAGCAAACAAATGCCTACATCCAAAGACATAACATTTTTTGTTTTCTTCTCTAGTCTTCCCAATCTGGTGCTCGGCCAAGAGGTCCTCGCAGTGCCTCCCAGGGTCGTCGGCGACAGCAACGCGGCGGTCACCAGCGTGTAAGTATAAATATTTTTGCTTTGTTTTTTTGCACTTTTTATTACATTTCTTATGTGGAGGCGTTATTTTTGTCTTTTTCTTTAACAGCCTTCACAGCGTGCTCCCGACTCTGACGGTGAGGATGGAGGACTCGATGTGGACCACCTCATCAATCTCGTCCGAGAAAGGGAGCCGCTCTGGAATATGGCTGACCGCCGCCACGCTGACCTTATCGTTACCCGACGACTCTGGGAGGAAATCTGTTCGCTCCTTGTGGGCCGCTGGGAGGACCTCGATGTTCGGGCCCAGATTACAGAGCGTAAGTATATACAGTACCGGTTGCTTGATGTAAACCAGTGTTTCCCGAACTCCAGTCCTCGTGGTCCCCACGGATCATGTGTTCAGGATTTCTATTTACTATGGAAATCCTGAAAACATGACCCCTGGGGACCATGAGGACTGGAGTTTGGGAAACACTGATGTTGTATACTAACCACTCCTTTCTCGTTTCAGGGAACAGAATTGTGAATCGGTGGCGGTCTGTGAGGGATCGTTTCAAGAAGGAGTTCAATAAAGAGATGCGGGCCCCGAGTGGATCTGGAGGACGCAGGAGCAAGTACAAGTACGCAGAAGCCCTGTCGTTCCTCCGGGAAACAATGGTCACCAGAAGGTAAATATTACACACCACATGTGAAAACAAATGTTAGATGTACATTTTTTTTTCAGCCAGGGCCATACCATGTCAGTATTTTAATTGTTTTTTTTTCTCTTTATTCCACAGCACGGTGAGCAGCACTCGGGAGCCTGCACGATTGGACCCTTCTGAGGCGATCCCTGAGGAGACCGGCACCGAGGGACACTTCGACCGCCCCGGTACATCTGCACCTTCCCAGCCTTCCCACACATTCGACCCATCTGTCCCATCCACCAGCACAGGAGCTTCGTGGCCGCCTACATTACATGAAGCTGCTGGTGAGGAGATCGCTTTCCCTTTACCCCACCCTTCTGCCCCTGCCACCTCTAGTACATCTGCGGGTACTGGGCGGCAGCGGCAGAGGGGTCAGGAAAAGACTTATGCGCCAGAGTTCTTGCATCTGAATGCATCTTTCCAGAACTGTCTAAAAGTCTTGTCAGAGCAAATCTCCGCAGGCTATCAGCAGATCAACTCCAGCATTCTGGAGGTGAAGACACTTCTGCAAACCATGCATTCAGAAGCAAGATCTTCGCCAAACCACACCTTTTTCAGGTCTGTTGTGGAGCGCATGGAAACGCTCTCTCCTGACCAGCAGATGCATGTAATGCATTCATGCCACGCTGCTCTCCAGCAAGTTACCTCCCAACCTCCTCCTCCCACCACAGTAGTTCCTCCACCTGCACCCCCTCCAGCCACTATTCCATCCTCCCCCTCCTATTACATCTACACCCCCTCCAGCCACTTTCCATCCTCCCCCTCCTATTACATACCATCCACCTCCCCAGCACCATCCACCTCCCCAGCACCATCCACCTCCCCAGCACCAGCAACCTCCCCAGCACCAGCAACCTCCCCAGTACCAGCAACCTCCCCAGTACCAGCAACCTCCCCAGTACCAGCAACCTCCCCAGTACCAGCAACCTCCCCAGTACCAGCAACCTCCCCAGTACTTGCAAACTCCCCAGTACCAGCAACCTCCCCAGTACCAGACATCTCCCCACTTCCAGCAACCTGCCCCGTACCAGACATCTCCCCACTTCCAGCAACCTGCCCCGTACCAGACATCTCCCCACTTCCAGCAACCTGCCCCGTACCAGACATCTCCCCACTTCCAGCAACCTGCCCCGTACCAAACTCCTTCCCCATACAACTTGCCATCAACATCATCTGCTCCTACAGTCCCTGCCCAACCCTCCACTCCACCACCCACCACCTCTTCTGCTTCCCACATGTCCACCCATTCTGTAGTTTTTTCCACACCTTCACCTCTAACTGTTCCTTCCCCACCACGATCCCAGTCCTCTCTCCACACTCCCAGTGTCGAAGTGTCCCGCAGCCCCTACAGCAGTATTTCCACCACACACTACACAGATTTATAATGTGTGTATTTAAATAAAAATGACCAGTTTTATGGTTTCAGTTTTATAGTTTCAAAGTTTTATTAAACAAGTTTATTAAAATTTTAAAAAAGTTTACTAAAAAAAAACATTTTTCAATAAAAGTTAAATTATTTTACACTGGTTGTCTGTCATTTCTTTCTGCGGCGAAAAAGGTTAAATACAGGGTATTTAAAAGGTGAAATGGTATTCAAAACTAGGTATATAACTGTGGGTAAATTTTAGCTTTTTGCCACAGTTGTGTTCCTGGTTGTGTTTGAAGCAAAGTATTTCACCTAAAAAGTTGTGTTTATTGTTGGTGATTTCCTAACAATGTACACAACTTTTGTTAAAAGGTGAAATACTTTGCATAAAACACAACCAGGTACACACCTGTGGCCTAAAGCTAAAAATAGAGACCATGACAAGATAGCCAACTTTGGTTGGCAAAGGTATATACTGTTGGTACAGAAGGTACACAAGTTTGGTTGGGCACAAATCTTTCACACTCTGTCATCCTGCCAGTGTACTCTGCCTTGAGGTGACATAAAGTATAGTGCAAAATTGTCCCTCATTACTGAAACCGTCACAGAACTTCTAGTGGTAATGTCATGGTAATCTTGCAAGGTGGTTTCTTCAGAGGTGTCCTCAATGGAAATGGGTTCCTTGCAGATAACAAAATTGTGGAGTACCACGCACGCTTTGATCACCTCGTCCACAGTTTCTGTCTTGAGGTTGATCGCAGTCAATAGGACCCGCCATTTGGCTGTCAGAATACCAAAGGTACATTCAACCATTCTTCTTGCTCTTGTGAGGCGGTAATTAAAAATGCGTTTTGGTCTTGTCAATCCTCTGCTAGAGTACGGTTTCAAAAGGTGTTCTGACAGCTGGAAGGCTTCATCCCCTACACAGACAAATGGCATAGGTGGACCAGATGTTTGCGGCAGCGGTCTAGGTGGTGGGAACTGGAAGGTGTTTCCATACAGTTTACGCCCCATGGCAGACAGTTTGAAAACTTGAGAGTCATTGGAGCGGCCATAGGCCCCAATATCAACCGCAATAAATTTGTATTCCGCGTCAGCGATGGCCATGAGGACAATTGAAAAATATTTCTTGTAATTGAAATATTCCGATCCCGATCCAGCTGGCTTTACAATGCGGATATGTTTCCCGTCCACAGCGCCCAAGCAGTTTGGAAACTGACATATCTGTTGAAACTTGTCAGCAATTTCAATCCACCTCTCTGTTGTGGGCTCTGGTAAAAACTCTTCAGCTAAGGAGTCCCACAGTGCACGGCATGTGTACTTCACAATTCCAGATATGGTGGAAATCCCGAGTCTGTACTGGAAATGCAGTGACGAAAGGGATTCTCCAGTTGCAAGAAATCTGTGGGGAATTAAAAAACAATAAATTAGTTTTAAATCACAGCATTACATACCAAAACTGAGCTATAACACTTGGAGATACAAACTACCACCAACAAGATTGCAGTGAAAGTGTGCTCTGATGCGAGCATATCCAATAAATGTGGCTTACCTTAAAGTCACCATCAGACGCTCTGCGGGTGAAACAGAGAAGCGGAAATAGGTGTCCGCTTTTCTTATGAGGTGTGCAATGCGCTCCACCAAGTAATCAAAATTCTCCATTTTCATCCTAATATATCCAAAAAATTTATCCGGGTTTCGTCGAAGGTCCATGCATAGTGTAGAATAGACCCCACGCGTCATTCTCTTGGCTGTGATGGGGTGGATCCACAAACGTCGTCTACGATGCCTGATGCGCTGCTGTCTCGCTCTCTCCTTCTCCAGAACAATCACCCTCAAACGATTTGCCTCCGCTGTAAAATCCGCCAAATTCTTCAAAATATTTCCAATGACAACATCCATCTTCGCCAGTAACTTGCTCTTCTCTCCAACCTGCACTTTCTCCTCTACAACCTGTCAAAGAAGGGCTGTAGGAACATGCTATATATAGTTTTCCAGTAGCCAATCCCGTTCGGAAGGCCAGAAGGGTCAATTTTAAAAACCGGATCCGGCGTAATCCGTCGAAAAACGGATGAACCGGATGAGACGGATCCGGTTTTGTCTGTCAAGAAAAAGACGGATCCGGCAGAAAACCGGATCCGTCACATCCGGTTTTACGAAACAGTTGCCGGATCCGGCGTTCCGGCACGACGCCGGATCGCGCCTGACGCCGAAAACCTGATGTGTGAAAGTAGCCTAAGGCTACTTTCACACTTGCGTTTTTTTGTTGCTCGTTTTTTGCGCACACAAATGCATGAAAAAAACGCATCATGCGTTTCTGTGCTTTTTTTGCGGGTTTTGGAGCATTTTTTTTTAAAAACCCGCATGCGTTTTTTGCGCATACGTATGCATTACAATGCGCACGTATGCGCACCCATAGACTAGAATGGGTGTTTTGCTGTAAAAAAACGCATTGCGTGCGCATGCGTTTTTTGAGCGCAAGTCGGACTCACAAAAAATGCAAGAGGATGCATTTTGTGCGCCCGAGCGCACACTACAAAAGAACGCATGCGCATACAAACGCGTACAAACGCATGTGTATGCGCACATATGCGCACCCATGTTAAAGTATAGGGGAAAAAATGCATGCGTTTTTTTGCGCTAAAACACAGCGCAAAAAAACGCAAGTGTGAAACCAGCCTAAGCCACTTTGTATTGGGTCACCTGGTCATTTGTTGAGTTTGTTGCAGGCCTGTGTTCCCTGGCTTTGTCTGCAGGGATGAGGTGGTCAGTCATGTCTCCTCTCTTGGTTGTCGATGACCCCTGCAGCTGTGGTTTTCTTCTTCCACCCACTCTTCCACTTCCTGAAGCCATCAAATTCTTCAGGAGTCTCATTCCTTGTCCAGTTGTCATAGGCCCCAACTTTGGTCTTCTCAGTCCTTCCATGTAGCCTGGTGCAGTAGGGGTGGGGCCCCTGCCTTTCTGACTTGCCCCTGCTCCGCCTCCCAGTAGGCGAGCAATTCCGACTTGTCGCCAAACCACTGCTGCAGCCTGTCAACAAAAACCAGTACAATAGTGGAAATGCAGTGCTGGACCTAGGGAGGGTACCAGCTCAGTTAATTATTTTATGTCTGCAAACCTTTGGGGGAACTAAAAGTTTATACTGCACAAAGTCTTTTTAAATTGCCATATGCTATATCACCAATTGTGTTCTGTCACTCATAGAGACCAATAAAGCTATGCATGTTAGGCCTCTTTCACACTTCCGTTTTTGACAATCAGTCAAGATCCGCCAATTTTGAAAAAAAACGGATCCGCTATTTTTCTTTGCGGATCCGTTTTTTTCCCCATTGACTTTCATTATTGGCGGATCCTGACTGATTGCCGTCCGTTGCATCCGTTTTTTTGAGGATCTGCCACAATGTTTGTGTCCGTCAACATCCTCAAAGATTTCCAAACAGAGCTTGCAACGTTTTTTTTTGCCGGCGGATCCTCCAGACACTGAATTAACCCCAAAATCTGTCTGTGTGCCGGACAAAAAAATTCTCTCTCTCTCTCTCTCTCTCTCTCTCTCTCTCTCCTTCCCGGCCAGCGGTTCCTTTACATTTACTCATTTTCAGGATCCTTCTAAAAACGGATCCTGTGCCATCCGTTCACATCAGTTGACAACGGATCCGCTTGTCTCCCTTTTTGGCGGATTTTAACTGATGCAAATAACTGAAGTGTGAAAGAGGCCTTAGAAAAACTGCATAATGTGAATGGTTCAAGCAGCTGCTTCCTGCTAATGCAGCGCAGGTGTCAACAGGTTGTCAATGAAGTCAATGAGAAACTATTTCTGAACATTTACCGAATGAATGTACACTGTTTAATCACCATGAAATGAAAAAAATATGATTTCTTTGTATTTAATTTCCATCTGCAGTGACGCATTATTGTGCTCATTTGTTACTGGACTCACATGGGAAGATTGTGCAGTGCGGTTACATGCACCATCTGCAGTATACAGGCTAAGGTCACTGGCACATTACCAGATAACATGACCCTATTTAATGTGGAGGACAAGTGACCCCCAAGTGGTTGTTCAGGTTGTGCTTACCCTCTCCATAGATAAGGATAACTGATGGACTCTCACAGAACATATTTATTTTCACCTGACAGCTGCAAGTGTTTTCTTCACATTAGCTGATTTTTGTGTAAGGACAGTTTAGTTATTAGGGGTCATAAATCTGTCACTTCTGTCTTGAGACATTTTTTCTTTAAACACCACTTGTTCACCCTATGAAGCGTTCTCACACCATTCATGGATACCGGAAAAGGTCAAGAAGGGGAATTATGTGTATATAATGTCAGACTTCCAACCAGGATATGAAGAGTCCGCACTTATCAGGCTTACGGTGCTAAGTGTTTCTTTATTCATGAAGAATATTCAGAATTGAGAGTCCTCAGTGGTTGAAACCTTTTAATGGCTAACTGAAAATATGGTAACACATTGCAAGCTTCCGAGACTACGCAGGTCTCTTCATCAGGCTAGACTAATACAAGATCTGAAGAGTCACATATTTATACACAAGACAGCACAGAAAAAATGCAATAGATAAGACAAGTGATGTGAAGCAGAAATGTCGATATGGGAGAGGGATAAGCATAAATATTGGAGCAGTTCATAGATAAGGAGCCTGAAAGTTTTATTGTCCTCTGATGGGGTCTAGTTCTGTGTTGAGATGACCTCAGAAGATCTGAAGAGCAAATTCCTTAATTGATGTAAAAAAACATAAATCCATGCGACACATTAATACCTGCACTGAATGTGTGGAAAGTTTTCATAAATTTGTACTCCAAGATTCTTCTCTCTCTCTGAGACTTGAAGTTACCTTTTAATACAAGTAATTTAATGTCCATCATGTTATGACCAGGGATACAAAAATGTTTTGCCTCTGGTAGATCCATTCTTTTTTCTCTTATTGTGTGACGATGAGCATTCATCCTTGTTCTCAGTTTTTGCCTTGTCTCCCCCACATACAGACCCCCAGTTTAATATTTAGTACAAATAATTAAGTACACCACATTAGATGTAATGCAGCTGAAAGTACCTGGGATCTTGTATTCCTGATGAGTTGGGGATCTTTATCTTTTCCGTGGTCATTATAAATGGACAGGTTTTACATTTTTTCTGGTTGCAAGGAAAGGTTCCTGCAGCTGTTGGAGAGGACAGGGAGCTTCTGACAATTATGCTTCTTAAATTTGGGGACTTCCTAAAACACAGCAGTGGGGGGTCTGGAAATATGGATTGTAATCTGGCATCTTTTTGCAGTAAAGGTTGTAATTTCTGTGCAGTTCCCCTTAGCATCTCCAGATTTGGATTGTAGGTGACCACTAGAGGCACCCGTGTTGTGAACTCTCTTAATCCGACTTTTGAGGCAAGGCTCCCTCTGGTGGACACTGCTGGTAGTTGAGCTGGTCAACATGATGTTAACCCAACAGCTGCAGAAGATAATTGGAGGAGTGGGGGTAGTGACTGGGACTGCATAAGCTAGCAGACTTCTCTCAGTGGCTGCCGGTGATACTCCTTTCTTTGCTTACTGAGGATTTCTGTCTCCTGCCTGACCCTGCATTTTTCAGCTAAGTGACATTTGCTAAACCCTTTGCATCTAATTTTGCCTTGCTGTCAGGGGTCAGCTTGCTCCCCCAGGGGCTGCTGGCTCCAGCCCTGTATTTTTGTATCTTGTGTTTGTTTGCTCAGTCCCCTGCTGTATTAGCCTGTTGCTAGCCGCCAGTTCTCACCTGAGTGCTGATATAGTGGGGACGAGGCTTGCGCAAACCTCAGTATTTTTGTACATCAGTCGTGTTCGAATTGTTAGGGTTTTTGCGTGATTGCAGACAGTGTCTTTTCTGTCCTGTCCTATCTAGTCAGTGTGGGCCCCATCATTTGCTCAGTCTATTTTCTGTCTGTGTTTGTGTTTCATCTTGTCTCATCGACAATATATGTTTGGGGGCATGTCTATTCCTTTGGGGATCTGCTCCGGGGCAGTTTAGATTTCACCTTTCTGTCTTTAGGCCTAATTAGCCCTCCAGCTGTGATGAAGCGTCTAGGGCAACATAGGAACGCTCCACGGCTACTGCTGGTTGTGTTGTTAAAATCAGGGGTCTGCAATCCGCTGAGCGACCAACCTCTCTGGTGTTCTGGTGGCATAGCCTATTGTGCTCTCCTCTTCGGTGACCCATTCATAACACACCCGGTTATTTTCATCTTTAGCTTTGTAATGTAGCAGGTGTAGCAGTCTTTTTTCATGATAATTGTTTAATGTCTTCACATCTTCACAAAATATTCATCAAGTGAACTAAAGAATGAATGTTTACTTAATCTCTACTTTAACCCCTTTCATACATTAGACGTACTATTCCGTCCATGTGACCTGGGACCTAAGTCCCAAGGACGGAATAGTACGTCATAGCGATCAGCGATGCCCCCCGTGGGGAGCGCCGCTAATCGCGGCCGGGTGTCAGCTGACTATCACAGCTGACACCCGGCACTATGTGTCAGGGGCAGTCACGGACCAACCCCGGCACATTAACCCCTGGCACACTGCGATCAAACGTGATTGCAGTGTACCGGAGGATCAGGGAAGTATGGGCAGGGAGGGGGCTCCCTCCGTGCTTCCCTGAGACCCCCGCAGAAGCACGATGTGCAGCGCTGCTGCGGGGGCCTCCTTCCCTGCAGGTCCCCGGATCCAATATGGCGGCGGGGGCCTTCGGGGGCCTGCAGGGAGGTTTCTTTCTCAGTGCCTGCAGAGCGCAGGCATGAGAAATCCTCCAGCAGTGCCTGCAGATCGCCAATCTGACACACTGCTGTGCAAGGTGTCAGATCAGCGATCTGACATATTACAATAATGTCCCCCCCCTGGGACAATGTAATAAACTAAAAAAAAAAGAGTGTAAAAATAATTTATAAAAAATCGCTTATAAAAAAAAAATATTCCCTAATAAATTCATTTTTTGAAAATAAAAAACAATAAAAGTAAACATATTTAGTATTGCCGGGTCCGAAACGACCCGCCCTATAACACTGTCCCACTAGTTAACCCCTTTATTGAACCCCTTAAAAAATAAAAATAAAAAAAAGAAGCAAAAAATAATGTTTTATCATCATACTGCCGAACAAAAAGTGCAATAAAGCGCGATCAAAAAGACGAATATACAGTTGTGGCCAAAAGTATTGACACCCCTGCAATTCTGTCAGATAATACTCAGTTTCTTCCTGAAAATTATTGCAAACACAAATTCTTTGGTATTATTATCTTCATTTAATTTGTATTAAATGAATAAACACAAAAAGAATTGTCCTAAAGCCAAATTGGATATAATTCCACACCAAACATAAAAAAGAGGGTGGACAAAAGTATTGGCACTGTTCGAAAAATCATGTGATGCTTCTCTAATTTGTGTAATTAACAGCACCTGTAACTTACCTGTGGCACCTAACAGGTGTTGGCAATAACTAAATCACACTTGCAGCCAGTTGACATGGATTAAAGTTGACTCAACCTCTGTCCTGTGTCCTTGTGTGTACCACATTGAGCATGGAGAAAAGAAAGAAGACCAAAGAACTGTCTGAGGACTTGAGAAACCAAATTGTGAGGAAGCATGAGCAATCTCAAGGCTACAAGTCCATCTCCAAAGACCTGAATGTTCCTGTGTCTACCGTGCGCAGTGTCATCAAGAAGTTTAAAGCCCATGGCACTGTGGCTAACCTCCCTAGATGTGGACGGAAAAGAAAAATTGACAAGAGATTTCAACACAAGATTGTGCGGATGTTGGATAAAGAACCTCAACTAACATCCAAACAAGTTCAAACTGCCCTGCAGCCCAAGGGTACAACAGTGTCAACCCGTACTATCCGTCGGCATCTGAATGAAAAGGGTCTGTATGGTAGGAGACCCAGGAAGACCCCACTTCTTACCCCGAGACATAAAAAAGCCAGGCTGGAGTTTGCCAAAACTTACCTGAAAAAGCCTAAAACATTTTGGAAGAATGTTCTCTGGTCAGATGAGACAAAAGTAGAGCTTTTTGGGCAAAGGCATCAACATAGAGTTTACAGGAGAAAAAAAGAGGCATTCAAAGAAAAGAACACGGTCCCTACAGTCAAACATGTCGGAGGTTCCCTGATGTTTTGGAGTTGCTTTGCTGCCTCTGGCACTGGACTGCTTGACCGTGTGCATGGCATTATGAAGTCTGAAGACTACCAACAAATTTTGCAGCATAATGTAGGGCCCAGTGTGAGAAAGCTGGGTCTCCCTCAGAGGTCATGGGTCTTCCAGCAGGTCAATGACCCAAAACACACTTCAAAAAGCACTAGAAAATGGTTGGAGAGAAAGCACTGGAGACTTATAAGGTGGCCAGCAATGAGTCCAGACCTGAATCCCATAGAACACCTGTGGAGAGATCTAAAAATGGCAGTTTGGAGAAGGCACCCTTCAAATATCAGGGACCTGGAGCAGTTTGCCAAAGAAGAATGGTCTAAAATTCCAGCAGAGCATTGTAAGAAACTCATGGATGGTTACCGGAAGCGGTTGGTCGCAGTTATTTTGGCTAAAGGTTGTGCAACCAAGTATTAGGCTGAGGGTGCCAATCCTTTTGTCTGGCCTATTTTTGGAGTTTTGTGTGAAATGATCAATGTTTTGCTTTTTGCTTCATTCTCTTTTGTGCTTTTTCATTTAAAACAAATAAAATTAAGATAATAATACCAAAGAATTTGTGTTTGCAATCATTTTCAGGAAGAAACTGAGTATTATCTGACAGAATTGCAGGGGTGTCAATACTTTTTGCCACAACTGTAAATAACCATGGTACCGCTGAAAACATCATCTTGTCCCGCAAAAAAACGAGCTGCCACACAGCGTCATCAGCAAAAATGAAAGAAGTTATAGCTTGCAGAATAAAGCGATGCAAAATTAAGGCTACTTTCACACTTCAGGTTTTCGGCGTCAGGCGCGATCCGGCGTCATGCCGGAACGCCGGATCCGGCAAATGTTTAGTAAAACCGGATGTGACGGATCCGGTTTTCTGCCGGATCCGTCTTTTTCTTGACAGACAAAACCGGATCCGTCTCATCCGGTCCATCCGTTTTTCTATCCGTTTTTCGACGGATTACGCCGGATCCGGTTTTTAAAATTGACCCTTGTGGCCTTCCGAACGGGATTGGCTACTGGAAAACTATATATAGCATGTTCCTACAGCCCTTCTTTGACAGGTTGTAGAGAAAGTGCAGGTTGGAGAGAAGAGCAAGTTACTGGCGAAGATGGATGTTGTCATTGGAAATATTTTGAAGAATTTGGCGGATTTTATAGCGGAGGCGAATCGTTTGAGGGTGATTGTTCTGGAGAAGGAGAGAGCGAGACAGCAGCGCATCAGGCATCGTAGACGACGTTTGTGGATCCACCCCATCACAGCCAAGAGAATGACGCGTGGGGTCTATTCTACACTCTGCATGGACCTTTGACGAAACCCGGATACATTTTTTGGATATGTTAGGATGAAAATGGAGAATTTTGATTACTTGGTGGAGCGCATTGCACACCTCATAAGAAAAGCGGACACCTATTGCCGCTTCTCTGTTTCACCCACAGAGCGTCTGATGGTGACTTTAAGGTAAGCCACATTTATTGGATGTGATCGCATCAGAGCACACTTTCACTGCAATCTTGTTGGTGGTAGTTTGTATCTCCAAGTGTTATAGCTCAGTTTTGGTATGTAATGCTGTGATTTAAAACTAATTTATTGTTTTTTAATTCCCCACAGATTTCTTGCAACTGGAGAATCCCTTTCGTCACTGCATTTCCAGTACAGACTCGGGATTTCCACCATATCTGGAATAGTGAAGTACACATGCCGTGCACTGTGGGACTCCTTAGCTGAAGAGTTTTTACCAGAGCCCACAACAGAGAGGTGGATTGAAATTGCTGACAAGTTTCAACAGATATGTCAGTTTCCCAACTGCTTGGGCGCTGTGGACGGGAAACATATCCGCATTGTAAAGCCAGCTGGATCGGGATCGGAATATTTCAATTACAAGAAATATTTTTCAATCGTCCTCATGGCCATCGCTGACGCGGAATACAAATTTATTGCGGTTGATATTGGGGCCTATGGCCGCTCCAATGACTCTCAAGTTTTCAAACTGTCTGCCATGGGGCGTAAACTGTATGGAAACACCTTCCAGTTCCCACCACCTAGACCGCTGCCGCAAACATCTGGTCCACCTATGCCATTTGTCTGTGTAGGGGATGAAGCCTTCCAGCTGTCAGAACACCTTTTGAAACCGTACTCTAGCAGAGGATTGACAAGACCAAAACGCATTTTTAATTACCGCCTCACAAGAGCAAGAAGAATGGTTGAATGTACCTTTGGTATTCTGACAGCCAAATGGCGGGTCCTATTGACTGCGATCAACCTCAAGACAGAAACTGTGGACGAGGTGATCAAAGCGTGCGTGGTACTCCACAATTTTGTTATCTGCAAGGAACCCATTTCCATTGAGGACACCTCTGAAGAAACCACCTTGCAAGATTACCATGACATTACCACTAGAAGTTCTGTGACGGTTTCAGTAATGAGGGACAATTTTGCACTATACTTTATGTCACCTCAAGGCAGAGTACACTGGCAGGATGACAGAGTGTGAAAGATTTGTGCCCAACCAAACTTGTGTACCTTCTGTACCAACAGTATATACCTTTGCCAACCAAAGTTGGCTATCTTGTCATGGTCTCTATTTTTAGCTTTAGGCCACAGGTGTGTACCTGGTTGTGTTTTATGCAAAGTATTTCACCTTTTAACAAAAGTTGTGTACATTGTTATGAAATCACCAACAATAAACACAACTTTTTAGGTGAAATACTTTGCTTCAAACACAACCAGGAACACAACTGTGGCAAAAAGCTAAAATTTACCCACAGTTATATACCTAGTTTTGAATACCATTTCACCTTTTAAATACCCTGTATTTAACCTTTTTCGCCGCAGAAAGAAATGACAGACAACCAGTTTAAAATAATTTAACTTTTATTGAAAAATGTTTTTTTAGTAAACTTTTTTAAAATTTTAATAAACTTGTTTAATAAAGCTTTGAAACCATAAAACTGGTCATTTTTATTTAAATACACACATTATAAATCTGTGTAGTGTGTGGTGGAAATACTGCTGTAGGGGCTGTGGGACACTTCGACACTGGGAGTGTGGAGAGAGGACTGGGATCGTGGTGGGGAAGGAACAGTTAGAGGTGAAGGTGTGGAAAAAACTACAGAATGGGTGGACATGTGGGAAGCAGAAGAGGTGGTGGGTGGTGGAGTGGAGGGTTGGGCAGGGACTGTAGGAGCAGATGATGTTGATGGCAAGTTGTATGGGGAAGGAGTTTGGTACGGGGCAGGTTGCTGGAAGTGGGGAGATGTCTGGTACGGGGCAGGTTGCTGGAAGTGGGGAGATGTCTGGTACGGGGCAGGTTGCTGGAAGTGGGGAGATGTCTGGTACGGGGCAGGTTACTGGAAGTGGGGAGATGTCTGGTACTGGGGAGGTTGCTGGTACTGGGGAGTTTGCAGGTACTGGGGAGGTTGCTGGTACTGGGGAGGTTGCTGGTACTGGGGAGGTTGCTGGTACTGGGGAGGTTGCTGGTGCTGGGGAGGTTGCTGGTTCTGGGGAGGTGGATGGTGCTGGGGAGGTGGATGGTGCTGGGGAGGTGGATGGTATGTAATAGGAGGGGGAGGATGGAAAGTGGCTGGAGGGGGTGTAGATGTAATAGGAGGGGGAGGATGGAAAGTGGCTGGAGGGGGTGTAGATGTAATAGGAGGGGGAGGATGGAAAGTGGCTGGAGGGGGTGCAGGTGGAGGAACTACTGTGGTGGGAGGAGGAGGTTGGGAGGTAACTTGCTGGAGAGCAGCGTGGCATGAATGCATTACATGCATCTGCTGGGCAGGAGAGAGCGTTTCCATGCGCTCCACAACAGACCTGAAAAAGGTGTGGTTTGGCGAAGATCTTGCTTCTGAATGCATGGTTTGCAGAAGTGTCTTCACCTCCAGAATGCTGGAGTTGATCTGCTGATACCCTGCGGAGATTTGCTCTGACAAGACTTTTAGACAGTTCTGGAAAGATGCATTCAGATGCAAGAACTCTGGCGCATAAGTCTTTTCCTGACCCCTCTGCCGCTGCCGCCCAGTACCCGCAGGTGTACTAGAGGTGGCAGGGGCAGAAGGGTGGGGTAAAGGGAAAGCGATCTCACCAGCAGCTTCATGTAATGTAGGCGGCCACGATGCTCCTGTGCTGGTGGATGGGACAGATGGGTCGAATGTGTGGGAAGGCTGGGAAGGTGCAGATGTACCGGGGCGGTCAAGTGTCCCTCGGTGCCGGTCTCCTCAGGGATCGCCTCAGAAGGGTCCAATCGTGCAGGCTCCCGAGTGCTGCTCACCGTGCTCTGGAATAAAGAGAAAAAAAAACAATTAAAATAGTGACATGGTATGGCCCCGGCTGAAAAAAAAAAGTTACATCTAAACATTTTTTTGTCACATGTGGTGTGTAATATTTACCTTCTGGTGAGCATTGTCTCCCGGAGGAACGACAGGGCTCGTGCGTACTTGTACTTGCTCCTGCGTCCTCCAGATCCACTCGGGGCCCGCATCTCTTTATTGAACTCCTTCTTGAAACGATCCCTCACAGACCGCCACCGCTTCACAATTCTCTCCCCTGAAACGAGAAAGGACAAAGTGGTTAGTATACAACATCAGTGTTTCCCAAACTCCAGTCCTCATGGTCCCCAGGGGTCATGTTTTCAGGATTTCCAAAGTAAATAGAAATCCTGAACACATGATCCGTGGGGACCACGAGGACTGGAGTTCGGGAAACACTGGTTTAAATCAAGCAACCGGTACTGTATATACTTACGCTCTTTAATCTGGGCCCGAGCTTCGAGGTCCTCCCAGCGGTCCACAAGGAGCGAACAGATTTCCTCCCAGAGTCGTCGGGTAACGATCAGGTCAGCGTGGCGTCGGTCAGCCATATTCCAGAGCGGCTCCCTTTCTCTGACGAGATCGATGAGGCGGTCCACATCAATCCCTCCATCCTCACCGTCAGAGTCGGGAGCACGCTGTGAAGGCTCTTAAAGAAAAAGACAAAAATAACATAATTAGCCTCCACAAAAGAAATGAAGTAAAAAGTGCAAAAAAAACAAAGCAAAAATATTTATACTTACACGCTGGTGACCGCCGCGTTGCTGTCGCCGACGACCCTGGGAGGCACTGCGAGGACCTCTTGGCCGAGCACCAGATTGGGAAGACTAGAGAAGAAAACAAAAAATGTTATGTCTTTGGATGTAGGCATTTGTTTGCTGTGTGTGGTCTGCAGAACATTGTTTTCTATGTGTTGTGTGTAGTGTGATGTTGTGTTTCTGCGTTTGATGCAAAAAACTTACCAATTGTGAGCCCACTCCAAGTGTCTGTCCACCCCTTCCTTCTTCTTCTGGGAGCTCCTCTTCATCTTGTGATTCCTGTTTTGAAATAAAAGGCAATGAATACACATATATTACAGAGATGATGGATTTTGGAAATAAAAACTTACCGTCAAACGCTGACGATGCGAGGGATGGCTCCATGAAGATGTGCTGTCTTCCTCATGGCCAGACTCCATGGCTGTGGGTGGTGTTTCTGCTGCTGCCATTGCTGCTGCTGCTGCATCTATTGGGCAGCTGTTGAATAAAGAGAAACAAAGGGCCAATGAATATCTTGATATTCCATAGCCCTAGTTTGGAGGAATGGGGGATTTGATAATTACCGTCTCTCATCTGCTGCTGGACTCCCCTCCCGCTGTTCAGCATGCTGCTCCATTTGGGGTGGTGCTGATGGTGCTGCTGCTGCAGATGTCTGCTGCCTTCTCCTGCTCCTGGTTCTTGGCTTGGGTGGCATGTTGGGTGTGGCTGAGGGTCCCATTGTCTTGCTTTTATATATGTCCTGTGGGCAGAGCTACTGAGCATGCTCAGACCAAAGAAACCGGATCCGGCGCATTGCGGCGCTCATAGGCTTTCATTGTATGAAAAAGCCGGACACGCCGGATCCGGCGTGTCCGCCTTTTTCGACGGATACAAAAAACGTTACAGTCAACGTTTTTTCCAGACGCCGGATCGCGTCACATTGCCGGATCCGGCGAAAATCGGATGAAACGCATGGCCATCCGGCTCGATCCGGCTCTAATGCAAGTCAATGGGGGGGAAACCGGATCCGGCATTGCATTTCGACGGATCCGGTTTTAGTCAAAGCAGAAAACCTGATGTGTGAAAGAGGCCTAATTATTTTTTATGCAAAATTGTTTTCATTGCATAAAAGCGCCAAAACATAAAAAAAGACATAAATGAGCATAAATGAGGTATCGCTGTAACCGTACTGACCCAAGGAATAAAACCGCCTTATCAATTTTACCACACGTGGAACAGTGTAAACGCACCCCCCAAAAGAAATTCATGAAACGCTGGTTTTTGTTCATTCTGCATCCCAAAAATCGGAATAAAAAGCAATCAAAAAAGTCACGTGCCCGAAAATGGTACCAATAAAAATGTCAAATTGTCCCACAAAAAATAAGATCTCACATGACTCGGTTGGTCAAAATATAGAAAAATTATAGCTCTCAAAATGTGGTGATGCAAAAACTATTTTTACAATAAAAAGCATCTTTTAGCATGCGACAGCTGCCAAATATAAAAACCCGCCATAAATAGTAAATCAAACCCACCTTTATCACCCCCTTAGTTATGGAAAAATAATAAAATAAAAAAAATGTATTTATTTCCATTTTCCCATTAGGGTTAGGGCTAGGATTAGGGATAGGGTTAGGGCTGATATTAGGGTTAGGGGTGTGTTGGGGTTAGGGTTGGAGTTAGAATTGGGGGGTTTTCACTGTTTTGGCACATCAGGTGCTTTCCAAACGCGACATGGCGTCCGATCTCTATTCCAGCCAAAAAAGTAAAATGGCGCTGCTTCCCTTCCGAGCTCCGCCATACACCCAAATAGTGATTTACCCCCACATGTGGGGTATCAGCGTACTCAGGACAAATTGCACAATAACTTTTGGGGTCCTGTTACCCTTGGGAAAATAAAAATTGGTGGTGAAAAGATCATTTTTGTGGAAAAATATGATTTTTTAATTGTACGGCTGTACGTTATAAACTTCTGTGAAGCCCTTGGGGGCTCAAAGTGCTCACCACATATCAAGATATGTTCCTTGGGGGGGTCTAGTTTCCAAAATGCGGTCATTTGTGGGGGTTTCCAGTGTTTAGGCACTTCCGGAGCTCTCCAAACGTGACATGGCATCCGATATGAATTCCAGACAATTTTGCAGTGAAAAAGTCAAATGGCGCTCCTTCCCTTCTAAGCTCTGCCATGCGCCAAAACAGTGGTCCCCCCCCACATATCAGGTATCAGCGCACTCAGGACAAATTGCACAATAACTTTTGGGGTCCTGTTACCCTTGGGAAAATAAAAATTGGTGGTGAAAAGATCATTTTTGTGGAAAAATATGATTTTTTAATTGTACGGCTGTACGTTATAAACTTCTGTGAAGCCCTTGGGGGCTCAAAGTGCTCACCACATATCAAGATATGTTCCTTGGGGGGGTCTAGTTTCCAAAATGCGGTCATTTGTGGGGGTTTCCAGTGTTTAGGCACTTCCGGAGCTCTCCAAACGTGACATGGCATCCGATATGAATTCCAGACAATTTTGCAGTGAAAAAGTCAAATGGCGCTCCTTACCTTCTAAGCTCTGCCATGCGCCAAAACAGTGGTCCCCCCCCACATATCAGGTATCAGCGCACTCAGGAGAAATTGCACAATAACTTTTGCAGTCTAATTTCTCCTGTTACCCTTGGTAAAATAAAAAAATTGAACCTGAAGTAATTTTTTTTGTGAAAAAAAGTTGAATGTTCATTTTTATTAAACATTAAAAAAATTCCTGTGAAGCACCTGAAGGGTTAATAAACTTCTTGAATCTGGTTTTGAGTACCTTGAGGGGTGCAGTTTTTAGAACGGTGTCACTTTTGGGTATTTTCTATCATATAGACCCCTCAAAGTGACTTCAAATATGATGTGGTCCCTAAAAATAAAATGGTGTTTTAAAAACGAGAAACCGCTGGTCAACTTTTAACCCTTATAACTTCCTATCAAAAAAAAATTTTGGTTCCCAAATTGTGCTGATGTAAAGTAAGCATGTGGGAAATGTTACTTATTAAGTTTTTTGTGTGCCGTATCTCTGTGATTTAAGAGAATAAAAATTAAAAGTTGGAAAATTGCAAAATTTTCAAAGTTTTCGCCAAATTTCCATTTTTTTTTCACAAATAAACGCAAGTTATTTGAATAAAATTTTACCACTATCATGAAGTACAATATGTCACGAGAAAACAATGTCAGAATCACCGGGATCCATGGAAGCGTTCCAGAGTTATTACCTCATAAAGGGACAGTGGTCAGAATTGTAAAAACTGGCCTGGGCATTAACATGGAAGCCATCCTTGGGAGTAAAATGGTTAATGTTTCTACTGTAGATCTCATTCACATGTCTGTGGTTAAACATGTATGTGAAAAAATGGTACCAGTATCATCAGTGCTTTGGACTAGTGTGTCATCAGTGTGCCTGTTTTTACCATCAGTGTGTCGTCCATGTGTCCGTTTTTACCATCAGTGTGTCTTCAGTATCTCCGTTTTTACCATCAGTGTGTCATCAGTGTGTCCATTTTTACCATTAGTGTGTCATCAGTGTGCCTGTTTTTACCATCAGTGTGTCGTCCATGTGTCCGTTTTTACCATCAGTGTGTCATCAGTGTGTCCATTTTTACCATCAGTGTGTCATCAGTGTGCCTGTTTTTACCATCAGTGTGTCGTCCATGTGTCCGTTTTTACCATCAGTGTGTCATCAGTGTGTCCATTTTTACCATCAGTGTGTCATCAGTGTGCCTGTTTTTACCATCAGTGTGTCGTCCATGTGTCCGTTTTTACCATCAGTGTGTCATCAGTGTGTCCATTTTTACCATCAGTGTGTCATCAGTGTGCCTGTTTTTACCATCAGTGTGTTGTCCATGTGTCCGTTTTTACCATCAGTGTGTTATCAGTGTGTCCATTTTTACCATCAGTGTGTCATCAGTGTGCCTGTTTTTACCATCAATGTGTCATCCATGTGTCCGTTTTACCAACAGTGTGTCTTTAGTATCTCTGTTTTTACCATCAGTGTGTCATCAGTGTGCCTGCTTTTACCATCAGGGTGTCGTCTATGTGTCCGTTTTTACCATCAGTGTGTCTTCAGTATCTCCGTTTTTACCATCAGTGTGTCATCAGTGTGTCCATTTTTACCATCAGTGTGTCATCAGTGTGCCTGTTTTTACCATCAATGTGTCATCCATGTGTCCGTTTTACCAACAGTGTGTCTTTAGTATCTCTGTTTTTACAATCAGTGTGTCATCAGTGTGTCCATTTGTACCATCATTGTGTCATCAGTGTGCCTGTTTTTACCATCAGTGTGTTGTCCATGTGTTCATTTTTACCATCAGTGTGTCTTCAGTATCTCCGTTTTTACCATCAGTGCGTCATCAGTGTGCCTGTTTTTACCATCAGTGCGTCATCAGTTTGCCTCTTTTTACCATCAGTGTGTCATCAGTGTGCCTGTTTTTACCATCAGGGTGTCGTCTATGTGTTCATTTTTATCATCACTGTGTCATCATGATGCCTGATTTTACCATCAGTGTGTCCGTTTTTACCATTAATGTGGTTCAAACAGGCCTGTAGTGTTTCTTTATGTACATGGTTGTTTTGTTTTATTAGTTTACTTTACTTTTCCTTTGTTTACTAGGTTTGTTCTTTTACAATTTCAATATATTGTTGGACCTGCGATTTTCAGACAGGAGCCAAAAAAGTTTTATCTAAGGTTCAATATGAAGGCATTGTATAACATGATTTGTTAGTATGCTGGTTGTTTTCTGTCTTCTATCAGAACACCTGTGAAGTAAATGTTTTTATTTGCTGATACTGTTACTTTTAGCTCCAGTTTTTCCCTAGAATTCATAAGGATAAGGCAAGTTCAGACTGGGCGATTTTTCCTGCAGCTAAACCTGAGTGCTTGGCAGGAAAGAAGCTGTGGCAAAAACGCAGGTTTTGCTGTTCTTTTTGCAGCGTTTTTGGTGAGTTTTTTTCTTGTGTTTTTTCCTTTCAATTCAATTGGTGAAAAACGCTGAAAAAACACTGAAAGAAGTAACATGCATACAGATGAAAAAAAACAAGCTGTGTGCATGAGATTTCTGATATCTCATAGACATAGTTGGTACTGTCAAATGCAGCTGAAAATTAGCATACAAAAGCATTTAAAAAAACGCAGCAAAAATGCCCAGTGCGGATTTAGCCTAAGAGTAGCACAGATAGCAGGATAATAGAGCCACATCCACGGAGATGGATGGACTAAGATAGGTAGAGAGGTGTGGAGAGGTATATATTGTGCACCTAGACCTTGAAGTTCAGGCAGGCAATTTTTAAAAATTTTTTTTTTAGTTTTCTGTGCATTTTGGTTTTGCTAAAGGGTGTTGCAGGAACTAAGATAAGCAGAAAAGCATGGACAGATAATGGTTGTACATGATGGAATGTTGTTTTATACTGTGTACTTAGGTTAGGTTCACAATAGCTTTTGAGTCCGCAGCGTATCATCCGCATGCAAAGCGCATGTTTACGTAGCGTTTTTTATCTGCATTATCTTACACATGACGGCAAAAAAACGCTGCGTGTGCATGCATTTGTATGCGTTTTTGCATGCGTTTACATTGTTTCTGCGCATTCATTCGATACTTCCAATGCTTTTCCAGTAGAGTTTCCTTGACACCAGACACCCAATGGACGTGTCTCATGGGATTTCTCTATATAGACATGTGACACCCCAGAGTCCGGTTGTCACAGTGACATTACCTCCCTCTAATGGGTAAAGTCATGCTTGGAGGCAGAAAAGGGACCCCCATGCCAGGCAGCATAGATTTAATCACAATTTCCTGCTGCAGGTCAGAAAAGGGAGATGGCTTATAAATTCTGGCCAGCAGAGGGGGTTGGTGAGTCAGCTAGAAATCAGCTGAGGGAGTTGTCATGGAAACGAAGCAGCTGTGAGCTGTGAGGAAAAATGACAGTTAAACGTGAGGACGTGAGGTAAAAGGACCTTTCTGGAAGATCCTGTCAGTTCAAGACAGGCAGCTGATCTGACAAGAGGAAAAGGACACGAGCAGAGACTGAGAGACTCTAGGGAAGCTAAAATACTGCATATAGCAGACCCTTGAGTGAAGCGCTAATAAAGAGAAAAGGGACATCAGAGTCCTAGGCTGACAGGAGCTGTAAGTCCTGATAGCCGAATCTGAAAGTACAGGGGATTGTAAATTCCTGTGCACATTAATCACCTGAGGGCATGGCAGCGGATAAGGAGCCCGGGGCCGATGGTGAAGAGAACGGTACCCGTGGAATAGGCTCACGCTGACAGCCGTACAGGTTAGTGAAACCATCACGAATAGAAGGTTGCAGCATAGTTATATACAGCGGAGACCCACACACAAAGCGCAGAAAGGAAGGTCCTAAATCCCCACCTGGCAAGGTGGATCCCCTGAATGCCTCCAGGCGAGCCGGACTCATTCCATCACCTGTATGTGGTACTCCGGAGTACAACCAATTACCAGTAAAAGGTAAAGAAACTGCACTTCTCTGTGTCTTTCTCTCATTTATTTTCACCCCAATGTTTACAGCCACTTTAACTATTTATTTAACATCTTTGCCCTGGGACTACAGCCCTACCTGTGGAGGGCTACAACATCATAGCTGCATCCAACATCCATCCTAGAGAAGCAACACCGCAGCGTTGGTCACCTCGGACTAGAAAGCCACAGGTGGCGTCACGTATTTCACCATCTAATAACTTTATTTTCATTTTTACCACATAAATACCACACAACTTTCCCCTATTTTATTACTGGACGCCTCTGGGCCACGGACCTGATAGCCGCCGCCGTGACACCATCCCCCATGGAAGTCGATGGGCCCGGTACCAAGTATCCCCAGGCCCCGTGGGGCGCTCCAACTGGCGTCACGAACAGGATTTAGCGAGCCTAGCAAAGCTGGGTAAAGGAGCCTGGCAAAGCTGGGTACTGTGTGCCATAGACTTTATTAAATTGTGTGCTAAAGACTTTACTGAGCTTTCAAATAACCGCCATAACTACGTCATACAGCACATGCGAGCAGAGAGGGATGTACAATTGTGGGCAGAGCCAGAAATAAAGCACAAAGCGAAACCCCTGCCCGTGCTCTGACGTTAGTGAGCAAGTGAAAAAGCAGGAAGAAAAATGCCCAACGTGGGTGAAGATTCAGTGGTGGTCGCAGCCGCAGCCTCCATAATGCCGCTATCAATGCCATATATACCAGGAGCAGCCTGGTTACCACAGTACTCAAGGGAGTCGCACATCCAGAGCAATTTTAAAGAAAGACTGTAGTTTGTTCAAAGTGTACCCCCTGTCAGAAAGCCAAAAAGTCAATATCCTCATTGGCCAGTTAACTGGTGCGGCTCAGAGGGAAGTAAAGTCCTGGCAGGACACTGATAAAAGAACTGTCAAACAAATCTTAGCCAGACTGAAGACACTTTTGATACCCGTACTGCAACAGAGATAAAAATGAGATTTTTTGGGTGCAAACAGAGAGTGCAGGACAGTATACGGGACTATGCCCATAATCTTCAGGAGGCACTATGGGCCGTAAAGCAGGTTGACCCTGAGAGCGTGCAAGATGAAGATAAATTACTAACAGAGCAGTTCATAGAGGGACTCCAGTCTAACAACCAAAGGAAACAGCTGTGCATAATGGCCCTACAAAATCCTGAATTGGACTTTGCACACTTTAAGGATAGAGCCATCCGAGTGCTGCATGTACCAAACCCTAACACAAACAGAGAGCACAGAATGACAATTGTGCAGAAATATCCTGCAGTAAAACATATAACAGTAGGCAGCAAGTGCTGATGAAAAGATGATAACAAATACAGAGTATTTAGTCGATACGTTTTTTTGCAAAAAAATGTATATCAAGCTGCATCACCGAGTCAAGGTAACCCTATTGAAGCAGTCCCTATCTAATGTATTTAAAACCTGAACATGTGAACAGTGTCTAAATGAACAGGATGAAGATAGGCCGCTTCCTAGTATGGGCAGATGGTGTAAGCCAGCTCTTTATGTGCATGTCACACAAGAGAGGGGTGGGGTCTCTCAAATCATGCATAAGCACGGGAAAAACTGGATTCAAAACACATGTGACATGCACACATATGAACAAGTCAGTAGGACACTGTTCATACCACCCACTGACTCAAACACAAACAGAGAGCACGGAATGACAATTGTGCAGAAATATCCTGCAGTAAAACATATAACAGTAGCCAGCAAGTGCTGATGAAAAGATAACAAATACAGGGTATTTAGTCGATACGTTTTTTTGCAAAAAAATGTATATTAAGCTGCTTCACTGCGTCAAGGTAACCCTATTGAAGCAGTCCCTATCTAATGTATTTAAAACCTGAACATGTGAACAGTGTCTAAATGAACAGGATGAAGATAGGCCGCTTCCTAGTATGGGCACGTGGTGTAAGCCAGCTCTTTATGTGCATGTCATACAAGAGAGGGGTGGGGTCTCTCAAATCATGCATAAGCATGGAAAAAACTGGATTAAAAACACATGTGACATGTAAGAGCTGGCTTACACCATGTGCCCATACTAGGAAGCGGCCTATCTTCATCCTGTTCATTTAGACACTGTTCACATGTTCAGGTTTTAAATACATTAGATAGGGACTGCTTCAATAGGGTTACCTTGATGCGGTGAAGCAGCTTGATATACATTTTTTTGCAAAAAAACATATCGACTAAATACCCTGTATTTGTTATCATCTTTTCATCAGCACTTGCTGGCTACTGTTATATGTTTTGCTGCAGGATATTTTTGCACAATTGTCATTCTGTGCTCTCTGTTTGTGTTTGAGTCAGTGGGTGGTATGAACAGTGTCCTACCGACTTGTTCATATGTGTGCATGTCACATGTGTTTTTAATCCATTTTTTTCCGTGCTTGTGTACCAAACCCTAGCAGCACAGAGCCCTCTAAGCATCCTGCAATTACATACCAGCAGGAGACAGCATCCTTTCCAAAGACCTCTATTGAGACTGACAAGCTGTCCCAAGATGATGATTCTGCTGCAGACTTACGTCTCCAAGTCAAGGAACTAACCAAAAGTGTGGCTGCACTCAGAGAAACTGTGCAGTCCCTGCAAGTGATTCCAAAGAAGAAGATCCAGCTGGCCTTCAGTCCAGAAGACGTCCCGTGGTGACAGCAGAAAAGGATCCCACCGACCACAGGAATAGACAGTGATCGTTATGACGAGGACGGAAAGCTCATCTGTCGCCGCTGCAACAAGGCAGGACACCTAGCAAGATACTGTCATTTAAACAAGCAACCCCTGGGGCAAAGGGCCAACCCTCAGGAGTAAGACGACCAGGCCCACCAAATTGGCGAGACAAGTACATAGGAGGACGACCAGTCTTGCCTGTTGTGATTGACGGTTTTCCAATGAACGCTATACTGGACACCGGCTCCCAGGTGACAATAATACCATATGTTTTTTTTAAGCAGTACTGGGCTGATTCAGACATTACTCATAGCCCAGATAAAGACCTTACCATTTTTGCCAGCAATGGACAGCCCTTGCCTCAGATGGGATATAAAGAGGTGACCATCAAAATTGGCCACGTAGAATTGCAATCGCAAGGTTTGATAATAGTTGATATTGACAAACGAGAATGACATCCTATGATCACTTTAGGCACTAATGTATTTGAAAATTGTCTTGGAGAAATTATTGCTTTGTTACAACAGGTAGCCGAGACCGCCAGCTCCAGTCAGCAATGGGTCCTGCAAAAGGAGATCAGAGCCCTGATGCAGAGATAACAGGTAGAGCTGTCTGGTGGAGAAGTCGGCAGTGTCAGAGTGAATGATCCTTTCCCCATTGCAGTACCTCCCAGAAGTGAAATGTTAATTTGGTGTCGGGCAGCAATAGGCCTAAGGGGTCAAGATTACCAAGCCAGGGTAGAACCCATGTACTCTGACAGTAGGCCCACTATCCTGACAGCCAGAGGGGTAGTTGATGTTCGCAAGGGGAGAGTACCAATAGCAATCTTAAATTGTGGGCAGAGAGAGGTCCAGTTACCCCGGTATGCCACCCATGCTAAATTGTTCACCGTCAGTAACAATGCAATAGAGGCACTAGAACCCTTGCTTCCGTCTGACAAGGTGGAAGAGAATGGCTCTGAAGGGCAACAGGAGGATTGGTGTCAGCAGCTACATGTAGGCACTGACTCCACCCCTTCACACCAAAAGCATGGGGCTTACCGGGCAGCTCGAGAATTTGAACAGGTCTTCAGCAAGCATCCTCTAGATTTTGTGCAGGCAAAAGGGGTTCAACATCATATCCCCACCGGAGATCATCCACCCATTAAAGAGAGACACTGGCCTGTACCCCTAGCACACTACCAATGTGCCAAGAGTATGTTACGGGAGATGAAGGAGGCTGGGGTAATCAGAGATACTTGTAGCCCCTGGGTAGCTCCATTAGTCCTCGTTACGAAGAAAGACGGTACTATGAGAATGTGTATAGACTATAGGCGGATTAACAGCATTACACATAAAGACACGTACCCATTGCCTAGAATTGAGGAATTACTAGCTGCACTGAGAACTGCTAATTATTTCTTTACCTTAGATCTCACCAGTGGGTATTGGCAGGTTCCTGTCACAGAGGCAGACAAAGAGAAGACGGCATTTACAACACCAATGGGCCTCTGCGAGTTTAAGTACATGCTGTTCGGGCTCAGCAATGCACCAGGAACATTTCAGCAGTTATTGGAATGCTGCCTTGGACATAAAAACTTTGAAACTGTTCTGCTGTACCTGGATGACATCATCGTCTTCTCCAAAACCTACGAAGACCATTTGAAGCACCTAGCCAAGGTATTCAAAGCCCTGTCAAACTTTGGCCTGAAAATAAAGCTGTCCAATGGCACCTTTTGAAACCCAAGGTGCAGTACCTAGGCCATGTGGTGAGTGCGGAAGGTGTGGCACCCGATCCTGACAAAGTCACCATTAACCGGGACTGGCAAAGACCAAGCACTATCCATGAAGTGAGGCAATTTCTTGGGTTAGTAGGCTACTACCGAAGATTTATCAAGGACTTCACCAAGATAGCAGCACCGCTGCAAGATCTTCTAGTGGGCCAATCCAAGAAGGCCAAGAACAAAAATCTTCCATTCGAGTGGAACAAAAGGATAGAAGAGTCCTTCACCAAGTTGAAACTGGCCCTCTCGGGAGATGAGGTCCTGGCCTACCCTGACTATGACCAACCATTTGTACTTTACACTGACGCCAGCAGCGTGGGATTGGGAGCAGTGCTGTCACAAGTGCAGAAAGGCAGAGAGAGAGTGATTGCCTACGTCAGCAGGAAGCTTCGTCCCACTGAGAGGAACCCCGACAACTACAGTTCCTTTAAACTGGAGTTCCTCGACATAGTATGGGCAGTAACAGAGCGATTAAAGCACTACTTGGCTTCTGCAAAGTTCACCATCTACACGGACAATAATCCGCTAACTCACCTTCAAACGGCAAAGCTCGGGGCACTAGAGCAGAGATGGATGGCCCGGCTGTCCAACTACGAGTTCACCATCAAGTACAGAGCTGGACATAAGAACGCTAATGCTGATGCGCTGTCCAGGATGCCTAATTCATCAGATGGGGGAGAAGATCCAGAAGAAATCGAGTTACCAGCCTTCCACCTTCCAATTGCAGCCCAGCGCTCTCAAAGAGTGAGGAATAAGCGCTTTGAGCTACACCTATGCTTTGACCATCGTGGACCATTACTCGAGGTTCTTGGTAGTTGTGCCTGTTAAAGACCAAACAGCGAAGACAGCAGCCAAGGCATTTCAGCAACACTTTTGTCGACCGCACGGATACCCTGAACAAGTGCTCACCGACCAAGGTCCAGCCTTGAGGCAGAAGTGTTCCAGGAGTTCTGTAACATGTGCGGTTGCAAGAAAATCAGAACGACGCCGTACCATCCACAGACAAATGGTATGTGTGAGAAGATGAACCAGGTGGTCATTGACTTATTGAAGACCTTACCTCTGGAAGAACGAAACCAGTGGCCAGAGAAGTTGCCAGATCTGGTAGATCTGTATAATCATATGCCGGTAAACTCTACAAATTGCACTCCGGCCTACCTGATGAGAGCGAGACCTGGCAAGTTACCCATTGATTTAGACATGGGAGTCTTAACACCTGAGACAACATCACCAGATGCAGACTGGGACACAGAGCGGCAGCAACAATACCGCAAAGTGCAAGAATGTGTGGAGAAAAGTTTGTCCCAAGCAAGACAGAGGCAGGAAAGAAATTACAACCAACATGCCCCTGCAGTTCCCTTGACACCAGGAGAACAAGTACTTAAAGGAAAGAGACGTGTTCACAAACTAGATGACCAGTGGGAAGCAGAGCCATGCACTGTGATACCTTCAGACTTTAATAACACCAAAGTATGTATCATCAGCAAAGATGGAGGAGAAACCTTCGAAGCAGTCTCAAGAGATCATCTAAAGATGTGCCCTGATCAATTGAAGGACAAGAAAGAAGTCCAAGGCACTCCACAACCCATAGTAGAGGTGGAAGAAGAGATTCAAACTATACTTGGAGAATTTCCTTGGAATATGGACACAAGTAAATCAGGCAATAGTAGTACCAGTACTAACCTTTCATCAGCCTACTGCACCAGATGAAGAAGATACTCTAAAGGGGGTTTTACACATAGCGATATCGCTAGCAATATCGCTAAAACCTTAGTGATTTTGTGACGTTATAGCGATATCGCTAGCGATATCGCTATGTGTGATACTTACCTCCGACCGGCTCCCCCGCTGTCCATCGCTGATCGCTCCATTTCTCGTCGTCTGCTTCCTGCTGGGCTTCCTGCTGTGACGACGAGCGACGCTGGAGGCGGGCGGGAGGACGTCTGGATCGCTGTGTGTGAAAGGTGAGTATCGTGCGCTGCGTCGCTGCTGCATCGCTGTGAGATCTTTCTGTATGAAAGCTCACTAGCGATCATTTAGCGATGCACCAGCGATCCTGACCGGGTCGGATCGCTGGTGCATTGCTAAATGTAAAAGGGCCTTAAATGAAATGGCTCCAGTAACAGATACCACATCTGCAGGGGAATGCGGAAATCTGTCCCCTGCTAACAGCGAATCTGATGATCACATGGTGAGTCTAGGAGTAGAGAGAAAGCAGTCTAGAATACCTATCTTACACAAGTCTACTTATAGCGTAGTGACTAATGCACCAACAGTAGACATCAGAGAACAGGCCAGGTCATCAGAAATACCTATACTGCGTAGATCCACTTGTAGTACTAGAGGTCAAATCCCTGCCCGATACAGAGATTACGTAATGTAAATAAAGTAATAAGAATGTATAGTTGTAACCGTTAAGCATGAGAGCCTACAGAGACTTACTGTAAGAACCTTTTTAAGTATTCGCAATAACCAGTTAAAGGACAATTGGGCCACAGGACTATGTGTGGTCAGAACTGTATTTTTAAATAGTTACTCCAAAAAGGCCTTGGAAATAAGCCGCCGGTGTGGCCGAAAAACAGGCCCATCTACAGAGTGCCCTGTAGCCACGCCCAGGGACGACACACAAAGTGGGCTAAGGCAGTTCCCACCAACCAAACTCCAGGTACAAGCACAAAGACAATTCCTGGATAGCAGCTTAAGGACTGGTCGCTGCAGTAACTGTGCTATTGTTTTTTTTTTCTTGTCTGGTTTTTGATAATTTTTACATTTTTAAGACTTTGTAAATTTTCATTAATTGTTGTTGTTAACAATTCTTGTTATATTTTCCTCAGTCCAGAAGTACTGACCTAACTGGGGGGGGAATGTGACACCCCAGAGTCCGGTTGTCACAGTGACATTACCTCCCTCTAATGGGTAAAGTCATGCTTGGAGGCAGAAAAGGGACCCCCATGCCAGGCAGCATAGATTTAATCACAATTTCCTGCTGCAGGTCAGAAAAAGGGAGATGCCTTATAAATTCTGGCCAGCAGAGGGGGTTGGTAAGTCAGCTAGAAATCAGCTGAGGGAGTTGTCATGGAAACGAAGCAGCTGTGAGCTGTGAGGAAAAATGACAGTTAAATGTGAGGACGCGAGGTAAAAGGATCTGTTATGAATGAGTCACCGTAGGAGGCAAAAACAGAAATGCTAGCTAAGTCCAGAAAACCAGAGAAGTTGGCAGCTATCGGATGGCAGACCCCTGAACCTATCAACAACAACTAGCAGTAGCCGTGGGGGGTTCCTACGATGCCCTAGACCCCTCGATCACAGCCGGAGAACTGCCTAGCCTAAAGACAGAAAGGGAAATCTAAACTGCCCCAGAGCAGACCCCAAAGCAATAGGCAGCCCCCAACATATAATGACGGTGAAGCAAGAAGAAAAAACACTAACAAAGATAGAAAGATAGGCTGAGCAAATGATGGGGCCCAAGCTAACTAAATAGGACAGGATAGGAAGGCTGCTGTCTGCAATCCGCGAAAAACCCTATCAAAATAAGAGCCAACAGACTGACAGGGAAAAAGGCCCTGAAGACGCTAGACTTCAAAAAGACTATGTCAGTACTCAGGTATTTTCTGAAGACAGAGCAAACCGACAAAAAGGAATTCAGCTCACCCCAGAAGGGAATGGCAGAATCCAGAAAAGCAAGGCAAACTAAAACCAAAACACAAAGGCAAAAAGGCAAAGCAGAAAACTTAGCTTTTGAGGAGCAGGAATCAGACTGGTCTCCTAGAATTCCACAGAGAAATCACCAGCGAGGCAGAAGAGCGTCGGCTGCCTTATATCCAGTCAGAGATCCCCATCGCCCAGTCATCCTCTCCCAGCTCAGGTGCTTGGTAATCAGCCTCACTACCTTCCTTCACCAGAAGAGGGAGTTCATCAGACCTCAATGGTGAAGGGGAAAATGAACTCATAACAGTACCTCCCCCTTGAGGAGGGGTCACCGAACCCTCATCCACGCCACCAGGGCGATCAGGGTGAGCCCGATGAAAGGCACGCACCAATCTTTTGGCATGAATATCAGAGGCAGAGACCCAGGAATTATCCTCCTGACCATAACCCTTCCACTTAACCAAATACTGGAGTCTCCGTCTAGCCAGACGGGAATCCAGTATCTTCTCTACCTCATATTCCATGTTACCTTCAACCAATACAGGGTCCGGAGGTGCCACCCCAGGAACTACTGGTTCAACAAACCTCTTCAACAAGGACTTATGAAACACATTATGGATTTTAAATGTGACAGGAAGAGCCAACGGAAAAGAGACCGGATTAATGATCTCCAAAATCTTGTAAGGCCCAATAAATCTAGGATTAAACTTAGGAGAAGCTACCTTCATAGCGATATTTTTTGATGATAACCAAACCATATCACCCACCTTAAACTGGGGACCAACGGTCCTATGTCGGTTGGAAAACCGCTGGGCCTTTCCTGGGAGAGAGATAACTTATCCACCACTTGGTCCCAGATCTGGTGCATTCTCTCCACCACAGTGTCAACACCTGGGCAGGCAGAAGGCTCCACCTGCCCTGAAGAAAATCGAGGATGAAACCCAAAGTTACAAGAAAAAGGTGACATCAAAGTGGCAGAACTAGCTCTATTATTTAAAGCAAATTCGGCCAAGGGCAAAAATGAAACCCAATCATCCTGATCAGCGGAAATAAAACATCTCAAATACAACTCCAAGGTCTGGTTTGTTCTCTCCGTCTGCCCATTGGTCTGAGGGTGAAACGCAGAGGAGAAGGACAACTGAATTCCCACCTTGGAACAGAACGTCCTCCAAAATCTAGACACAAACTGAACTCCTCTGTCAGATACAAAGTTCTCAGGAATCCCGTGCAAGCGAACCACTTGTTGCAAAAACAGGGGCACCAACTCAGAAGAAGATGGCAACTTAGGGAGTGGTACAAGATGAACCTTCTTAGAGAACCTATCACAAATCACCCAAAATAACAGTCATTCTCTGAGAGACAGGCATATCAGAGATGAAATCCATTGAAATATGGGCCCATGGCCTCCTGGGGACCGGCAAAGGCATCAACAACCCACTAGAGCGAGAACAAGGTTTAGACCGGGAGCAAGTCCCACAGGACTGCACAAAATTCCTGACATCACGAGACAAGGCGGGCCACCAAAAAGACCTACTCACCAGATCTCTAGTACCAAAAATACCTGGATGACCAGCCAATGCAGAGCAATGAACTTCAGACATCACTCTCTTCTTCCACTGGTCAGGAACATACAACTTTCCACTGTGACAACGCTCAGGTTTGTCCTCCTGGAACTCTTCCAGAGCACGTCTCAAATCGGGTGAGATGGCAGAAAGAACTACCCCTTCGCCTAAGATGGTAGCAGGCTTGGTCACCACAGGAGAATCAGCAAAGAAGCTCCTGGAAAGAGCGTCAGCCTTGACATTCTTAGTGCCAGGAAGAAAAGAGACCACAAAATCAAAATGTGTAAAAAACAAGGCCCATCTAGCCTGTCTAGGGTTCAAGCGTTTGGCCGACTCCAGGCAAATCAAATTCTTGTGGTCAGTGAGGACCACGACTTGATGTTTAGCTCCCTCCAACCAATGTCTCCACTCCTCAAATGCCCATTTCATGGCCAACAGTTCCCGATTCCCCACATCATAGTTACGTTCAGATGGGGAGAACTTTCGGGAAAAGAAAGCACAGGGATTCATTTTAGATGTTACAGGATCCTTTTGGGACAAAACAGCTCCTGCACCAATCTCAGAAGCGTCCACCTCTATCTGGAACGGGAGTGAGACATCTGGTTGCCGCAAAACCGGGGCAGAAGTGAATCTTCGCTTCAGCTCCTGAAAGGAAGAAACAGCCACCGGAGACCAATTCAACACATCAGCACCCTTCTTAGTCAGATCAGTCAATGGCTTGGTAATACTAGAAAATTTTGCTATAAATTTCCAATAAAAATTAGCAAAACCCAAAAACTTCTGAAGGGCCTTCAAAGAAGTGGGCTGAACCCAATCATAAATGGCCTGTACCTTGGCCGGATCCATTTCAATAGTTGACAGAGACAAAATAAATCCCAAAAATGAAATCCTCTGTACCCCAAAAAGGCATTTCGATCCTTTGACATACAGGGAATTCTCCCTCAAGATCCGGAACACCGTCCGAACATGTTCCACATGAGAATCACAATCCTTGGAGAAGATCAAAATATCATCCAGATAGATAATCAAAAATGTATCCACAAAATCTCGGAAAATATCATTCATGAAGCACTGGAAGACAGAAGGGGCATTAGTGAGCCCAAAAGGCATCACCAGGTACTCAAAATGTCCCTCTGGAGTATTAAACGCCGTCTTCCACTCATCCCCATGCTTAATGCGGATAAGATTATACGCCCCCTGAGGTCAAGCTTGGTAAACCAGCAAGCACCTTTAACTCTGGAGAATAGATCCGAAATCAGGGGTAACGGATACTGATATTTAATAGTAATTTTGTTGAGGGCACAATAATCAATACAAGGCCTTAATGAACCATCCACGAAAAAAACCCCAGCACCTAATGGTGAAGAGGATGGTCTAATATGACCCTTCTCCAACTCCTCCTTAATATAGGATCGCATAGCCTCATGCTCGGGTACAGATAAATTGAAGAGCCGACCCTTGGGAAATTTACACCCCGGGCTCAGTTCAATTGCACAGTAATAACTCCTATGAGGAGGCAAAGACGCAGACTCCTTCTCACTAAATACATCATAAAAGTCCGCCAAATAGTCAGGATCAGGAATAGAGTTGAGCGAAACGGGTCGAACAATTTCAAAAGTCGCCGACTTTTGGCAAAGTCGGGTTTCATGAAACGAAACCCGACCCTAGGATGAGGTCGGCCACGAGGTCGGCGACTTACGCGCCAAAGTCGCGTTTCAAAAGTTTGTTTAGCGCTCTTTTTCAGCCAATCAGGATCCACGGACACTGTGGGCAACGTGATGACATAGGCAGGGGTCACCACCATCTTTCAGAAGGGCATGCAAGTGATTGGCTTGCTTTGGTGGGCGTCACAGGGGTTATAAAAGGGCGTGCACGCCGACCGCCATCTTACTTCTGCCGATCTTAGCATAGGGAGAGGTTGCTGATTCTGTAGGGAGAGCGTTAGGCAGGGAAGAAGAAAAAAAAACTGCTTCTGCTGCTAGCGATTTTGCCTGTGCAACACACCATTCACTGTGTGTGCATTGCAGGGGGAGGCTATATTGTGGTGGATCAGTGGTGTTGGTTGTTAGGCTGCCTTCTCAGGCTTCCTGACAGCTGCATTGCTGTTTCCCCACTGCTCTGCAAACTGCTTTTTTAAAAGCAATCCCAATTTTTTTTTTTGTCCTGCTGAGGTACTGAGCGTGCATTTATTCACACCATACAGCGGTGTACGCTTCTCACACAGTACCGTGTAACGGCTGTTATCACAGCCACAGTGAAGCTATCTGTGTGTCACTGTGGAAGGATAAGTGGAGGACTTGTTCCGTTCTTACAGACCTACACTCTAGGGAGATTCCTATTCTGCCCAATTCTACAATTCACTTTTTTCACACCTGTGCCATCGAGCCTGTGACATAGCGCTCTGATATTCAGTGGGCCTCACACAATCCAAAAGTGTCCAGTGTCCACAAGTGTCTGCAGAAATTCAAAATCTCCCTTATCCTGTAGTCACTTTTTTCACACCTGCTGCATCGAGCCTGTGACATAGCGCTCTGATATTCAGTGGGCCTCACACAATCCAAGTGTCCAGTGTCCACAAGTGTCTGCAGAAATTCAAAATCTCCCTTATCCTGTAGTCACTTTTTTCACACCTGTGCCATCGAGCCTGTGACATAGCGCTCTGATATTCAGTGGGCCTCACACAATCCAAAAGTGTCCAGTGTCCACAAGTGTCTGCAGAAATTCAAAATCTCCCTTATCCTGTAGTCACTTTTTTCACACCTGCTGCATCAAGCCTGTGACATAGCGCTCTGATATTCAGTGGGCCTCACACAATCCAAGTGTCCAGTGTCCACAAGTGTCTGCAGAAATTCAAAATCTCCCTTATCCTGTAGTCACTTTTTTCACACCTGCTGCATCGAGCCTGTGACATAGCGCTCTGATATTCAGTGGGCCTCACACAATCCAAGTGTCCAGCGTCCACAAGTGTCTGCAGAAATTCAAAATCTCCCTTATCCTGTAGTCACTTTTTTCACACCTGCTGCATCGAGCCTGTGACATAGCGCTCTGATATTCAGTGGGCCTCACACAATCCAAGTGTCCAGTGTCCACAAGTGTCTGCAGAAAATCTAAATCTCCCCTGTCCTATAGACACCTTGTACCTTGTTTTACATTACTATATAGTTTGTTGGATTTTGTCTACATTTCTACCAAAAATGAGGAAGGCTGGTGGAAGAGGTCGTGGAATTGGGCGGGGGTTGGCAGCTGGTAATGATGGTGTTGGTGGTGGATCTGATGGTAGTGGCAAAAGCAAAATAGGACCGAATGCAGGAGGTGTTGAGCCTGCGTCATCGTCTGGCTCCATAAGGCTTCGAAGACTTAGTTTTCTAGGAGTTGGCAAACCGCTTTTAACGCCAGAGCATCAGGAAAAAGTTTTGTCTTACATTGCTGACTGAGCCTCCAGCTCTATCGCCTCCTCTTCTGAAGTTGTAAAAAGTAAAAGCACTGAGTCATCATTGGAGGCTCATGTTCATGAACCACACCTTTCCTTGTGTCCTTCACCCCAACCAAGATTGAAGGATGACGCAGGCCATACTACTGATTACTCCATGGAGCTGTTTTCACATACCATGCCTGGATTATCAAGTGAAATGGTGAATTACCCAGGCCAAGATGAATCTGACATGGAGTGCACTGATACACAGCCGCTGATAGATGATTCTGCTGGTACATTCACTCAGAGCACTACATTGTCCTCGCAGTGTACAGAGCCAGATTCTGACCCTGATGAGACTCAGGTGCCCCTTCCCGCACACTATACCACCATACACGGTGACACAGAGGAAGGTGCACATGACATTGAAGAGGAGGTGATGGATGACCCAGTTGTTGACCCAGATTGGCATCCATTGGGGGAAGAGGGTGCTGCTTCCAATAGCTCAGATGAGGAGCATCCACAGCAGACATCGACATCGCAACAGCTGTTATCTGGCAGGCCCGGAGCACTCCAAAGACAGGTTCCAAAAATCAAAAGAGTTGCTGGACAGCTTGTCCAGAGGGTCAAAACATCACAGCGTGCTAGGCCGCAAAATGTCTGCCAAAGTAGGAAGAGTGCAGTGTGGCACTTTTTTGAACAAAATCCTCATGATCAGGCCAAGGTTATCTGTAAGAAGTGCGCAAAGACCTTTAGCCGAGGGAAAAATCTGAAAAATTTGAATACCAGTTGCATGCTTAGACATTTAACCAGCATGTACTTGCAAGCGTGGACACAACACCAAACCTCAAGTGCCACATGTGCAACTGATCACAAAGAAGGTAGTCAGCAACGCTACATTGTTTCCCCCACTGTAAGCCCACCGGTTAGCACAGCAGCAAATGTTGAGGTGTCGTTGCAAGGCCACAGCAGTCAGGGAATCCCACTGTTATATCAACGAAATACTGAATCTAGGCCATCAGAAAGAACACCAACTCCATCACCATCATCAACCCTCTCTCAGTCCGCCCTGTCCACCGCTACTTCCACCATATGCAGCTCTCAAGTCCAGCTCACCCTCCCAGACACTATGAGTAGGTCAAGAAAGTACTCAGTCTCTCATCCGCGTACACTGGGTTTGAACGCCCACATTGCCAAACTAATCTCGTTTGAGATGATGCCCTATCGGTTGGTGGAAAGCGCAGCTTTCCGCGAACTCATGGCCTATGCAGTACCACGCTATGACCTACCGAGTCGCCACTTCTTCTCTCACAAAGCCATCCCAGCCCTCCACCATCATGTGAAAGACCGCATTGTCCATGCACTCAAGCAGTCAGTGAGTGGAAAGGTGCAACTCACAACTGATGCATGGTCCAGTCGGCATGGCCAGGGCCGTTACGTGTCCATCACTGCGCACTGGGTTAATGTGGTGGATGCAGGGTCCACAGGGGACAGCGGTGGTGGGACAGTGCTGCCTAGCCCACGGTATAGGAAACAGTTGGCTGTAGGCGTTCCACCCTCCTCCTCCTCCAGAAGCGAAAGCTCGTCCACAGAGCGCAGTCGTACGAGCACTCCATCTGCAGCTGCCACTGTTGCACACGAGGTGTCCCCCTATCGAGCAGCTAGTGGAAAGCGTCAGCAGGCTGTGTTGCAGATGATGTGTTTGGGCGACAGACACACCGCCGAGGTGCTGGCCGAGTACTTGAAGCGACAAACTGAGTCATGGCTGGGCAGTGTACATCTTGAGGCAGGCAAGGTAGTTAGTGATAACAGCCGTAATTTTGTGGCAGCCATAGCCCTTTCAAAACTCAGCCACATACCTTGCTTGGCTCACACCTTGAACCTGGTGGTGCAGTGCTTCCTCAAAAATTATCCGGAGTTAACAGCCCTGCTCCATAAGGTGCGAAGACTGTGCGCGCACATCCGCCGGTCGCCTGTACACTCCGTTCATATGCAGAAGCTGCAGCGCCTCATTATCGACATTGCAACAAGGTGGAACTCCACCCTGCACATGGTGGAGCGGCTGTGCGAGCAGAGGCAGGCCATAATGCATTTGTGGGAGGATACACGGCCAGGCACTTTGAGAGCAGACATGGAGTTGACAGGTGTGCAGCTGAAAGACCTCTGTAAAGTCCTTCAGTATTTTGAGGAATGCACACGGCTGGTAAGCGCAGACGACGCCATCCTAAGCATGAGCATCCCACTTATGCGTCTGCTCATGCAAACTTTGACGCACCTTAAGGAGCAGGCGTCTGCAGCCAATGTTGACGAGGAGGAAGAGGTGGAGGGAATCCTTGATGACATTCAGCCATTGTCTGCTCATGGACCTCTCCTGGACGAGTTGGAGGAAAAAGAGGAGGAGGAGGATGATGATGGGGATGATTACTTAGGGGAGGAGGATGCATCTCGTGGGGCAAGTGAAAATGTTGGCGTGGCAAGGTCTGGTACAGGGTTTGTGCGTGACTGGAGGGATGTGGATTTGCCAGAAAGTGCTCCTCCAACCAGCACTCGCAGTGCATCATTGACACCGGGAACATTGGCCCACATGTCAGATTATGCCTTGCGGATCCTAAAAAGGGACCCCCGCATTGCCAAAATGATGAACGATGACGACTACTGGTTGGCCAGCATCCTGGATCCACGCTATAAAGGCAAATTACAAAACATCATGCCACAGGAGAACCTTGACCTAATATTGGCTAATAAACAAGCAACTCTGGTAAATCGGTTGCTTGAGGCATTCCCAGCACACAGCAGCGGTGATGGTTCTCACACGAGCCGTACGGACCGGGGGCAGCTTGGCAGAGGTGTTCATGGTGCACACAGCAGAAGTGGCGTTGGAGACAGGGGTTTCATGACAATGTTGTGGACTGATTTTTCAAGTACCGCTCACACAACTGGTAATACTGCATCGATGGAAAGTGACAGGAGACAGCAGTTGTCAACTATGGTTACAAACTACTTTTCCTCCCATATCGATGTTCTCCCACACAGGTCATTCCCCTAAACTGGACACCTGGCCTGAATTGGCACAATATGCCTTACAGGAGCTCGCTTGCCCAGCTGCAAGTGTGCTATCGGAAAGAGTCTTCAGTGCAGCTGGATCAATCCTGACAGAAAAAAGGACCCGTCTGTCAACCCAAAATGTGGATGATCTAACCTTCATTAAAATGAACCATGCATGGGTTTCCAAGGATTTTGTCCCACCTTCCCCTGATGACACATAGGGTGACAGAAAAATGGCTTGCTTTGGTCCACCTCTTCCTGGGACTTGACCTATTTCGCCTTTTGCATCAGCTGAATGTCCAACATCAACATATGCCACTTTCTAAAACTCCCTAACTGTGCAGCCTCCCCCCCATGGCCGGGGTCACCACCTAGCGCACGACACCGTGCGAGTGCCGTTGCCCTGGACAGGTGGGTAGGCCGACTCTTGGGTGCGGGCACTGGCACAGGGTCCCTCATAGTGCAATCAAGTGTCTCTGACGGTGGTGGTGCACACCCGCCGTCAGACACACCGCCGTACTATGAGGGGCCCAGTGCCAGTACCGACGCCCATGAGTGGGCTCCCCTTGCTTGGGCAGGGCCCCAGCATTTGCAATCTTTACCTCTCCCTGCTCCTCCGCTGTGTAGTCTGGGCCGTCAAATCCATACTGTGCCTGACACCGTCTGAGCCTGCCTCCTGATGTATAGACATATCTTTTGAATGTGTACGCTATCCATACATGTTATCCGGGGATACGGTACCCTTTCTCACCTTTGTGCAATCACGTGCAAGCCATACTGGGCCTAACACCGTCTGAGCCTGCCTCCTGATGTATAGACATACTGTATCTTTTGAATGTGTACGCTATCCATACATGTTATCCGGGGATACGGTACCCTTTCTCACCTTTGTGCAATCACTTGCAAGCCATATTGGGCCTAACACCGTCTGAGTCTGCCTCCTGATGTATAGACATATCTTTTGAATGTGTACGCTATCCATACATGTTATCCGGGGATACGGTACCCTTTCTCACCTTTGTGCAATCACTTGCAAGCCATACTGGGCCTAACACCGTCTGAGCCTGCCTCCTGATGTATAGACAAATCTTTTGAATGTGTACGCTATCCATACATGTTATCCGGGGATACGGTACCCTTTCTCACCTTTGTGCAATCACGTGTAATCCATACTGGGCGTGAGAACTGCAGGCGAGCTGTTAAGCAAGCTACAGCACCTGTGGTTTGCACACGTAAGTTTTTCATTTTTTCAGGAATGTCGGTTAGGCCTAATTCCGGAACTGCAGTTGACCTGCACTTACTGGGAAATCATCGTTCGCGAGTAATAATTGTAATCAGTGATCCCCATCACTAACGTTGTTCAGCTGGTTATCTACACCTGTAAGCGACAAACGCTGGCCTTTTCAGTGTAGCGCACATGCAGCCACGGACATGTAAGGGCATGACACACCAGTTATTGGCCAATCTCATGTGCCGGAGCCTCACGTGTCCCTCTAGTAAGCCGGACTTGGACCGCGGGGCATGACGGAGTCTCGTTCGTTAACGGAATTAAGCTTGCAATGTGTGCATCTGTTCTGTAGCTGGCATGGTTGAGGTTGCCCGTGTTGAGTCAGATTACGCCGTAGGCTCCACTCCTGGTGGTGCCCTTCTGGACATTCCTTTAAGGTTCAGCTTTGCAACCATACTGCCCACGTAAAACAAACACTTTGCCTTCATGAACGCTGTTTGGAGGGTCATGACTCGTGGGAATAACGCCGCCCAATCAGTTAACCTGCTAGAGAGATCCTTTGTTGCTCCCAAGCATGACATCACACTCCCTAGGAGGAAGGTAATGCCACTGTGGCGACCGTACTCCTGGGGGCGACACAAGTGCACTGATGCCCAGCCACTGCTCGATGAATCTGCTGGTACATTGACCCAGACCACTACATTCCCCTCGCACGCTACACGGCCTGAATCTGACCCTGATGAAACTCAGGTTACCCTTCCCATATACAGTTCCATCTTACACGGTGACAAAGAGGAAGCTGCAGATGAAAGTGCAGGTTCGGCCCACCCGCCATCAGACACACCACCGTACTATCAGGGGCCCTGTGCCAGTGCCGTCGCCAACGAGTGGGCCCCCCCTGCTTGCTCAGGATCACAGCACTTGCAAGGTTGAAATACTGTGCAGTGAGATGGAAGATGGGGACGACGAGGAGTCCAGACTAGTACAGGGATTCCCTAGCGAGGAGACTTATTTGATTGTTTTCAATGTTGGGACAGCAATTTTTGGGGAGCACTATACTCTGGAGAATGATAGATGGGGCCCACCATACACTGGAACATTCCAAAGGTGGACATCAGACACTGGAGCAGCATTTACAGGGCCCATTATACACTAGAGCATTAGAAATGGGGCCCATTATGTTTGGAGCATTATTTGGGCCCATAAGACAGTGGAGCTTCATCCATGAAGACCAACATATACTGTAGCATTATGTGGAGCGCATCATATACTGTTTCAAACATTATATGGGACCAATGATTCTGTATGGAGAAATAGATGGGCCTCGTCATGAGATGTAAAAAGTGAAGTATTTTTCATTGTACTATACCGCTATTTCTCTGCCGTATCGGAGCATGATGAGTTGTGGTATGTGTTAAAGGGGCGCTCTTTCGCCCAGGGCACATGAAAACCTGGAGCCAGCCCTACCCCCCCACAACTTTAGCCAAATAACCCCCATTTTTCAGTGCGTAACTTGTATTATGAAGTTAATTAAGGTTGACCAGCTTAAGTAAGAAGAATTGATGCTTTTGGCATTCAAATGAGCACTGTAGGTGTGTTTCCTGTCCTCCTCTCACTGCCGACTTTTATTCCCCATTGACTTACATTGGGTTTCGTGTTTCGGGACGACCCCGACTTTTCCCTATAATCGGACGATCTTGCTCGACCCGACTTTTGGAAACTCGACCATAAAAAACCAAAAGTCGCTCAACTCTAGTCAGGAACATCATGCGACTGAGGAGAGGTGGAAAAAACCGGAGCCTCACTAAGGGCACACCGACAACCCCGACTCACCACAGACACAGATTTCCAGTCCAAAACTGGATTTTGAATTTGCAACCAGGGAAGCCCCAGAACAATGGTATCATGCAAATTATGCAACACCAAAAATCTGCAATTTTCTTGATGGTTTGGGGCGACCCGCATTACCACCTGGGTCCAAAACTGAGGTTTATTTTTCGCCAAATGAGTAGCATCAATCCCCCTCAAAGGGATAGGCGTCCGCAGAGGTGTCATAGGAAATCCACAACGTTTAGCAAAATCCAAGTCCATTAGGTTCAGGGCTGCTCCCGAATCCACAAAAGCCTTGGCGGAAAATGTGGACAGGGAGCAGATCAGAGTAATTGCCAGAAGAAACTTAGGTTGAACACCACCCACAGAAAACGTGTGTGCAAAACGTTTCTCTCGTTTAGGACAGACAGAAATAATATGCGAGGCATCTCCACAAAAAAAACACAGCTTATTACGCTTTCTGAACTCCTGACGTTGCTCCCTGGACAAAACTCTATCACATTGTATAGGTTCAGACACTTGTTCAACAGGTGGCCACACCTCTCGTGCAGTCCTGCATTCACGTAAACGCCAATCAACCTGAATGGCTAATGACATAGAATTGTCCAGACCAGAGGGAACAGGAAATCCCACCATAGTATCTTTTACGGCTTCTGACAAACCCTTCCAAAAGAGAGCTGCCAAGGCATTATCATTCCAGGGAGTAAGGACCGCCCACTTTCGGAATTTTTGACAGTACAGTTCTGCAGAATCTCGACCCTGGCTCAATGCCAACAGGGTCTTTTCAGCCTGATCAATAGCATTAGGTTTGTCATACAACAACCCCAAGGCTTGAAAAAATGCGTTCACATTAGTCAGACTAGAATCATCAGGTTTCAAAGAAAACGCCCAATCCTGGGGATCGCCAAGCAGCAAAGAGATGACAATTTTAACCTGCTGCGCGGAGCTCCCTGACGAGTTAGGCTTCAAGACAAAAAATAATTTACAATTATTTTTGAAATTCAAAAATTTAGACCGATCCCCAAAAAACACATCAGGAGTAGGGATCTTTGTTTCAGCAGCATGTGAATGAGCAAGGTAGGCGGAAATTCCCCGCACTTCTGCAGCGAGCTGCTCCACACGATCAGACAATTGCTTTATCTCCATTGAGAGAAAAAAATTCCCCCTACGGCCTCAGAGATATAGAGGAAAAAATATACACACCTTTTTTTTTTTTTTAATTCTTTCCTGCTATTGAGTACCCTAGGATCTGCGTAAGGCTGGTGATTCTGTTATGAATGAGTCACCGTAGGAGGCAAAAACAGAAATGCTAGCTAAGTCCAGAAAACCAGAGAAGTTGGCAGCTATCGGATTGCAGACCCCTGAACCTATCAACAACAACTAGCAGTAGCCGTGGGGGGTTCCTACGATGCCCTAGACCCCTCGATAACACCTGGAGAACTGCCTAGCCTAAAGACAGAAAGGGAAATCTAAACTGCCCCAGAGCAGACCCCAAAGCAATAGGCAGCCCCCAACATATAATGACGGTGAAGCAAGAAGAAAAAGCACTAACAAAGATAGAAAGATAGGCTGAGCAAATGATGGGGCCCAAGCTAACTAAATAGGACAGGATAAGAAGGCTGCTGTCTGCAATCCGCGAAAAACCCTATCAAAATAAGAGCCAACAGACTGACAGGGAAAAAGGCCCTGAAGACGCTAGGCTTCAAAAAGACTATGTCAGTACGCAGGTATTTTCTGAAGACAGAGCAAACCGACAAAAAGGAATTCAGCTCACCCCAGAAGGGAATGGCAGAATCCAGAAAAGCAAGGCAAACTAAAACCAAAACACAAAGGCAAAAAGGCAAAGCAGAAAACTTAGCTTTTGAGGAGCAGGAATCAGACTGGTCTCCTAGAATTCCACAGAGAAATCACCAGCGAGGCAGAAGGGCGTCGGCTGCCTTATATCCAGTCAGAGATCCCCGTCGCCCAGTCATCCTCTCCCAGCTCAGGTGCTTGGTAATCAGCCTCACTACCTTCCTTCACCAGAAGAGGGAGTTCATCAGACCTCAATGGTGAAGGGGAAAATGAACTCATAACAGGATCTTTCTGGAAGTTCAAGACAGGCAGCTGATCTGACAAGAGGAAAAGGACACGAGCAGAGACTGAGAGACTCTAGGGAAGCTAAAATACTGCATATAGCAGACCCTTGCGTGAAGCGCTAATAAAGAGAAAAGGGACATCAGAGTCCTAGGCTGACAGAAGCTGTAAGTCCTGATAGCCTAATCTGAAAGTACAGGGGATTGTAAATTCCTGTGCACATTAATCACCTGAGGGCACGGCAGCGGATAAGGAGCCCGGGGCCGACGGTGAAGAGAACGGTACCCGTGGAATAGGCTCACGCTGACAGCCGTACAGGTTAGTGAAACCATCACGAATAGAGGGTCGCAGCATAGTTATGTACAGCGGAGACCAACACACAAAGCGCAGAAAGGAAGGTCCTAAATCCCCACCTGGCAAGTTGGATCCCCTGAATGCCTCCAGGTGAGCCGGACTCATTCTATCACCTGTATGTGGTACTCCAGACTGCAACCTAACCAGTAAAAGGTAAAGAAACTGCACTTCTCTGTGTCTTTTTCTCATTTATCTGCACCCCATCGTTTACAGCCACTTTTACTATTTATTTAACATCTTTGCCCTGGGACTACAGCCCTACCTGTGGAGGGCTACACCATCATAGCTGCGCCCAACATCCATCCCAGAGAAGCAACACCACAGCATTGGTCACCACTGACTAGAAAACCACAGGTGGCCTCACGTATTTCACCATCTAATAACTTTATTTTCATTTTTACCACATAAATACCACACAACTTTCCCCTATTTTATTACTTGACGCCTCTGGGCCACGGACCGGGTATCCGCCTCTGTGACACCATCCCCCATGGATGTCGACGGGCCCGGTACTGAGTACCCCCTGGCCCCGCGGGGCGCTCCAGACACTGCACAGATGAAATCCTCGTCTTTGGCTGCTATATCCAGCTTCAAGATGGATCTTAGCGTGAAGATCTTCCTTCTTCATCTTGATTTGTCATTGAAATTGGCTCTTGCCTTTGCTTTTGCTTGTGAAAAAGAAAGAAGAGAAAGACGGAGTAGACGTCATCGTCGCTATTGGCAACACCCCATCCTAGAAGACCGAGAGAGCCATGGAGCCTACCACTCCTTGTACACTGAGCTGTGTGAAAACCTGGAGAAGTATTTTGAGTTCACGAGAATGTCAGAACAGAGCTTCAATGACTTGCTGCTACGTTTCTGAGGATCCATCACCAGGCAGGACACACAGCAACATCGAGCAATTCCTGCTGAGGAACATCTGTTGGTGACCCTGAGGTATGTAATTTTGAAAAACAAACAAGTTATTATTATTATTGTTATAAAAGCCATGTACTTAATTTTTTTTCCATTTTCTGTTCAGCAGATTCCTGGCTACCGGAGAGACCTTATCATTTCTACATTTTCAATTCCGGATTGGAGTGTCCACACTTTCTGAGATTGTTGGAGACACCAGCTATGCTTTATGTGACGTTCTGCATGAAGAATTCCTCCCCCAACCCACAACTGAACTCTGGCTGGAAAATGCTGCAAAATTCCAGGACATTTGTAATTTTCCGAACTGGGGGCTGTGGATGGCAAACACATTCAGATTAGGAAATCTGCTGGAAGTGGATCCGAGAATTTCAATTACAAAAAATATTTTTCTATTAATCTCATGGTGATTGCAGATGCTGGCTTATTTGGATGAGGAAATGACTCACAGACTTTCAAAAACTCTGACATGGGCCAACGTTTGTATGGGAAACAACCTCTTCCGAAAACTGAAGGACCACTAATGCCATTTGTTGTGGTTGGGGATGAGACATTTCAAACGTGTGCCAAACTCATAAAACTGTACTCAAGTCATGACTTGAATCACACCAAAAGGATTTACAACTACCGACTGACATGGGCAAAAAGAACTGTGGAGTGTGCCTTTGGATTGCTGGTATCTAAATGGCGCATTTTGGGAACAGCCATCAATCTAAAAACTGAGACAATTGATGAGGTTGTGAAAGCGTGTGTTCTGCACAATTACATCTTGGTGAAAGAGCGACAAAAATTACAACTTGACGAACCTGTTCATACCACATTGCAGGTTTACCAAGATCATCCTCTGAAGGCTACAGTGGAAGTTGTTCAAATAAGGGATAAATTTGCTGCCTACTTTTATACTAATGTTTGCTGACTTTAATACTAACACCTTGACTGTAACTTTAATAATAAACACCTTCAGGCTGTGTGCCCATGTTGAATTTTTTAAGCGTTTCCGCAGCGTTTGTGCTGGCTCAGACGCTGCAGAAACGCTTAAAAGAAGCTTCAAATTAATTTGCATGCGTTTTGGCTTTTTGTGCCAATGCATGCGTTTTTAATCGCTCAGGAATCGCTTAGCGGCTAAAAACGCAGCATGCTCATTAATTTCCGCATTGCTGAGCATTTTTAGCCTTTCCCAATGTTCCCAGAAAACACGGAAAAAAACGCGCGTCTTTTGTGCAAAAAACGCCCGTCTTTTGTGCAAAAAACGCATAAGAAATGCGCGGAAAAAGACGCACGTTTTCTGGGAAGGGGATCAGTTTCCTGAGCGTTTAAAAACGCTAACGTGGGCACATTGCCTTACTGTAACACCCATTAATACTTCACTCAACAATACACACATTTAAATAATGAGATAAAGAAACAGGTATTGTGAACCCAAATAATTTTTATTAACAAACATAACAACAAGAGGAAATTTAACAAATAAATAACAAAAAATAAAAAAGGGCTTTACTTTTGGGATCTGGGGGTGTTGGGCTGTGATGATAGGCTAGGAGTGGTTGGGGAAGTTGTTACAGGGGAAGTGGCTGTCATTTGGAGGATACGCATGCATATCGAATGCATGTGTACGCATCTCCTTGCGTACGCATGCGTTCCCATAGACAGTAATGTGTTTTTTATGCCTGTGCATATTTGACAGATTTTTGACGCCTCAAAAATGCAACATGTTGTGTTCGCCGTGCCCCGCCGCACACTGCAAAACAACGCGTGTGTATGCATATGCATGCGAACGTCCCTGCGTACACTTTGTTAAAGATATGTACGCATGAAGGACAAAAGAAAGCACTACTGCAAAAATTGTGCACTACACCAAAAATGAAAAATATACAGAAACGTTATTAGCGTGTATAAACAAACAAATAAGATAAAAAATAATTAAAAGCAAATGGATAACCCACTCAGGTTGCCCTCTGTAACACATAGGCAAGAATCAGTTATACATAAGAATGTGCATGACTTAGCATAGAAGGAAAAATACCGGGGCAGAATGTGAGACGTGGGGACAGAATGTGAGAGAGACATGGGGGCAGAATGTGAGAGTGAGACACAGGAGAGGGCAGAATGTGAGATACGGGGGACAAATGGACGTGGGGCAGAATGGTCATGGGGCAGAATGTGAGAGTGACACAGGAGGGGCAAAATGTGAGACACGGGGGGCAGAATGTGAGGCACGGGGCTGAATGTGAGATGCTGGGTCAGAATGTGAGACACAGGGCAGAGAATGTGAGACACGGGGGCAGAATGTGAGACACGGGGTCAGAATGTGACAGTGAGACACAGGAGGGGCAGATTGTGAGACAAGGGGGCAGAATGTGACAGTGAGACACAGGAGGGGGCTGAATGTGAGACACAGGGGCAGAATGGACATGGGGCAGAATGTGAGACATGGGGCAGAATGTGAGAGTGAGACACAGGAGGGGGAAGAATGGGCACGGGGCAGAATGTGACAGTGAGCCAAAGGAGGGGGCAGAATGTGAGAGATGGGGGCAGAATGTTGTTAGAATCTGCTCAGTTTGTGACTATCTGCCATTTTCTTGTAGTGTACTGGCTGCTGGTCTTTTTCCTCTGGTGCTGGATTTGCCTTTGGTCAGGTGATTGTGTCACCCTTTATTAGCCTGCACCTATCTCCCATTCCTTGCTGGACAACAGTGTTAATCAGCTTGAAGTCTGGCTTGGAGCCTTGCTATGCTTTCTGTGTGTTTAATTAGTGCAGTTCTGGGACCTCTGGTTCTGCTAGTCTTAGTTTCTGTTTTCAGATTGTTTCTTTGTATTTTCTGTTAGGAGGTGACCCGTTTTTGTACCCAGTCCTTATATCTTTCAGGGACCCCCATCCCCCTATCTATAGGTCTTTGCTTGAGATTAGCCTAGGATTGTCGGTGGGTCTATTCACAAGGAATGGGTCGCCCACTCCATCGCAGGGCATCAGCCTAGTTGCAGTGCAGGGTCAGTTTTCCCCCTGCTACCCTAGTCCTGTGCTGCAGAACCGTAACAGTTTGTCCAGCCCAAGAAAGCATAAAAAAAAGGATTTCTGCAATATGAACAGCGTTCAAGATCTCGCTCAATGCCTGCAACAGTTAACGTTGGAAGTTTCCGGCTTACAACAGCATGTGAGTAAATGCCCAGGGGTCCGCCTCGAAGAGCCTAAGGTGAGCTTGCCTATATGTTTTTCTGGTAAACGGCAGGAATTTTTTTCACTCAAAAATGCATGCTTACTTTATTTTCGGCTTAGACCCAGGTCTTCAGGAGCTGAATTACAGCGTGTGGGGATTATTATGTCCTTATTGCGAGGGGAGCCGCAAGTTTGGGCATTTTCATTGCATCCAGATGACTCTTGTTTGATGTCAGTAGAAGCGTTTTTTTCTACTATGGGGTTAATTTATGATGATCCGGATCGGGTCACTACAGCTGAGGCAAAACTGAGATGGCTGAAACAGGGTTCTGGTGACGCTGAGGGATATTGCACCCAGTTCAGACGATAGTCTGCAGAAATCAGCTGGAATGACCCAGCACTCAAAAGTCAGTTTTTAGCAGGTCTGAATTGTAGGGTTAAAGACTTGTTCATTGCATACCCTGCACCTGCTACACTTGAGGCTACAATGCAGTTGGCCACCAGGGTGGATAGAAGATTGAGAGACAGGCAGAATGAGGAGAAGGCTTCAATTCTGCTGAATCCTGTCTCTCAAGAGACCCCCGTGGATTACGGGGAACCAATGCAACTTGGCACAATGTCCTCTCGTTCCCAGGAGAGGAAGAGAAGGTTCTTTGAGGGCCTCTGCCTTTATTGAGGTAAGACTGGCCATTTTATCAAGCAATGTGAAGGTCGCATAAATCAGGAAAATTAACAAAAAAGAGCTCAGAGTAACCCTCCCGTTTGTGTGGCATTTTCACGGTCCGTTGGAGTTTCTTTTTCTGTCATGGCCATACTATGGATTTTCAACTGATGGTGGACTGTGGGTCTGCACTGAATTTGATCAATCAACAATTTCTTGACAAGTATAAGATTGAGTCCATACCTTTGTCATCCCCTTTTCCTGTAGTGGCGATTGATAACACTCCGCTTGAGCATGGGTGCGTTTCCCGCAAAGTCACCTGGCTTCCACTCACTGTGAATATGGAACACCAGGAATCTTTAGATTTGTTTGTACTTGATAAGTTGCCTTTTACAGTCGTCCTGGGGTTACCCTGGACTGGTTAGTGCACAATCCTGTACTGGACTGGTCATCAAATACTATAAGATCCTGGGGTCAGGGGTGTTATGGGAAATGATGTGATGTACACATCGCTACTGTGGTGAAAAATGAGCTACCTGAACCCATTCAGGACTTCTGGAAAGTCTTTTCTGAAGTTGAGTCACAAGCTCTACCACCGCACAGAGATTACGATTGCGCTACTGAGTTCGTCCCAGGTGCTACTCTCCCTAAGAGACGTTTATTTAATCTGATGATCCCCGAGAGGGAGGCCTTAAAGGAATACCTGCAGACTAGTCTTGCTGCAGGTCATATAAGACCCTCCAAGTCCCCAGTGGCTGTGGGATTCTTTTTTGTCAAAAAGAAAGATGGGGGTCTTAGGCCGTGTTTGGATTTCAGGGAGATTAACAAGATCACTGTGCGCAATCCTTACCCCTTGGAGCTAATTCCAGATTTGTTTAACCTATTGGTTGGCGCCAAGTGGTTCTCCAAGATTGATCTCCGTGGGGCATATAATTTGCTGTGGATCAAAGATGGCGATGAATGGAAGGCAGCCGTTAATACCCCAGAAGGTAATTTTGAGTGCCTACTCATGCCTTTCGGTCTTACAAATGCTCCGGCGTTCTTTCAAAGTTTCATCAACGACATTCTGAGGCCGTTGATCGGTAGGAGTGTTATCGTTTATCTACTCGCCCGATCTAGAGTCGCATTGGCAGAGAGTCCGCGAGGTTCTGCAGATTCTGAGAGAAAACTCACTCTTTGCTAAACTAGAGAAATGCGAGTTTGCGGTGCAGAAAATTAGCTTTTTGGGGTACATTGTTTCCAGTGATGGGTTTGAGATGGACCCAGTGAAAGTTCAGGCAGTACTGGAGTGGCCTAGACCTGAATGCTTAAAGTCAATTCAGAGATTCTTGGGGTTTGCTAATTATTACAGAAAATTCATAAAGAATGTCCCCACGGACATTGTCTCCGATAGGGGACCACAGTTTGTGGCTTGATTTTGGCGTGCTTTTTGTGACAGACCTAAGGTTCATTTATCATTTTCATCGGGTTATCATCCGGAGTCCAATGGACTGACCGAAAGGAAAAACCAGGACGTTGAGCAGTTTTTGAGATGTTTTGTAGCAATCAGGAGATGTGGTAGGAGTATCTACCATTAGCTGAGTTTGCTCTCAATAATCATACGTCTTCTTCGGCTGGGTGTTTTCCTTTTTTGTTGTACTGGGAAGCATCCATCTTTCGGTCCTTTTTCTAGGATTGGGGCAGCGGTGCCTGAGAAGGAGAGTTTTTCTGCTGATTTGAAAAGGGTTTGAACAGTGTGCGCCATAATCTGAATCAGGCTAATAGGAGGTCTAAAAAATATTTTGACAAGAAAAGAAGGGAAGCGAGGTTTGTTGTTGGGGACATCGTTTGGTTGTCCTCTAGGAATCTGTGTTTAAAGATCCCTTCTAAAAAATTGGGGCCTGAGTTTGTAGGACCCTTTAAAGTTTGTCAATGCAGCAGCGGTCAGATTGGACATTCCTTCGTCCTGTAAAATTAATTCAGTTTTTCATGTATCTTTGCTGAAGAAAGTTGACATGCCTGATAAGGTGACTACGCCGTCTGCTCCTTCAATTGATGAGCACTGTGAGTTTGAGATTTCACGCATTCTTGATTCCTGATGGCACAGAGGAGACTTACAGTATCTCGTGTCCTGGAAGGGTTTCGGTCCCGAGGACAATTCCTGGGTGAAAGCTATGGACGTCTCAGCCTCAATATTAATAAGGGCTTTTCACAGGAGATTTCCGAATAAGGTTCGCCCTAGAGGATCCGGGGGATCCTAGTTAAAGGGGAGGTACTGTTAGAATCTGCTCAGTTAGTGACTATCCGCCATTTTCTTGTAGTGTTCTGGCTGCTGGTCTTTTTCCCCTGGTGCTGGGTTTGCATTTGGTCAGGTGATTGTATCACCCTTTATTAGTCTGCACCTGTCTCCCATTCCTTGCTGGACAGTGTTAATCCGCTTGAAGTCTGGCTTGGAGCCTTGCTTTGCTCTCTGTGTGTTTAATTAGTGCAGTTCTGGGACCTCTGGTTCTGCTAGTCTTAGTTTCTGTTTTCAGTTTGTTTCTGCAGCCTTCTTTGTGTTTTCTGTTAGGAGGTGACCCATTTTTGTATCCTTATATCTTTCAGGGACCCCCTTCCCCCTATCTAAAGGTCTTCATTTCAGATTAGCCTAGGATTGTCGGTGGGTCTATTCACAAGGAATGGGTCACCCACTCCATCATAGGGCATCAGCCTAGTCGCAGTGCAGGGTCAGTTTTCCCCCTCCTACCCTAGTCCTGTGCTGCAGAACCATAACAAATGTGAGACATGGGGAAGAATGTGACAGTGAGACACAGGAGGGGGCAGGATGCGAGACACAGGGGGCAGGATGGGAGACACATGATGCAGGATCATGGGGCAGAATGGATGCAAAGTAGACAGATGGGGCAGGATCGGGAGATCATATGGAGGCATAATGGATACTCATGAGGGCAGGATGAGAGGACATATGGCTGGAGCCAGGAATGAGACACATGGGGGCCAGGATGGGGGATATTATTACCATAGGGGCTAATTAAGGGATATTATTACTGCAGTGATGTATTTATTTTATTTTTTTGATGATACTGTTTTAAAAGGGGGGAGGTCCTGTTACTCTGCAGAGCGACACTATGTCGCCTTTTTTCTTCAACTGGTGTAGTGTAGAAGTTGGGAAAAAATTAAGTAATATGTTCTGCAAGTGGAGCTCTAGATTACTTTGTTATTTCCTGCAGAGACGAGCCCTGGCTGGAAGATGTGATGGCGGTCTGTGCTGGATGAAAGATGAAAAGCGAAGCTGAAGAACTTCACCTAGAGACCTCTGTTGTGAGTTCATTTTTCGCTCCACCAGTTGTGAGTTCTCCTTCCAGGCTCCCTCTGGTGGTAACTGGAGGTAGTGAGGCTGATTTAATCAGTAGAAATTTGCCACCTGATAATGAGGATGACGATTGGACCTCAGGAATCTCAGACTGGATTTAAGACAGCCGATGCCCTAGTCTGATGCTGGTGATTCCTTCTGGCTTGTCAGGTCTTGGTTTTCAGCTCTGTTCCAGTCATCTAAAGCTAAGTTTTTCTGCTAATGTTCACACTTGATTTTGTTGGTCTATTCAGTTTTTTGTGTGGTCAGCCAGCCCCGGCTGGGACTGTGCTAAATTTCCACTCTTATTTATCTGTATTTGCCAATTTGCTTTTTGTCCCTTATTAGATTGGCCTCTTTTTGCTCTGTCTCAGAATATTTCAGAGTGCTGATATAGTGGGAGAAGTCTAGTGACTTCAGGGATAATTTTGCTATCAGAAGTGTTGGACTTTATTTTTGTAGGGTTTTTTGCAGATTGCAGACAGTGTCTTTCCTTTCCTATCCTTTCTAGTTAGTTTGGGCCCCATCATTTGCTCAGCCTATTTTCCTGCCTGTGTTTGTGCTTTCATCTTGTTTCACCGTCAATACATGTGTGGGGGCTGTCTTTCCTTTGGGGTCTGCTCTGGGGCAGTTAGTTTTCCCCTTTTCTTGCTTCAGGCTTATTTAGTCCTCCGGCTGTGATGAAGCATCTAGGACCATCGTAGGTACTCTCCACGGCTGCTGCTAGTTGTGTAGTTAGGATCAGGGATCTGCAATCTGCATAGTTACCAACCTCTCTGGTTTTCTGTGACTTAGCTTGTTTTGTTTTTCTTTCCTCGGAGACCCATTCATAACAGAATCACCAGCCATACCGCAGATTCTAGGGTACTCAAAAGCAGGAAAAAGTTGTTAAAAAGAAAAAAAAAAAGTGTCAGACTTTTTATTTTTTCCTCTTTTTTTTTTCTGGGGCCGTAGGAGGATTTCCCTGAAGTGCAGGGAATTTCCACCTACCTCATTCAGTCACATGCTGCTGAACCTAAGATCCCTACTCCTGATGTGTTTTCTGGGGATCGGTCTAAATTTCTGAATTTTAAGAATAATTGTAAATGATTTCTTGCCTTGAAGCCTAACTCATGGGGAGCTCTGTGCAGCAGGTTAAAATTGTCATCTCCTTGTTGCGCGGCGATCCCCAGGATTGGGCTTTTTCTCTGACACCTGAAAATCCTGTTCTGACTAATGTGGATGCATTTTTTTTCAGGCCTTGGGGTTGTTGTATGATGAACCTAATGCTGTTGATCAAGCTGAGAGAACCCTGTTGGCATTAAACCAGGGTCAGGATTCTGCAGAGTTATACTGTCAAAAATTTCAAAAGTGGGCGGTCCTTACTACATGGAATGATAGTGCATTGGCGGCTCTCTTTCGGAAGGGTTTATCAGAGACCGTAAAGGATGTTATGGTGGGATTTCCTGTTCCCTCTGGTCTGGGTGATTCTGTCATTAGCCATTCAAGTAGATCGGCGTTTACGTGAACGTAAGACTACACGGGAGGCGCTGCCACCTTTTGAACAAACGTCTGAACCTATGCAATGTGATGGGGTTTTGTCTAGGGCGCAACGTCAGGAGTTTAGAAGGCGTAATAAGCTGTGTTTTTTCTGTGGAGACACCTCTCATACTATTTCTGTCTGCCCTAAACGAGAGAAACGTTTTGCACACACATTTGCTGTGGGCAGTGTACAACCTAAGTTCCTTTTGGCAATTACTCCGATCTGCTCCTTATCCACGTTTTCTACTAAGGCTTTCATGGATTCAGGAGCAGCGTTGAATCTGATGGATTTGGACTTTGTTAAACGTTGTGGTTTTTCCATGACGCCTCTGCAGACGCCTATTCCTTTGAGGGGTATTGATGCTACTCCTTTGGCGGAGAATAAACCTCAGTTTTGGACCCAGGTGATAATGCGAGTTGCCCCAGACCACCAAGAAAATTGTAAATTTTTGGTGCTGCATAATTTGCATGATACTATTGTTCTGGGTTTTCCCTGGTTGCAAACTCATAAATCAGTTTTGGATTGGAAGTCTGGGTCTGTGGTGAGTTGGGGTTGTCAGTGTGCTCTTAGGGACGCTCCTGTTTTCTCCACCTCTCCTCAGTCTCATGATATTCCTGATTATCTAGCCGATTTTTCTGATGTATTTAGTGAGAGTAAGTCTGCGTCTTTGCCTCCTCATAGGAGTTATGACTGTGCAATTGAGTTGATGCCTGGGTGTAAATTTCCCAAGGGTCAGCTTTTCAACTTATCAGTACCCGAGCATGATGCTATGCGGTCCTATATTAAGGAGTCGTTGGAGAACGGTCATATTAGACCATCCTCGTCACCTTTAGGTGCTGGGTTTTTTTTTGTGGCCAAGAAAGATGGTTCATTAAGACCGTGTATTGATTATCGTTCCCTTAACAAAATGACTGTTAAATATCAGTACCCGTTACCTCTGATGTCTGATTTATTCTCCAGAGTTAAGAGTGCCTGCTGGTTTACTAAGCTTGACCTCAGGGCGGCGTATAATCTTATTCGCATCAAGCACGGGGATGAATGGAAGACGGCGTTTAATACTCTGGAGGGACATTGTCATAGACCCCGCACTGAACTTGCTCACTGAGCCAGTGTGCGTGTCTTGAGTAAAGCGAAAGCATGCTCAAAGCTACCTATGGAGCGGGCAGCAACCGAATAGATGCGTACTTCAGAGCCGCAGGACCTGAAGCACGTGACTGCTAGAGGCGTGACCTAAACTCCACAGAGCTAGGAGCTGCAAGACAATTCCTAGCAGAGTAACTGTGAGACAAAGTTACCCAGGGGCATAGACAGTGAGAATAGTCAGGACGTAGCCAATGAGTCACACACAGAGATAGCTGCAAGGTACCAAAGGGGGCGAGCAGAGAGTAGTCAGGTCACAGGCAATGAGTCATACACAGATAATAACGCAGTACAAAATCAACAGGCAAACTCACAACGGGAAACAGAGCCGGGTCAGAACCATATAAACAAGCAATAGCAACAAACAGGCACATGGGGGTCAGCACACTAGGCCAAAGGCAAAAGTATAACTGGCAGGGATTGAAGCTACCCAGGGGTTTATGAAGCTCTCCCAGAACCAGAAAGAGGCCACAATCATTAACCCCAAGTGTGCAGGTCAAAACCTGCACAGAGCTCCAGACATTAACCCCCGGTGTGCAGCTCAAAAACCTGCACTGGGATCATGACATACATTTTGAGTACCTGGTGATGCCTTTTGGGCTCACTAATGCCCCTTCTGTCTTCCAGTCCTTTATGAATGATATTTTCCGTGACTTTGTGGATAAGTTTTTGATCATCTATCTGGATGATATTTTGATCTTTTCTAGTGATTGGGATTCTCATGTGGAACACGTCCGGACGGTGTTCCGGATTTTGAGGGAGAATTGCCTGTTTGTTAACCCCTTAAGCCCCAAGGGTGGTTTGCATGTTAATGACCGGGCCAATTTTTACAATTCTGACCACTGTCCCTTTATGAGGTCATAACTCTGGAACGCTTCGACGGATCTAGGCGATTCTGAGATTGTTTTCTCGAGACATATTGTACTTCATGTTAGTGGTAAAATTTCATTCATATAACTTGCGTTTAATTGTGAAAAAAATGGAAATATGGAAAATATTTTGAAAATATTGCAATTTTCAAACTTTGAATTTTTATGCCCTTAAAATAGAGAAATATGTGACACAAAGTAATTACTAAATAACATTTCCCATATGTCTACTTTACATCAGCACAATTTTGGAAACAAAATTTTTTTTTATTAGGAAGTTATAAGGGTTAAAAGTTGACCAGCGATTTCTCATTTTTACAACAAAATTTACAAAACCATTTTTTTTAGGGACCACCTCACATTCAAAGTCAGTTTGAGGGGTCTATATGGCAGAAAATACCCAAAAGTGACACCATTCTAAAAACTGCACCCCTCAAGGTACTCAAAACTACACTCAAGAAGATTATTAACCCTTCAGGTGTTTCACAGGAGCAGAAGCAACGTGGAAGGAAAAAATTAACATTTAACTTTTTAGTCACAAAAATGATATTTTAGCAACATTTTTTTTATTTTCCCAAGGGTAACAGGAGAAATTGGACCCCAAAAGTTGTTGTCCAATTTGTCCTGAGTACGCTGATACCCCATATGTGGAGGAGAAACACTGTTTGGGCACACAGCAGGGCTCGGAAGGGAAAGAGCGCCGTTTGATATTTTCAACCTATAATTGGCTGAAATTGAAGTCGGACACCATGTTCCGTTTGGAGAGCCCATGGTATGCCTAAACAGTGGAAACCCCCCACAAGTGACCCCATTTTGGAAACTAGACCCCCTAAGGAACTCATCTAGATGTGTGGTGAGCACTTTGAACCCCCAAGGGCTTCACAGAAGTTTATAACGCCCGGGAGTAAAAATAAAAAATCATATTTTTTCCACAAACATGATGGTTTAGTCCCCAATTTGTTATTTTCCCAAGGGTATCAGGAGAAATTGGACCCCAAAAGTTGTTGTCCAATTTGTCCTGAGTGCGCTGATACCCCATATGTGGGGGAGAAACACTGTTTGGGCACACAGCAGGGCTCGGAAGGGAAAGAGCGCCGTTTGACATTTTCAACCTAAAATTGGCTGAAATTGAAATCGGACGCCATGTTCTGTTTGGAGAGCCCATGATACGCCTAAACAGTGGAAACCCCCACAAGTAACCCCATTTAGGAAACTAGACCCCCTAAGGAACTCATCTAGATGTGTGGTGAGCACTTTGAACCCCCAAGAGCTTCACAGAAGTTTATAACGCCCGGGCGCAAAAATAAAAAAATCATGTTTTTTCCACAAACATGGTCGTTTAGTCCCCAATTTGTTATTTTCCCAAGGGTATCAGGAGAAATTGGACCCCAAAAGTTGTTGTCCAAATTGTCCTGAGTGCACTGATACCCCATATGTGGAGGAGAGACACTGTTTGGGCACACAGCAGGGCTCGGAAGGGAAAGAGCGCCGTTTGATATTTTCAACCTAAAATTGGCTGAAATTGAAATCGGACGCCATGTTCCGTTTGGAGAGCCCATGATATGCCTAAACAGTGGAAACCCCCCACAAGTGACCCCATTTTGGAAACTAGACCCCCTAAGGAACTCATCTAGATGTGTGGTGAGCACTTTGAACCCCCAAGGGCTTCACAGAAGTTTATAACGCCCGGGCATAAAAATAAAAAATCATATTTTTTCCACAAACATGATGGTTTAGTCCCCAATTTGTTATTTTCCCAAGGGTATCAGGAGAAATTGGACCCCAAAAGTTGTTGTCCAATTTGTCCTGAGTGCGCTGATACCCCATATGTGGGGGAGAAACACTGTTTGGGCACACAGCAGGGCTCGGAAGGGAAAGAGCGCCGTTTGACATTTTCAACCTAAAATTGGCTGAAATTGAAATCGGACGCCATGTTCTGTTTGGAGAGCCCATGATACGCCTAAACAGTGGAAACCCCCACAAGTAACCCCATTTTGGAAACTAGACCCCCTAAGGAACTCATCTAGATGTGTGGTGAGCACTTTGAACCCCCAAGAGCTTCACAGAAGTTTATAATGCCCGGGCGCAAAAATAAAAAAATCATGTTTTTTCCACAAACATGATCGTTTAGTCCCCAATTTGTTATTTTCCCAAGGGTATCAGGAGAAATTGGACCCCAAAAGTTGTTGTCTAATTTGTCCTGAGTGCGCTGATACCCCATATGTGGAGGAGAGACACTGTTTGGGCACACAGCAGGGCTCGGAAGGGAAAGAGCGCCGTTTGATATTTTCAACCTAAAATTGGCTGAAATTGAAATCGGACGCCATGTTCCGTTTGGAGAGCCCATGATATGCCTAAACAGTGGAAACCCCCCACAAGTGACCCCATTTTGGAAACTAGACCCCCTAAGGAACTCATCTAGATGTGTGGTGAGCACTTTGAACCCCCAAGGGCTTCACAGAAGTTTATAACGCCCAGGCGTAAAAATAAAAAATCATATTTTTTCCACAAACATGATGGTTTAGTCCCCAATTTGTTATTTTCCCAAGGGTATCAGGAGAAATTGGACCCCAAAAGTTGTCCAATTTGTCCTGAGTGCGCTGATACCCCATATGTGGGGGAGAAACACTGTTTGGGCACACGGCAGGGCTCGGAAGGGAAAGAGCGCCGTTTGACATTTTCAACCTAAGATTGGCTGAAATTGAAATCGGACGCCATGTTCCGTTTGGAGAGCCCATGATATGCCTAAACAGTGGAAACCCCCCACAAGTGACCCCATTTTGGAAACTAGACCCCCTAAGGAACTTATCTAGATGTGTGGTGAGAAGTTTAAACCCCCCAAGTGTTTTGCTAAAGCTTATAATGCCCGGGCGTGAAAAATAAATATTATTTTTTTTTCCACAAAAATGATCTCTTAGTCCCCAATTTGTTATTTTCCCAAGAGTATGAGGAGAAATTGGCCCCCAAAAGTTGTTGTCCAATTTGTCCTGAGTGCACTAATACCCCATATGTGGGGGAGAAACACTGTTTGGGCACACGGCAGGGCTCGAAAGGGAAGTAATGACGTTTTGGAATGCAGACTTTGATGGAATGGTCTGCGGGCGTCATGTTCCGTTTGCAGAGCCCCTGATGTATCTAAACAGTGGAAACCCCCCACAAGTGACCCCATTTTGGAAACTAGACCCCCTAAGGAACTTATCTAGATGTGTGGTGAGAACTTTAAACCCCCCAAGTGTTTCGCTAAAGCTTATAATGCCCGGGCGTGAAAAAAAAATATTATTTTTTTTTCCACAAAAAATGATCTCTTAGTCCCCAATTTGTTATTTTCCCAAGAGTATCAGGAGAAATTGGACCCCAAAAGTTGTTGTCCAATTTGTCCTGAGTGCGCTAATACCCCATATGTGGGGGAGATACACTGTTTGGGCACACGGCAGGGCTCGAAAGGGAAGTAATGACGTTTTGGAGTGCAGACTTTGATGGAATGGTCTGCGAGCATCATGTTCCATTTGCAGAGCCCCTGATGTACGTAAGCAGTGGAAACCCCCCACAAGTGACCCCATTTTGGAAACTAGACCCCCTAAGGAACTTATCTAGATGTGTTGTAAGCACTTTGAACCCCCCAAGTGTTTCGCTAAAGCTTATAATGCCCGGGCGTGAAAAAAAAATATTAATTTTTTTTTCCACAAAAATGATCTCTTAGTCCCCAATTTGTTATTTTCCCAAGAGTATCAGTAGAAATTGGACCCCAAAAGTTGTTGTCCAATTTGTCCTGAGTGCAATAATACCCCATATGTGGGGGAGAAACACTGTTTGGGCACACGGCAGGGCTCGAAAGGGAAGTAATGACGTTTTGGAATGCAGACTTTGATGGAATGGTCTGCGGCGTCATGTTCCGTTTGCAGAGCCCCTGATGTACCTAAACAGTGGAAACCCCCCACAAGTGACCCCATTTTGGAAACTAGACCCCCTAAGGAACTTATCTAGATGTGTGGTGAGCACTATGAACCCCCAAGTGTTTCGCTAAAGTTTATAATGCCCGGGCGTGAAAATATAAAATCCTATTTTGTTTCCACATAAATTATTTTTAGTCCCCAATTTTTAATTTTCCCAAGAGTAACAGGAGAAATTGGACCCCAAAGACGTTGTCCAATTTGACCTGAGTACGCTGGTACCCCACATGTGGGAAAAAACTGTTTAGGCACATGTCGGGGCTCGAAAGGGAAGTAGTGACGTTTTGGAATGCAGAATTTGATGGGTCTGCTGGCGTCATGTTCCGTTTGCAGAGCCCCTGATGTGCCTAAACAGGAAAAAACCCACATGAGACATCATTTCGTATACTGGACCCCAAAGAACAAATGTGCCCCCCAACTACACTAATGTAAATTAGTAGTGCATGGAGGTGTGGTACAATTTGAAGCAATCCTTCATACACAGGCCAGGTTTTTCGGGGCAGGTGTCGCACTGGTAAATGGTGTCCTTGCGTATTCCCTTTTTGTAACACACTCGGCACCTTTTTTGCGGCTTACCTTTTCTACCAGTTGGCGGGACCACCCCCGGAAAATGCTGACCTGGTACGATACGAGCACCTTCAGTTCCGGAAGTACTGGGACCCGCTCCTTCCTGAGCACCAAACATCAGGGCCTTAACCACTACCTCCTGGAAATGAAGGTACGACGTATCGGTGGCGTGTGCACATTGTGACAGCAGGAATGCGTTGAGCATTGCCATTTGTACGATGTGCACAGCCAGCTTTTTGTACCAGGCCCTTGCCTTTCTGAGAGCATTGTACGGTTGGAGGTATTGATCGGAGAGATCAACGCCCCCCATGTTTTTGTTGTACCCCACTACACAGGTCGGTTTTCTGACCTGTGTGGAGGTACCCCGTACAGTGCAGAGGATGCTGCCATCATCGTGTATGATGGTCAAGAGATGGACATCCCTCTTGTCCTTGTACTTGACCACCAGCAGGTGGTCGCTACATTGGGCTCTGCTCTCACCTTTTCTGAGCATCTGCCCAAGTACCGTCTTCGGGAGGCCTCTCTGATTTTTGCGGACAGTACCGCAGGCTGCGGTACCTCGCGCAGAGAGGGATTTGTAGAGTGGGATGCTGGTATAAAAGTTATCAGTGTAGAGGTGATAACCTTTATCCAGCAGTGGGTGAATCAAATCCCACACAATTTTCCCACTCACTCCCAGGACAGGGGGACACTCAGGGGGTTCAATCCTGGTGTCCTTTCCTTCGTAGACTCTAAACCTGTGAGTGTACCCTGAGGTACTCTCACAAAGTTTGTAGAGTTTGATTCCGTACCTGGCCCTCTTACTGGGCATGTATTGACGGAATCCGAGCCTTCGCTTGAAATGGACCAAGGACTCATCCACGCTGATGTTCCTTTGAGGCACGTACACTTCAGCAAACTTTTTGTTGAAGAGTTCGATGACCGGCCGAACTTTGAACAGACGGTCAAAGTTGGGGTAATCTCGTGTGGGACACAGTGCATTATCGGTATAATGCAGAAACTTGTGGATGGCCTCAAAACGCGTCCGGACCAAGACCATTCGGAACACTGGAGTGTTGTATAAAATATCAACACTCCAATATTGCCGAATTTCCGGCTTCTTCAGTATCTCCATGTGGAGGACCAGGCCCCAAAACTGCCTCATTTCAACTGCGTCCACAGGAGACCAGTTGGAATATGCTGAAATCGGGTTTTCCGCCAAAAATTGACGAGCGTACAAATTAGTTTGCTCCACCATGAGGTTAACAAAATCCTCAGAGAAAAAGACTTTGAAAAAGTCTATTTCTGTGAGGCCGGTGGTGTCAAACTTGATTCCTGATTCTGCCACAAAATCAGGAATCAGTGGCTCGTAATTTTCGGGGGGCGAAGTCCATACAGGGTCTACTGAATCAGCTTCGGGCATGGTGGGCGCTGCCTCATCTTCTGTCCTGGAGCGTCTGCGTGGCGGTTCCGCAGGACCCGAGGAGGAAGATGAGGAGGGGGAAGAGGAAGAGGATGAAGAATCCGAAAAATAGAGAAAAGTCGGATCGTCATCCTCGCTATCAGTGTCGGAGGCAAGGTAAGAATATGCCTCCTCCATTGAATAGCGCTGTTGGGACGAACGCGATGGGCGGGACATTTTTTGTGAAAGTGGTGCTTGGGTGTACTTTATTTACAACTATGTGTAGGTGTGGGGGAGCTAGTAATTGGTGCACACTATCCTGTAAAGAAAAAGCTAAAAGAAAAAAGGAAATGGGGAGAAAAATACCTGTGAAAAGAAAAGTCTAAAACAGCAGGCCCTAGCTCTGATAAGTGAACGTGTCACTTATCAAAGTTCAGTGGCGGCTGCTGGGTGTGCGTACAGATGTGGTGCAAGGGGGGGTGAAAAAAAGGAAATCAGCAGGCACAAGCTCTGATAAGTGAACTATGTCACTTATCACAGTTTGGCGGCTGTGCGATGCGAATAAGGAGTTGGCGCTAAGGGGGCTGCTAAATGTGCGCACAGAGGCGGCGCAAAGGGGGATGGAGGGGGTTAAAAGTGGGGGAAGGGGGGATGAAGAGAGATCGGACAGGGATCAGGGATTAGCACTTACGCTTGTAGTCAGGTGGCGCAAAGAGGGGGTGAAAAAAAAAGGAAATCAGCAAGCACAAGCTATGATAAGTGAACTATGTCACTTATCACAGTTTGGCGGCTGTGGGATGCGAATACGGAGTGGCGCAAAGGGGGCTGCTAAATGTGGGCACAGAGGCGACGCAAAGGGGGATTGAGGGGGTAAAAAGAGGGGGAAGGGGGAAGGGGGAAGGGTGGGGATGAAGAGAGATCGGACAGGGATTAGCACTTACGCTTGTAGTCAGGTGGCGCAAAGAGGGGGTGAAAAAAAAAGGAAATCAGCAAGCACAAGCTATGATAAGTGAACTATGTCAACTTATCAAAGTTTGGCGGCTGTAGGATGTGAATACGGAGCTGGCGCAAAGGGGGCTTAGAGACAAAAAGCAAGCACGAGTGTTGATTGGTAAACTACGTCACCAATCAACGCTCGGCGGCTGCTAAATGTGCGCACGGAGGTGGCGCAAAGGGGGGGTGGAGGGGGGTAAAAAGAGGGGGTAGGGGGATGGGGGATTGGGGGGGATGAAGCTAGATTGGGGGATGAAGCTAGATTGGGGGTGAAGCTAGATTGGGCAGGGATCGGGGATCAGGCAATACTTACAGATGTAGGGTTTTCTTTCTTCTTTCTTTAGCAGGTATTGTGATGCTACAAGCTGCTGTGGCACCACAACACCTAGAACACCAGGAGATCCAGACGTATGACCGCTCTCTAGGGAATCCTCAGCTAGTGTGAGGACCCCCTGCAGAGCTGTCATACAGGTCACAGGCAGGTCAGGGGCAGGTCACAGAGCGGTCACATCGCTGCTGTGACCTGCCATTGGTGGGATCGAATGATAATATCGATCCACCAATCCCTGCACTGCCTGGTGACCATGGCAACCACCTAGGATCGGAGCTCACAGCTCCGATTCAAAGGCAGGTCATGCCCAGGTCATCAGGAGGGCACAGAGCGGTCACAGAGTGACAGCTGCTGTGCCCTGTGGTTGGCGCGATCGCCGATCTAATCGATCGCGCCAACCAGCTCCTGCAGGCCCTATTGGGCCTGTATCAGGTCCCTACCTAGGATCAGTGCTAACACAGCACCGATCCGGACCGATACTGGCAGGGCAGAGCGGCGCTATAGCGCCGCTCTGCCCTGCGATTGGCGCGATCGATGCGATTGGCGATCGCGCCAATCTGGAGGGGTTTTGCCGGTGCCTGGCATTGCCAGGCATCGGATCCAGGATCGAGTACATCGGTACTCGATCCCAGCCTAGCACATCATTGTTTCAGCCGCGCCGATTGGCTGAAACAATGAGAAGCGCTGTGATTGGCTGTTTCGATTTCAACAGCCAATCACAGCGATCGGGAGGAAGGGAGGGCGGCGACAGATCCCTGGATGCCGCGGCCATCTACCATAAGGTAGGATGGCATCGGAATTTTAATGCGATCATCGCGACTGAAGTCGCGATGTCGCATTAAATGCCATGACGTACTATCCCGTCCCTGGGAATTAAGTCCCAGGGCACATGGACGGGATAGTACGTCTCATGGCAGAAAGGGGTTAAGGGATCGAAATGCCTCTTTGGTGTACAGAGGATTTCATTTTTGGGATTTATCTTGTCTCCATCGACTATTGAATTGGACCCGGCCAAGGTACAGGCCATTTTTGATATGGTTCAGCCAACTTCTTTGAAGGCCCTCCAGAAGTTTTTGGGTTTTGCCAATTTCTATTGTAAATTTATTGGTAATTTTTCTGGTATTATCAAACCACTGACTGATCTGATCAAGAAGGGTGCTGATGTGCTGAATTGGTCTCCTGAGGCTGTCTCAGCATTTCAGGAGCTTAAGCGGAGATTTACTTCAGCTCCAGTTTTACGGCAACCTGATGTCTCACTTCCATTTCTGGTGGTGGTAGATGCTTCTGAGATTGGTGCAGGAGCTGTTTTGTCCCAAAAAGACCATGTGACTTCTAAGATGAATCCCTGTGCCTTCTTTTCTCGAAAGTTCTCCCCATCTGAACGCAACTATGACGTGGGGAATAGGGAATTGTTGGCCATGAAATGGGCATTTGAGGAGTGGAGACATTGGTTGGAGGGAGCTAGACATCAAGTTGTGGTCCTCACCGATCACAAAAATTTGATTTATCTGGAGTCGGCCAAACGCTTGAATCCTAGGCAGGCTAGATGGGCCTTGTTTTTCACGCGTTTTAATTTTGTGGTCTCTTTTCTTCCGGGCACTAAGAATGTTAAGACAGATGCCCTTTCTAGGAGTTTCTTTGCCGATTCTCTTAATGTGACCGAGCTTAGTGCCATCCTAGGTGAGGGGGTAGTTCTTTCTGCCATTTCGCCCAATTTGAGACGCGCCCTGGAGGAATTTCAGGAGGATAAACCTGAGCGTTGCCCTATGGGAAAATTGTATGTTCCTGACCAGTGGAGAAAGAGAGTAATGTCTGAAATTCATTGCTCCGCATTGGCTGGTCATCCAGGTATTTTTGGTACCAGAGATTTGGTGAGTCGGTCTTTTTGGTGGCGTGCCTTATCTCATGACGTTAGGAATTTTGTACAGTCCTGTGGGACTTGTTCTTGGTCTAAACCCTGTTCTCGTTCTAGTGGGTTGCTGATGCCCCTGCCGGTGCCCAAGAGGCCATGGACCCATATCTCAATGAATTTTATTTCTGATCTTCCTGTCTCTCAGAGAATGACTGTTATCTGGGTGATTTGTGATAGATTTTCAAAGATGGTCCATCTTGTACCACTCCCAAAATTGCCATCTTCCGCTGAGTTGGTGCCCTTGTTTTTACAACAGGTGGTTCGGTTACATGGGATTCCTGAGAACATTGTGTCCAACAGAGGAGTCCAGTTTGTTTCCAGATTCTGGAAAGCCTTTTGTTCCAATCTGGGAATTCAGTTATCCTTCTCCTCCGTTATCTGTTATCCCCAGACCAATGGACAGACTGAGAGAACAAACCAGACCTTGGAGTCTTATTTAAGATGTTTTATATCTGCTGATCAGGATGATTGGGTCTCATTTTTGCCCTTGGCCGAATTCGCACTGAACAGTAGAGCTAGTTCTGCCACTTTGATGTCACCCTTTTTCTGTAATTTTGGGTTTTATCCTCGATTCTCTTCAGGGCAAGTGGAATCTTCATCTTGCCCAGGTGTGGACACTGTGGTTGAGAGAATGCAGCAGATATGGGACCAAGTGACCTCTAACCTATTACCTATCATTACCTGGTACATTTCATATCCTCCAAAGTTTACCATTTATTTACAGCCTACCATTACCTGCATGGAAGCTTATATACGGCTATTCCCCATCCCTGGCTCCCATTCCTCTTGAACCCAAGTAAAACCCATGATTAAGACCTGGGAGGGTCGAAATGTCAGGTGTTTCCATTTTACTGGATTGCGCTGAGAACCTATAGGCAGGGTTCCTCTTCCAACCCACTCCTCCTCTCTGTTCTCTACTCCTTCATTCCGTACTTGTCTTTCCTTCCTATGGATGCTAAGGTTACAGTTCTACGTCTTTCCACATTTCTTACTTTCCCATGCCAGCTGGCTCAGGTCACTGAGGCAGCTGCAGCACTCCTTCCTCCATCCCTTCTTCCAGGGATCCTCACTCCTCACTGAGTGGCTTCATACTCCGCGGACCTTCTGTCAGACGGCCCCATAAGGGACTGACCTGTAATTCTAAACCTTCCCAACCTTTTATATGGGTCTAAACTCCACCCACCTCCCAACACATCCAGTGTTCCATGCAGGGAACCACCAGAGGTGCTCCTAATATATAGGAGAAGAAAGGACCTCAACGTGATGTGCAGAACTACCCTGTTGTGTGGGGTGCGAGTGTTGGAGTGTGGAAAGGAGTTCCCAACTTACCAGGATGGTGGGGCACCGCACCTTAGGAGAAGGTACAGTACCTCTGTGGCGACTGAGCCTCAGGGGTGCCACATTAGTAATGACAATGAAAGTTACAGTGATGTACAACAAATAGCGGCAGACCATGCTTGATGTCACAATTTCAACAATAAGTGTATACTCAGGATGCAGATACAGTTGAATACAATGCTGAAATAGGGAGCCGTCAACTCCATGTTACACTTTTCACCCTGTGCATGTGTATCTGAGTCTCAGTGCAGTAGGTGCGATGACATCTCTACATCTTGCCTGCTGCATGAAGTCTCAGTCTGCACACAGCACAAACCAGGGCGGTATACTGGAAGAACAAGTCTAGGAAAGTATAATTTTTTTTAATGCTGTCAGAATTTGTGGGGAAAAAATTGTGGAAGCCAACATACTGTGTGGAGGGACTGTGGGCACATCCTTTTGTGTTTGGTGGTCTGTGGGGGCCATGATACTGTGTGTGGGGGCTATATGTGCATAATACTGTGTATCAAAGCTCTGGTACTTTGATACTATGTAGGGGGCTGATGTTTTGTTAGGGGGTTGTCTAGTGATCATACTCTGTAGGGGGCTCATAATGTGTGGATGAGCTAAGAGGACATCTTACTGTATTTGAGGGCTCTGTGGGGGCATAATACTGTGTTGGTGGAGTTGTGGGGGGCATCAGTCTGTGTTCGTAGAAGTGCTGTGGAGGCCATCAAATTGTGGGAACAGTGGGCAGTCATACTGTGGGGAACTGTCAGGGCATCTTATTGTATGTGTAATCATAATGTGTGTGGAGGAAATATGGGGATATTATACTGTATGTGGGGCATTTTAGGGTCAAAGTATTGAGTTGTGGGGCTGTGGGGTCCATTGAGATGTGATGGCAGTCACTGTAGATACATCATACTTTGCTGGTGGCACTGTTTGGTCATCATTAGAGTTGAGCGATACCGTCCGATACTTCAAAGTATCGTATCGGATGGTATCGGCCGATCTTTAAAAAAAGTATCGGCATCGCCGATTCCGATACCGGAAGTCCCATTCAAGTCTATGGGACTTCCGGTATCGGAATAAGAAAAACCCTTTCCTGCCCTTGTACAGCCTCTCTGGGGTCTGTACGGGCCTTTCGGGGGGCTGTGCCGGCCTGCCAGGGGGTCTGTGCAGGCTCCGGTGGTCTGTGCCGGCCTGCCGGGGGGCTGTGCCGGCCTGCCGGTGGTCTGTGCAGGCTCCGGTGGGCTGTGCCGGCCTGCCGGGGGGCTGTGCAGGCTCCGGGGGGCTGTGCCGGCCTGCCGGGGGGCTGTGCAGGCTCCGGGGGGCTGTGCCGGCCTGCCGGGGGGCTGTGCCGGCCTGCCGGTGGTCTGTGCAGGCTTCGGGGGTCTGTGCAGGCATCGTCCGATGGGACTACAAGTCCCATCGGGCGATGCCTGCTACCATGACAGTGATTGACACATTAGCCAATGATGGGACAGTAATAGTCCTATCATCCGGCTAATGTGTTGAATGTAAAAAAAAAATAAAAAAATTACATGCTACATACATACAACATGCATACTACATACATGCTACATTCATACTACATACTACATACATGCTACATACATGCTACATTCATACTACATAAATACTACATGCAACATACATACTACATATATACTACATACATACTACATATATACTACATGCATGCTACATACATACTGCATGCTACATACATACTACATGCTACATACATACTACATGCTACATACATACCACATATATACTACATACATACTACATACATACTACATGCATGCTACATGCATGCTACATGCTACATACATAACACATATATACTACATGCATGCTACATACATAGTACATGCTACATGCATGCTACATACATACTACATGCTACATACTACATATATACTACATGCATGCTACATACATACTACATGCTACATACTACATATATACTACATGCATGCTACATACATACTACATGCTACATACATACTACATATATACTACATGCATGCTACATACATACTACATGCTACATACATACTACATATATACTACATGCATGCTACATACATACTACATGCTACATACATACTACGTATATACTACATGCATGCTACATACATACTACATGCTACATACATACCACATACATACTACATACATGCTACATGCTACATATATACTACATATATACTACATGCATGCTACATACATACTACATGCTACATACATACTACATATATACTACATACATACTACATACATACTACATGCTACATACATACTACATATATACTACATGCATGCTACATACATACTACATGCTACATACATACCACATACATACTACATACATGCTACATGCTACATATATACTACATATATACTACATGCATGCTACATACATACTACATGCTACATACATACTACATATATACTACATACATACTACATACATACTACATGCATGCTACATACATACTACATACATACTACATGCTACATACATACCACATACATACTACATACATACTACATGCTACATACATTCATACATATATACTACATGCATGCTACATACATACTACATATATACTACATGCATGCTACATACATACTGCATGCTACATGCATGCTACATACATACTACATACATACTACATGCTACATACATACCACATATATACTACATACATACAATACATTCATACAATACATACATAGACATACAGTACATATAACATAGAGTAACATACTTACCAATACTTGTCACATTGTTCCCCGAAGCCATTGTCTTTTCCGGAATAAATATTAACATAACAAACCACAAAAATACTCACCCACGATCCGAAGCAGTCCACGAGTGTGTCCCACGACGATCTTGGGTAGAGAACTGCAGCATCAGCTGATGCTGCCGTTCTCTACGGGCTGCAGGAATCCAATGACGGAAGGTAGGTATCCTTCCGCACTGTATTCCTCCGCCACTTAAAAAAAAAAAAAGTCCCTAGTCTCACTTTATGCCATTGCTGTGTGGGAAATTCCCACACAGCAATGGCATAAAGTGAGACTAGGGACTTTTTTTTTTTTAAGTGGCGGAGGAATACAGTGCGGAAGGATACCTACCTTCCGTCATTGGATTCCTGCAGCCCGTAGAGAACGGCAGCATCATCTGATGCTGCAGTTCTCTACCCAAGATCGTCGTGGGACACACTCGTGGACTGCTTCGGATCGTGGGTGAGTATTTTTGTGGTTTGTTATGTTAATATTTATTCCGGAAAAGACAATGGCTTCGGGGAACAATGTGACAAGTATTGGTAAGTATGTTACTCTATGTTATATGTACTGTATGTCTATGTATGTATTGTATGAATGTATTGTATGTATGTAGTATATATGTGGTATGTATGTAGCATGTAGTATGTATGTAGTATGTATGTAGCATGCATGTAGCATGCAGTATGTATGTAGCATGCATGTAGTATATATGTAGTATGTATGTAGCATGCATGTAGTATATATGTAGTATGTATGTAGCATGTATGTAGTATGTATGTGGTATGTATGTAGCATGTAGTATGTATGTAGCATGCATGTAGTATATATGTAGTATGTATGTAGCATGTAGTATGTATGTAGTATGTATGTAGTATGTATGTGGTATGTATGTAGCATGTAGTATGTATGTAGCATGCATGTAGTATGTATGTAGTATGCATGTAGTATGCATGTAGTATGTATGTAGCATGTATGTGGTATGTATGTGGTATGTATGTAGCATGTAGTATGTATGTAGCATGCATGTAGTATGTATGTAGCATGTAGTATGTATGTAGTATGTATGTAGTATGTATGTGGTATGTATGTAGCATGTAGTATGTATGTAGCATGCATGTAGTATGTATGTAGTATGTATGTAGTATATATGTAGTATGTATGTAGCATGTATGTGGTATGTATGTAGCATGTAGTATGTATGTAGCATGTAGTATGTATGTAGCATGCATGTAGTATATATGTAGTATGTAGTATGTATGTAGTATGTATGTGGTATGTATGTAGCATGTATGTATGTAGCATGCATGTAGTATGTATGTAGCATGCATGTAGTATGCATGTATTATGCATGTAGTATGTATGTAGTATGTATGTAGTATGTATGTAGTATATATGTAGTATGTATGTAGCATGTATGTGGTATGTATGTAGCATGTAGTATGTATGTAGCATGCATGTAGTATATATGTAGTATGTAGTATGTATGTAGTATGTATGTAGCATGTGGTATGTATGTAGCATGCATGTAGTATGTATGTAGCATGCATGTAGTATGTATGTAGCATGCATGTATGTATGTAGCATGCATGTAGCATGCATGTAGTATGTATGTAGTATGTATGTAGTATGTATGTGGTATGTATGTAGCATGCAGCATGTATGTAGCATGTATGTAGCATGTATGTAGTATGTATGTAGTATATATGTAGTATGTATGTAGCATGTAGTATGTATGTAGCATGTAGTATGTATGTAGTATTTTTTTTTTTTAACATTTAACACATTAGCCGGATGATGGGACTACTACTGTCCCATCATTGGCTAATGTGTCAATCACTGTCATGGTAGCAGGCATCGCCAGATGGGACTTGTAGTCCCATCGGACGATGCTTGCACAGACCCCCGGACATCGGCACAGCCCCCCGGCAGGCCGGCACAGCCCCCCGGCAGGCCGGTACAGACCCCCACAGGGTGCACAGACCACCGGCAGGCCGGCACAGCCCCCCGGCAGGCCGGTACAGACCCCCACAGGGTGCACAGACCACCGGCAGGCCGGCACAGCCCCCCGGCAGGCCGGTACAGACCCCGGGCAGTCCACACAGCCCCCCGGCAGGCCGGCAGAGACCCCCGGAAGGCCCGAAATGACGGCGCATCATGATGCGCACACACCGCGCATCATGATGACGTCAGGCTGTCAATCAACTGAACTTCCGATTCCGATGCCGAATTCCGATATTGAAAAAATATCGGAAGTCGGTATCGGAATTCCGATACAGCAAGTATCGGCCGATACCCGATACTTGCGGTATCGGAATGCTCAACACTAGTCATCATACTGTGTGTATGCAATTACTGTGGGTGGCAAATTGTGTGAGGGATAGTGCTGAGCGAGTATGCTTGTTGCCTGGTTTTTCCTGAGCATGCTCGGGTGATCTCCGAGTATTTGGATGTGCTCGGAGATTTAGTTTCTTTCTCCACAGCTGCATGATTTGCGGCTACTTGACAGCCTAAATACATGTGGGATTGCCTGTTAGGGAATTCCCACATGTATTCAGGCTGTCAAGTAGCCGCAAATCATGCAGCTGCGGCAACAGAAACTAAATCTCCGAGCACATCCAAATACAGCAGCGAGAGAGAGAAGGCTCCGTCCGGGAAGCACCAGCCCCACACAGACCAGCCCGCTGCCAACCGCGGGGACCAGAGAGAGAGAGACGGGCAGTGTGTGCCTGGTGACCGACATAAAGCCAGGAGCCAGACACTTCAGGATCATGAGTACCATGCTTGTGCCGCCTGAAAGGGACCGGTAGCGTGACCGTAACCTACACCCTGACTGTGCTAGTAAATCTCAGCCCCAGACACTTGTGACTTGACTTGGCCTTTGTATACTTGCAGAGCCACTCTAGGCTCGTACAGGACTGTTGCCCTTACCATTGTTTAGCCACTACAGTATATGGACTAGGGACAGTGGAAGGTACCGGAGACTGACCACTGTCATCAGAAGACAGGGTATTGTCATTTACTTGGCCCCATTGGAAAGGACATCACGCCAGACGCTGTCAGCGCAAATGAATACGCAGCCGGAGCTGCAGATTTAGGACTTCCTAACATGCTTGCTAGTGAACTGCCGTTAACTGTACCGTTGTACTTCACCTTGCAAAATCCGATGTCATTTATATTGTTTAACCTTTTACCTCCCTGGGTGGAGTATTTCCCTGTAAACAAACCTGTTAACCCCTGCCCTGCCTGCGTCCTGTCACTGCATCCCGCGTTCCTGCTTGATATCTTACTCTGCCTACTTCGCCTATTTTTAATTTTGGGAATGTGGAAGGGGGGGCTAATTAGGACTTTTGCTATGGGGCCCAATGATTTCTAAATACACCCCAGGATAGTGGTGCTGGTGATAGTAATTATTTCTCTTTTAGTGAATGTACTGTATAATGGAAATTACATGTAACTGAAAGTCTCTTAATCATAGAAAAAGACTGTAATAATATGAGTTCAGTAAAGGGCTGTAAAGTAGCAGTAGAGTATTAGTAGAGTATGCTTCTTCTCACTCTGCACTGTATCCATAAACACAGGAATAGCAAGTTAATAAAAACCTTAAAAATCTCCGTTGGCTGCGCTGCAACATCTGTCATCACCAGTTTTACCTTAGGCTTTAACGTTTCTGTAGGACTACTATCGTTACCTATTCACTAAACATATGTGAACCATGAAGAACACAACATCTGTTTAATAAAAAAAATGTATTGGAAAGAATCATTGCTTTAGGCATCTCTGTTAATCTATAATATCAACATACAAAGATAAAGAAAGACAAAGAATCAAAGCAAATAAAAAATAATAGCATGCAATCATTCTAATCATTAAACTAAGCAATAACATCAAGGTAATTGCTAATTTCTGAAATATATACAATACATTAAAAGTTCTAATTATAATAAAATACTTAAAGCAACAGGTGTCACACAAAGTTTTATTACCAAAATGATTACAATGATAGGTGACATATAATGGATGTTCTTCATGGACCCCAGATTTTATATTCTAAACATCAAAAAAAATGGTCAAATAAATATAAATAATACAGTCATGGCCGAAAGTGTTGGCACCTTTGACATTGTTCCAGAAAATGAAGCATTCCTCCCAAAAAATTACTACATTTACATGTTTTGTTAAACACATGTTTATTTCCTTTGAGTTTACTGGATCAAGACAAAAAAAACAGAAAGAAAAAGGCAAATTGGACATAATTTCACGCAAAACCCCAAAAATGAGCCAGACAAAATTTTCTGGGAGAAATACTTCATTTTCAGGAATAATTTCAAGGGAGCCAACATTACTGTACATATTGAAATAGGGGATTCCCTACTGTTACCTGTCAATTTAACAGCGCTGTGGAAAAATGTATTCCTCCACATGCCATATTATTGTATGTTTGTCAGATTGCAACAGTGAATGGGTTAAGATGTATCACTTCTGAGTAGAATGCAAAAAGTGACAGTAGACATAACTGACTATCCTCAAACACATAGGAAATCAGTTTGTCTCATACAATTTTAAAGTGGCAAAGGTTTTATCTTCATTTCACCAAAGTGAGCTGAATATCTGGCAGGAGTGCCTTCTTTCCTGGCAGGTACAAAATGAGGGTGATGATGAGGGTAGTTGGTTCTATCTGTTATCTGAAAGGTAACAGCAGCATCGTGATGGAATTTGGTCAGGGTTCAGAGAAACCAGATACTTTTGCCTGGTTTGCTGTTTTGATAAGGCCCCTTTCACACATCAGTTTTTTGCTGTAAGTCTGCAATAGGTCCTTTGTTTTTACGGATACGACTAGCAGATCCGGCGAAAAAACGGATCCGTCGCATTAGCTTTTTCATTTGTTTCTTCCGTTTTTTGACAGATCCGTTTTTTAAACCATGAATTTTTTCTATTTTGACCAAAGTTTTGTACCTTGTTACCCCAAGTATTGTACCTTACCCATACAATTATACCTTATCATTAAATAAATGAAAGACAATAAAGCTTTATTTTTTAAAATACTTTTATTTATTAAAGAATTATAAATTAAGATACAGTCATATGTTAAAGTTTGGGCACCCCTATTAATGTTAACCTTTTTTCTTTATAACAATTTTGTTTTTTGCAACAGCTATTTCAGTTTCATATTTCTAATAACTGATGGACTCAGTTATATTTCTGGATTCAAATGAGGTTTATTGTACTAACAGAAAATGTGCAATCTGCATTTAAACAAAATTTGACCGGTGCAAAAGTATGGGCACCCTTATCATTTTCTTGATTTGAACACTCCTAACTACTTTTTACTGACTTCCTGAAGCACTAAATTGGTTTTGTAACCTCATTGAGCTTTGAACATCATAGCCAGGTGTATCAAATCATGAGAAAAGGTATTTAAGGTGGCCACTTGCAAGTAGTTCTCCTATTTGATTCTCCTATGAAGAGTGGCATCATGGGCTCCTCAAAACAACTCTCAAATGATCTGAAAACAAAGATTATTCAACATAGCTTTTCAGGGGAAGGATACAAAAAGTTGTCTCAGAGATTTAACCTGTCAGTTTCCACTGTGAGGAACATAGTAAGGAAATGGAAGAACACAGGTACAGTTCTTATTAAGCCCAGAAGTGGCAGGCCAAGAAAAATATCAGAAAGGCAGAGAAGAAGAATGGTGAGAACAGTTAAGGACAATCCACAGACCACCTCCAAAGACCTGCAGCATCATCTTGCTGCAGATGGTGTCACTGTGCATCGGTCAACAATACAGCGCACTTTGCACAAGGAGAAGCTGTATGGGAGAGTGATGCGAAAGAAGCAGTTTCTGCATGCACGCCACAAACAGAGTCGCCTGAGGTATGCAAAAGCACATTTGGACAGGCCAGTTACATTTTGGAAGAAGGTCCTGTGGACTGGTGAAACAAAGATTGAGTTGTTTGGTCATACAAAAAGGCATTATGCATGGAGGTTAAAAACACAGCATTCCAAGAAAAACACTTGCTACCCACAGTAAAATTTTGTGGACTTTCCATCATGCTTTGGGGCTGTGTGGCCAATGCCGGCACCGGGAATCTTGTTAAAGTTGAGGGTCGCATGGATTCCACTCAGTATCCGCAGATTCTTGACAATAATGTGCAAGAATCAGTGACGAAGTTGAAGTTACGCAGGGGATGGATATTTCAGCAAGACAATGATCCAAAACACCGCTCCAAATCTACTCAGGCATTCATGCAGAGGAACAATTACAATGTTCTGGAATGGCCATCCCAGTCCCCAGACCTGAATATCATTGAACATCTGTGGGATGATTTGAAGCGGGCTGTCCATGCTCGGCGACCATCAAACTTAACTGAACTGGAATTGTTTTGTAAACAGGAATGGTCACAAATACCTTCATCCAGGATCCAGGAACTCATTAATAGCTACAGGAAGCGACTAGAGGCTGATATTTTTGCAAAAGGAGGATCTACGAAATATTAATGTCACTTTTATGTTGAGGTGCCCATACTTTTGCACCGGTCAAATTTTGTTTAAATGCAGATTGCACATTTTCTGTTAGTACAATAAACCTCATTTGAATCCAGAAATATAACTGAGTCCATCAGTTATTAGATATATGAAACTGAAATAGCTGTTGCAAAAACCAAAATTGTTATAAAGAAAAAAGGTTAACATTAATAGGGGTGCTCAAACTTTAACATATGACTGTAGTTTGGGGTGGAGATTGTAATCGGAGCATGCTCAGCTAAAAAAAAAAGAATTCGTCATTGGATTCCGTCATTTCGGGTTATGACGGATGCTGCACCCATAGGCTTCCATTCCAGCAAACGACGGATGGTGCTGGATCCGTCACTGTCCGATTTTTTGATGTAGACCAATGTTCCTATGCCCGTTGTCTCCGTCCGATGAACAAACGATTTTTGACGGATCCGGCGAATGACAGATGAAACGTGTGGCTATCCGTCACAAATACAAGTCGATGAGAAAAAACGCTGGATCCAAAAAAACGCTGAACCCACCGATGTCTCTTCTGCGGCGGTAACCGCCGCTGCCGCTCCCCACTGCCGCCCCTCCGGTGGTGCGCTCTCTTACCCGGCACCGGGCCTATGACTGTCCTATCGACCTGATTCCCGGGGCCACTCCTCCTAGAGGGAGAACGTATCCTCTATCCCCAGCAGAGACCACGGCTATGACGGAATATATTCAAGAAAACCTGGCCAAGGGGTTCATTTGGAAGTCCTCGTCCCCTGCAGGCGCAGGCTTTTTCTTTGTTCGGAAGAAAGACGGATCACTCCGACCCTGTATTGACTACCGGGGCCTGAACAACATCACCGTTAAGAATCGATAACCGCTTCCGCTCATCCCTGAACTCTTCGACCGGCTGAGGGGGGCTCGGGTCTTCACGAAGTTGGATCTGCGGGGAGCTTATAATTAATCCGGATCCGTGCAGGGGACGAGTGGAAGACGGCCTTCAATACCCGGGATGGGCATTATGAATATTTAGTCATGCCGTTTGGCCTCTGCAATGCTCTGGCCGTGTTTCAGGAATTCGTTAACGAGGTGTTTCGGGATCTACTGTATTCCTGCGTGGTGGTGTACTTAGATGATATTCTCATCTTTTCGCCCGACCTATCCTCTCATCAGAGAAGCGTTCGCATGGTCCTGCATCGCCTTCGGGAGAATCATCTCTACGCCAAGATTGAGAAATGCCTCTTTGAGCAAACCTCGTTACCCTTCTTGGGGTACTTAATCACAGATTCCGGCCTGAAGATGGATCCAGATAAGCTCTCAGCGGTGCTCAAGTGGCCTCGTCCTGTTGGTATAAAAGCCATCCAGCGTTTCCTCGGATTCGCTAATTATTACCGACATTTTTCCACAGTGACCAAGCCCATTACGGTCCTGACCCATAAAAGAACCAAGTCAAACAGCTGGTCTCCCGAGCTGAAGAGGCCTTCCTTGCCTTGAAACTCTCTTTTGCATCAGCACTGATCTTACATCGCCCGGTGGTCAGTAGGCCTTATGTCCTAGAGGTGGATGCCTCCTCCATGAGAGCCGTGGCGGTCCTTTCCCAGCAGGCTCCCTCTGGATGGCTGGTCCCCTGTGGGTTCTTTTCCAAGTCCTTTTCACCGGCAGAGTGCAATTACTCCATTGGAGACCGGGAATTGTTGGCCATTAAAATGGCCCTGGAGGAATGGCGATACCTGCTTGAAGGGCCAGTGCACCCCTTTACTATCTTCACGGACCACAAGAATTTGGCCTATCTGCAGTCTGCTCAGAGACTCAACTCCAGACAAGCCAGATGGGCTCTGTATTTTTCTAGTTTTGATTTCAAGCTGCAATTCCGTCCCAGCAATAAGAACATCAAAGTGGATGCTCTCTCCAGGTCCTTGCAGTCGCCTGAAGGGGATGAGGGTCCTTCTTATATTATCGAGCCTGCCAAAGTTATCACCGTGGCGCCTGTGAATTTCTCTTCCCCTCCACCAGGCAAAACCTTCGTTCCCCAGAATAAACGCCTGGAGGTGCTGTGCTGGGGGCACTCCTCTAAGGTTGCCGGGCACGTTGGTACCAAGAAGACCCTCCTGCTTCTCTCCCATTACTACTGGTGGCCCTCCCTTTGCCAAGACGTGATGGACTATGTAGCCTCTTGCACGACCTGTGCTCAAAACAAGGTTCCGAGAACCCGGCCTCCTGGCCTTCTTCACCCGTTACCGGTTCCGGAGGCTCCATGGCGGCAAATCGCAATGGATTTCGTAACAGACTTTCCCCGCTCTGCTGGATGCACTACCATCTTAGTCGTAGCAGATTGCTTCTCCAAAATGGCCCATTTTATACCTTTGCCCGGACTGCCCTCAGCTCCAAGGTTGGCCGAGATCTTCATCCACCAGATCTTCAGGCTACATGGCCTTCCTCAGCGGATTGTGTCTGACCGTGGGGTCCAATTTACCTCTCGATTCTGGAGGGCTCTCTGTCGGCTTATGGGCACATCCCTCGACTTCTCCTCCGCTTGTCATCCACAGACCAACGGGCAAGTGGAATGGATTAATCAGGTTCTAACAACCTACCTATGCCACTTTTCCAACGCCCATCAAGACAATTTGGTCTCTCTCCTACCTTGGCCAGAATTTGCCCATAATAATCATCCCAGTGAATCCACCACCAAGTCGCCGTTCTTTGTAGTCTCTGGTCAGAACCCGGGGGTTCCGCTACCCTTTTTTTCGTCATCAGGAGTTCCCACAGCAGATACTCTTGCCATGGATTTTTCACAAATCTGGAAGGAGACCAGAGAAGCCCTCGTGAGGGCCAGCACCCGAATCAAGAAGCATGCGGACAAAAGACGAAGAGACCTTCCTCCGTATCGTCCAGGCGACAAAGTTTGGCTGTCGACCAAGCATATCTGTCTAAAAGTTCCTGCCTACAAGTTAAGTTCCCAATACATCGGTCCTTTCGAAGTACTTGGACGCATTAATGAGGTGGCTTACAAACTGAGGTTGCCGGTTTCACTTCGAGTCCCTAACGCCTTTCATGTCTTGCTCCTGAAACCTGTGGTTCTGAACCTGTTTCAACTTACCGCCACTGCTCCTCCTTCATCTATTGGGGCTGAGGACGTCTTTGAAGTAAAAGACATTTTGGCTATGAAAAGAGTTAGGGGGAAGATGTTTTTTCTCATTGAGTGGAAGGGTTTTGGCCATGAGGAGAGGTCCTGGGAACCTCGAGAGAATGTTAATGCCCCTCTTATACTGAAAAAGTTTTTGGCCACTCTCACAAGGGGGGGACGTAAGAAGGGGGTACTGTGACATCGGCGGCCGAGCCCGCCGATGTCTCTTCTGCGGCGGTAACCGCCGCTGCCGCTCCCCACCGCCGCCCCTCCGGTGGCGCACTCTCTTACCCGGCCTTCCGCTCTGCCGCATCCCCGCGCTCTGTCCCTAGGTCGCGGGAGCGCGCTCGCCCGCTTCCTTCATCCAGCGGTGGGCATCGCTGAAGGCGGGGCCTACCGCCCACTTCCTGGCCAGTAGGTATTTTAGGCGTCCTCCCTATTGGGAGGACACCTGATGATTGTGTGGCTATCCTGTACTCTCTGGCTGCTATAGTTTTCCTATAGTACTCCTGCCTGCCTTGTGTCTTGCTCAGTTCCCCTCTGCCAGCCTTGTGTCTTGCTCCGTTCCCCTCTGCCAGCCTTGTGTCTTGCTCAGTTCCCCTCTGCCAGCCTTGTGTCTTGCTCAGTTCCCCTCTGCCAGCCTTGTGTCTTGCTCAGTTCCCCTCTGCCAGCCTTGTGTCTCGCTCTGTTCCCCTCTGCCTCCCTTGTGTCTCGCTCTGTTCCCCTCTACCTGTCTCAGCCTTGTCCCCTCCGCTCCTACTCTCCCTCCCGTGGCTCTTCCTCCGTACCCCCTTGCCACCTGTAGCAACGTCTTGCTACCTTATTACTAGCCGCTGCCTAGTTCCTCCGTTACCCCGTTCCGGTACCCTGGTCTCTGTCCTGCCTTGTCCTACGAGCCGTCCCTCTTGGTACCGGCTGTCGCGGTTCTGCCCCCTGCGGTCCTGCCCCTAACGATCCCTGTATAGGGGTCGGTCTTCACCTGGCGTGCTCGGCCCAGGTGCTCCTGATCCTCGATTCAGAGGGTCCACTCTCGGACGTACTCGGTTCCTGAACGTTACAGCTCACAGGGCCTAAGGGAACAGAGAGCCCAGCTAAGGATTGCTTTGTATTGTTTTACCTGCTGTGAAGGCCGGTTACCTTTTGTTGTTGCTTTGGGGTTTATGGAGCAAATAAACACACACGGACTCTTTTAAAGAAACACACGTACTGTTTTCCTCCTGCGCACCCAAGTGTGTACGAATACCTACAATACGCTTGTCTGCCCTAAGGCCAGTTTCACACGTCATCTTTTGTTTACTGTATGTGCAAAACAATTTTCATCAGTGTTAGATTGTTTTCACATATCATTTTTTTCTAAAAGTGTTCTATAAATTATTTTTGCAGTTAGAATGGGTCTTTTCACTTATCCCTTTTCCACCAAAAAAACGAAGGCGTAGCTTGCTTTTATCTCTGTTGTGCAAGAAACACGTCAATGCAAATCAAAAATAATTTTAACAAACTTGTCTTCTGTATTTTACTGTTTATTACAGGGGTGCACTTACCACATGTGTGGCCAATTCCGCTGCAAAGGTGTTAATGGATGAAGGTGGCCCAGTGACACTGTGAGTATCTAAGATACATCTGTGATTGTTCCCACTATGTTGATTCTCTTTCTCTGACGCCTTCCATGTGCTCAGTAGAAGCGTTCATATGTAATTAATCGTTTGTTTTTTAAGATTTAAGGCCCATTTACATTTAGCGATGCACCAGTGATCCCGACCACGATACGACCCGGTCAGGATCGCTGGTGCATCACTAAATGTCGCTAGTGAGCTGCCAAACAGGCAGATCTCACTAGCGATGCAGCAGCGGTCGGCGGTCGCACTTACCTTTCAGACGCAGCGAGGGTGTCCGTCTTCTGCCTGCGTCCATCGCTCTCTCGTCGGCGCCAGCAGGAAGCCGACGATGAGAAATGGACCAGGCCGATCTCGGGCGATCAACGATAGCCAGCGGGGGAACCGATCGGAGGTAAGTATCACATGTAGCGATATCGCTAGCAATATCGCTGCTGCGTCACAAAATCGGTGACGCTTTAGCGATATTGCTAGCGATATCGCTATGTGTAAAGCCCCCTTTAAACTCAGGTAGGAGGTTTAGCAATCAGCTTCAGGTTGCACAGCTAACTATAGGAGGATCTTCTCAAAAGTGTAAATGGTATTCTTCTTCTTTACAGGCAAATTGTATTGGTACATACAGACACATCTTTGTTTACCAGTACATCTCTATCTACCAGTTCCTGTATTAGAGGTAAAATAACAATCAGAAATTTGTTTCTTACACATTTACAACAAAGTTATGAAAAACAATGAATGATAAAAATTTTTATACATGTTTTATGAATCAATATCCCAAACAGGTAAATAACATTGATATATCTGGTGTCTGTGTAATCCTAACAACTTGTACAATATGGTGAACAGATTATTTGTGGTAATCGGAAAATGTTAAAAAATGTATTGATAGTTATTTTTATAGTCCATTAATAATTAACACAAATATAACACAAGTGTACATGCTTTTCATTACAACTATGAATGAATGAACAAATAAAAAATGTCTGGTTGTCTAAACAATTATATAGAATATGTGGCACTGCCGTTTGGCACTCAATTCAATCCCCAGCTGCCTGTTTGGGTAGCAATATCCACGTGTTGCTAAAAGTAAATAAAATCTATAAATGGAAAAAGAAATTCCAAATAGCACTATGGGAAGGACATACAGAGGTTGTGTTTTTTGGTTTATATATATATTTTTCAAAAATAGTGCATAGTTCTAATGTGGCTATAGAAGGAGAGGGTTTCCTGGTAATTATGCCTCCACACATAGAGAGATCGGACATTTGGAGGATTAATATGCACAGAATTTATGAGTAGGTATAGAAGCCTTCTGTATAAGATGATACTTAAGTGCACCCTGGTAATAATTGTGTCAATTTTAGTACTGACTGCTGTGTCAGTGTCAATGCAGAGTAGTCTTTATGTAAAACACAGCTGACTCTGTTAAAATAAAAAATAGTTATATACTCACCTTCCGATGGCCCCCGGACTCTTTCTCTCCTCTCCACGCTCCCGGCATCTTCCGGTTCCAGTAATGCTTTGCTCGAAACACCGCTGATGATGTCGCGCTCTCGCGAGAGTGACGTCATCTCCTGGCCCTTCTCGCTAAGCATTACTGGGACCGGAAGATGCCGGGAGCGTGGTGAGAGGAGGGACAGAGTCCGGGGGCCGACGGAGGGTGAGTATATCACTATTTTTTATTTTAACAGAGACTCTATAATACCCGATGCGATAGAATCGGGCCACTATCTAGTGTATTATACTCCTGTTACACTCGGAGCTGCTGTCACTGTTCTGCTGTTACCTAATGTATTGTACTCCAGTTACAGCCAAAGCTGCAGTCACTGTTCTGCTGTTACCTAGTGTATTGTACTCCAGTTACACCCAGAGCTGCTGTCACTGTTCTGCTGTTATCTAATGTATTGTACTCCAGTTACACCCAGAGCTGCAGTCACCATTCTGCTCTTACCTAATGTATTATACTCCTGTTACAGCCAGAGCTGCTGTCACTGTTCAGATCTTACCAAATGAATTGTACTCAAGTTACACACAGAGCTGCAGTCACTGCTTGGCTGTTACCTAATGTATTGTACTCCAGTTACACCCAGATCTGCAGTCACTGTTCTCCTGTTAGCTAATGTACTGCTGTTACACCCAGAACTGCAGTCACTGTTCTGCTGTTACCTAATGTATTGTACTCCAGTTACACCCAGATCTGCAGTCTCTGTTCTGCTGTTACCTAATGTATTGTAGTCCAGTTACACCAATAGCTGCAGTCACCGTTCTGCTCTTACCTAATGTATTATACTCCTGTTACAGCCAGAGCTGCAGTCACTGTTCAGATCTTACCTAATGTATTGTATGCAAGTTACACCCAGAGCTGCAGTCACTGTTCTACTGTTACCTAATTTATTGTACTCCAGTTACACCCAGATCTGCAGTCACTGTTGTGCTGTTACCTAATGTACTCCTGTTACACCCAGAGTTGCAGTCACTGTTCTGCTCTTACCTAATGTATTGTATATGTACAGGACTGTGCCTGTGTAATGAGCGACGCAGCAGTGATGCCTTTAACGGCTGTAATGTGCCTGTACAATAAGCGATGCGGCCATGTTGCCGCAACGACTAAGCAACTGTTGCTGATTGGTCGCGGCAGTTAGGCCGTGACCAATCAGCAATGCAGGATTTCGGTTACAGACAGACATGATAAGACAATTATATATATATATATATATAGATACTGTATATACAGTATACAGACACATACAGTGTGTACAAGCACATATATAAAATATATACACAGAAACATTCCGTTTATATATATTTACACTATATACTGCACACATGCTGTATACAAATATAATATACAAAATGAAATATAAATTATTTTGCGCAGGTATCTAGTTAATGGATTATAATTAAATCGTGTCTCCTAGAGGCTGCTAGTTGCAACCGCCCATGGTGAAGCTGTCACCTATAAGTGCGTAAAAATTTTTTTTTTTCAAATACAATAAAATTTACCTTAAAATATGATACAGATGTTTTCATAAAGCGCAGATGTGTTACAGAATTAGGGGGAATAATTCCAAATACAGATCTTGTCCAAAATCTCAGAGTAGATGAAAGACACTAGTAAAAGATGTAAGATTAATTATTGCAAAAATATGCTCAAAAAATCAGATCTTAAAATGCTCATGCATTAAAATAATTTAAATGAATATTTTGGATGCTACATATAATGGAAATCCTAAGCGCTGTTTGGTCCCCATTCGTAGGATCATGCGCTCAGGAGATGGAAAACAGCAGTTCTCTCTACTTGCTTTATCCAGAAACCAAAACGAAAAAGAGTCCGCCTCACTACTGAAACATTATGCCATAAATTGTAGAGAAGCTCTGTGAAATAAAATCCAGTATTATCGATCTGGATATCGTGATAAAATTAAGACAGCAGTACCAGGAGAGCTAATCAGTTACCTCATTTTCCTGCTGTGGGGATCCAGCACATAGTAGCGGTAGCAGGAGTAACAGACAGTTGCCCTGTTGTCTTGCCGTGGATATCAGACCAATGAATTAAAGTGTTGAATTTTTCTGTTAGATGTCATCTGATAATGACTACCTGATAAAAGATCCACGTTGTTGAGCTATAGAAGTATAGATTGCAGCGATGTCCCGGCCGGCGACATACGCTGGGTAATAGTGTCCTTCAGTGCAGCATCTATGACACATGCATCGCTCACACTCGATTCAGGACCTGCAGGACCTAGATGACGTGTTCTTTCACGTGACTCTTTGAAGATCAGAAGATGCGCATATCTCAACGATAGGTGATTAGGACCAATTCCTACGTGTTTTGGAAAATAGCGTTTTCCTTCCTCAGGGATGGTCCTAGTCTCCTGTAATTGCATTTATATAGTGCTGTAATCTATTCGAATGCAAACAGTTCAATTTCGTTATTTAATCTGTTTGGTTTTAAAGTATCCAATTCAAAAATCCACCGGCTCTGCTTTAGACATTTTCTTGCTAAAATCTCCTTTTCGCCAATCCTGTTTAACCACTTGAATCCCGATTATGTCCATACCATTTGTAAGACCACCATGTATATCGTATATACTCGAATATAAGCCGAGATTTTCAGCCCATTTTTGGGGGCTGAAAGTCCCCGTCTTGGCTTATATTCGAGTCATATACCTGGGGGTCGGCGGATTCTGCTGCGGTTTGGCACCTGCTCTGTGGCCACATGACATTAGTTAGTTAGTTAGCTAGAGAGTTAGTTGTAGTATTAGAAAAGGGCCACTAGATGGGGGCACTGAGCTCAACTAGTGAGAAGACTGTGAGGAGGGGGCCTGAGAGGAGTGGCTAGTAAGAGACAGAAAAGAGGAGAGTTTCTCTCCCTCTGAGAGTCAGTTGAGCCGGGGGTAGCTGGACTGCACAGAAGTGAACACAGTGAATGCCTACAGCAGTAGCCAGCACGTAGTGGTGCTGGAGGTCCTGCAGTTAGAGACTGGGAACTGCAGGACTAGGGAGACCGAAGAAGGAGTCTCAGTGGTCAAGTCAGCTAGCGAGGAAGAGCTAAAGTGACAACCAAGCCAGTCTACTGAAACCAGCCCGTGTCTGGAATTGTGCAAGCCAGAGAGGTCAGTGTGAGCCCCCTGTGGAAGTAGAGGCTGGAGTACAGGAGCTTTGTGGAGAGTCTAGTGAGCTGCAAACCTAGGACACGAACAGGAGCAACCGTGCCGTAAAGGGGTGAGCTGTAACGGATAAGTCAGGTACCTTCGTGGGCTGAAGTTGGGCTCTGGAAGAAGGGAAGTGTTCCGTGTTCATCGTGCTCCGTGTGACGTGTCAGCTTGTCTGTGTGGTTCATACGTGTGAAGTGAAGGAAGAAGTGACGTACTGCTGTAGATGAAGATGTATTGCTGTTATCGCGTAAAGAGTCCAGTAGCCATTGTGGATATGCTGTGCCCTGAAGAGAATAAAGCTGAGTTGTTAAAGTTGTTTCCAGCCTCCGTCTGCGGTCATTTGAGTCCCCAAAGTGAACAGCCTATGGGTGATGAAACAGCCTCCAGCACAGTGAATACTGGAACGACCGCAGAAGCTACCCCCTGGCGGCCATGGTTTTACAACTGCTATTAGTGTAATCAATTTGAACTCTACAGAAATGCAGTAAAAAAAAACCCCAATGTGAAGTAAAAATAATTTCAAAATAAAAATTTAATGAGAAAATACAGATAGGATAGATAATGGATAAGTGAACAGGACATAGAATAATCCAGTCTTTGAGCAGAGTCTATATTGTTCACCACCGTCCTGAGAGACCTGGTACCAAAGTTCAAGAAACTCTTATTAACAATCAGCCTCAAGTTTGTTCTTTGTAATAACTATGGATTCTGTGCCTCCTCCAATAAAGGCACTTAACACTTTACTTACTAGAAAGCCATCTCTGCTCAGTGATGGACTGCAAAATATAAAGAGACACAATATATACATTTAAATTGTTTTAGTCTTAATTGCAATCAAATGAAGTTGTGTAAGGCCGGGGTCACACTGCATTTTAGGCAGTCCATTAACGGACTGCGTTACACCACAGTATAACGCGGTGTAACACAGTCCATTAATGCTGCCATTGAGCCCCATTGTCGGGGCGATCGCGACGCAATGCTGTAAAGCGGCACGCGTTTGCGATGTGCCGTCGTTCAGTGACGGAGCCTCGAACACGGCCTGCAGCGTCTGAGGCTCCGTCACCGCTAGCTCAGATGAATCATCTGTGCTAGCGGGTATAGCATAAAGCGATCGCGTTATGCTATACCGTTAACGCAGCCCGTCAACACTATGCGTTGAACGGGCTGCTAAGCATAATGTGAACCCAGCCTAAGTGAACTATACCCACAAAACAGAGTTGTAGTTTGTATTTCTTTGCCTATTACATAGAGAACAGTGACTATGTGGGCAGAAAGAAATTATTAAGGCGTGCTACACTTGGTAATTGATAGATACCTGTGACAACAGTGCTCTTTTACAGCTATGCTAACGTGGACCATGGATAATGTTTTGCTTGCAGACTTTGGATACTGGGATCAGTTTATATGATACTTTGAATTATACAGTACAACCCTTTTTTGTAACTTTGTCCCCTAATGGCAGTTGTCTCTTTAATAAGAATAATGAGGAATATTTTGAGGAATGTAACAATGGTGTAGACTTGGCCTTCAAACTTCTCAAATCTTTTTCCAGTGGTTTAAATGTCAAATCTGAGTTTGGTGAATACCAGAAGATCATTACCTGCCTGATAATATTGTACCACCTTTAAAATTATGTGGAGGAGGAATAATACAATGGGGTTGTTTTACTGGGCTTGGTCTAGGCTTTAGAGTACCACGACTTTTTGAACAATGGTATGCTTTTGTAGGAGAACATGGCATAGGAGACAAAGTGTTGCAAAGCCGTGCGGCTTCCAGGCCTGAAAAAACCCTGTGGAACTGTTCACAAGAATTAGACACTGTTGAAACCAGCCCTCTATACAGTGGGGCAAAAAAGTATTTAGTCAGTCAGCAATAGTGCAAGTTCCACCACTTAAAAAGATGAGAGGCGTCTGTAATTTACATGATAGGTAGACCTCAACTATGGGAGACAAACTGAGAAAAAAAAATCCAGAAAATCACATTGTCTGTTTTTTTTTCATTTTATTTGCATATTATGGTGGAAAATAAGTATTTGGTCAGAAACAAGCAATCAAGATTTCTGGCTCTCACAGACCTGTAACTTCTTCTTTAAGAGTCTCCTCTTTCCTCCACTCATTACCTGTAGTAATGGCACCTGTTTAAACTTGTTATCAGTATAAAAAGACACCTGTGCACACCCTCAAACAGTCTGACTCCAAACTCCACTATGGGGAAGACCAAAGAGCTGTCAAAGGACACCAGAAACAAAATTGTAGCCCTGCACCAGGCTGGGAAGACTGAATCTGCAATAGCCAACCAGCTTGGAGTGAAGAAATCAACTGTGGGAGCAATAATTAGAAAATGGAAGACATACAAGACCACTGATAATCTCCCTCGATCTGGTTCTCCACGCAAAATCCCACCCCGTGGGGTCAGAATGATCACAAGAACGGTGAGCAAAAATCCCAGAACCACGCGGGGGGACCTAGTGAATGAACTGCAGAGAGCTGGGACCAATGTAACAAGGCCTACCATAAGTAACACACTACGCCACCATGGACTCAGATCCTGCAGTGCCAGACGTGTCCCACTGCTTAAGCCTGTACATGTCCGGGCCCGTCTGAAGTTTGCTAGAGAGCATTTGGATGATCCAGAGGAGTTTTGGGAGAATGTCCTATGGTCTGATGAAAACAAACTGGAACTGTTTGGTAGAAACACAACTTGTCGTGTTTGGAGGAAAACGAATACTGAGTTGCATCCATTAAGCACCATACCTACTGTAAAGCATGGTGGTGGAAACATCATGCTTTGGGGCTGTTTCTCTGCAAAGGGGCCAGGACGACTGATCCGGGTACATGAAAGAATGAATGGGGCCATGTATCGTGAGATTTTGAGTGCAAACCTCCTTCCATCAGCAAGGGCATTGAAGATGAAACGTGGCTGGGTCTTTCAACATGACAATGATCCAAAGCACACCGCCAGGGCAACGAAGGAGTGGCTTCATAAGAAGCATTTCAAGGTCCTGGAGTGGCCTAGCCAGTCTCCAGATCTCAACCCTATAGAAAACCTTTGGAGGGAGTTGAAAGTCCGTGTTGCCAAGCGAAAAGCCAAAAACATCACTGCTCTAGAGGAGATCTGCATGGAGGAATGGGCCAACATACCAACAACAGTGTGTGGCAACCTTGTGAAGACTTACAGAAAATGTTTGACCTCTGTCATTGCCAACAAAGGATATATCACAAAGTATTGAGAAGAAATTTTGTTTCTGACCAAATACTTATTTTCCACCATAATATGCAAATAAAATGAAAAAAAACCAGACAATGTGATTTTCTGGATTTTTTTTTCTCAGTTTGTCGCCCATAGTTGAGTTCCACCTATGATGTAAATTACAGACGCCTCTCATCTTTTTAAGTGGTGGAACTTGCACTATTGCTGACTGACTAAATACTTTTTTGCCCCACTGTATAAAAGGTCAGCTCACCAAAATGGGAGAATATTTGGCACCAATAGAGGTGACAGATACTCTTGCTGAAGCTCCAGTAGCCAAGATGGTAGACTGCAGCCATGTGTATCAGTGAGGCCCTGACTCAGACGGCAGTGGTCAAGTACCAAAAACCAGAACTTCTCCGGTCAAGATCCAGACTGTACCAGTTGACGGCTCCCAATCCAAACAACACCCGTCAACAGCACAGGACCCACCCCCACCAATACGGACCAAGGACACACTCATTGGCGGTTAAGCACCGAAGAAGGTCTGAGAATACCCAAGCAGAGATTCAAGTATGGGCTAGTGAATGAAGGAGACGTGTGAGATGGGCCGTCACTTCCAGCATGGACTTATGGTACCGGACCTTGGGCAAAGGGAGGGCTGCGAGCAGATGTGGTCCTGCTGACGATACATTGGCCCAGAGAGTCCTGATAGAGTTTGTAAGGAAAACGTGCTGCTAGTGAGATGGAGCAGCGTCCCTCGTTAAGGCCCAGAAAGCCACAGAAACCTATAGAAACTGTTTCCGTCAAATACTGTACTAGAACTAAGGGTACCTGTTGTGAATTCGCTTTCTGACCTACCTCTGGTTACTAGTGAAGGTAGTGGAGCTAGTTGTATTGACAGAGGGGTCGCGAGTTCTCTTTCTGGGCTCCCTCTGGTGGTGACTGGAGGTAATGGAGCTGATCTGATTAACAGAGGCTTGCCACCTGATAATGAGGAGGACGATTGGAGATCTGGAGTTTCTGACTGGATTTAAGACAGCCGACTCCCTCTATCCCTGCTGGAGATTTTTTCCTGCCTCCTGAGGTCTTAGTTTCCAGCTCAGTCCCTGCATGCTCAGCTAAGTGTTCTTTTGCTATTATTCACATTTGATCTGGTTGTGTCTATTTCAGTTTTGTGTGGTCAGCCAGCTCCGTCTGGGGCTGTGCTGAATCTCCATCCATTTGTTACTGCTTGTGCCAGTTTGTTTTTGTCCCTTATTAGATTGGCCTCCTTTTTGCTCTGCTTTCAGAATATACCAGAGTGCTGATATAGTGGGCGAAGTCGTGCGACTTCAGTATTTTTCTATCAGACGTGTTGGACATTTTTTTGCAGGGTTTTTTGCGTGAGAGTGTCTTTCCTTTCCTGTCCTGTCTAGTTAGTGTGGGCCCCATCGTTCGCTCAGTCTATTTTTCTGTCTGCGTTAGTATTTTCATCTTGTCTCACCGACAATATATGTTTGGGGGCTATCTATTCCTTTGGGGTCTGCTCTGGGGCAGTTTAGATTTCCCCTTTCTTGCTTTAGGCTTATTTATCTCTCTGGCTGTGTTGAGGCGTCTAGGATCATCGTAGGTACGCTCCATGGCTACTGCTAGTTGTGTGGGTAGGATCAGGGGTCTGCAATCCACTTAGTTACCAACCTCTCTGGTTTTCTGTGGCTTAGCTTGGTCTTGCTCTCCTCCTCGGTGACGCAATCACAACAGGTACCGTTACACCAAGCGACGCACCAGCGATCCTGACAATGATACGACCTGGTAAGGATCGCTGGTGTGTCGCTACATGATCGCTGCATGGCTGTCAAATAGGCAGTCTTACCCAACGACGCAGCAACGATCCAGCGATCCACAGAACGACCTCGGCGGTCGTTGGGACCTTGTCACACAGCAGCTATTCTGTACGATTCCAGCCTGCATCCCTGAGTTCTGCGTCGCCAATGAGGTCGCTCGTCAGCGTCAAACACAGCAATGCAAGCTGGCCAGCAGGACGCCGTCGATGAAAAAATTGCCCAGGTCATTCGAGCACGATCAGCGATATCGAGCGGGGGGGCCGGTCACCGCTATGTGTCACATGTAGCGAGAACGCTGTTGCGTCACAAAATTGGTGACGCTTCAGCCATCTCGCTAGCGATCTCGCTATCTGAGAAGGGGCCTTAAATTAGACTATGAGCATATCCTGAAATTCCTTATTGTATCATAACCCACATACCTCTGATATATTTGTTTTGTCAAACACTCTTTGAGTATTGCTCTTCCATGATTTGCATCTTTCACCACGCTTGTTTCCAATTAATATAGTTGTCCTAAAAAAGAAATTGTTGTTTCCGTCTGGTGCCTCCGCTGTTGCATTTAGTTCACCTGCCTGCATTTTCAACTTTGTGGGAATAGATTGGGGAGGGCCCTTTTACTGTTGTAGCCTGTATGGTTCTTAAAGGCATAGTTGGATAAGTCTGGTGGGAAACAACGTGAATGACCCTCAAAAAGCACTGACATTAACCACACTGAATACTTCTGGGATGAAGGAGAATGGAGATTGTTAGAGAAACCTTCATGTCTTCATGATCTCACCAATGCTTTTCAAGATGAATGGCCAAAATTTCTCACATTCACAAACCAGAATCTTGTAGATAGCCTTCGCTGAAAGAGTGGAAGCTGTTTTATCAGCCAAAGAAGGGACTTCATCTTAATGCCTATGGATCTACAATGGGATGTCATGTAAGCTCCTGTAGGAGTATCAATTCTTTTGCCCATGTTTAATGTTAAACAATGGATGTTTGCTAAGAAAGTCTTGGTTGTGCCGTCTTCTTGTTCGATTTTCACCTGCTGTAGCCCTATTATTGCCTTAGCATTGTTCAGAGTGGTAACATCTCTTTAGAAGCTGATGCATTTTACATATAAAAAAATTATCAATTTCCTTGATGAAAGCCTGCTGGGTTTTGATATAATGAAAATGTTTTGTTTATCAAAGAAATACAGAATAACTCACACAACAGGTTATATTATGATATGAAAAAGCACCGCACATCTTCATGTCTAATGGCAACAATAGTCTGTGACTTATCCATGATTTCCTAAATACAGAAAACAATGCAATAAACTGAACTGAATAGAAAATAGTTACCGTTTTCTGTATACATCTCTATTTTCTTCTTTTTTATTTTACTGATTAATAGTGTTGAGCATTCCGATACCGCAAGTATCGGGTATCGGCCGATACTTGCTGTATCGGAATTCCGATACCGACATCTGATATTTTTTCAATATCGGGCATCGGAATCGGAAGTTCAAAGTTGATTGACAGCCGAAATGACGTCATCATGATGCGCGGTGTGTGCGCATCATGATGCGCCGTCATTTCGGGCCTTCCGGGGGTCTCTGCCGGCCTGCCGGGGGGCTGTGCCGGCCTGCCGGGGGGCTGTGTGGACTGCCCGGGGTCTGTACCAGCCTGCCAGGGGGCTGTGCCGGCCTGCCGGTGGTCTGTGCACCCTGTGGGGGCTGTACCGGCCTGCCGGGGGGCTGTGCTGATGTCCGGGGGTCTGTGCAGGCATCGTCCGATGGGACTACAAGTCCCATCAGGCGATGCCTGCTACCATGACAGTGATTGACACATTAGCCAATGATGGGACAGTAGTAGTCCCATCATCCGGCTGATGTGTTAAATGTTTAAAAAAAAACAAAAAAAAAAAAAAAACATACATACTACATACATACTACATGCATGCTACATACATACTACAAGCTACATACATACCACATATATACTACATGCTACATACATACTACATACATACTACATGCATGCTACATACATGCTACATGCTACATACATACTACATACATACTACATGCATGCTACATACATAATACATGCTACATACATACCACATATATACTACATGCATGCTACATACATACTACATGCTACATACATACTACATACATACTACATGCATGCTACATACATACTACATACATACTACATGCATGCTACATACATACTACATGCTACATACATACTACATATATACTACATGCATGCTACATACATACTACATGCTACATACATACTACATACAGTACATACTACATACATACTACATGCTACATGCATGCTACATACATACTACATACTACATACATACTACATACATACTACATGCATGCTACATACATACTACATGCTACATACATACTACATACATACTACATGCATGCTACATACATACTACATGCTACATACATACTACATATATACTACATGCATGCTACATACATACTACATGCTACATACATACTACATACATACTACATACATACTACATGCTACATGCATGCTACATACATACTACATACTACATACATACTACATACATACTACATACATACTACATGCATGCTACATACATACTACATGCTACATACATACCACATATATACTACATACATACTACATGCATGCTACATACATACTACATGCTACATACATACTACATATATACTACATGCATGCTACATACATACTACATGCTACATACATACCACATATATACTACATGCTACATACATACTACATACATACTACATGCATGCTACATACATGCTACATGCTACATACATACTACATACATACTACATACATACTACATGCATGCTACATATATACTACATGCTACATACTACATATATACTACATGCATGCTACATACATGCTACATGCTACATACATACTACATACATACTACATGCATGCTACATACATACTACATGCTACATACATACCACATATATACTACATGCATGCTACATACATGCTACATGCTACATACATACTACATACATACTACATACATACTACATGCATGCTACATACATACTACATGCTACATACATACCACATATATACTACATACATACTACATACATGCTACATACATACTACATGCATGCTACATACATGCTACATGCTACATACATACTACATACATACTACATACATACTACATGCATGCTACATACATACTACATGCTACATACATACCACATATATACTACATGCATGCTACATACATGCTACATGCTACATACATACTACATACATACTACATACATACTACATGCATGCTACATATATACTACATGCATGCTACATACATACTACATGCTACATACATACTACATACATACTACATGCATGCTACATACAATACATTCATACAATACATACATAGACATACAGTACATATAACATAGAGTAACATACTTACCAATACTTGTCACATTGTTCCCCGAAGCCATTGTCGTCTACGGAATAAATATTAACATAACAAACCACAAAAATACTCACCCATGATCCGAAGCAGTCCACGAGTGTGTCCCACGACGATCTTGGGTAGAGAACTGCAGCATCAGCTTTATGGTAAAAGCTGTGTGGGAGACTAGGGACTTTTTTTTTTAAGTGGCGGAGGAATACAGTGCGGAAGGATACCTACCTTCCGTCATTGGATTCCTGCAGTCCGTAGAGAGCGGCAGCATCAGCTGATGCTGCAGTTCTCTACCCAAGATCGTCGTGGGACACACTCGTGGACTGCTTCGGATCATGGGTGAGTATTTTTGTGGTTTGTTATGTTAATATTTATTCCGTAGACGACAATGGCTTCGGGGAACAATGTGACAAGTATTGGTAAGTATGTTACTCTATGTTATATGTACTGTATGTCTATGTATGTATTGTATGAATGTATTGTATGTAGCATGCATGTAGTATGTATGTAGTATGTATGTAGCATGCATGTAGTATGTATGTAGCATGCATGTAGTATGTATGTAGCATGTAGTATGTATGTAGCATGCATGTAGTATATATGTAGTATGTATGTAGTATATATGTAGCATGTAGTATGTATGTAGTATGTATGTAATATGTATGTAGCATGCATGTAGTATGTATGTAGTATGTATGTAGTATGTATGTAGCATGTAGTATGTATGTAGCATGCATGTAGTATATATGTAGTATGTATGTAGTATGTATGTAGTATATATGTAGCATGTAGTATGTATGTAGCATGCATGTAGTATGTATGTAGTATGTCTGTAGCATGTAGTATGTATGTAGCATGCATGTAGTATATATGTAGTATGTATGTAGCATGCATGCAGTATGTATGTAGCATGCATGTAGTATGTATGTAGTATGTATGTAGCATGTAGTATGTATGTAGCATGCATGTAGTATGTATGTAGTATGTATGTAGTATATATGTAGCATGTAGTATGTATGTAGCATGCATGTAGTATGTATGTAGTATGTATGTAGCATGTAGTATGTATGTAGCATGCATGTAGTATATATGTAGTATGTATGTAGTATGTATGTAGCATGTAGTATGTATGTAGCATGTAGTATGTATGTAGCATGCATGCAGTATGTATGTAGCATGCATGTAGTATGTATGTAGTATGTATGTAGCATGTAGTATGTATGTAGCATGTATGTAGTATGTATGTAGCATGTAGCATGTATGTAGCATGCATGTAGTATATATGTAGTATGCATGTAGTATGTATGTAGCATGTAGCATGTATGTAGCATGCATGTAGTATATATGTAGTATGTATGTAGTATGTATGTAGCATGTAGTATGTATGTAGCATGCATGTAGTATATATGTACTATGTATTTAGCATGTAGTATGTATGTAGCATGCATGTAGTATGTATGTATGTAGTATTTTTTTTTTTTTTTTTACATTTAACGCATTAGCCGGATGATGGGACTACTACTGTCCCATCATTGGCTAATGTGTCAATCACTGTCATGGTAGCAGGCATCGCCCGATGGGACTTGTATTCCCATCGGACGATGCCTGCACAGACCCCCGGACATCAGCACAGCCCCCCGGCAGGCCGGCACAGCCCCCCGGCAGGCCGGTACAGACCCCCACAGGGTGCACAGACCCCGGGCAGTCCGCACAGCCCACCGGCAGGCCGGCACAGACCCCCGGCAGGCCGGCAGAGACCCCCGGAAGGCCCGTACAGACCCCCGAGAGGCTGTACAAGGGCAGGAAAGGGTTTTTCCAATTCCGATACCGGAAGTCTCATAGACTTGAATGGGACTTCCGGTATCGGCATCGGCGATACCGATACTTTTTTTAAAGATCGGCCGATCCATTCCAATCCGATATTTTGAAGTATCGGACGGTATCGCTCAACTCTACTGATTAACTATTGAAGAATTGTAAACAAATAAAACTAAAACTCAGGCCATATATTACAGAAACGCTGCGGATTGGTGGATTGGCTGAGCAGATTCTGCAGCAATTTACAGTAAAATTCATGTGGATGGAATTTTCATCGACATATAAAGACAAGATGAAATTGTCAATGTGACTGACATGAGATCCATTGTGGTATCATTGCACTGTAAGGTTATGTTCCCACGACCAGTATTTGGTGAGTTTTTGACGGTGGAGAATTTCCACATTTCTCCAATTAGCTTACTTGCGTTTTTTCATTCCATTTTTGTGTGCTTTTTTATAACATGCATTTTTTATTGCCTTTTTATCTCTGCGTTTTTGTCTGTGCTTGGTGTGTCATGCTTTAGATAAAGTGGCTTTCTTTTTTAAACTTCCTTATGTTTGGCATTCTTAGGTGTGGATTACATGTGTTTCTGATGCGTTTCTGGCACCGAAACGAGCTAAAAATGCATGTGTATTTTTATATGGGGATTTTCCACATCTTAGGCTACTTTCACACTTGCGTTTTTTTGCGCTGCGTGCGCAGCGCAAACACACATTATAGAAGCATCATGCGTTTTTAATGCGTTTCCTTGTTTTTTTTGCGCATGTTTTTACAAAAAAAGCATGCATTTTTAAACGCTGACGTGCGCATGACTAGACTTTAATGTGTGTTTGGGTGAATTCCGTGTGCGTTGCGTGCGCGTTGCATGCGCATGCGTTTTTTTGAGACAGGTCAGACGCACCAAAAATGCAACTGGGTGCATTTTGTGCGCCTGGGCACACACTACAAAAAATGCATGCGCATACAAATGCGTACAAACGCATGACAATGCGCACCCATGTTAAATCTAGGGGGAAAAACGCATGCGCATGTATGCGCAAAAAACGCAGCGCAAAAAAACGCAAGTGTGAAACCAGCCTAATGCATGTCTATGGGGAAATTCTGCATAGAAAACTCAGCATACCCACAAGAGAAATTTACATGCTGCTGATTGAGAAAACGCACTGCAGGGGAGTTTACACAACATAACGAAGAACATTGGACATGAGATTCTATAAATCCCATCCACTTCGCTAATACTGTAAAATGCTGCATTTTTGAAGCAGCAAAAACTCATCAAGGGCACACAGCCTTTATGGATGTACACCAAATATATATTTTCAGAATACAATTGGTCACAGTGAGCTTCTTAACTATTGTGAGCTAAATGTTTACACCATTACAATTATTACACATACAGTACCGAAATGGCCGTTTTCCATTTTTGCACTTTTGTTATTTTTCCTCCCCTTCTTCTAAGACCAATAACTTCTTTTATTTTTCTTCTGATATAGCCATAAAGAAGGCTTATTTTTCTTGGAATGAGTTGCATTTCTGAATGACACCATCCATTTTACCATGCAATATGGTGAAAAAATTCCAAGTATGACCAAAATGCGAAAAAAGCAGCAGAGGCAACATGTTTCAGTGATATAGACAACCGTGACGCTAAACAGTACTCAGGGATAAGCCATGAGAATGGGTTGTCTAGAGGTCAGAGGTCAAAAGCCAAGAGAGTACATCTTAGACAGAAGGATGAGGCAAAGATGTAGTCAGGAAACAGTCGGAGGTCAATATTCCAAGAGGGTAGAGGATCATGACAAAAGGGCAAGGCAAACGAATGGCCAAGACTAATCCTAGGTCGGAAAGCAAAGATCAGAATACCAGACAAGGAGCACACAACAAGCACGCACCTCATGAGCAAAGCTACAATTGGCAGCAATCAAAGGCACAGAGTTGGTTAAATAGCCAGGTAATTACTGCGGACAAGAGTCACATGGATGAATCCAGACACTGACAGCTCAACATACCCCAGCATCCGATTGTACAGCTGAGCTATCCATCATCATAATGACAGCTGGGCAAGCCCCATCCCTAGATTGGAGGTTAGAACTATCATTCACTGCATCCAGACACTCTAATAAGAGGAATCATGACAACACTAATGATTTTGTTTTTGTGTGCATTTACGCTGAGCAATTGTTGCTGCAAATGATTGGAATGATTTGTATTTGCTCACACAGAAATATTGGTGTTTGGGAACACCATTATTGTTCCCACACAGTATGTTACCCATTTCTTTATACACACAGTGTCCTTCATCCTAAATGATGTCCTCACAGTATATTCTCCTTATACACAACTTGGTAACATAAACACACACATAACTCTACGCTACATTCACAAACACAAAATTTTGCTACATCCACACACCCCTGCTACATCAAGACACACAACTCTGCTATATCACCGCACAACTTTGCAACATTAACACACAATGCTCTGCAACATTAACACAAACACAAAGCTCTCCTACATTAAAACAAACACTACTTTACTACATCAAAGATATAACACACACTCCATGCTATACTCAGTATACACACTTACCTGTGGCCTTCTGCTATCCTTGCTTCTCTGCTGTCTAGTCATGGAATCTTGGAATGTCACATTGCAACGGGGCACAGGGTGGTAGCCATGGGTGAGGTATTCATCTTTTGTACCCTGGCATGTTACATGAAGTTGGGGGTCCTGGCTGGGTGTGTGGAATTTTTCTATGGGAGCGCTACGCCCTTGCAGACCCCATAATGCCAGTGACTTCAGCTGGTCAGAAGCAGATGCTGCAAAGTTCAATGAGAGAGACCACCACTCAAAAATAAACTGTCTTTACTTAACAGTAACTGGCGTGAACTATGTACAATAAATAGCAGGTGCATAACTTCATGAATGTGTGACACCCCAGAGTCCGGTTGTCACAGTGACATTACCTCCCTCTAATGGGTAAAGTCATGCTTGGAGGCAGAAAAGGGACCCCCATGCCAGGCAGCATAGATTTAATCACAATTTCCTGCTGCAGGTCAGAAAAGGGAGAAGGCTTATAAATTTTGGCCAGCAGAGGAGGTTGGTGAGTCAGCTAGAAATCAGCTGAGGGGGTTATCATGGAAACGAAACAGCTGTGAGCTGTGAGGAGAAATGACAGTTAAACGTGAGGACGTGAGGTAAAGAGATCTTTCTGGAAGATCCTGTCAGATGAAGACAGGGAGCTGATCTTAGAGGAGCTCGATAGGCAGAGCTGATCTGTGAAGAGGGAAAGGACAAGAGCAGAGACTGAGAGACTCTAGGGAAGCTAAAATACTGCATATAGCAGACCCCTGAGTGAAGCGCTAATAAAGAGAAAAGGGACATCAGAGTCCTAGGCTGACAGGAGCTGTAAGCCCTGATAGCCGAATCTGAAAGTACAGGGGATTGTAAATTCCTGTGCACATTAATCACCTGAGGGCACGGCAGCGGATAAGGAGCCCGGGGCCGACGGTGAAGAGAACGGTACCCGTGGAATAGGCTCACGCTGACAGCCGTACAGGTTAGTGAAACCATCACGAATAGAGGGTCGCAGCATAGTTATATACAGCGGAGACCCACACACAAAGCGCAGAAAGGAAGGTCCTAAATCCCCACCTGGCAAGGTGGATCCCCTGAATGCCTCTAGGCGATCCGGACTCATTCCATCACCTGTATGTATGTACTCCGGACTGCAACCTATTACCAGTAAAAGGAAAAGGAACTGCACCTCTCTGTGTCTTTCTCTCATTTATCTGCACCCCAACGTTTACAGCCATTTTTACTATTTATTTAACATCTTTGCCCTGGGACTACAGCCCTACCAGTGGAGGGCTACAACATCATAGCTGTGCCCAACATCCATCCCAGAGAAGCAACACCGCCGCGCTGGTCACCTCTGACTAGAATACCACAGGTGGCGTCACGTATTTCACCATCTAATAACTTTATTTTCATTTTTTTACCACATAAATGCCACACAACTTTCCCCTATTTTATTACTGGACGCCTCTGGGCCATGGGCCGGGTCGCCGCCGCCATGACACCTTCCTCCATGGAAGTCGACGGGTCCGGTACCGAGTACCCCCCCGGCCCCTCGGGGCGCTCAGACTGGCGTCACGAACAGGATTTAGCGAGCCTAGCAAAGCTGGGTACTGTGCGCCATAGACTTTATTAAATTGTGTGCTAAAGACTTTAATGCGCTTTCAAATAACCGCCATAACTGCGTCACACAGTGCGTGCGAACAGAGAGGGGCATGCCAGTGAAGCTGGAGCTGCGCTCTATTGTGAGCAAGTGAAAAAACAAGAAGAAAATGCCCAACGCGGGTGAAGATTCAGCGGCGGTCGCAGCCGCAGCCTCCATAATGCCGCTATCCATGCCATATATACCAGGAGCAGCCTGGTTACCTCAGTACTCAGGGGAGTCGCACACCCTGAGCAATTTTAAAGAAAGACTATGTAGTTTGTACAGAGTGTACCCCCTGTCTGAGAGCCAAAAAGTAAGTATCCTTATTGGCCAGTTAACTGGTGCGGCTAAGAGGGAAGTAAAGTCCTGGCCAGACACTGATAAAAGAACTGTCAAACAAATCTTAGCCAGATTGAAAGACACTTTTGATACCCGTACTGCAACAGAGATAAAAATGAGATTTTTTGGGTGCAAACAGAGAGTGCAGGACAGTATATGGGACTATGCCCTTAATCTTCAGGAGGCACTACAGGCTGTAAAGCAGGTTGATCCTGAGAGCGTGCATGATGAAGATAGATTATTAACAGAGCAGTTCATAGAGGGACTCCAGTCTAACAACCAAAGGACACAGCTGCGTGTAATGGCCCTACAAAATCCTGAATTGGACTTTGCACACTTTAAGGATAGAGCCATCAAAGTGCTGCGTGAACCGAACCCTAGCAGCACAGAGCCCTCTAAGCATCCTGCAATTACATACCAGCAGGAGACAGCATCCTTTCAAAAAACCCCTATTGAGACTGACAAGCCGTCCCAAGCTGATGAGTCTGCTGCAGACTTACGTCTTCAAGTCAAGGAACTAACTACAAGTGTGGCTACACTCACAAAAACTGTGCAGTCCCTGCAAGTGATTCCAAAGAAGAAGATCCAGCTGGCCTCCAGTCCAGAAGACGTCCAGTGGTGACAGCAGAAGAGGATCCCGCCGCCCAGAGGGAGAGACAGCGATCGTTACGATGAGGACGGAGAGCCCATCTGTCGCCGCTGCAACAAGGCAGGACACCTAGCAAGATACTGTACTTTAAACAAGCAACCCCTGGGGCAAAGGGCCAACCCCCAGGAGTAAGACGACCAGGCCCACCAAATTGGCGAGACAAGTACGTAGGAGGACGACCAGTCTTGCCTGTTGTGATTCAAAAGTATGGAAATTCCAGGCTCTACCACCCGTAGATGTTGGTGCTCAGGGGGTAAAAAGACATATATGTAATGAAGTAAACCCCGGCACTCAAAATGAAGACAAAGGAATGAATGCAAAAGTGAATTTATTGACACACTGCAAAGGGAACCTAAACAGAGCAACAACACCAACGTTTCGGCATGAAGCCTTTCTCAAGGTAGTTGCATTACTGGTTACAATGAAGAGACACGGGTCACATAGGACGACCGGAAATTTTCACAAGAGGAGGTAAGGTTCCATATATTTCACAGAGTGTGCGTAAGTGGAGGAGTGACAGGGTCACTATATGAGAGGAGTGGAAGGTGGGTGGACGCCTGCAGTGGATGGCCGTGACGGGCTCATGTGGCAGTGGAAGCGGCTGCCTGTTGTGATTGACGGTTTTACGATGAACGCTTTACTGGACATCGGCTCCCAGTGACAACGATACCATTTGTTCTTTTTAAGCAGTACTGGGCTGATTCAGACATTACTCATAGCCCAGATAAAGACCTTGCCATTTTTGTCAGCAATGGTCAGCCCTTGCCTCAGATGGGATATAAAGAGGTGACCATCAAAATTGGCCGAGTAGAAGTGCAATCGCAAGGTTTGATAATAGTTGATATTGACAAAGAGAATGCCATCCTATGATCACTTTAGGCACTAATGTATTTGAAAATTGTTTTGGTGAAATTATTACTTTGTTACAACAGGTAGCCAAGACCGCCAGCTCCAGTCAGCAACGGGTCCTGCAAAAGGAGATCAGAGCCCTGACAACAGGTAGAGCTGTCTGGTGGAGAAGTTGGCAGTGTCAGAGCAAATGATCCTTTCCCCAATGCAGTACCTCCCAGAAGTGAAATGTTAATTTGGTGTCGGGCAGCAATAGGCCTAATGAGTCAAGATTACCAAGCCTTGGTAGAACCCATATATTCTGATAGTAGGCCCACTATCCTGACAGCCAGAGGGGTAGTTGACGTCCGCAAGGGGAGAGTATCAATACGCATCTTAAATTGTGGGGAGATAGAGGTCCAGTTACCCCGGTATGCCACCCTTGCAAAATTGTTCACCGTCAGTAACAATGCAATCGAGGCACTAAGAACCCTTGCTTCCATCTGACAAGGTGGAAGAGAATGGCTCTGAAGGGCAGCAGGAGGATTGGTGTCAGCAGCTACACGTAGACACTGACTCCACCCCTTCACACCAAAAGCATGGGGCTTACCGGGTGGCTCGAGAATTTGAACGGGTCTTCAGCAAGCATCCTCTAGATTTTGGGCAGGCAAAAGGGGTTCAACATCATATCCCCACCGGAGATCATCCACCCATTAAAGAGAGACACCGGCCTGTACCCCCAGCACACTACCAATGTGCCAAAAGTATGTTACGAGAGATGAGGACGGCTGGGGTAATCAGAGATAGTTGTAGCCCCTGGGCAGCTCCATTAGTCCTCATTAAGAAGACAGACGGTACTATGAGAATGTGTGTAGACTACAGGCGGATTAACAGCATTACACATAAAGACGCGTACCCATTGCCTCGAATTGAGGAATCACTAGCTGCACTGAGAACTGCTAATTATTTCTCTACCTTAGATCTCCCCAGTGGGTATTGGCAGGTTCCTGTGGCAGAGGCAGACAAAGATAAGACAGCGTTTACAACACCAATGGGCCTCTGCGAGTTTAACTACATGCCGTTCGGGCTCAGCAATGCACCAGGAACATTTCAGCAGTTAATGGAATGCTGCCTTGGACATAAAAACTTTGAAACCATTCTGCTGTACCTGGATGACATCATCATCTTCTCCAAAACCTATGAAGACCATTTGAAGCACCTAGCCGAGGTATTCGAAGCCCTGTCAAACTTTGGCATGAAAATAAAACCGTCCAAATGTCACCTTTTGAAACCCAAGGTGCAGTACCTAGGCCATGTGGTGAGTGCGGAAGGTGTGGCACCCGACCCTGACAAAGTCACCATTATCCGGGACTGGCAAAGACCCAGCACTATACATGAAGTGAGGCAATTTCTTGCGTTAGTAGGCTACTACCGAAGATTTATCAAGGACTTCACCAAGATAGCAGCACCGCTGCAAGATCTTCTATTGGGCCAATCCAAGAAGGCCAAGAACAAAAATCTTCCATTCGAGTGGAACAAAAGGATAGAAGAGTCCTTCACCAAGTTGAAATTGGCCCTCTTGGGAGATGAGGTCCTGGCCTACCCTGACTATGACCAACCGTTTGTACTTTACACTGACGCCAGCAATGTGGGATTGGGAGCAGTGCTTTCACAAGTGCAGAAAGGCAGAGAGAGATTGCCTACGCCAGCAGGAAGCTTCATCCCACTGAGAGGAACCTCGACAACTACAGTTCCTTTAAGCTGGAGTTCCTCGCCATATTCTGGGCGGTAACAGAGCGCTTCAAGCACTACTTGGCTTCAGAAAAGTTCACCATCTACACGGACAATAATCCACTAACCCACCTTGAAATGGCAAAGCTCGGGGCACTTGAGCAGCGATGGATGGCCCGGCTGTCCAACTACGAGTTCACCATCAAGTACCGAGCAGGACATAAGAACGATAGTGCGGATGCGTTATCCAGGAGGCCCAATTCACCAGACGGGGGAGAAGATCCAAAAGAACTCGAAGAAATTAAGTTACCAGCCCTCCACCATCCAATTGTAGCCCAGCGCTCTCAAGGAGTGAGGAATAAGCGCTTTGTCGTACGAGAGGTAACGTTGAACCCATTACCCCATCATGAGTGGGCAGAGACACAAGACAGTGACCCAGCTGTTCGCCTAGTAAAGGAGTGGCTGGCACAAGCTGATGCACACCTTGGTCCAGATGATCCACAGGAAGCACAGCAGCTATGGAAGGAAAGAGGCAAGCTGTTCATCTACAAGGGTAAACTGTGTCGGAGGAACATCAACTCACGCACTCACGAACTGGTCTGGCAGGTGGTAGTCCCGAAGAGGGATGCGCTGATGGTCTTAGAGGTGTACCACAATGGAGCAGGACACTTCGATTGGAAGAAGTTGGAGGTCCTACTTCGTGAAAGATTCTACTGGGTTGGCATGAGGAGTTCCATTGAGAAGTGGTGCCGAGAATGTGGCCCATGCAACCTGCGCAGAAAAGACCGAAACAGCCAGCGAGCCCCATTACAGCCGATCATCACAAAACAGCCGCTTGAATTGGTAGCCTTGGATTATGTGAAGTTAACTCCGAGTAGGAATGGATAAACCTATGCTTTGACCATTGAGGACCATTACTCAAGGTTCTTGGTAGTTATACCTGTTAAAGACCAAACAGCGAAGACAGCAGCCAAGGCATTTCAAGAACACTTTTGTCGACCGCACGGATATCCTGAACAAGTGCTCACCGACGAAGGTCCAGCTTTTGAGGCAGAAGTGCTCCAGGAGTTCTGTAACATGTATGGTTGCAAGAAAATCAGAACGACACCGTACCATCCACAGACAAATGGCATGTGTGAGAAGATGAACCAGGTGGTAATTGACTTATTGAAGACCTTACCTCTGGAAGAACGAAACCAGTGGCCAGAGAATTTGCCAGATCTGATGGATGTATATAATCATATACCGGTAAACTCTACAAATTGCACTCCGGCCTACTTGATGAGAGCAAGACCTGGCAAGTTACCCATTGATTTAGACATGGGAGTCTTAACACCTGAGACGACATCACCAGATGCAGACTGGGATACAGCGCGGCAACAACAATACTGCAAAGTACAAGAATGTGTGGAGAAAAGTTTGTCTCAATCAAGACAGAAGCAGGAAAGAAATTACAACCAACACGCCCCTGCAGTTCCCTTGACACCAGGAGAACAAGTACTTAAAAAGAAAGAGACGTGTTCACAAACTAGATGACCAGTGGGAAGCAGAGCCATACACCGTGATACCTTCAGACTTTAATAACACCAAAGTATGTATCATCAGCAAAGATGGAGTAGAAACCTTTGAAGCAGTCTCAAGAGATCATCTAAAGATGTCCCCTGATCAGTTGAAGGACAAGAAAGAAGTCCAAGACACTCCACAGCCCATAGTAGAGGTGGAAGAACAGATTCAAACTATACTTGGAGAATTTCCTCGGACGTGGACCCAAGTATATCAGGCAATAGTAGTACCAGTTCTAACCTTTCATCAGCCTACTGCACCAGATGAAGAAGAGACTCTAAATGAAATGGCTCCAGTAACAGATACATCTGCAGAGGAATGCGGAAATCTGTCCCCTGCTAACAGCGAATCTGACAATCTCATGGTGAGTCTAGGAGTAGAGAGAAGGCAGTCTAGAATACCTATGTTACACAAGTCTACTTATAGTGTAGTGACTAATGCACCAATAGTAGACATCAGAGAACAGGTCAGGTCATCAGAAATACCTATACTGCGTAGATCCACTCGTAGTACAAGAGGTCAAATCCCTGCCCGTTACAGAGATTACGTAATGTAAATAAAGTAATAAGAATGTATAGTAGTAACCGTTAAGCATGAGAGCCTACAGAGACTTACTGTAAGAACCTTTTTTTAAAGTATTCACAATAACCAGTTACAGGACAATTGGGCCACAGGACTATGTGTGGTCAGAACTGTATTTGTATATAGTTACTCCAAAAAGGCCTTTGAAATAAGCCGGCAGCGTGGCCAAAAAACAGGTCCATCTACAGAGTGCCCTGTAGCCACGCCTAGGGACGACACACGAAGTGGGTTAAGGCGGTGCCCACCAACCAAACTCCAGGTACAAGCACAAAGACAGTTCCTGGATAGCAGCTTAAGGACTGGTCGCTGCAGTAACTGTGCTATTGTTTTCTTTTTCTTGTCTGGTTTTTGATAATTTTTGCAATTTTTAAGACTTTGTAGATTTTCATTGATTGTTGTTGTTAACAATTCTTGTTATATTTTCCTCAGTCTAGGAGTACTGAACTTAACTGGGGGGGGATGTGACACCCCAGAGTCAGGTTGTCACAGTGGCATTACCTCCCTCTAATGGGTAAAGTCATGCTTGGAGGCAGAAAATGTACCCCCATGCCAGGCAGCATAGATTTAATCACAATTCCCTGCTGCAGGTCAGGAAAGGGAGATGCCTTATAAATTCTGTCCAGCAGAGGGGGTTGGTGAGTCAGCTAGAAATCAGCTGAGGGGGTTGTCATGGAAACGAAACAGCTGTGAGCTGTGACGAGAAATGACAGTTAAACGTGAGGACGTGAGGTAAAGAGATCTTTCTGGAAGATCCTGTCAGAAGAAGACAGGGAGCTGATCTGAGAGGAGCTCGATAGGCAGAGCTGATCTGTGAAGGGGGCAAGGATAAGAGCAGAGACTGGGAGTCCCTAGGGAAGCTAAAATACTGCATATACCAGACCCCTGAGTGAAGCGCTAATACAGAGAAAAGGGACATCAGAGTCCTAGGCTGACAGGAGCTGTAAGCCCTGATAGCCGAATCTGAAAGTACAGGGGATTGTAAATTTCTGTGCATATTAATCACCTGAGGGCACGGCAGCGGATAAGGGGCCCAGGGCCAATGGTGAAGAGAACGGTACCCGTGGAATAGGCTCACGCTGACAGCCGTACAGGTTAGTGAAACCATCACGAATAGAGGGTCGCAGCATAGTTATATACAGCGGAGACCCACACACAAAGCGCAGAAAGGAAGGTCCTAAATCCCCACCTGGCAAGGTGGATCCCCTGAATGCCTCTAGGCGAGCCGGACTCATTCCATCACCTGTATGTGGTACTCCAGACTGCAACCTACTACCAGTAAAAGGTAAAGGAACTGCACCTCTCTGTATCTTTCTCTCATTTATCTGCACCCCAACGTTTACAGCCATTTTTACTATTTATTTAACATCTTTGCCCTGGGACTACAGCCCTACCTGTGGAAGGCTACAACATCATAGCTGCGCCCAACATCCATCCCAGAGAAGCAACACCGCGCTGGTCACCTCTGACTAGAATACCACAGGTGGCGTCATGTATTTCACCATCTAATATCTTTATTTTCATTTTTTTACCACATAAATACCACACAACTTTCCCCTATTTTATTACTGGACGCCTCTGGGCCACGGACCGGGTCGCCGCTGCCATGACACCGTCCCCGTGGAAATCGACAGGCCCGGTACCAAGTACCCCCAGGCCCCGCAGGGCGCTCCAACTGTTTCTTTCACAATATAGAGAATCTTCACACACAGGTCTTTCTATCTCTTTCAGTTTACTTGTTCCTGCCTCGCGTTTCTTTGTCTTCAACACCACCCAACACACTGCTACAGTCCAGTTAGTGAGAGCCCTATTCTCAACTGGCGGTTGCTCAGTAGGTCCTCTTCCTCGGTGGGCAGGACTGCTCTCTGCATAAATTAAATAGTGTAGTTCACTTCTGCTCCCTCCTGTGATCAGGACTTGAATTCATATCTCCAATGAGCCACAGCCCATTGGTTGAATTCACATCTACCAATGAGCCACAGCCCACAATAACGTATATAGGAGATTTTGGTAATCTTGACCCCTATTGCAGGTAATGAACACTGAAGCAGGTTATACATGTCCATAGAGATACATTGTGTATAACAATGTATTTTTATGATCCCTGTATACTGAGATGAAGAAAATTATTTTTTTATTTCTATAAAAGTAGTAAAAATAATAAGCAATTACAAAAAATGTAATTTTTTTCCTGTGAATCTCCCTTGGTCTCAAACCAACAACCTTAACATTGCAGGAAGGCTCTTAAAGGGGTCTAGAGTTTTCCTGTCTGGCAGAGACTGGTCAAAAACACTACCAGTCTCTGCAAGACTCTCCTCCTCTAGACTCCTGCTCCAGTCTCCCTGTGTAACACACAGTATGAGGCAGCAGGGGAATCACTCAGCCAAGTGGATGAACCAGGAAGGCTTCTACATGAGTTAGTATAATATGCTTTGTGCATCCATCCATTCCTCTATCCACACACATCTATCCATACACAAACATATTCATCCATACACACATATCCATCAATCCATACACACATCCATTACTTACTGGGATTAAAAAATGGCATATATTTTCTCTATTAAACCCATAAAAAAAGTGTAATAAAACTGTAATAAAACTGTAATTTTGAGGCCATACTTGCACGTAGCTTATATACTGGGTTTGTTCTGCTGCTTTTTTTTCTGCAGGATTCTGCATCATACAACACAATAAGAATCTTCTCTGATTATTGTATGTTTGATGCATTTCTTTTATAAGTTTTCCCCCTGATTTGATGTGATTTAAGTGCACAGTTTTTAACGCTTTTTAATAGTATAGAAAAGGTTTGAGTCTGTGCTTAAAAATGCAGCTGTGATTTTTTTTTAAGCCTTCTTTCAGAAGAAGCCTAAAGAGAGAAAATACACCAAAACCGCAGTGAACAGCAGCACTTTAGACCACAGGGGGCGGAGATTTTATGGAATCACATCCACTTTGCTACACCTTATTAAATAGTTACAGTTGAAACCAGAAGTTTACATACACTATATAAAAAGACACATATGCTCGTTTTTCTCAATATCTGACATGAAATCAGAATAAATCTTTCCCATTTTAGGTCAATTATGATTACCATAATTATTCATATTTGCCAAATGCCAGAATAATGAGAGAGAGAATGTTTAAAGGCATTTTTATTGCTTACTGCAAAGTCAAAAGTTTACATACACTAAGATTACTATGCCTTTAAACAATTCTGGACTGCCCAAATGAATCGCAAGCCTCCTGTCCAACTGCCTGGTTCCATTGACTTGTACGCTGGACCAGATACCCATGAATCCATCCGCTCATCTCTAGTCCCAACTGTCCCAGATACAGCGGACAGGTCTGGATTTGGGTCTACGCCCTGCAGTCTGGGGCGTCTGCTGAATTTCCCTCACTGCCACCGCCCTTCTGACAACTACTCCTGCCAGGGGAGAAAGAAATGGCAAATGGGCATGGATTGAGGTGTTGACAGGGCCAAAATTTGATGTGGCGCAATAAGAATGCTCCTGGAACTGTCCCTCTTTTTGCTCCTTCAATGTTGAGAGGTATGCAACTGATGCATCTCCAGGTTCCTCTCTGCTTCCAGCTCTCAGGCAGTCAGGGCTGCAATATTGTTGTAATATAGCAGAGCAGAGATTGAAGCAAAAAATGTGTTTGCAAGAAGACAAATTTCATTTTTCTTGTTCTGTGTTGGTTACTTTTCTCACTAGTAACTCCCCTTAATGTAAAATAAGCTCTGAAAGCAGAGTTATCTTCCAGGCACCATCCTCCCCAGAGCCTGGAAGAGGTCATTTATAAAGTGAGGGCACTCTCTTCATCTCACGTTCTCCTGTAATGTAGGTGTCTGGATCCCATGAACAGAGATCAGGAGGCGGAAACAGTCAGGGGTTGATATAATGCTATTTATATACCACAGTAACTTTAAACAATTAGTGTTAGTAACTATATAAATTAACTGTGTTTGGATTTAGTGTTAGGGACCCGTAAACGAGGGGACCTTTGGCGCAGGTTACGGGCTCACGTATTCTGGCCAAAATATCAGCTAATACCTCACATTTTTTATGGTTTTTTTTTTTTGCATTTTTTATCCAGGGTGCAGTTGGGCCCATTTGGTCTTGTAAACTGTGGTGTATGTTCACATGGCATGCATTTTGATAGCACTGGGCAGCCCGCCTTATCTAATATAAGGCTACTAGGCTATTAACTTGGATGCTGTGCATTGCCATAGTGTGAACAGCGCCGCGTTTTTTATTGTGCATTAATATACCAGGCAACCGCCCCCTCCATGTAGTAGTAGGCTGTGAGCGGTTGTTTCATCGGTATTCTTGCACCTGTGTTGCCATCTTAATTATTTGGTCCACTGCATGCTGATAGTACATTTGTCTGGAGGCTTGGACGGGTAAACCTCTCTGCTTTTTTCTTGTATTATTGGAGGATTTTTAAGTCCTCTTTTTGTGCTATTTTAGTAACTATTCAAATCAACAGTAGAACGAATAACAATCAGCGGGTGTCACCGGGTTTTCCCGCTAGGCCACAAGTCTCTTCCTGACGTAGTCTATTAAAGCTCGTTGAGCTTCCCACACACCAACTGGCCCCCTCCCAACCTGTAATCCTAATCCCAGGTGACCCTGGTACTGTAGGTGATAGCTAGAAGTGACGGCTTTGCTCACTCACACTGTTCATCCGCAATTGCAGACATTCCTCTAATGTTGCCATCTCCACATGGTTCTTCTCGGCTTGACCATCAACGGAACTCTCTCAGGCTTGGGGCAGAGAGGACTGGCCTCAGCTCTTGACAGGCGTAATCAGGCCCCGGAGGCTTGACAAGCGCAGGGCACTGATCCTGGCTCTGACCAGTGTAAGCAGTACTTGGGGATATCTTTCAGGGAATCTGGAGCTTGCCAGGTGGTGACTGGCACCTGGGTGGCGCAGACTTCCTGCTGAGGCCTGTCACATTGGTCTCAGCGGTGTCTCTGTAGCAGGACTGCCCTGCTTTCTTCCTTGGTGCCAAATCTCCTTGTGGTTGGGCACGCAGTCCTTCCTGTGGGTCACCTGAACCAGTCATGCATACAAGATCGCTCCCCTGCAAATCTTCCAGCACACTTTGGTTTTACTTTGGCTGGCCAGCACATCCTGCAAGAGTTCTCCAGAAATAGCATGGCTTCTTGTTACACTCTGTTCTGTCCTGACCCATTACCTATCTGCGTTATAAATTCGGGGCCTTACTGCTAGGTGTTCTGTCCCCGGACCCGTCTTCAGTAAATAATTCTGCCCTTATATTGCTTTTCCTTTCTCTGCTCAGAATCACACTATCTGCTGCTTTGGTCTCCACTCACTGTGTGGGCACCCAACTCATGTGGCTTTGCTGAGTTACTCATACTAAAGGTCTGCTCTAGCTGCCAGGTGCTGAGTACTTATTTTTAAAATAATTAGAAAATCGTGAATCATTTAATTTACACTTGACAAATATGTGCTACTTTGTGTTGGCATATAACATAAAATCCCAATAAAATACATTTAAGTTTGTGGGTGTCACATGAAAAAATATGGACAAGTTAAAGGGGCGTGAACACTTTTTCAAGGCACTGTATACTGTCTGATGCCCTGAGACTATTAGTATTATGAATTTTCTACCACTGCTATTCCTACAGGGTGTGAGTGACCACTCATTACTTTATGCTGGAGATCAGCAGATGAGAAGTTCATTCTCCCTCTTAAAAACAATTCTAAACTAGTGTATCTAGAGACGTTTGCAGTTCACAAGTAGCAGATTGATTTGTTCATCTTTTTTCATGTTTTCATGTTATTCTGTAACTTTATTGAGGTAAAGAACTTGCTGTTTCTTTTATGTAATCTCAACCTTACTAGTATAGTTCTAAATTGTTCTCTATGTGAGGAATGAATTGTGGAAGCCTTTGTTCTATACCTGGCAAAGGCATGATTGTTCCATATACTATAGCTGAATGTTGGGCAATAAAACACCAGAAGACCCTGGATTTTACCCTATACTGTGACTGTTATTTATCCCCTGTAGTCAGCATAAGTGCAGTGTAAGGGAACTATCAGAAGTGGAAAGGAGACACTTGTCTGATACAAATGCCTAGATAAGAACCTCTTTTCTTGGAGAATACACACCCTGAAGATTATTGATTCTCTTGAACTGCATGTAGTCATTGCTTTGTCCCAGGGAAAGCTCATTTATTGAAGACTGAAAGAAGCATAAGGGAATAGAGAATGACCAGTGTAGTCATGCCGTGTATGTTATTGACTATCAATATCCAACTACATTACAAATACATCATATTAGTCGTAAACTCAATTCTATAAATCTCCTCCATGGAGTTATGGTTTGAGTCATCTCTTCTAATTCTATATAACAAACATATAACTTATAACTATATTTGTTACATTTTATCCACTGAAGCAAAGATGATCATAAAAAGTGTTTAGAAAATAAATAGAGGAATCCTGATTTTATCTTAAGGACCCTAAGTGCCCCGTCACACATAGCGACTCACCAGCGATCCCGACAACGATATGAACTTGTCAGAATCGCTGGTGTGTCGCTACATGATCGCTGGTGAGCTGCCTAACATGCTGTAATTTATAGCCACATACCAAATGCATGATATCAGTCTTATCTCATTATCCATTAGGCGATGCAGCACCCTTGGTCTCGGTGGAATGGAATATATTCCATTGTAATAGTGCAAATAAAGGTTAGATTTTACTTAGAGAGTCCACTCAAGTCAGTGATATTTTTTAGTTTTTAGTCACAATTTAATGTCTGAACATTAGGAATGTGTCCATTTATTTAAGCTTTATTTACTTAGTCTGGGGTCCCACTGCATTCAGGCAGTCCGGCATAACACGGTGTAACGCAGTCCGTTAACCCTGCCATTAAGCCCCATTGTCGGGCGCATCGCGAACGCATGCCATAATCGGCATGCGCTCGTGATGTGCCGTCATTCAGTGAAGGCGCCTCGGATGCGGGCTGCAGCGTCTGAGGCTCCGTCACTGCTAGCGCAGATGAAGCATCTGCGCTAGCGGTATAGCATAACGAGATCCCGTAATGCTATGGCGTTAACACAGCCCGTCAACGCTATGCGTTGAACGGGCTGCTTTAACGCAGTGTGATCCTAGCCTTACTGCATAGTCCTAGTGGCATGCAAGTGCATAAGGAACAACTTCTATGGTTTTAGCTTAGTAAAAACTAGATAGAAAATAAAATGCAGAGTTATTTTTACAACCACTATTTTCAATGACATTATATCATCTAATAATAATATCCATTCTGAAGTTCCTGAATAAAAGGACTTTACAGCATGGGTCTCAAACACTCAGCCTGCATGCGTCCCTTTTTTGTGGCCTGTAGCTAAGAGCGGGTAGGGGGTAGGTGGGACCTGAATGCAGATGGGCAGCAATTGATCAGGATACACTGTGTTTTTAAATGTGCTGGGTGCCATCCTGTCTGCATCACAGAATGGTAGACAGGGCCGCACTGCATGCTATGTTGATCTCTTCTGCTGAATGATGCCACATAGTGCATCTGGCACTGCCTGTACCCACTGGAAAAGACCGCCAACAACTGGGCCAGATGAGTGATGAGCTGCACAGCAAGAGGTAAGTGCTATGGGGAGTATTGTACTTTATATAGGGAGGCTGTGGGGCCATTATACTGTATATAGGGGCTGTGAGGCCTTCATTGTAAGGGAGTCTTCATGTAGGGGAGCTGTGGGGCCATGATGCTGCATGTAAGGGGGTTATATGTCCACCATTTTATATGTACAGAAGCTTTGGCTCCATGATATTGTATGTAAGGGTGCTTTGATGGTCAGCATTCAATATTCTGTATGTGGGGCCATAATTCTATTAGAGTATAAGAACATTCTCCAGGTTCTGCCACCAAATTGAACCCCAAAAACTCCGCAAATGATAATCTTATCTGAGAATTTGTTGTAGACTAACCCCGCTCTTAGCCCTCATTCACACATCAGTATTTTGATCAGTAATTCATCAGTATTTGTATGCCAAAACCAAGATTGTCTCCAAAACACAGAACAGGTGTCAATCTTTCATTTAGAGTTTTCCTCTGCAAGTTCTACTGCTGGCTTTGGCATACAAATACTGATGCAAAATACTGCAAAAGTAATTACATTTTTTTCTAATGGTTGGAGGAAGCATACTGGACAGTCATCTACTTTTTGCCTTGCCTTTGTCCCAGCCATGATGAAGAGACTGGATAAGAGCAACGGCAGCAATGTGACAAGATGCGCAGATCTGTACAAAAGTAAGCTTTTTCTGGATAGTCCTTAAAAAAGGGGGCCTTTTCCACTGTAAAAAAAATTGATGTATCTGTGATATATAGGCCTTCATATCAGTATTTCTAGTTATAAACATATTTCACTTATATTCTTTGAGATTCATTAAGTATTTCCAATTTGTAAAAAATCATATGCTGGATAAACAAAAAAAAGCAAAAATAATGATGAGAACATTGTAGCTGCCTCTGGATTCACATAGTCCATCGTGTCGCTATATGGCTGTTATTTTAAAAATAAAATGATCCGGTGCCTTTATGCTTTCAAAGATAATCTTAGATAAAAGAAACAAAAACTACAAATTATCATTGCGAATGAATAGTATACAAAGAATCATACAGTAGATATATTATACCTTTGAATATCTACCGTATGTATTAGAAGCCTCTTACTCCTATATCAATAAGGGAAAATATTTCCTACATATCTATGAAATCCACCACATAGTTATCGATTTACATCACAGCCGAGTTCTGAATGCATTAGACATATGAATATCCAGAAACCATCCATTCATCTGACAAGATGTAATAAACTTTATTTCATTTATGACTTATTTGATTTTACATAGCTGGTCGTCTTCCCAGGAGATTTATGTATATGAATGTGAGGCATGATTGTCTGATGATTATATTCTCCAAGATTCCAACTTACTATTCACCATAGCACAGCAGGTAGGAATGAAGCAATAGCATAGACCGAGGGAAATCATGTGAACACTACGGACATTACAATTAATGAGAGTAAATTAGAAAGGAAATAGTTCTGTAATTCTAGTATTTGGGAGTGTAAGTTCTGCAATTTTATATACCGTAAATCCTGTATAATGCTATTTAGTCTGGGGAAGAGCAGTACTGTATTTCATTTTTTTAATCAAATATTTTGTGTTTTCTTCATAACGGAGAACATTTCAGTACAAGTGAATTAGTCTACAGGTTCCTCATATCTGCTATGATGAGATAATGATGTATCTGGAGACTGAGCTGTTACCCATGTACATCAGATGATTATAGACCTGGATCTTATATCTCCTCTTTCATTATATCGGGAAGGTTTATAACTATTTAACAAGTCTTCATGAAATAATAATACTGTACATTCTCTGATCTGGCTTATTTTATTCTTGAGAGGTTTTCTCAAAATACAAACCCCCTTGCCCTTAAGACATACTTGGGACCTCCCTCTTTTGGCCATAGAGTGCAGTTCTGGATTTGGTGACTGTTTTGCGCATTCATTTAAGGGGAACCTGTCACCATAAAAATGCCATCCAATCTGCAGATGGATCGCCTGCCAGGGCAGTGGGGTACTCGGTACCGGGACGGTATTTCACTGGGAAGTGTTACAGTAGCGGTGACCCGGTCAGTGGCCCTGGGCGTCCATGTAAGGGAGTGAAGTGATGGAATAAAGTTTATGAATAGATGATTCGTGACGCCACCTGTGGTGTTTGGCAATGAAGATGTTAAGCCGACGCTGCAGACAGATCCGCTGGGACAGATGGTGTGGTGCAGCCAGGATGTTATAGCCCTCCACAGGCAGGGCTGTTGTCCCAGGGCAGTGTAGATGGGTATTGGGAAGGAAGGTGCAGTGTCAGGCACAGAGAAGTAGCAGTGCCGAGGAGGTTGCAGCAAGAAGGCAAGGACACAATAGGTTGCAGTTTCTTTACCTTTACTTGACAAATACAGTCCAGGGTCCTGAGTACAGATGGCACAGGAGCTGGTTAGCCTGGAAGCAAATCGGGAATCACTCTGGCTGGTGGGTTGTGCAGTCTCCTTACTAGCGCTCTCTATGAAGTACTCCCAGTACTGAGTTACACTGGAGTTCCTCCTTTCTGATGTTATCCACACTCCACTCGCATGGCAGACAGCCGTAGCCTTCTTCGGGGACTCCTTCTACCTAGTCCCGGCTCACTATCGTTGCTGTTGTGCCTCCGAGGATTATGTGGGAATAGGGTATTTACCGCTTCCTATTCCTCTGGTTTCTGGTGCAGGACTGTTAGTATCCATACACCCTTGGAGACCAGGCTCCAGATCATGCGCTATCACTGGGACTGAGCTCTCCACTTTCCTCAGTCTCCCCAGCTCTTCTCCTCCATGTCTGCTCACGACGCCCTCCTCACACTAACTGCCTAATTTCCCTTCCTGGCCCTCAGAGAACACTCCTCCCCCAATTCTGGTTCAGAGCTCCCTCTGCTGGCCCGGAATGGGAACTGTGTTGCATGTTATGGTTAATTGCCAGAGAGACCCTTCATTGCTTCCAGGCATGACATCACTCTCCCTAGGAGGAAGGCAATGCCACTGTGGCGACCATACTCTTGGGGGCGCCACACAGACACCATGCTATAGAGCATGGGGATATGAGTAGATCAATATATAGTTTTGCGAGAAAAGGTTCAGCATAACCTGTGTTTTAATCATTTAATCATTTGCTTTTTCTGGGATTTTTGGTCCAGTGGACGGTCCTATCAGTGATTGACAGCTGTCTCTGCATGCACACTTATACATGGAAGGCTGTCAGTCACTGATAGGACCACCCTCTGGACCAAAATTCCCAGAAAGCACCTAGCATTAAATGAGATCCAAGGTCATGCTGAATCTTATCTTGCAAAACTATATATCAATGTACTCATCTCCATCTGCTCTATAACATGGTGCCTCCAGGTTGGAAGGCATTTTCATAGTAAAAGCTTCCCTTTAACCCCTTTCTGCCATCTGACATACTATCCTGTTCATGGGACCCAGGCCCCTATGCCCATGGACGGGATAGCACGTCATAGCGATCAGCGGCGCTCACGGGGAGAGCGCCGCTGATCGCAGCCGGGTGTAAGCTGATTATCACAGCAGACACCTGGCACTATGTGTCAGGGGCGGTCACGGACCGCCCCCGACACGTTAACCCCTGGCACACTGCGATCAAACACGATCGCAGTGTACCGGGGGTTTAGGGAATCATCGGCAGGGAGTGGGCTCCCTTCGTGCTTCCCTGAGCCCCCTGAAGCAGCGCGATGTGCTGCGCTGCTCCTGGGGCCTCCTTCCCTGCAGGTCCCCGGATCCAAAATGGTGGCGAGGACCTTCGGGGGCCTGCAGGGAGCCGGCTTCCTCATGCCTGCACTCCAGCACTGCCTCCAGCAAGCCTCCAGCACTGCCTGTGACAGATCGCTGATCTGTCACAGCGATCTGTGATGTGACAGATCAGCGATCTGTCACATGACAGTTATGTCCCCTCTGGGACAGTATAATAAAGTTAAAAAAAAAGTGTAAAAATAATTTATAAAAAATTGCTATATAAATTAAAAAAAAAAAATTCCCTAATAAATTCATTTTTTGGAAATAAAAAAAACCAAAACAATAAAAGTACACATATTTAGTATCGCTGCGTCCGTAACGACCCGCCCTATAAAACTGTCCCATTAGTTAACCCCTTTAGCGAACCCCTTAATAAAAATGAAAAACAAAGCAAAAAATAATGCTTTATTATCATACTGACGAACAAAAAGTGCAATAACGTGCGATCAAAAAGACGGATATAAATAACCATGGTACCTCTGAAAACGTCATCTTGTCCCGCAAAAAACGAGCTGCCAAACAGCATCATCAGTTAAAAAATAAAAAAGTTATAGCTCGCATAATAAAGCAATGCAAAAATAATTATTTTTTATATAAAATTGTTTTCATTGCATAAAAGCGCCAAAACATAAAAAGACATAAATGAGGTATCATTGTAATCGTACTGACCCGAAGAATAAAACCGCCTTATCAATTTTTCCGCACGCGGAATGGTGTAAACGCACCCCCCAAAAGAAATTCTTGAAATGTTGGCTTTTGTTCATTCTCTGTCTCAAAAATCGGAACAAAAAGCGATCAAAAAAGTCACGTGCCCGAAAATGGTACCAATAAAAACGTCAACTCGTCCTGCAAAAAATAAGACCTCACATGACTCAGTGGGTCAAAATATGGAAAAATTATAGCTCTCAAAATGTGGTGATGCAAAAACATTTTTTACAATAAAAATGCGTCTTTCAGCATATGACAGCTGCCAAACATAAAAACCCGCTATAAATAGTAAATCATACCCCCCTTTATCACCCCCTTAGTTAGAGAAAAATAATAAAGTTTAAAAAATGTATTTATTTCCATTTTCCCAGTAGGGTTAGGGTTAGGGTTAGGGCTAGAGTTAGGGCAGAGATTAGGGTTAGGGGTGTGTTGGGGTTAGGGTTGGAGTTTGGGCACATCAGGTGCTCTCCAAACGCAACATGGCATCTGATCGCAATTACAGCCAATTCTGCGTTGAAAAAGTCAATTGGTGTTCCTTCCCTTCCAAGCTCTGCCATTCGCCCAAACAGTGTTTTACCCCCACATATGGGGTATCAGCCTACTCAGGACAAATTGCAAATCAAATTTTGGGGTCCAATTTCTCCTGTTACCCTTAGGAAAATAAAAAATTGGGGGCAAAAATATCATTTTTGTGGAAAAAAATATGATTTTTTTATGTTCTCGTCCAGACGTTATAAACTTCTGTGAAGCATTTCGGGGTTTAAAGTGCTCAAAAAAAAGTCAAATGGTGCTGCTTCCCTTCCGAGCTCTGCCATGCACCTAAATAGTGGTTTACCCTCACATATGGGGTATCAGCATACTCAGCACAAATTGCACAATAACTTTTGGGGTCCTGTTACCCTTGGAAAAATAAAAATTGTGGGTGAAAAGATCATGTTTGTGGAAAAAATATGATTTTTTTATTTTCACGCCCAGGCGTTATAAACTTCTGTGAAGCACTTGGGGGTTCAAAGTGCTCACCACACATCTAGATAAGTTCCGTGGGGGTCTAGTTTCCAAAATGGAGTCACTTGTAGGGAGTTTCAACAGTTTAGGCACATCAGAGGCTCTCCAAACGCGACATGACACCTGCAGACCATTCCATCAAAGTCTGCATTCCAAAACGTCACTACTTCCCTTCCGAGCCCCGATGTGTGCCCATACAGTAGTTTTCTCCCACATATGGGGTATCAGCGTACTCAGGACAAATTGGAAAACTTTTGGGGTCCTATTTCTCCTGTTACCCTTGGGAAAATAAAAAAATTGGGGACTTAAAGATCATGTTTGTGGAAAAAATATGATTATTTTATTTTCATACCCGGGCATTATAAACTTCTGTGAACCCCTTGGGGGTTCAAAGTGCTCACCACACATCTAGAGAAGTTCTTTGGGGGGTCTAGTTTCCAAAATGGTGTCATTTGGGGGGGGAGTTTCCACTGTTTAGGCACATCAGGGGCTTTCCAAATGTGGCATGGCGTCCAATCCCACTTCCAGCCAAAAAAGTCAAATGGCGCTGCTTCCCTTCCGAGTTCTGCCATGCACCTAAATAGTGGTTTACCCCCACATGTGGGGTATCAGCATACTGAGGACAAATTGCACAATAACTTTTGGGGTCCTGTTACCCTTGGAAAAATAAAAATTGAGGGTGAAAAGATCATGTTTGTGTAAAAAATATGATTTTTTAATTGTACGGCTGTACGTTATAAACTGCTGTGAAGCCCTTGGGGGTTCAAAGTTCTCACCACACATCTAGATAAGTTCCTTGGGGGGTCTAGTTTCCAAAATGGTGTCATTTGTTGGGGGTTTCCACTGTTTTGGCACATCAGGGGCTTTCCAAACGCGACATGGTGTCCAATCTCAATTCCAGCCAAAAAAGTCAAATGGCGCTGCTTCCCTTCCGAGCTCTGCCATGCACCCAAATCGTCATTTACACCCACATACGGGGTATCAGCGTACTCAGGGCAAATTGCACAATAACTTTTAGGGTCCTGTTACCCTTGGGAAAGTAAAAATTGGGGGTGAAAAGATCATTTTTGTGGAAAAAATATTTTTTAATTGTACGGCTGTACGTTATAAACTTCTGTGAAGCCCTAGTGTGTTCAAAGTTCTCAACACATATCTAGATAAGTTGCTTGGGGGGTCTAGTTTCCAAAATGGGGTCACTTGTGGGGGTTTTCCACTGTTTAGGCACATCAGGGGCTCTCCAAACGTGACATGGCGTCCGATCTGAATTTCAGCCAATTTTGCGTTGAAAAAGTCAAACGGCACTCCTTCCCTTCTGAGCTCTGCCATGCGCCAAAACAGTGGTTCCCCCCACATATCAAGTATCAGCGTACTCAAGAGAAATTGAACAATAACTTTTGCAGTCCAATTTCTCCTGTTACCCTTGGTAAAATAAAAAAAATTGGACCTGAAGTAATTTTTTTGTGAAAAAAGATAAATGTTCATTTTTTTTTAAACATTCAAAAAATTCCTGTGAAGCACCTGAAGGGTTAATAAACTTCTTGACTGTGGTTTTGAGCACCTTGAGGGGTGCAGTTTTTAGAATGGTGTCACTTTTGGGTATTTTCTTTCATATAGACCCCTCAAAGTGACTTCAAATGTGATGTGGTCTGTAAAAATAAAATGGTGTTGTAAAAATGAGAAATCGCTGGTTAACTTTTAACCCTTATAACTTCCAAACTAAAAAAAATTTGGGTTCCAAAATTGTGCTATGTAAAGTAAACATATGTGAAATGTTACTTATTAAGTTTTTTTGTGCGCTATATCTCTGTGATTTAAGGGCATAAAAATTCAAATTTGTAAAATTGCTAAATTTTCAAAATTTTCAACAAATTTCCGTTTTTCACAAATAAACACAAGTTATTTGAATGAAATTTTACCACTAACATGAAGTACAATATGTCACGAGAAAACAATGTCAGAATCAGTGGGATCCATGGAAGCGTTTCAGAGATATTACCTCATAAAGGGACAGTGGTCAGAATTGTAAAAATTGGCCCGGTCATGAACATGCAAACCACCCTTGGGAGTAAAGGGGTTAATTGGCTGGTATGTAGCACTATATTTCTTCTGTAGCACCATTTACTACCTTCCCCTCTTTGAATATTAGTGTGTGATTAGGGGTATGGAAAGGAGTGGGTCAAGCAAAAGGCATATTGGTTAGATTTTATGGTAGATATGCACATAACATAATTGTCTAGCACACATTTGGCCAACAGATATCTCTTCTGACTCCCCCTTACACATAAAAGATTAAGGTTATTTTGACTGAGCATTTTTTTAAATAGATTAAGTAAGAAAATCACTGCCAAATGCTTCTGTCCCCTGACAAATAAGGAGTTCCCAGATAGTTAACCCATCCTGCTATAGTAATTTGGTTTGACTAACTTTATTGTGTATGGGGCCTGCAGAGGAACTATTGATTTAGTATCAAAACTTGCACCAGTGCAGTGATAGTGATTCATTATGTCTACCTTTAGGCCCCCTGGCTAAACTAGCAAAATATTTGGGTTCAAGATTGTTCTGGAGTCTTTTTGTCACTGTTGTGGATGAATTTATTGACTCCAATTGTTGTACATGAAAGTATCATATCTTACCTCTAAAGAGGAGGATGTTCCGGTATGGCTGCACCCATACCGTATGAGAGACCATGAATTCTTATACTAAATTAATGATTAAGGACCCAATGTCTCATGATTCCTCAATTTTCTAAGTGTCAGCTAACTTTTCCCCTGAGTCATGATAATCTACAGTAGTCTGCTAGTGGACCTTGATCAATGAGGAAACATTATTAATTTGGAGATCAGTTGATCGATTCTCGGGACTCTGGTCCAGCATCCCGGTCAGTAGTACCTGGCAGCTATATGGGAGACCCCCGAATCTGATACTGGCATCCCTGGCATAGCTATAGATTAGCCGCTAAAAGCAATATAACAGTATACAAAATTACAACTTGTTTTTGCATCACCATATTGTGAGAGCTTTAACTTTTTATTTTTCTGTCAACAGCTGAAGTGAGATCTTGTTTTTTTCTAGACAAGATAACATTTTCAGTAATATCACTTTTTTTTAGAAATTACTTTATGATTGCTTTTCCTTTTTTTGATTGTCAGTATCATATAAAAGCTACATTGATGGGTTTTCTATTTTTCTATTTATGTATTTTTTACGTTGTCCGGATAGATAATATGATACTTTTATATTTCTGGTCGTACTAGAAAAATACCAAATATTTGTACTTTTTTTATTTACTTTTTAAACAAAAACTGCGTTTTTAGTGTAAAAAGTTTTTAGCTATTTTTGTGCATTGTTTTGTTTACACTTTTACAAGTTTTATTGAATTTTTTTACATTTTTTGCTTAGTCTTAGGAAGAGATCTGAATACTTTACTGTTTGGCCTCCTGCACTGAAGTGCACTGAAGCACACATGTATAAGGCTACGTTCCCACCATGAGCTTTTGGTGAGTTTTAGGGTACCGTCACATTTAGCGATGCACCAGCATTCCCGACCCGGCCAGGATCGCTGGTGCATCGATAAATGGTCGATAGTGAGCTGCCAAACAGGCAGAACTCACCAGCGATGCAGCAGCGGTCGGGGGTCGTTACTTACCTGTCAGACGCGGCGATGAAGACGTCCTCCCGCCCGTGTCCACGTGTCGTTCGTCGGCGCCAGCAGGAAGTAGCCGACGAGAAACGGTCCAGGACATTCTCGCACGATCAGTGATAGACAGCGGGGGAGCCAGTCGGAGGTAAGTGTCACATATAGCGATATCGCTAGCAATATCGCTGCTGAGTCACAAAATCGGTGACGCTTAAGCGATATCGCTAGCGATCTCGCTTAGTGTGACGGGGCCTTTAGATGTTGCAGATTTTCTGTACCTAGCAATTAAATTAGGTTAGTTGAGTTCTTTCATTGTGTTTTTGAGTGCGTTTTTTACATGCTTTTCAGCAACTTTATTAATACAGTCATGTGCGGATTACATGCATTTTGATGAGTTTCTGCCACGGAAATGCGCTAAAAACACGTGCATTTTTTACTTGTGGATTTTCTGCATCTAATGTGATTCTATGGGGAAAATCTGCACAGAACCGCAAAAAAAATTGACATGCTGCAGATTTGAAACACGCACCGCAGGTCACTTTATGCTGAGTGAAAAGGAAAACACAGTGGGCAGGAGATTTTTATATGTCCAATTCACTTTGCTGTGACTGTAAAACGAAAAATACGCCATATGAAAACCTCACTCACTGATCATCGTGGGCAAATCGTGGGCACACAGCCTTGTAGTTCATGAGTCCTGTCAGTTTCACATGATCACAGCCTATTAGACCCTGCTTATGGCAGGGCTTTATATGCTTCATACCCCGAGTCTATTGCTTGGTCTTGGGATGTTGTGGCAACTAGTGATGAGTGAGTATACTCATTGCTCGGGTTTTCCCGAGCATGCTTGGGTGTGCTCCGAGTATTTTAACATGCTCAGAGATTTAGTTTTCGTTGTCTTAGCTACATGATTTGCGACTGCTAGACAGCTTGAATACATGTGTGGAATGCCTGTTTGTTAGGGAATTCCCACATGTATTCAGCCTGTCTGCAAGTCGCAAATCATGCAGATAAGAGAGGAAAACTAAATCTCCAAGCACGCTAAAATACTCGGAGGACACCCGAGCATGCTCGGAAAAACCCGAGCAACAAGTATACTCGCTCATCACTAGTTGCAACTTTTGGAACTTGACACTTCAGTAAGATTTTAACCATCTTTTAACCATATACTGTAGATGCCACTGTCATGATTGACATTTAGGGAATTAAACAGCCACAATTGGTGCTAAAACTGTTCAAGGCCAATGGAGCAGACTGTGAGCCATAATATTGATCTGATATTCAGTGCATTTTACGTGGTATTTGCTCAACCCGCAGAACTGTAAAAAGGCAACACTGAGAATCAATATGCGTAATCACTGTAATAACGTGTATCACCAGTCGTAAAGAGATTAATTCTGTACATTTTATCGGGAACTGTATTTACAGTTATTCTGATTGTTCTGCTGTACTAATTGACCAAGATTTGGCTCTATTAAACATGCAATGGATATAAAACAATGGAGAGCCTTATTGTTCTTGGCAATATCCGACCAATGTTTCCTTGTGTTTTCTAACAAATATCATGCTCACTGCACATTTGTCTCTCTCCCTCAGAAACTTGGAAAGTTTCAACTGTTTGTTACAAAAGTTATTAAAAATATAAAAAGCATCTTTTGCAGAAATGATTACCCCTCCATGACAGCCCCTCTTCGTGTGCTGGGCTTTTTCATGTAGTTTTTACACATTAGTGTTTTTTAAGTTTATATTTTTAAATACATCCATTTATGCAAGTTAACTGTATAGATGTGTGAGCAGAATGTGGGCCTATAAATCTTTTTGCACGGCTACCCTCTGCTATTGGTGCTTCCCCCTGCGTTTTATCATGCATCAGAAGACATTTATGTATATTGGCTAAACACATCTTTCCAAATTGCTGGATGTATTGCAATTTTATGTATTATTGAAATATTGAAATATGTATTGGTCCACCTCCTACACTGGAATTTGTAAATAAAGCTGTAAACTAATTAATCAACTGTATTAATGGCTTAAAGGGAATCTGTCAATAGGATCAACCCTCCTAAGCCATTATATACTGTATGGGCATGTAGGTAATAGAAAGCTGAATCAAATGATAGCTAGATATATGTGATCTGATGTTTTATTCCAGATATATCCAAGTTGTTCTTCTTTGTAAATGAGCTGTTCTAGGCTATTAACAGGACATAGATCTGCATGAGGCTCAGAATCCAGAGATTATTTTTAACAAAAGGGGGAATTAGCAGTGTGATACGAAACTAACTCAGAACATCAGAACTGAACTTTGTCTCATACTAAACACTTTAGTAGCTGCAGCTCTCACAGCTCTGCTGCGTTGCAATAAGGCTGCAATACTGGTTGCCTATGAGATGGAGGCTGAAGCTGAGAGGAACCTGCAGATGTGTCTGTTATTATCACACACAGCTCTGCAGTAAGATCAGGAGAGCAGAGAACTTTAAAGTAGGCAAATCATAGAAGTTTGGCTGTTTTGCTTTAGGTAGTATTTCCCTCCTTATCGTTTAAATGACTAGAAAGGGGTATACGAGCCAGCACCTTATCCTTACCAAGACATGATTATTATTATTTAATATTATTTATTTATTTAGCACCATTGGTTCCATGGTGCTGTACATGAGAAGGGGTTACATACAGATTACAGATATCACTTACACCAAACAAACTAACAATCACAGACTGATATAGAGGAGAGAGAGGACCCTGCCCTTTCGGGCTTACATGCTACAGGATGGTGGGGAAGGAGACAGGAGGTTGGGGGGTTACAGCAGTTCCAGTGATGGTGAGGCGGTAGCTCCAGTAGTGGTGAGGAGGCAGCGGGGATCACTGCAGGCTGTAGGCTTTCCTGAAGAGGTGGGTTTTCAGGTTCCGTCTGAAGGAACCGAGTGTGGTTGATAGCCAGACGTGTTGGGGCAGGGAATTCCAGAGGATGGGGGCTATTCGGGAGAAGTCTTGGAGGCGGTTGGGTGAGGAGCGAATAAGTGTGGAGGAGAGAAGGAGGTCTTGGGAGGACCGGAGATTCCTTGAGGGAAGGTATCTGGAGATTAGTTCAGAGATGTATGGAGGAGACAGGTTGTAGATGGCCTTGTAGGTCAGTATTAGTAATTTGAACTGGATACTCTGAGGGAATGTGTCATGTCGGATGCTGTTCACACCACAGCGTCCGGCAGGCAGAGGTAGTTCCACCTCCAGCCACTATAGCCTCAGTGGCACCAGCCTGATCTTCAGGCTCTCGGGGGTTAATCCTGCTGGAGACCAGGTTGGATGGTTAGTCACGCCCACGGTCTTTAAATAGTCATGTTGGCCTATGGGCGTCGCCGATTATAGCTTGTGTTTCATACCAAGTGGTTCCGGTCTGGAGTGGAGGTGTTGCAGAGAGAGAGATTCGTATCTGGTGTCGTATGATCCGTTGTTATCCTTTCTCCTTCCCATATTTGTGTTTAGTTGTGCCCTGTTCACATTACTGTATATTCCTGTGTGTGTGCGGCGCAATGCAGTTTAAGTTCTCCCTGTCTGTCTTTATTTGTGTGGGGGTTTTGGTGGTGTGTCTCCTCACTGGGTGGAGGGTGGAGGGTTAAGTGCAGGGCTGAGCAGGAGACAAGGAAAGGTTGGAGGCTCAGGCATTTGCACCATCAGCAAAAACCCTGGGTTGAGGGTCAGACAGGGTTTCCCCTAGTTATAGGGACATCACAGGGCCCCCGGGTATTACAGCCTTAGTGGGACTAAGGCCCACGTGACATTATAATCGGCCCACATTTTTTCAGGAGTCCATGGATCCATTAGATTCCATAACCCGCCAGTTGGCGGCGCTGTCCTTACAGGTCTCCAAGTTGAAATGGGCAGTTCAGCAGCAGGGCCTGGTAGTAGCGAAGGTGCAAACGGCATCTGCAGGTATCGGTGCAGAGCCGAAGTTTCCGCTGCCAGAACGTTTTTCAGGGGATCGCAGCAAATTTGTCGTATTTCGGGAGGCCTGCAAGTTATACTTCCGCATGCGGCCAATCTCCTCAGGTAATGAGGCCCAGCGGGTAGGGCTGGTGTTGTCATTACTGAGTGGTGACCCCCAAGCATGGGCATTTTCCTTACCAGCTGACTCTGCTACATTTCTTTCTGTTGATAATGTTTTTTCTGCCCTCGGACTCATTTACGATGATCCTGACCGACTGGCTCTAGCGGAATCTAAAATCCGCGCCCTCCGCCAGGGGGAGCGCTTGGCAGAGGACTATTGTTCGGAATTTCGCCGCTGGGCAGTAGACACACAGTGGAATGACCCAGCGCTGCGGAGCCAGTTTATGCATGGGGTGTCAGGGAGGGTTAAACAAGCCCTCCTGATGTATGAGTCTCCGGCACCGTTGGAGTCTGCCATGAGTTTGGTGATACGTATTGATCGCCGTTTTCGTCAGGGGGCACAGGAGACGCTACCTCTGGGGGAAAGCAGAGGTGCAAGTGTGGTTGAAGTAGATGAGTCCCCTGAACTTATGCAGATTGCTGGCGTGGCACAGGTTAAGCGTCGCGCTCCGGGATTCCGGAAGCCCGGAGCATGTTTCTACTGTGGTAAAAGAGGTCATTATATTAACGTTTGCCCGGTACTACCTAAGAGGGTCACATCGGCGGAAAACTGTTAAGCTCAGAGGGTATGGAGGAGACCCAACTGAGTGTATGCATATCCTCCATGATGGTATCTCAATGTATGCTCCCTGCCAAGGTTATTATCGCAGGCAGAGAGCTACCAATATCAGTGTTTGTGGATAGCGGTTCCGCCACCAATCTCATAGATGAGGAGTTTGCACACACCGCCGGGTTTAAGATTGAAAAACTTCCTCACCCCATACAGGTGGTGACCATTAATGCTGTTCCCCTCCCTCAAGGGGAGATTACGGAGTTTGTGGCAGAGGTGAAACTCCACATTGGGGTCCTACATTCTGAGTCGGTTACATGTAGGGTCCTCCGTAATCTCCCAGCACAAATGGTCCTGGGACACAACCCAGTAATTGATTGGAAAACTCAGGACATAGTACAATGGAGTGGTTTTTGCAAAGACAATTGCTTGGCCACATGTGTGTCCGCCGTGACGCCCAGCCTGCCGGAGGCTTTGCAGGATTTCGCAGATGTTTTCTCTGAGAAGGGTTGCTCAGAACTGCCTCCACATAGAGCCTATGACTGTGCGATCAGGTTAAAACCCAGGGCCAAATTACCTAAGGCCAGGATGTTTAATATTTCTGGTCCTGAGAGACAAGCTCTGAAAGACTACATCGTGGAGAGTCTGAGCAAAGGACACATCCGGCCTTCGTCCTCGCCTGTAGCCGCGGGGTTTTTCTTCATTAAGAAGAAAGATGGGGGGTTATGCCCGTGTCTGGATTTCCGAGAGTTAAACCAGATTACTATCCGTGATCCTTACCCTATGCCGTTAATCCCGGATTTGTTCAACCAGGTAGCGGGGGCGAAATGGTTTTCCAAGCTGGACCTCAAGGGGGCGTATAACCTCATAAGGGTCCGTCAGGGGGATGAGTGGAAGACGGCGTTTAACACTCCTCAGGGTCATTTTGAGAGTCTGGTTATGCCGTTTGGGTTGACCACCGTGCCTGCCATTTTCCAACATTTTATTAATGATGTATTTGCTCATGTCCTGGGGAGATTTGTGATTGTATACCTGGATAATATCCTCATTTATTCTAGCGATCGGGACACTCATTTGGAGCATGTCAGGCAGGTGTTACAGTTGCTCCGGGAGAACCAGCTCTATGCTAAGCTGGAAAAATGTTTATTTTTTGTCCAGGAGTTGCCCTTTTTGGGATATATTGTGTCCGCAGCCGGGTTTAAAATGGACACCGCTAAGGTGCAAGCGGTGCTGCAGTGGGAGAGGCCGGAGAGTCTGAAAGCACTCCAGCGGTTCCTTGGGTTTGCGAATTATTATAGGAAGTTTATAAAACACTTTTCGACTATCGCCAAACCGCTCACGGACATGACAAAAAAGGGTGCCGGTCTGGCGAACTGGCCTGAGGTGGCTATACGTGCCTTTGAGCGTCTGAAGAATAGTTTTGCTTCAGCCCCCATTCTGGTGCAACCAGACGTGTCTAAACCTTTTGTGGTGGAGGTTGATGCGTCGGAGGTGGGAGTGGGGGCAGTACTGTCTCAAGGCTCGTCCTTGAGCGAGATGCATCCATGCGCCTACTTCTCCAAGAAGCTGTCGCCGGCCGAACGGAATTATGATATCGGCAACAGGGAGTTGTTGGCCATCAAACTGGCTTTTGAGGAATGGCGACACTTCTTGGAGGGGGCGGCTCACCAGGCCACAGTCATCACCGACCATAAGAATCTGCTCTATCTGGAGTCGGCCAAGCGTCTGTCTCCTAGGCAGGCTCGCTGGGCATTGTTTTTTACTCGTTTCAATTTTCTGGTGACTTACCGTCCCGGGGCTAAAAACACCAAGGCGGATGCTTTGTCTAGGTGTTTTCCGGGGGGAGAACCTCGGGAAGAGCCGGTACCCATCCTCCAGAAAGGGGTGGTCTCGGCTCTCATGACGGAGGTAGAGGCGGAGTTTGCCAAGGCCCAAGAGGAGGTACCACCAGGACTTCCCGCCAACAAATCATTTGTACCCCTGCATCTTCGGCTTAAGGTGTTGAAGGAACACCACGACTCCTTACTGGCTGGTCATCCAGGGGTGAGGGGCACCTTAGAGCTGGTATCGCGTCGTTTCTGGTGGCCCAAAATCCGGCAGGACGTGGTCTCATACGTGGCAGCTTGCATCACGTGCGCTAGGGCTAAGTCACCCCGTACCCATCCTGCTAGCACGCTACAGCCTCTGGGGGTACCCAATAGGCCATGGACAGAAATCATGGATTTCATCACTGACTTGCCAGCCTCGGCGGGGAACATGGTCATCCTGGTGGTGGTTGACCGTTTTTCAAAGATGGCGCATTTTGTGGCGTTGTCTTTGCCCAACGCTAAGACGTTGGCTCAGGTATTTGTGAAGGAGGTGGTCAGACTCCACGGAGTACCGTCGGACATAGTATCTGATAGGGGTACGCAATTTGTGGCGAGGTTTTGGAAAGCTTTTTGCTCACGTTTGGGGATCAAGTTGTCACATTCATCGGCGTTTCATCCACAGTCTAATGGACAAACTGAGTGCATGAACCAAAATCTAGAACAATATTTACGATGCTTTGTGTCCGACAACCAGTAGGAGTGGTCTACTTTCCTTCCTCTGGCCGAATTCGCGTTAAATAATCACCGCCAAGAGTCATCGGGGGAGTCTCCATTCTTTTGTGTGTATGGTCAACATCCTCAGTTTTGTACCTTACATCAGGGTGACTCGGGGGGTGTCCCAGAGGAGGATCAGCTAGGAGCCCAATTGTCATCAGTCTGGAGGCGGGTGAAACAGCGTTTGTTGAGCATGAGTGCCAGGTACAAACGGGTGGCTGACAGTAGACGTGTGCCAGGTCCGGACCTGTGTGTGGGTGAATGGGTGTGGTTAGCTACGAAGAACATAAGACTCAAAATTCCATCTTTAAAACTGGGTCCAAGGTTTATTTGGCCTTTTAGGATTTCTGCCATCATTAACCCAGTGGCGTATCGGTTGGAACTTCCTGCGGTGTACAAGATACACAACGTGTTTCACAGAGCTTTATTGAAAAAGGTGGTAGGCTCTGTGGACGTGACGCCGATGCCACCTCCAGTCATGGTGGATGGCGATTTAGAATTTGAGGTCGCCAAGGTAGTGGACTCTCGAGTAGTACGCCGTACTCTTCAGTATTTGGTGCACTGGCGGGGGTATGGTCCGGAGGAGAGATCTTGGGTTCCAGCCTCAGACATACATGCGGATTGGCTGGTCAGTTCTTTTCACCGTCGTCATCCGGACAAGCCGGGTCCTATGAGTCTTGAGGGTCCGGAGGTCCCTCGTAGAAGACAGGGTAATGTCATGTCGGACGCTGTTCACACCACAGCGTCCGGCAGGCAGAGGTAGTTCCACCTCCAGCCACTATAGCCTCAGTGGCGCCGGCCTGATCTTCAGGCTCTCGGGGGGTTAATCCTGCTGGATTGGATGGTTGGATGGTTAGTCACGCCCACGGTCTTTAAATAGTCATGCTGGCCTATGGGCGTCGCCGATTATAGCTTGTGTTTCATACCAAGTGGTTCCGGTCTGGAGTGGAGGTGTTGCAGAGAGAGAGATTCGTATCTGGTGTCGTATGATCCGTTGTTATCCTTTCTCCTTCCCATATTTGTGTTTAGTTGTGCCCTGTTCACATTACTGTATATTCCTGTGTGTGTGCGGCGCAATGCAGTTTAAGTTCTCCCTGTCTGTCTTTATTTGTGTGGGGGTTTTGGTGGTGTGTCTCCTCACTGGGTGGAGGGTGGAGGGTTAAGTGCAGGGCTGAGCAGGAGACAAGGAAAGGTTGGAGGCTCAGGCATTTGCACCATCAGCAAAAACCCTGGGTTGAGGGTCAGACACGGTTTCCCCTAGTTATAGGGACATCACAGGGCCCCCGGGTATTACAGCCTTAGTGGGACTAAGCCCCACGTGACAGAATGGGAGCCAGTGAAGAGATTTGCAGAGGGGAGAAGTGGAGGAGTAGCGAGGAGAGAGATGAATTAGTCGGGTGGCAGAGTTGAGAATGGACTGGAGAGGTGCAAGGGTGTTAGCAGGGAGGCCACAGAAAAGGATGTTGCAATAGTCGAGGCAGGAGATGATGAGGGCATGCACAAGCATTTTAGTAGATTGAGGGTTGAGGAAGGAACGGATTCTGGAAATATTTTTGAGCTGGAGGCGACAGTAGGTGGCGAGAGCTTGGATGTGCGGTTTGAAGGACAGGGCAGAGTCAAGGGTTTCTCCGAGGCAGCAGACCTCCGGTACGGGGGGAAAGCATGATGTTGTCAATTGTTATAGAAAGGTCGGGTAAGGAAGATCAGTGAGATGGGGGAAAGATAATCAGTTCAGATTTGTCCACATTGAGTTTGAGGATGCGAGAGGAGAAGAAGGAGGATATGGCTGATAGACACTCTGGAATTCTGGAGAGCAAAGAGGTGATGTCTGGGCCAGAGAGGTAGATCTGAGTATCATCAGCATAAAGGTGGTACTGGAATCCGTGGGACTTTATGAGTTGCCCCAGACCAAGTGTGTAAATTGAGAAGAGTAGAGGTCCTAGAACAGAGCCTTGGGGGACTCCAACAGAGAGAGGGTGGGATGAGGAGTTAGTGTGGGAGTGGGAGACGCTGAAAGTGCAGTTGGAAAGGTAGGAGGAGATCCAGGATAGGGCAAGGTCTTTGATGCCAAAGGAGGAGAGGATCTGTAGTAGGAGGCAGTGGTAAACTGTGTCGAAAGCAGAGGACAGGTCTAGAAGCAGGAGTATGGAGTATTGTCCGTTAGCTTTGGCTGTATGTAGGTCGTTGGTAATTTTGGTCAGGGCTGCCTCAGTGGAATGATGGGGGCGGAAGCCAGATTGTAGATTGTCAAAGAGCAAGTTAGATGAGAGGTGGGAGGAAAGTTCAGTGTGGACATGCTGCTCCAGGAATTTAGAAGCGAATGGGAGCAGCGATATTGGGCGATAGCTGGACGTGGCTTTTGGATCGAGGGTTGGCTTTTTAAGGATAGGTGTGATTGTGGCATATTTGAAAGCAGAAGGGAAGGTACCAGAAGTTAGTGATAAGTTGAAGAGGTGGGTTAGGGATAGGATAAGTGTGGTGGTGAGGTTGGGGAGGAGGTGGGATGGGATGGGGTCAAGTGCACAGGTTGTGAGGTGCGATTTGGAGAAGAGGCGATTAAGCTCCTCTTCAGTGATGTTGGAGAGAGAGGTTATGGGGTTTGGGCATTGGTCTGGTATGGGTGTGTATGGGTATGTTTACATAGATACTCCTTTCTTTCTCTCTGATGGACCTTGTGTAATACATGTGCAATTAGTGGTTTCTCTGCTCTGACTGTTCAGCACTTGTTTTCATGATCACACAGCAGTGGTGCTGTGGTGGAGTCTGCTACCTCAGCTGATATAATTAATTTATGGGCAACTGCATGCAATTGGACTCTGGGCTAATATGGGCTGCACCCTCCACCATAGCACCATTGATTTATATTACTAGGGCATAGTGCAATACAATATACAACAGGAATGATCATCCTTAAGCATAGATTCCTCAGCACAGCTCATTTTGCACACCAAATTATTTCTGCAGTGGTCCTCAGGGAGTTAACATTAACCGTTTGGTTGCTGGTTTGTTTCTTTCTATTGGTTTCGGGTTACAAACTTACTGACCAAGTTATTTTAACAAAATTGTCTTGTTTCTCTATTATGTGCCTGTTTACCTATAATAAAACTTGCATTTTTTAGATGGATCTGGACTCTGTTTTCCTCTTGTTTTTCCCAAATCATAGAAGTTTGGCTGTTTTGCTTTAGGTAGTATTTCCCTCCTTATCGTTTGAATGACTAGAAAGGAAAAGCAGTAAATCAAGCTGAGACACCAATTTTGAAAAAGTGACAAGAGACAGACGAAGTATAGCTATTGCCACCATCTTAGAAACTGAGGATAGACAATTTATTGACTTTCTAATTTTGGAGTTTACAGCAAATATGTCTTCAGTTCCTGTTATCAATCTCTGAAAAATAGCTGCTGAACGGCAATATCCCTGAAAGAACAGCAAGCATAATTAGAAAACTTTGGCGGCTGTTATAACATCTGTGTTACTTATATATGGTTATTATTAGAGTTGAGTGAAACAGGTCGGTCAGATTCATAAGTCGCCGACTTTTGCCAAAGTCAGGTTTCATCAACCGGCGCCCGACCATGGCGTGAGTTTCACCGACCGAAACCCGACCATAGCGTGAAGTCGGCCATGCGGTCGGAAAAAACAGCGCCAAAGTCAGATTTCCCAGAATGCTTGCAGGTGCCTTTTTTTCAGCCAATGAGCAAGGGCGTACACTGTGGGCAACGAGATGACATGTGACGCATCCACCACCATCGTAGAGAAGGGCATTGCAGTGATTGGCTTGCTTTGGGGGCGTCATAGTGTCTATAAAAGCCCTGAACGCCGACCTCCATTTTAATTCTGCCAATCTTAACAGTAGGGAGAGGTTGCTGTTTATCAGTAGGGAGAGAGTTAAGCCCCCGTCACACACAGCGATCTCGCTAGCAAGATCGCTGCTGAGTCACAAATTTTGTGACACAACAGCGATCTCACCAGCGATATCGCTGTGTGTGACATATATCAGTGACCGGCCCCCCTGCCGGGTATCGCTGATCTTGCTCGAATGGCCTGGACTTTTTTTGATCATTGATCTCCCACTGGCCAGCACGCATCGCTGCGTGTGGCAGGTGAAGGACCAGTGATCAGCGAGCTGGACGCCGGTTTCTAATGTAAATGCTGCGCGGAACTTAGAAACCCGCTGTTTACCTTGGTTACCAGCTCCCTGCACCAGCGCGCTGGTAACTAAGGTACACAGTGGGTACCTAAGCGACGTGCGCGCTTGTTAACCATGTCGTTGCTGTCCTGATTGCTGCTGAGATCTGCCTATTTAGCAGCTCACCAGCGATCATGTAGTGACACACCAGCAATCCTGACAAGGTCATATTGTTGTGGGGATCGCTGGTGCGTCGCTATGTGTGACGGGTCCCTTAGGGCTGTGAAGATAGAAGTTCTTATGTGCTTGTGCTGATAGCAACTGTGCTGTACAGTTAGTGTGCAGTGACGGGGAGGATTTTCTTGTGTGCAGCAGCGCTGGTTATTAGGCTGCCTGATAGCTGCATTGCTGTGTGTACACTGCTGGGCAGACTGCTTTTTATACAGCACAAATACTTTTATTCTTTTTTTCTGCACAGTTACCGACCATTCATTTTTTCCCACACCGTATAGAGCTGTATGCTCCTCACACACTACCGTGTACCGGCTGGTATCACGGACAAATATTGTACATGCTGACTATCTGTGTGTGACTCTGGAAATAAATACGGAGATTTAAATTTTCCCCTACACCGTATACAGCTGTATGCTTCTGATTCAGTACCGTATATCTGCTGTTTGTATTACGGTGAAATCCATACTGAGAGAGCGTCTGTGTGTGACTCTGGAAATAAATACGGAGATTTAAATTTTCCCCTACACCGTATACAGCTGTATGCTTCTGATACAGTACCGTATATCTGCTGTTTGTATTACGGTGAAATCCATACTGAGAGAGCGTCTGTGTGTGACTCCGGAAATAAATACGGAGATTTAAATTTTCCCCTACACCGTATACAGCTGTACGCTTTTGATACAGTACCGCATATCTGCTGTTTGTATCACGGTCAAATCCATACTGGGAGAGCGTCTGTGTGTGACTCCGGAAATAAATACGGAGATTTAAATTTTCCCCTACACCGTATACAGCTGTACACTTCTGATACAGTACCATATATCTGCTGTTTGTATTACAGTCAAATCCATACTGAGTGAGCGTCTGTGTGTGACTGCGGAAATATATACGGAGATTTAATTTTTTCCCTACACCGTATACCGGTGTACGCTCCTCATACAGTACCATATATCTGCTGGTATTTTTGGAACATTTTCCCAAACATGAGGAAGTATGGTGGAAGAGGCCGCAGACGTGGGTGGGTGGGGGCAGCTGGTACTGATGGTAGTAGTGGTGCATCTGCTGGTTATGCCAAAAGCACAATAGCACCTAAAGCAGGAGGTGTTGAGCCTGCATCATCGTCTGGCTCCAGAAGTCCTGGAAGGCTCCCTTTTCTGGGAGTAGGTAAACCGCTTTTAAAGCCGAGCATCAGGAACAGGTTTTGGCTTACATTGCCGAAACAGCCTCTAGCTCTATCGCCTCCTCTTCTGAAGTTTCAAAAACTGCAAGCACTGAGTCGTCAGTGCAGGCTCCTGGTCAGGAACACCTTTCCTTGTGTCCTTTTCCCCCACCAAAAGTTAAGGATGCGGCAGGCCACACTTCAGATTACTCCATGGAGCTCTTTTCACATACCATGCCTGAGTTATCAAGTGAAATCCTGAATTCCCCAGTGCAAGATGAATATGACATGGAGTGCACTGATGCACAGCCAGTGCTATATGATTCTGCTGGTACATTCACCCAGAGTACTGCATTGCCCTCGCAGTCTACTGAGCCAGATTATGACCCTGATGAAACTCAGGTGCCCCTTCCCGCATGCTATACCACCTTACACGGTGACACAGAGGAAGGTGCAGATGAAATTGAAGAGGAGGTGATGGATGACCCAGTTGTTGACCCGGATTGGCATCCATTGGGGGAAGAGGGTGCCGCTGGCAATAGCTCAGAAGAGGAGGGGGATCTTTAGCAGGCATTGACATCACAGCTGCGGTTATCTGGCAGGCCCGTAGCAGTCCAAAAATGTGTTAAAAAAACAGCAAGATTTGTAGGACAGCTTGGCCAGATGGTCAAATTAGCACAGCGTGCAAGGCCTGAAAATTTTTACCATAGTAAGAAGAGTGCAGTGTGGCACTTTTTTGACCAAAATCCTATTGATGAGGCAAAGGTTATCTGTAAGAAGTGCGGAAGGACCTTTAGCCGAGGGAAAAATCTCTGAAATTTGAATACCAGTTGCATGCTTGGACATGTAAACACCATGCACTTGCAAGCATGGACGGACTGCAAAACCTCAGGTAGCACACGTGCACCTGCTCTGACTGAAGGTAGCCAACAACGCTACATCGCTTTCCCCACTGTAAGCCCACCGGTTAGCACACCACCAGCAACAAATGTTGAGGTGTCGTCACAAGGCCAAAGCAGTCAGGGAATCACAATGTTTTTCCAACAAAAGACTGCATCTAGGCCATCACCACCACCATCACCATCACCAACCACCTCTCAGTCCGCCATTTCCACCGCTAGTTCCACCATATGCAGCTCACGCTAGTAGAGACTCTGAGTAGGACAAGAAAGTACTCATCCTCTCATCCGCGTACACTGGCTTTGAACACCTACATTGCCAAACCGATCTCATGAGAGATGATGCCCTTCCGTTTGGTTGAAAGCGCAGCGTTCTGAGAGCTCATGGCCTACGCTGTCCCACGCTATGACCTACCCTACACTTTTCTAGAAAAGCCATCCCTGCCCTCCACCTGCATGTGAAAGACCACGTTGTCCATGCACTCAAACATTCAGTGAGGGGAAAGGTGCACCTCACAACACATGCATGGGCCAGTAGGCATGTCCACGGCTGTTGCGTGTCCATCACTGTGCACTGGGTGAATGTGGTGGATGCAGGGTCCACAGGGGACAGCGGCGGTGGGACAGTGCTGCCTAGCCCACGGTATAGGCAACAGTTGGCTGTTGGCGTTCGACCCTCCGCCTCCTCCTCCAGAAGCGAAAGCTCGTCAACAGAGCGCAGTCGCACGAGCACTCCATCCGCAGCTGTCAGTGTTGCACACGAGGTGTCCCACTGTCGAACAGCTAGTGGTAAGTGTCAGCAGGCTGTTTTAAAGATGATGTCTTTGGGCAACAACAGACACACTGCAGACGTACTGGCCGACTACTTGCAGCGAGAAACTGAGTCACGGCTGGGCAGTCTAGATCTTGAGCCAGGCAAGGTAGTCAGTGATAATGGACGTAATTTTGTGGTGGCCATAGCCCTGGCAAAACTCAAACACATACCTTGCCTGGCTCACACCCTGAACCTGGTGGTGCAGTGCTTCATAAATAATTATCCGGAGTTACCAGCCCTGCTCCATAAGGTGCGAAGACTGTGTTCGCACATCCGTCGCTCGTCCGTAGACTCCAGTCGTATGCAGAGGCTGCAGTGATCGCTCCACCTCCCCAAGCACCGCCTAATCATAGATGTTGCAACAAGGTGGAAATCCACCAAGCACATGGTTGAGAGGCTGTGTGAACAGAGTCAGGCTGTAATGCATTTGTGGGAGGATACATGGGCAGACAGTTTGAGGGCAGACATCAAGTTGTCAGATATACAGTGCTCAAAGCTGAAAGACCTCTGTAAAGTCCTTCGGTGTTTTGAAGAATGCACACAGCTGGTAAGCATGAGCATCCCACTTATGCGTCTGCTCATGCAAACTTTGATGCACATTAAGGATCAGGCGTCTGCAGCGGAGGAGGAGGAGGGAATCCTTGATGACAGTCAGGCATTGTCTGCTCAGGGAACTGTCCTGGACGAGGTGGAGGAAGAAGAGGAAGAGGAGGAGGAGGATGAGGGGGATGATTATTTTGGGGAGGAGGATGCTTCTCAGGGGGTAAGAGAAAATGTTGGCTTGCCAAGGTCAGGTACAGGGTTTGTGCGTGACTGGAGGGATGTGGATTTGGCAGAAAGTGCTCCTCCACCCACCACTGGCAGTGCATCATTGACACCTGGAACATTGGCCCACATGTGTGATTATCTCTTGTGGATCCTAAAAAGGGACCCCCGCATTGCCAAAATTATGAAGGATGACGACTACTGGTTGGCCAGCATCCTCGATCCACGCAATAAAGGCAAATTACAGAACATCATGCCACAGGAGAACCTAGAGCTAATATTGGGGAACAAACAAGCAACTCTGGTAAACCGTTTGTTAAAGGCATTCCCAGCACACAGCAGCGGTGCAGGTTCAACCACGAGCCGTACTGGGCAACATGGAAGAGGTGTTCGTGGTGCACACAGCCGAAGTGGCGTTGGAGACAGGGGTTTCATGACCATGTTGTGGACTGATTTCTCGAGTACCGCTCACACGACTGGTAATACTGAATCGATTGCAACAGACAGGAGACAGCAGTTGTCAACTATGGTTCAAAATTACCTCTCCTCCCCTATCGATGTTCTCCCTTACAGTTCATTCCCCTTTGACTACTGGGCCTGTAAACTGGACACCAGGCCTGAATTGGCACAATATGCCTTACAGGAGCTCGCTTGCCCTGCTGGTAGTGCGCTATCAAAAAGAGTCTTCAGCACTGCTGGATCAATCCTGACAGAAAGAAGGACCCAGCTGTTGACCCAAAATGTAGGTGATCTCACCTTCATTAAAATGAACCATGCCTGGGTTTTAAAGGATTTTGTACCACCTTCCCCTGATGACACATAGGTTGCCAGCAAAATGGCTCGCTTTGTCCTCCTCTTCCTCCGACTTCTCCATTTCCTCCATTTGCAGCTCCTGAACATCCAGCCTACACCTCAACATATGCCAGTTTTTCCACCTCCCTATCTGGGCTGTACCCCACCACAACTTTAGCCAAATAACCCCCAGTTTTCAATGCGTTACTATTATTATAAAGTAAATTAAGGTTGACAAGTTTAAGTAATAAGAATTGATGTTGTTGCCATTGAAATGGGCACTGTAGGTATTTTTACTGTCCTCCACTCACTGCCGACTTTTATTCCACATTGACTTGCATTGGGGTCAGGTCGGGTTTCGGTCGAAACTCCGACTTTCTCCGATAGTGGGCCAATTTCGTTCGACTCAACTTTTGGTAAAGTCGGGCAGTCTGAAACCCGACTCGACCCTCTCGGAGGCAAAGTCGCTCATCTCTAGTTATTATTAAGTTGTATGTCGAAATAATTTTTAATTTCCTTTTTACTATATAAAACTACAGTAAAAGAGATGACCATTTTTGTTTTGTACATGACAACACAACACCGATGTGTGTAAACGTGTAAAACCACATTCAGTGTGCTTAATGTATTTTATTGTGACCACTGATTTCATTGTCTGAGAGGAAACTAAAAGGAAGCCGTCCAACATCTACAGAAGTTAACTAATCAAAGAAAAACAAAATCAGTTACTGCCGGTTACTCACTTACTAATGAAACGTGACGCTGCATGAAAATACAAAGCTGCTGAAAACAGTGCAATGCACGTATTACCATCCATTGTAAGGTACCATGTGTCATTGTACCAAGTGACACATATCAGGATGCAGGTGGCTCCATTTACTGCAAAAACAGGCTAATTTGATTGTAAATGTGTATAGCCATTTTAATTACATGAAATGGGTCACTAGTCCAAAACATCTCCTATATCTGTTATTGTTCATGGTGGTAAGTACAGATTGCAATACTGCTGAGTTTTTTCCTTTCCAGACTACAAACATATTACATAAGATCATTTAGATATAAATAGCCTAAGTTTGTCTATTACCTCAAAATTGTTTCCAAAGTTTGTAAGTTAGTCACTTACCAAAAGGATTTCCAGAGATGTAGGGGTTCTTTTCACTGAGAACTGTGAGACGATTATTTAGAACAGATCTCCAGGACTATAACAGTGTCATCAATAAGATGATCCATCAAAGTCTGATTTGTAGTGTCTATTATTTGGAACCACCACCAATCAGCACCATGAAAGGGCTGCAGCACTCCAAGATAACCCCTTTAACACCTTCACGACTTTTGACGTATAGGTAGTTCAAAGGTCGTGAACCCACACTCCATGTGGGCTCCGCTGCCAAGCCTGCATGTTTTCAGGCACATATCAGCTGATTTCATGGCAGGTGAGTATTGTGATCCTCCTGTGGCTGTTAACATGTTAAATGTCGCTGTCAATCTTTGACAGAAGCATTTAAGTGCAATACAAACCCCGGCCATCGGCGCCTGTGTCACATGACCGTGGGTTGCCGATGGCTTGGCCTGACAAATGGGGGCCTGCAGAAGATCCCTGTGGTTGTCATTACTGGATCACCATGAGCGCCACTCTGTGGTCAGCACTCATAGCAGATGATCATTTTAGCTAAACATTGCAGGGCTGGAGACTATTGAAGGCAGCGAAAAATAAAAAAAAGTTTTAAAAATATAAAAAAATTAAAAAAGTTAACGTTTAAATCACCCCCATTCACCCCATTCAAAATAAAACAATAAAAAATACACAGATTTGATATTGCTGCATTCAAAAACACTGGCTCTATCAAAATATAAAAATAATCCAATCGGTAAACTTTGTAATAAGAAAGAAAATCAAAACGCCAGAATTATGTTTTTTGGTAGCTGAAACAGTGCAATAAAATGCAATAACGGGCGATCAAAACATCTTATCTATACCGAAATGGTATCAATAATATCATCAGTGCAGTGCGCAAAAATAAGCCCTCACTCATCCTCAGATCCCATAAAGTGGAAATGCTATGGGTCTCGGATGATGGCACTATTTTTTTTTTTTTTTTTTTTTAACTTTGAACTTTTTTTTCACCACTTAAATAAAATAGTACCTATACATCTTTGGTATCTGTGAACTCATAGTGACCTAGAAAATCATAATGGCAGGTCAGTTTTAGAATTTAGTTAACATGGTAAGAAAAAAAACCCATTGTGGAATTGTACTTTTTTTTGCCATTTCAACACACTTTACATTTTTTTCCCGTTTTCAAGTACATGATATGGTAAAACCAATGCAGTTGCAGGTCCAAAGTACGACTCATTCCACAAAAAACAAGCCCTTGCATGGCCATATTGATGGAAAAATAAAAATGTTATGGTTCTGGGAAGAAGGGGAGCAAAAAATGAAAACGCAAACACGGAAAACCCCAGGGTCGTGAAGGGGTTAAAGTAATTTTTTATTTTTGCATGAACAGTGGCAGGCATGCACAGAACTGGACTCTGGATACAAATCTGTATGCTTTCAAACAGAGTTGACCCTGACCAGATTGAAATGTATTGCTGCTCTCAAATATGCTCATATCGACGGGCCCTAATACCCAAGCTGGGACATACCGTATATACTCGCGTATATGCCGAAATTTTCAGCCCATTTTTTGGGCTGAAAGTCCCCCTCTCGGCTTATACGAGTCATATACGCCAGGGGGTTGGCAGGGGAGGGGGAGCGGGCGTGTCAGATCAAACGTACCCTCTCCTGGCACGCCGCTTCTCCCACGGTCTCCCTTCCTTCAGCGGTCACATGGTACCGCTCATTAAAGTCATCAATATGCACATATTCAAGACTTTATTGAGCGGTTCCACGTGACCACTGAAGGAAGGAAAGGAGACCGTGGGAGAAGCGGGAGGGGCTGCAGAGACCGCGCCAGGAGGGAGTAAGTATATGCAGTATTCACCTGTCCCCGGTCCATCGCTGCTCACCACTGTCTGCCACGTCCTCTGTCAGTGACGTTCAGGCAGCAGAGGGCGCGATGATGTGGTTAGTGCGCATCGCACCCTCTGCTGCCTGACGTCAATGACGTGGCAGACAGCGGCAAGCAGCGATGGAACAGGGACAGGTGACTATCTGAGGTGCCGAGGCCCTGAGCGAGTGGTGACACTGGCACCTGGCCCCCAGCGACGGAGAGGTATGTCATTTTTTTTATTTGCAGTGGCAGCATATGGCTTATATGCGAGTCAATTAGCTTTCCCAGCTTTTTGTGGCAAAATTTGGGGGGTCGGCGTATACTCGGGTTGGCTTATACACGAGTATATACGGTAGCTTTTTTATACAACTTTTCTACAAATATATTAGTATTATTTACTTACACAATATGACTTTTATAATGCTCATTGAACCTGTTAATGACTTTATTTCTTCATTGTCATACATTGATCCAGTTAAAATGCTGAGCTTCCAGAAGAGTTTGGCACAAATCTGTGATTTGCACTATCTTTAACTACAACTGCATGTTTTTTCATCATTCCAGTATTTCATATTGATATGATACTGTAACTGTGATGATGAATCCTAGAGAGATGATTAAAGGACTTTATTATCAGAGGATTCTTATGTTTCCTTATCCCTGCAGTTCACTAATAAGAGGTAAGTTGGTGACTCATTACTATCCAACTATTGTTATATTTAAAGATGACCTTTCTTTGGAATATTTCAGATAATCTAAGTAACTCCTGTAACTGCCAGTGTTCCACTGATTCTTGGACTGTTTTTCTTTTTCTTCTGTGCCACTCAGTTGAAAAGTACCTGTCTGTCATTGTTAGTTTGTTCACCGTATTTTCTATTTGCTGCCTGTATGTAACCCGTTGTTCTGTAATAATGGTGCTCAAAAATAAATAATAATAATAATGATCTCGCAAGCTTCCCAAAAATGCCTTGCAGCTGTCACATCACATATTGTAGCATAATATACCATAACAAAGTACAGCACATCACATACGCTGAACTCTGCTATCATAGCCAATATAAAAGCCAAGGCAGGAAATGCAGTGTAGCAACCATTTTGGGGTGAATCTGCTTAGAGAGAGGACGTGTCATAGCTTCGCAAGAGAAATAGAGAGTAAAGGCCAAAATACTCAGTATATCGTACATATAGTGTGTGTGACAAAACAGCAGTGAAGAACAGTTTACATCTGTTTTCCCATAGCCAGATATGTGGAGATCACTTTATTACTGTTATGCTTTTGTTTACATAGCGCCATCATATTCTGGAGCGCTTTACAGCAATATCCTCTCTGGTCCCAATGTATTTTACAATCTAAATTCCCTATTAGTATGGATTTGGAGTGTGGTAAAAAAACTGGAGTATCTCAAACCCAGAGAGAACATACAAAGTCTTGGCAGGATTTGAAACGAGGACCCCAGTGCTGCAAAGCAACAGTGCTAACCACTGAGCCACCATGCTGTCCGTGATATTGCTAAGGCTGTGTTTGTGTTAAAGAACTTGAAAGAGGTTAGGTACAGTCCTAGGAGACCTCAGAGTACTATATACCTCCTTTAAAATTGGAGTACCTGTTTTTTGTGACAAATTAATTGGCCTTGAATCAAATTTTCCAAACAATTTGCTGAAGCTGGCTATTTTGAATTGTAAAAGATTCAGTCTTCTCTGCTGTTTATCCATGCAATTTGTAGAGCTGTTTCTGTTTGGTTATAACTTTCATATTATCCTATTTATATGTCTGTTTTTATATGTATTATGACAATAAAATATTGATTTTTCATTTTTTACTGTCTGGTGTTCAATTTTTGTAGGTATTAATCATTTCCACTAGTTTCATATTTTTGCTTAACTAGTATACAGTTATATAAAATATGATTGTGAGTAATTTTAGATAATGATTAGGATAAATATGCATGCATCCTGCATCTATTCTTTTTGATCATGACTAGGGTCATGGTAGAAGAATTGAAGAGGAATATGTTTATACGCCTCACAAATGTACGTACAAGCCATCTGAAGTGGAAAACTTCATAGAATTATTAGAATACTTTATATGTTGCTACAGGAGGTCTAACTCTTGAAAGCACAATCTGACCTCTTTGAAACAGGATCAGATATCTCTGTAAATCACCTGCGGGCTGAAGAGCAGTTTTTTAAAAGACTTTTGCTAGTCTAGGAAGTGAAATTAAATCCTAATGACATGGTGTCGCAGGTGTAATGGCTGCTCTTTGATTGCAACTTTGGATCCAGTATGGATCACTATGTCTGAGGTATGGAAAGTGATTACTTTAAAATGCAGCTTAAAGGAATGGCCAGAGGGAAAAACAAGGTCCCAGCCATGGTGCTTCCATAAGGCTCAAAGCTACAATTATTCGCTGCTGTTTGGTATTGTTTAACAAGCAATTAGGGATGAGCGAATAGCTTTGGATAACTCCTTATCCCAATAGCTATAGCGCTTGCCGGATACCTGGAGTTCTCCTGATAATCAGCTGTTCGGTGCCGCAGCAGCATGTGTTGCGGCTGTGTGTCAGTCACAACACATGCATGGAGAGCCTGACTGTCACACAGCCGGTACACATGCAGCTGCGGAGCCGAACAGCTGATTATCGGGAGTGCTCCGGGTATCCAGGTTCCCAATGCAGCTATTCGATAAGTGCTATAGCAATTAGGATAAGGAGTTATCCAAAGCTTTTCGCTCATCCCTACAAGAAATCTCTTGATTTTGTAGAGGATCTGCTGTTGAACCCGCACAGATGATTGTAATTACCAGACTTTTTTTTGTAAAATAGCTGTTCCCACTCAAAATCAAGCTATTGCTTGTTGTTATACAATCCCAAAACAGCAGTTATTAAATACAGGTCCAATTTTCAGCTGCATTGTAGCCTTGCCCAAGTTCTTATGGCCATGCAGACTTGCAGCTACTTTGTTGCCAATAATCATCAAACTGCTTCTATTTGCAATCAGTTTGAAAACCACTGAGATCAGCATGACTTGCCTTTTTAGTCTCAATGACTGCATATTTTGGCTGACTGTGGTTTTGCCTCAACTGTTGTGCAAGTATGGAGACACATATGGTATTTCTGCCTAGGGGCTGAAGGCACAAGACATACAGTACCAGTCAAAATCTTGGACATAAATCCATTAGAAACTCATGTCTAGTATTAGATCTACAACCTCAGCAAACATTGTATGAGGTGAAGAATTATGTGATATTAATATATTATCTCTTGTGATATTATTGATATAATTCATCTACCTCAGCATAGGCACTTTAATAGAACAATTGTTCTCACCATATATTTCGTTAATGAGATATTGTGTTTACTGATAAAATTTAGTATTTTTGTATGGAAATTTGGAGTCCTACAGGATGCATTTAAGGAGACTGTAGCCATATTTGTCCCTCGCATCTGTGGATACTAGATTTTAATGAATATAATCTTGTTTTGTAATCAAAATATTTAATAAACTAGAACATGATTGGAATTTAATCCGTTTAATTGTGCTTTTTGCCGTTCACCTTTCACAAAATATGTGATTTTGAGAGTGACGAATGGGTTGTATGCATAAGTTTGAGGCACATGATTATTTGGACCTGGTTGTGATCTAAACATTGTATGTAAACCTATAACAAATATAAGGAACATGCAGACCATTGGCTAAGTATAAAAACTTGAGTACAATATTATACACAAAGAGATAAGGGCAAAAATTGGAGGATGGGAACCTCCTCAACACAGTAGACATATGCCCCACATATGAAGCCACTTAAGTGTTAAAGTACACAAGAGTGAATAAATATTCAATAGTACAATATCTTATAAGAACAATAGAATTTCAAATGATCAACATATATATCTAATGGTATAGAACTGAAACCACTATAGATGCACATAGAAAAAATGGAGAATAATGTCCATGTATCATACTAAATATAGTTGGGATTAGGTTTAATATGTGCATGCTACAATTGAACAGATGGCAGCATGTAAAGTATAGATAGCACCCATAAATTTCTAGAAAGATCCTGCTGCATATGTAGTGCAAGCACAACCTCTTGGACATATCTGGCAGGCACGGCACCGTATAGGGAACGTGCCTCTGACTTCAGAGCCCCCAAATTATAAGCTAGAAAGGAACTCTGTGCAGTGCCTTCCCCTCCCACTACTCCCCCAGGTGATGCTATAATTGGGATGCCCAACTGACCAATGGGAAGAGGAAGGGGTGTCCGGCCACACCCTCAGGGGTTAAATTCTGGTGCTAGGGTCGGAGACTCCCTCTTTCTCCCCAGCTGACCCTTGGAAGCGTTTGTTCCAGAGGACTCCAGAGTCGTGTGCAGGCCATACACGTGATCCTCCGTGGCGGTAGTGTAGAGGGGAGCAAAGGTTTGTAACCTCTCATCTGCTTGCTGGCCCACCGGTCAGTGACGGGGCTTTCAGCGATGAGTCCGTTGCGAATTGTACTTGCCTCTTTCTGCTTCTAAATTTAATAAGCTGTGACCAACCTGTTCAACCCATCCTGGCCTGTCAGTGTTTTTGTTGGTGGGAGGCGGGAAGGCACTGGTTATGTCACATGGGTCTCTGCAGTTTGTTCATGCAGTGGTTTACCTTGTTCTTATTGGAACATGGACATTGTAGATTTTAGTCTGAAGGTAATAAAACTACGAAGGAGCACATATGGAAACAAGGAGAAAAGAAACAAGTGTGAAAAAAAACCAGAATATGGTTTAAACCTTAGTTGCTTCAAAGTACTCCCCTTGTCTGAAGAAAGATTTACAGCCCTTGGGAATCTCTCAATGAATTTCATGAAAAAGTCACCTGGAGTCACTTCCAATGAGCAGGTATGCCTCAAGAGTTCATTTGTAGAATCACTGACCTTCAGAAAGTGTTTGGTACCATCAGGTGTGTTCTGTAGAAGCAATGCTAACACAAAGTTTCAGATAGATCTAAGCCCTATTCCAAAACTGTTCTAAGCCAGAGTATAGCAAGATCCACTCAACTAAAGAATGAGGAATGACAATCCATCATTATTTTAAGGCAAAAGGTCAGTGAAAATTGGTAGAACCTTGAAGGTATTCTCAAGAGTAGTCATGAAAACTATCAATTACTATAATGAAAATGTCTCTAATTTGTAACAGCTCTCATAAATGATGAACAGGCATCAAGTGGCAGACACATCTCAACCACAACTATCCAGATGAGACTGCTAGTACAATGTATTTTTGGCCAAATTGCTGCAAAGAAGCAGCTACTGAGGATGACAAAAAAGAAGAGACTTCTTAGGTCCAAGCAACAAAGCCTTGGACATTAGATCCGTAGAAACTGTGTGTTCTTAGGAGTTAAATTTTGATATTTTTGATAGCAACTGCCATATCTTTGTGAGCTGCAGAAAAAGTAATCAGATAGTTTCTTTATGTGTGGTGCCCACCAAGAGGCATAGAAGAGAAGGTGTGGGGTTGTTTTGCTGGGGAAATTGTTGGTGGTTTATTCCAAATTCATAACACCCTTACCCAGGATGGCAACAACCAAAGTTTGCAATGATATGCCATCTTAGGCTAGTTTCACACTTGCTTTTTTTTGCAGCGCGTTTTTCCCGCAAAAAAACGCATTAAAAAAACGCATACAAATGCATACAAACGCTGCGTTTTTTTCCAGCATTTTAATGCGCATGCAGGAAAAAAACGCAGCGTTTTTGCGCGTTTGTATGCGTTTTTTGTGCGTTTGCGTTTTTTTACAGATTTTGGAAAAACCCCACAAAAAAGAAAAAACAACCATTCAACAACACACAAGACCAATGGGACTTCATTGTGGGTGTGGTATGTTAATATATATACACCCTGTCTACAGTATTCTTCACATTTGCTTGATTCTTCTCGTGACCATGGATCTGCGCTGGAAGAGTTTTCACTTCAACTTGGATTTGGACATCGCGATGGCTCAGGCGTATGCAGTTGCTTGCCATGAACAAAGGAAGAGAGAGAGGCAGCGAAGACGGCGGCGTATGTGGATACATCCGATTGTTGAACTCCGGGAGAGCCGTGGGGCATACCATACCCTCTACAGCGAGCTCCAGTCAAACCCGGAGAAATTTACAGATTATATCCGGATGTCCCACGAAAGTTTCATGGATTTGCTTGCTCGTGTCCAACAATCCATCCGGAGACAGGACACACAGCTCCGTCGTGCGATTCCTCCTGAGGAACGGCTACTGGTGACATTACGGTATGTTTTAAAAACAAAGGGGTGTGGTCTGATGTTTTTTTTTGTAAATTTAGTATTCAAAACCTTGGGTAATTAGTTTTCGTGAATGTACTAATATTTTTTTTATAGTTTTTAAAAATAATATACATAAATATTAATTTTACTTCTTTGTCTGTTCACAGATTCCTGGCGACTGGAGAAACCCTATCCTCACTACACTTCCAGTACCGTATTGGAATCTCTACCTTGTCTGGAATTGTTGCTGACACCTGCCGGGCTCTCTGGAATGTTCTTTGCCCAGAATTTATGCCCCTGCCCACCGCTGAAAAGTGGATGGAAATTGCTGACAAATTCTGGACAGTATGCAATTTTCCCAACTGTTTGGGAGCTGTTGATGGGAAACACATACGGATCATCAAACCCCAAAGAACGGGATCTGAGTACTATAATTACAAAAAGTACTTTTCAATAGTACTCATTGCAATTGCGGATGCCGGATGTATGTTTGTAGCAGTGGACATTGGAGCATTTGGCCGTGGTAATGACTCGCAGGCTTTTAAAAACTCAGACATGGGCCGGAGGTTGTATGGCAACCAATTTAATTTCCCTATGCCACGGCCTCTTCCTCACACCGAAGCTCCGCCACTGCCCTTTGTAATGGTTGGCGATGAGGCTTTTCAAATGTGCGGAAACTTACTGAAACCCTACTCCAGCCGGGACTTGGACCACACCAAAAAAATTTTTAATTACAGGCTGACCAGGGCCAGAAGAACTGTCGAGTGTGCTTTTGGGATTCTTGTTTCCAGATGGCGAATTCTGGGCACGGCCATTAATCTTAAACTTGAAACAGTCGATGAGGTGGTGAAGGCCTGTGTGGTTCTACATAACTTTGTGATGGCTAAAGAGCACCCGACCTTTGAACTGGACGATGATGCTCCTAACCCATTGCCTGAATTCACTCAGCACACTCTCAGGTCATCCGTTGAAGTTGGCCAAATGAGGGACAAATTTGCGGCCTACTTTATTTCTGATGTAGGACGGGTGCACTGGCAAGATGAAATGGTGTAATGTTGTTGTTTATGGTAATAAAAATCCTTATTTGATACCATTACTGAGTGCACTATATTTTTTAAACTCCGATTAATTAAAAAACTTCCCATGTATAACTGAATTTTGTTATGTTCACACACCTGGGCAGGTAAATACACATACGAGTTAAAATGCAGCATTGCTAGTCTGCGTGAAATATATTGGAATGAGCAAAGCTGCAGGCCATGAATCAGGAAACCATTTTTTTTCAAGATAAAATTGTGCAAATAGTTTAAAACAAAGTATGTGATTTTCTCAAAACACAACACTCAAAACCCAACCCCAATGAAAGTCCATGGGGAATACAAGTCAGCATTGAGTGGATGAATGTAATCTGCTCCATTAAAAGTTATTACACTAGGCCTTTGAATGACTATACTAGGCCGTGGTATTTCAAATATGAGTATACTAGGCCTTGGGGCTAGTAGTATAGTAATATGTGAAATACCACGGCCTAGTATAGTCATACCAAGGCCTACTGTAATAACTCGATTTTTAACAACTAGCATCTTGTTTCAACAAAAACAAACTGGTGAAACTAGAAAGAAACTTATTTTTTAGACAAGTTTCAACAGTTTGTTTTTCATGAAACCAGATTCTATTTGGTAAAACTAGAGTTATTACACTAGGCCTTGGAATGACTATACTAGGCCGTGGTATTTCAAATATGAGTATACTAGGCCTTGGGGCTAGTAGTATATGTGAAATACCACGGCCTAGTATAGTCATACCAAGGCCTACTGTAATAACTCGATTTTTAACAACTAGCATCTTGTTTCAACAAAAACAAACTGGTGAAACTAGAAAGAAACTTATTTTTTAGACAAGTTTCAACAGTTTGTTTTTCATGAAACCAGATTCTATTTGGTAAAACTAGAGTTATTACACTAGGCCTTGGAATGACTATACTAGGCCGTGGTATTTCAAATATGAGTATAGTAGGCCTTGGGGCTAGTAGTATAGTAATATGTGAAATACCACGGCCTAGTATAGTCATACCAAGGCCTACTGTAATAACTCGATTTTTAACAACTAGCATCTTGTTTCAACAAAAACAAACTGGTGAAACTAGAAAGAAACTTATTTTTTAGACAAGTTTCAACAGTTTGTTTTTCATGAAACCAGAATCTATTTGGTAAAACTAGAGTTATTACACTAGGCCTTGGAATGACTATACTAGGCCGTGGTATTTCAAATATGAGTATACTAGGCCTTGGGGCTAGTAGTATATGTGAAATACCACGGCCTAGTATAGTCATACCAAGGCCTACTGTAATAACTCGATTTTTAACAACTAGCATCTTGTTTCAACAAAAACAAACTGGTGAAACTAGAAAGAAACTTATTTTTTAGACAAGTTTCAACAGTTTGTTTTTCATGAAACCAGATTCTATTTGGTAAAACTAGAGTTATTACACTAGGCCTTTGAATGACTATACTAGTCCATGTTATTTCACATATGACTATACTAGCCCTTGGGTTGGTTTTTAACATGTATTTACCCATCAGTGTGTGTGAGCGGCGCAAACAACATTAATGAAACTTATTAATGGTGAACCACAAATGTAAATTTATTTTTTATCACAAAAAAAAAATTTAAAAATTATTTTTTACGGCGTTTGGGGGCAGATGGTTTCAATTTGGGGGTGTGCAGGGAATATGCAACACTTGCAGTTGAAGACGGTGTTTGAGGGGAAGGGGCAACAAAACTTGTGGGGGAAGGTAGTCCAGTTAAGGGAATTAAACTTGGAACACTTGTAGGAGAGGAAATCTGTTCAGTTACATTAGTTGTAATGGCATGTCGCCGTAGGCTTGTGTGCCTGGACCGACTTTGGCCCAATGCCCGCCTTGATTGATTTCGCCTTGAAGTAGGGGCAAATATGGAATGTAGGTCCCCCGTCTGCTGGTATGGCTGCTGCTGCTGAGGTGGCGGCTGCTGCTGCAGAGGTTGCGGCTGCTGCTGAGGTGGCGGCTGCTGCTGAGGTGGCGGCTGCTGCTGAGGTGGCAGCTGCTGCTGAGGTGGTTGCTGCTGCTGCTGAGGTGGCGGGTGCTGCTGAGGTGGTTGCTGCTGCTGCTGAGGTGGCGGCTGCTGCTGAGGTGGCTGCTGCTGCTGAGGTGGCGTCTGCTGAGTTGGCTGCTGCTGCTGAGGTGGCTGATGCTGCTCTTCTTGTTCAGTGCTCGTCCTTGCAGGAGGACTGGTGGCGGCAGTGATGGCCCAGGTTTGCAGAGTGGTGGTGGCAGGGCTACTACATGTTGTTGTAGCGGCAGGGCTGTTCCATGTTTGCCTAGTGGTGGCTGAGCTCCACGCATGCATGGGATTGGCGGTGGTGCTCCAGACAGGAGCAGCGCTTGCCATGGTGGTGTCGGTGAAGTGACCAGCTGCACTCAGACTTGTGGTGGTGTAACGGTGGGTGTCCAGCCTTTGAAGAGAGGTGTCCGTGCAGTGGTATGCAGCACAAGTCGGTAGTGAGGTGAAGCGAGTCAATGGTGGCACAGGTGGAAAGGACACCACTGACTGCTGACCGTACCGATTATGCTGCATAGCCTGCAAGAAAGCATTGTTGCAGGCCTGCAGCACATTCAGCTGTTGATCAGGACTAAGGTGTTCCGCCATGCCCTTTTCAATCTTACTAAAAAAATGGTGTGCTGGTCTGTTGAGGTCGGCCTCCAGACGGTCAAGGCGCTGTTCTACAGAATTGAAGCGGTGTTCAAAGTGGTTAAAACCACGTTCCATCAGTGCAAAACCGCTTTCAACTCTGTCGGACAGTGACTTGAGGCTGGAATTAAATGTCTCGCTCAAATGCATAAACTCGGGCAAGACATTCCTGTCCAAGGCCCTCTGCCGCTGGCGGGTAGTGCCCGCATAACCAGTGGCAGAGACCTGGGACAGGGGAACACCTGATGGCCCAGCTTCCTGGTCACCAGCTGTGTGTGTGTGGGACCTGCAAGGTGCTTCCTGGCTGTCGGATGGCTGGGACGGGTCAGAGGACGTCCGACGAAGGACCGCTCCAGGGCCAGGTTGCAGGGTGCTGCTCCAGGTGCTGTGGAAGAAAGGAAAATCATTACTACCATGCCTTTACAAGAAGCATCAGCTGTGGATTAGAAAAACACAGATTAATAAAAATAAAAACCCAAAATGTATAATACTTACGATCTTGTGGCAAGGACCGGTCGTAGGAACTGCAACGCGTGATAGTGACGGTATCTAGTTCTGGTCCTTGACGCAGATCCACTGCGAACCTGGCCCTCAGCACGAACATCACTGTTGAAGCGGTCCTTGATCGAACGCCAACGTGTTCGGACTTTGTCCACTGTTGATAAAAAAAAACAGTGCCGTCAAGTACAACAGTCACTGCTTCACAATTTAGCAATACAATACTCAAAGCAGTCACTGTACACCCCGATGACACTGTTGGGTTTCCTGCTAGAATACACCTAGCACGAAACCCAACAGTGCCGTCAAGGACAACAGTCACTGCGGCACAATGTAGCAATACAATACTCAAAGCAGTCACTGTAGACCACGATGACACTGTTGGGTTTCCTGCTAGAATACGCCTAGCACGAAACCCAACAGTGCCGTCAAGGACAACAGTCACTGCGGCACAAAGTAGCAATACAATACTCAAAGCAGTCACTGTAGACCCCGATGACACTGTTGGGTTTCCTGCTAGAATACGCCTAGCACGAAACCCAACAGTGCCGTCAAGGACAACAGTCACTGCGGCACAATGTAGCAATACAATACTCAAAGCAGTCACTGTAGACCACGATGACACTGTTGGGTTTCCTGCTAGAATACGCCTAGCACGAAACCCAACAGTGCCGTCAAGGACAACAGTCACTGCGGCACAATGTAGCAATACAATACTCAAAGCAGTCACTGTAGACCCCGATGACACTGTTGGGTTTCCTGCTAGAATACGCCTAGCACGAAACCCAACAGTGCCGTCAAGGACAACAGTCACTGCGGCACAATGTAGCAATACAATACTCAAAGCAGTCACTGTAGACCACGATGACACTGTTGGGTTTCCTGCTAGAATACGCCTAGCACGAAACCCAACAGTGCCGTCAAGGACAACAGTCACTGCGACACAATGTAGCAATACAATACTCAAAGCAGTCACTGTAGACCACGATGACACTGTTGGGTTTCCTGCTAGAATACGCCTAGCACGAAACCCAACAGTGCCGTCAAGGACAACAGTCACTGCGGCACAATACAGAGCAGGGAAATACTCACTAAACGCCTTTTTGGCGGATGCTGTGGCGCTGTCCCAGCCATCCATCAACGCTGCGGCCACCTCATTCCATAGCCGCCGTGTCACCACATTGTCCTTGTACAGCCGGTCACGGCTGTCCCACAACGGCGAACGCTCCTGGACCAGGCTGATGAGCTGCTCATTATCCAGGTAGACGTCTTCATCCCGTTGTGGAACCTAGACAAAACACATTCATTAGAATAATCAAATTTAAATTGACTAAAAAGTTACAAAAAAAGAAAAAAAAAAAAGAGTAAAAATAGAAGATAAAAAAAAAAAAAAAAAAATTACAAATCATTTGATACTTACATTACGTATCACCACCGGGACTTGGCTTCGCTGCTCCTGCTGTTCGCCCTCACTATTCCCGTCCGCAGATGATGATGACGATGTCTGAAAGTTGAAAAAAACGTAAGAGATTTGGAGAAGCAGCAGATATACTTACCAGATGCACGAAAATAATCACCTCACGGTCTGCTTGCGCCAATTCCTGCCGCGATGGGGAATACTCCGATTCTGAAGACATACTGCATGTAAAAATAATAAAAATCATTAGTACATACATAATTTAAAAGGACAGGCATATAATGTAATATACTCACATTCTTCGCTGATATAATGTGTTCTTGGTTGAATGTCTGCTCTTCAATCTGTCTAGTGTAGTAGTGGCAGAGTTTTGGCAGGCACCTCCTTTATATAGCCTTTTTTTTTTGGACTTTAGAAGATTCTAACTAGGATAAAAAGTGGACACCACCCAAAAAACGCTGCGCTAAAAAAGCGCATACCTGCGCATGCCAGTGCGCACGTATGCGCATCCATAGGCTATAATGGCCATTTTTAGCGCAAAACGTGCGCATACGTGCGCATGCGATTTTTTCAAGGGCCAAAAAATGCAACATGCAGCGTCTGGAAAATACCATCGCACACCCCAAAAAAACGCAGCGCATGAAAATCGCATACATGCGCTTACAAGTGCGCAGGTATGCGCACCCATGTTAAATATAGGGGAAAAATCGCATGCGCACGTATGCGTTTTTTTCCAGCGCTAAAAAACGCAAATGTGAAACCAGCCTTATCTGGTTTTCAATTAGTGGGCTCATAATTTGTGTTGCAATGGAACAATGACGCCCAAAACACACATCCAGGCTATGTTAGGGCTGTCTGACCAAAAGAGAGAGGGATGGAATGCTGCACCAGATGACATGACCTCAAAAATCACACCACTTCGCCCCAACCGAATTTAGCCTCAGAGTGAAGGCAAAGCAGTCAACAACTTTGGGGATGCACTCTGGGGAAATCCTCATAGCTATTGGAAAGCCATTCCAGGGGCTGATGAAACTTCTTAAAAGAATACCAAGGGGGTGTAAACCTGTCATCAGAATAAAAGGGGGGTACTTTGAGAAATTTAAGCTTTAACACATATTTTGGTCCGTATCACGTGGGTTTCTTTACTCCTTGTTTCCATTTGTGCATCTTTTTTGTGTTTTTCCACCATAGTGCTTTCACTGCAATTTGGGTTCAAGTCAGATTAAGAAGATACATAACCTTAGCTGTACACAAGTAATTTTCTACATTAAAAATATTAATTAACGCATTTAAGTTAGGCATACAAATCGTATCCATTGTAATAGATGGGCATGTACAGCTTATTTATTGTACCACCTCAAATGCTGTTGGCATACACTAAATAAAAACATATTAAGAGTTACAAGTTATCAATTAAGTAGAAAGCAGCTGAAAGCTGATACCAATTACAAGTCTCGGGTCTGTGAGACTGAAGGAAGCACCTGAGTACAGAACCCAGCTATCTTTTGTTAGTACAATAGATAATGAAGAGAGAGGTCTAATCGGGTATTATTCTAAGGATTGGTAAGATTCTAAGAGATCACAGCACAATTTAAGACAGCTATAATATGTGTATATCCTACATTCAAATCATAATAAAGTTCACAGTGCACGATATATCAGTGTTATAGAACATAACTGTTGACAGCGGATTAATCTCTGTGCTGTTCAGCTATTCAACAATATATTTATTCAGGAACAAAGATAACGCAGCTTACAACTGGTATTTCTTATAGCTTAGGATCTTAGCATCTCGTCTGTCGGCCTGCAAAATGAAAGTAAAGTGAATGTGCTCCAGCTACACACACAGTGATCAGGAACTAACAATGGATTATTGGCAATATAACACTATTCCTGCAGACAGAAACTTATGCACTAGTTAAACAGCAGTATATAATAGTTCATACAATATACAAAAAATATCATTATTCCAACAATAACTTTCATTGATGAAATGCTACTTAGTATTTTCATGTAAAGAACACATTTTAATGCCTTTTTCAGGGGTAGAAAAGTCACTGCTCACAGGTGGAGAAGGAGTAAGATATTTGACAAACTTTCCATTTGGAAGTAATGACACGCTGCACAATTAGTCAACTGACTTTATTTTATAAAGATTAATCCCTTCTGGCCAGTTTCCAAAATGGACAAAAACTCTTTTAAATAGAGGAGCTAAGTAAATGTTAAATCTTTTTATTCAATGTATAGTTATCTGAGCTGTTACTGCCCTTGGATGCCACCCAGGGCCACACATATCATCTTAGAACAAGGTCATCTTACAGTATAAGAATGTTAGATAAGGAGGACTTTACCTTTTCAGCCACTACAATTAAAGCTGTGTGCTTTCATTTTATCTATGTAATCCCTATCAATCTACCTTGGATGCTGTTCACTAAAGTCATTTCCATTTTAAGACATTTGATAGCTGAGCTTTTGTCTTGCTGTCCTCAGGGTGTCAGTCTACAATTTCCAGTATCTGTAAATCCCCATTACAATTTGTATGTGTCTATAGGTGTTGATTAGTGAAAGGAAAACAACAAACCCTTGGATGGAGTGACAGATTATTTCACAAATCCTATGCTTTACAATGCTTTTTATTACATGAGTCAGATGTGACCGTTTTTACTTAGCAATGGATAAATTGGTGTACTTTATGCAATTCTTTTCTATATCTATAGATATTGCTTTCACAGTGTACATTAGTCTACTTTTCATTTCTTCTTGGATATAAAAAATGCAGCATTATTCAATTCAATATTTGATACTAAAAGGCATTATGTTAATCCACTTTTTGAGAAATAGCTTTTGGCTTCTGTAGTGGTATAAGCTAGTACAGAGCTGATAGTTCATAATAAATGCGGGTTCCTTGGAAGAGGAAAAAGAGGTTAAACATATAATTAAATACACATTTTCTTAAGTCAGTTTTAGGCATGAGTAGCTCATCAGTGTGAGATCTCAGATAGAATAATAGTAACAGACTATCCTGCTGCTTCTATATGTACGTGGAGGTTCATTTGCGTTAATAAAAACATTAAGCTGTTCTCCTGCGAACGTCTCTCTTTATGAGACTATTCATCATTGTTATATTTATGAATTTCAAGCTGGACTAATGACAGTATTATACTTTATTCTTTATCTGTAGAATGGGCTATTAATTTAATGTCTAATTCCAAAATGATGTAAGGCAATAGCTTTGGACACATTCTAGGTTTAAAGAGAAAGTATTATATTTATATATTAGATTTTATATATTATATATAGGTATTATTTTTGTGTGTTTTGCTACACAGTTTAAAAAATATTTGACAGATATGTTACAACGACATTACAAAATGGAAAATTGGAACTGTTCTCCATTTTTGTTCAAGTTATACTCAATTTATTGCTGTATATTTTATTTAAATTACCATCTTCTATCAATTTAATTTCCGACTAATACTCTTTACTGTATTAACTTCAATTCTTCTTTCTATTAGTTTACATAAACAACAAACATACTGCTGAAATTAACTGTTCAATCCTGTGTGAATCACTGCCCTTTGCTGTTGGCACTGACATTGGCCGGTTGCTGATATTATCTCTGCTGGTTTAGGAATGTGGACTTCCAATTAGGAGCAGGCTAACTGGCAGCAAGTATATAATTTTCCTAGCGTGTCACTATATTTAAAGAGAAATCTCATCACAAGCCCCCAACTGGAATAACGTGTGAATAGCTGAGGAGCAGGGCCGGATTTAAGAGGTGGGTGGCCCGGGGCCCATTTTGTAGGGAGGCCCATTTTTCAAGGTGTTGCAATATGTAATGCAAAAACACAAAATGAAACGAATGCAAGTTTATTTACAAAAATCATTTACGCAGAGTGATTCAGGTAAAATCATTCATTTTTTACAATCCAGGCACTTTCCTTGATTTTCGTGCTGCAAAATCACTAATGATGTCACTAAAGTCCAATTCACGCAGTATATCTGACTCGCTGCTCATGATAGCCAAATTTACAAGTCGCACCTGCTTCATGGATGTCCTTAATCGGTTTTCAACTAATTTGAGTTTTGAGAAGGAACGCTCACCACTGCAGTTTGTTACCATCAAACTTGGATATATCCTTAGAGCTATCTTAATATTTGGGAAAGTGTCCTGCACACCCTTTTCCATGATAAGCTTGTACATGAAAAGTTCAGTGCTGATATCTTTTGGCTCCTCGTCTGTGAATAAATTGGCAAATGTTACAAACTGACACAGTTCATCGATAAATGAAATGTCCAAGTCATCTGAATAAGACCTGACGAGTTGCTCTGCTGTGGCCTTAAGCTCGTCTGAAGAAAGTTCTTTCAGATGGCTAAAAAAGCTAAATTTGCATGATATATCTTTATATGCTTGAAGACGTTGGTCAAGAGAAGCGATAAACTGATCAATGATAGGCAAGAAAGTTTCTGTTCTGTATTTTTCAGAAGGGCTGAGTTGTACTTCTTCCATATGGCCATAATCAAATGGATTGAGACACACGTTTCGGCACCTGTGTCGAGTTATCGCCTGAACATACTCAGATGAACCAGACAGCTCTTCACCTTGCTTCTCATAAATTTTGAAGGAGTCACATTTTGATGTGACATAGTTTTTTTAAGCTGGTCAGTGACGCCACAGCAGTGTTTAGATCGAATTTTGCGTGTTGTAGATTTTAACTAGTAGCATCTGTTCTTTGCAGGATATCATTCCAGAAGGTGGTGTAAAGACAAATCAATCAGCTTGAAATTGGTATTAACAGTCCTTCTGCTTCACACCGTACACAGCTTTTTTTTCTTCAAAGTCATCAGCAATCTGTTTAAGTACATCTTTAATCTGCAGATAGTCATGCTTAAGGGTCTTAGTAGCGTAAGCTCTGCAGGACCAACGCGTTGTTGTACACATTTGAGAGTCAATGCTGTTGCTGAGTCAATATTTTTCAAAGCCTCAGTCAGGAGCTGATGCCGATGCATTGAAACTGTGAAGAAGAGGAACAGCTTTTCAAGGAAGTAAAAAAAATGTACAGCACTCGAGCAGCTTTCTACAGCATTTTTAGCAACCAGATTTAAAGAGTATGCCGTACAAGGAATCCAGGATGCAAGATTGTTCTTCTCTCTCACTTTGGCTTGCAGGCCATTGTATTTGCCGCTCATTGCAGATGCATTGTCATAACTTTGACCGCGGCAATTTCCCAGGTCTAGGTCATGTCTCTTCAAAAATTCCAACAATGCATTGAACATGTCTTGAGCGCCAAGGCCTTTGTTTGCCATGAATGTTACAAAGCGTTCCACAGGGCCATCTTTCTCCATATACCTCAATGCAAGGGTTACTAGGTCAACGTAAGCTGCATCGGGTGTGGAATCCAAAGGGATGGAGTAGTATTTTGATTTGTTAACTCGAGAAATAATTTCTCTGAGGACTTGTTCACCCATTATATTGATAATTTCTTCCATCATTGTAGATGATAGGTAGTTTGTATGACTCTTGCCACGATTGGCTTGAGTTTTGATATGCTGTGCAAGAAAGTCGTCGTACTGGGCGATGAGTTCAAGAATGCCCAGAAAGTTTCCATTTCTACGTGATTCAACCAATTCGTTATCTCCTCTAAATGCTAAGCTACGCTCGGCAATAAACTGAATATCATTTACTACTCGTTTCAATACTGACCTCCAATAAATCTACTGAGCCTCGACCTGTTGTGTTAGCTCCGTATCAATTCGCCCAATCGCTTTTAACCTCATATTGAAAACAATTGTAGAGTTCAGATGTTCTGCTTACTGCTCATGACTTTTTATACGTTCTTGTGAATGTTTCCAATCACAGAATCCATTAGACAAAAGCTGAGAAGACTCAGATGCTGTAATAAAGCACATCAATCTGCACGTGAAGCAGTAAATGCATCCTTTAGAGGGAGAGAAGCGTAAAGAATTGCTCGTTATGACTTCTCTATTATGATTTTGACGGCGGAAAAGCCCAAGTGTGCACATTCTTAGAATATTGCGGTCCTTTTGCAGTCCTTTCTAGGTTGCTGAACCGAGTGTGCAATGAACAAACTTTCATCACAGTGCTGAATTGTTGATACACCCCTTTTCAGCCAGTAATCTCGCATCTGTTCCAAAATAATGGATGGTCAAAGTCCAATGTCATCGCCCACTGGTGGGTCCTCAACTTCACCTCCTTCATAAGATGTGCCATTATCAGTCTGCTTTTCTTTGTGTTCTTCAGTTGTACATGTTAATACTTCATACTACTTCAGCCTTTTCTTTGCCAGGATCAACAAGCATTTCCACTGAAGCATTGTCAGGTTGATCAAATTCTACAAGGTCATTACTCCTTTCCGACACTTGCCTTGAATGAACAGTGAAGAACTCGTCCAGTTTTCTTGTCTTCGCTATCTCTTCTGTTGATTTCATTGTTGCTTCTTTTGCTTTACGTCTTTTAGAAGCCCCAGACTCCCAAATTCTTGTGCGATGTCTGTGCCCATCTCCTTCATGATTGTCCATGATGGTAATCTAAAAGTAACAAAATTACCTTGTCAACCCTTGAAGTCCTGAAAGGGAATTAAAGATTAAAATATGTACATATGTATGTATGTATATTGTAGAAATTTGGGCTGTTTATATCAAAGACTGCTGCTGGGCTCTATATGTCAGAGGCTGCTGCTGGGCTGTATATGTATGAGAGGCTTCCGTTGGGCTGTATATATATGAGGGGCTGCTGCTGGGCTCTGTATATATTAGAAGCTGCTGCTGGGCTGTATATATATATATATGAGGGGCTGCTGCCTGTCTGTAAATATCAGAGGCTGTTTACCTGGCTGTATATATCAGAGGCTGCTGTTGTACTAGCTGTATATAGAATAGAGGCTGAGGGGCTGTATAAAGTGTATACACAGCACTATACTGTAAACAGGTCCACACTATATACATACAGTATACACAGACACACTGTAATCCAGGATATAGTGTGGACCTGTATATACAGTATGGTACTGTGTAGGACAGGAGCTGCAAGAAAGATACACAGACAGACACACATACACAGACAGGCAGAGATAATACTCACCCACCGCGACACTGTGAACACTGAACCACTTCACTCTGGATCTTCCGTGACTGAAGATCCACAGTGAAGTCCTGCCGTGCTCCGCAGTGGAGAATCCTCTTCTCGTGCCGATGTTGTGGCTCTGCCTCCTTCCTCAAAGGTAGCTGAACTGAACAAACTATCATCTGATCTAATCCGAGGGTCAGGGAGCGATATAGCTGAATAGGTAGCACGGCGCACTTAGAAGCTTCTGTTGGCATCGGAGGAGGCTGCCGCATGCCATAAGCTAAGCATTAGGTACAGGTTCTAAGGAAGTCTGGCTAGCCAGGTCAGTGGATGCTGATGCAGGTGCCATGACTCTGCCACTCTGCGCCAGCCACTGAAATGTAGGCCCAAAGCCAGGTCCCTACACTTTCAATAGTTTCTCTTTTGTTAAATGTTCCTTATCATTAGAAACGGTTCACGACAAAGAGAGATGTGTATTTTACATGTTTTGAGATATTTATTCCTATATTGGTGGGCCCCCGCTTGGTGCCCCCGGGCCCCTTGGGCCACCCCCTAAATCCGGGCCTGCAGAGGAGATTGTAAGGCATAATTATCTCTGAACTCACTTTCATTCCCAGCAGTAAGCTGGTATACAGTCTCGACCCAAGTCATAAGTTCAGAGAAACTGTATAACCGACTACGAGATTGTTCATGAGTATACAGAATGCAGACCATTTGCTAACTTAGGGTGCACTTAAGGGGCTTTTACACATACCGATATCGCTAGCGATATCGCTAAAGCATCACCGATTTTGTGACGCAGCAGCGATATCGCTAGCGATATCGCTATGCGTGATACTTACCTCCGACCTAATCCCCCGCTGTCTGTCGCTGATCGCGCGAGATCCTGCAGCTCCATTTCTCGTCAGGTGCTTCCTGCTGGGCTTCCTGCTGGCACCGACGAGCGACGTGTGGATGCGGGTGAGAGGACGTCAGGATCGCCGCGTCTGAAAGGTAAGTAACGACCGCTGCTGCGTCGCTACATCGCTGTGAGATCTGCCTGTTTGGCAGCTCACTAGCGACCATTTAGCGATGCACCAGCGATCCTGACCGGGTCGTATGGTTGTCAGGATTGCTGGTGCATCGCTAAATGTAAAGGGGCCTTTACTCTGGGCCAAGTATTTCTCGATTCCCGATAATCGGCCAATGTAAACAGGCTGCCAATCAGCTGATAAATGAGCAAAATGATCTCTTGTAAGCTGAAATAATATATTTTTTGTTTAGTTTGCTTAAAAATAATTATTTTCAGCAGCACATTGTCCTGTATATATAGGAGATGTGTTGCCAAGAAGAATGACAGCATATGCACACAGAATGACCATGTTAACAATTGTTCTGTGCTCTTGGAAGTGCACTCAGTCTGTCTAAATAGGCTATTAGTTTCTACAGTATGTAGCGATCACCAGTTGTTTAATGCTGAGTAATAAAACTGTTTCTCGAAATTCTCACATACTTGATTTCTGTGTTTGTCCAACTATCCATGCACTATAGCAGGTAAGAGTTATATACAAGGGGTAGTGGGTACAAAGTCTTATTGACATTTCCATCAAAGTGGAAAGCATTTTCATATACACAGATAATTCCACTATAGTCTACACCACAGCCAGTGAAGCACACTGTTTTGCACTACTTCGTCACAGGCTAGCTTTTTGCCACAATCATGATCAGCAGGTCTTTCTACTTGTTCAGTGGCTCTCTGTCCTATTACTGGCACCCTGGATCTATTGCTTATTACCCCAACTAATTCCGCAAACTCAGTCCTGTGCAAGTCCGTTACCTTTGGCGTTTTGCAAGCTCAGGGTTTCTCATGATTTGTCGTCCTATCCAAGGACCCCTTTTTCTGTGGAAGTCTGCTATGCTTCTTCTTCAGTCATTCAACGTCGTGCTACTCCCTTGTCCCTTAGTCTCGTTTACTTGGTAGTTCACCAAAAACGGCAGCACTGCTCCCAGACACGTCGTACTCAAACTTGTCCCTATGTGCCTAACTACAGGAAGCAGACATGTGCCATAGCACTCAGCCCCTCCCACTATGGGCTAGTTCCAAACATTAACTATATCTTACTCTAATGTCACTACCTAACTACAGACAACTACCTTATGCTTCCTACCCTGTGTCCTAAGCTCTAAACTATCTTACACTACACTTATCTTATACTGTGCACTATATGTTACCAACATTGCTTATGTTACATTACTACATCACACAGGAACGTATTATATGACAAAATACAGGGTGGTCCAAAAGTAGGTGGACAGTATGTGTAATAAATGGATTGGCCAAAGAGGCCCACTTGATTTGCCGGCACGTTCACCAGACTTGACCCAAATGGATTTTTTCTTTTGGGGAGTACTCAAGGACAAAGTTTATAGTCGAAAACCAAAAAGTGTCAGTCATTGGAAAAATTACATAAGAGATGCATTTCAAGAAATTAATACCCAAAGAGACTTGTGCAAAAATGTTTGTTGAAGCGTAAGAGGCAGACTTCAAAGCTGTGCAAATTGTGATGGAAAACAGTTTGAGCACCTGCGTTGATAAAATTTAAGGGCTTTTGTAATATTGTTCAGAATAAAATTTAATTGTCAATGTTCTGCTTGTGTTAGTAAATATAATTTTATATATAAATCAAAATAAATATTATTTTCTGTCCTCCTACTTTTGGACCACCCTGTATACAGTGGGGAAAAAAAGTATTTAGTCAGTCAGCAATAGTGCAAGTTCCACCACTTAAAAATATGAGAGGCGTCTGTAATTTACATCATAGGTAGACCTCAACTATGGGAGACAAACTGAGAAAAAAAAATCCAGAAAATCACATTGTCTGTTTTTTTTTCATTTTATTTGCATATTATGGTGGAAAATAAGTATTTGGTCAGAAACAAAATTTCATCTCAATACTTTGTGATATATCCTTTGTTGGCAATGACAGAGGTCAAACGTTTTCTGTAAGTCTTCACAAGGTTGCCACACACTGTTGTTGGTATGTTGGCCCATTCCTCCATGCAGATCTCCTCTAGAGCAGTGATGTTTTTGGCTTTTCGTTTGGCAACACGGACTTTCAACTCCCTCCAAAGGTTTTCTATAGGGTAGAGATCTGGAGACTGGCTAGGCCACTCCAGGACCTTGAAATGCTTCTTACGAAGCCACTCCTTCGTTGCCCTGGCGGTGTGCTTTGGATCATTGTCATGTTGAAAGACCCAGCCACTTTTCATCTTCAATGCCCTTGCTGATGGAAGAAGGTTTGCACTCAAAATCTCACGATACATGGCCCCATTCATTCTTTCATGTACCCGGATCAGTCGTCCTGGCCCCTTTGCAGAGAAACAGCCCCAAAGCATGATGTTTCCACCACCATGCTTTACAGTAGGTATGGTGTTTGATGGATGCAACTCAGTATTCTTTTTCCTCCAAACACGACAAGTTGTGTTTCTACCAAACAGTTCCAGTTTGGTTTCATCAGACCATTGGACATTCTCCCAAAACTCCTCTGGATCATCCAAATGCTCTCTAGCAAACTTCAGACGGGCCCGGACCTATACAGGCTTAAGCAGTGGGACACGTCTGGCACTGCAGGATCTGAGTCCATGGTGGCGTAGTGTGTTACTTATGGTAGGCCTTGTTACATTGGTCCCAGCTCTCTGCAGTTCATTCACTAGGCCCCCCCCGCTTGGTTCTGGGATTTTTGCTCACCGTTCTTGTGATCATTCTGACCCCACGGGGTGGGATTTTGCGTGGAGCACCAGATCGAGGGAGATTATCAGTGGTCTTGTATGTCTTCCATTTTCTAATTATTGCTCCCACAGTTGATTTCTTCACTCCAAGCTGGTTGGCTATTGCAGATTCAGTTTTCCCAGCCTGGTGCAGGGCTACAATTTTGTTTCTGGTGTCCTTTGACAGCTCTTTTGTCTTCACCATAGTGGAGTTTGGAGTCAGAATGTTTGAGGGTGTGCACAGGTGTCTTTTTATACTGATAACAAGTTTAAACAGGTGCCATTACTACAGGTAATGAGTGGAGGAAAGAGGAGACTCTTAAAGAAGAAGTTACAGGTCTGTGAGAGCCAGAAATCTTGATTGCTTGTTTCTGACCAAATACTTATTTTCCACCATAATATGCAAATAAAATGAAAAAAAAACAGACAATGTGATTTTCTGGATTTTTTTTTCTCAGTTTGTCTCCCATAGTTGAGGTCTACCTATGATGTAAATTACAGACGCCTCTCATCTTTTTAAGTGGTGGAACTTGCACTATTGCTGACTGACTAAATACTTTTTTTCCCCACTGTATATACAAAAGACGCAAGAAATAATTCATACAATGCGATTTGTATCTTCAGGAGCAGGAAAGCGACAGTCCAGTCCACACACCTTACAGGCACACTTTCAGTACAGCATCTTAACACTATTAACCTGCAGATTAAACCTATATTTACAGTTTAATTGCATTATATTCTGCAGTTTAATAGCGTTATCGGACATTACAGGTTTCCTTTAATATGGGGGCTTCACAGTGACAGATTCCCTTTAAGCAAGGGTACCGTCACACTTGGCGATGCACTAGCAATCCCGACAACGATGTGACCTGGTAGGGATTGCTGGTACGTCGCTACGAGGTCGCTGGTGAGATGTCAAACAGTCAGATCTCAACAGCGATGCAGCAATGATACGGAACAATACGACGGTCGTTGGGACCCTGTCTCTCAGACCTGTAGTATTGAGGTCGTTGTTCCTGTCAAACACAGCGATGCATGCTGGCCAGTGGGACACCAGCAATCAATAAATGGCCCAGGACATTTGAGCACGATCAGCGACATCGCAGCAGGGGCCCCATCGCCGCTATGTGTCACACGTAGCGAGATCGCAGGCAAGATCGCTGTTACATCACAAAATCTGTGACGCAACAGCGATTTCGCTAGCGATCTCACTATGTGAGACGGGGGCTCAATACATGGTGTCCTGTAAAATGAAGGGTATGTCTGTGTAACATTGACATGCCATGTCATCAAGAGACACTTTTTAAAGCAACCAGATAACACTGTGATACAAAGGTTTTGTCCCTAGGACAATTTTAAGTGTTTCTGATAGATTTTTTCATGCTGATCTCAGAAATGACTTCAGATTTTTCCTATCACGTAAGGTTTTTGAGAAATGATACGAAACATTATAATATTCTGTTATTCTAAAAACTCATATACTGTATGAACTTTTTCTGAAACAGCATATGCTGAATTTTCCACTGAAATAATATAAATCGCTGATCTACACATATGCAAGCACTTATTACGCGAATTCTGCGCAGGCGCAGTGAATCATTTGGCTGACCGAGTACGGAGCATACCACATCTCCTGGGCAGGGGAAGAATCAAAAGACAATACTGACATTCTTAGAGCATGGATGAATGGATCACATCCTTCAATGCCGTTCGCTGTCCCAATAATATGGAGAGAGCAGAGAGATCATGTAACAGATTGCTACTTCTGCCATACAAATGTAACAGGATATTCAGCAAAGAACAAGAAATCAATAGAATATTCTAATCTTCCTTCAACCATAAGACCAGTTCCACATGATGAAAGTTTTCATATTCCAAAGCTGCCAAAAGTATGGACAATGGAGGATGACAAAGATGAACTAACAATGTCAGTGGAAAATGAAACTGCTGCAGACCCAGACTTTGAGCCTTCTGTATCTAATCCACATATGTTCAGTCAAGCTGATCTGAGTGACTTGGTCAGAGATTTGAAATTGTCAAAGAGGCAGGCAGAATTATTAGAATCAAGGCTACAAGAACGGAATCTCTTATTACCAGGAACAAGAGTTTCTGTTTTTCGCAGTCGTCAAGAAGACGACTCAATTTTTCAACCATGTCGACAGTTTAACCTTTTGCAACGACGTCTTGGGATTGTTTGGTGCTCTTGGATGCAAACATGACCTGAAGGAATGGCAACTGTTCATTGACTCATCAGTTTTAAGTCTGAAGGCTGATTTACTACACAACGGAAATATTTATCCTTCTAAACCTATTGGACATGCCGTACACATGGTGATCTAAAAGTTATCGCACTTCTTCTTGGACTGCAGCTTGGATATACCAAATATTGTTGTTTTATTTGGGAGTGGGACAGTTGTGCACGAGAAATGCATTATTTCAGAAAGGACTGACCACTCCGCAAAAACCTGGTTGCTGGACAGAAGAATGTTAAACATAATCCTCTCGCTGATCCAGCAAAGATATTTCTCCCTCCTTTGCATATTAAACTTGGGCCTGTGAAGAATTTTGTCAAAGCAATGAGCAAAGAATCAGAAGACTTTTCTTACTTGCAACAGAAATTTCCAAGAATAAGTGATGCAAAGATTAAAGAAGGTATTTTTATTGGCCCACAGATCAGAGACATAATGAATGACAGTAGCTTTGAAGGTCTTTTGCAAGGTGCTGAACAAGTGGCATGGAGAGCCTTTAAAGAGGTGACCTTCAACTTCCTTGGCAACAGCAGGGCACTGAACTTTGAACAACTCGTGGACAACATGCTCACAGCATATCATTTGATGAAATGCAATATGTCCTAAAAATGCATTTTCTACATTCTCATTTGGACTTTTTTCCAGCCAATCATGGTGCTGTTAGCGATGAACACGGTGAAATATATCACCAAGACTTTGCGCTGATGGAGAAAAGGTACCAGGGAAAGAGTACATCAATGCTGGCTGACTATTGCTGGAATTTTATTCGAGAAGCATCTGACACAGATTAAAAACCAAAGTCAACTGCAAAACACTTTTGAACAATTGCTTTTGCTACTGACATCGATGCACATGTATGTAGTGTCTCAGACGTCATAATGTAGACTATAAACTGTTGTTTCTTAACCCCTTACTGCAAGCTGATGGAATAGTACGTCAGCTGGCAGTATCCCCCGCTTTGACGTGGGCTCCGGTGGTGGTCAAAGCCGCAACATGTCAGCTGTTTTTAACAACTAAATATTGATCAAAACACATTAATTTGCCCTAGTCTCTACAAATATTTTCTTTCCTGCACAGTACTTACTTCTCTTTCATAGTGAGCTAGGTGGAAAGATACAGTGGGCGGTCACTTATATACCACATGGGCACAGATTTCTACTGTTACAAGACACCTGGAGAGATAGAACATTGTACAGAAGCTCACACTCAATTGCCCACATCAGATCCATTACTGATTCATGCTGCCCAAACCACAGGCAGCATGAATAGATCCTGGTTGCACAATTGCAAACAGGTATATTTTACACTGAAAAGCTCCAGTGTTTGAGAGAAAATAGATCTGGCCATAGATCATAGGAAGAGGGCTAGAGGGGTAAGTAGACTTGTGCCATCCCTAGCTGACCTATCCCAGTGTTGCTAGAGGTGATTGATGGATCGCTCCCATAGTGACAGATCTGATAATCACCTGGAGCTGTCATGGAAGAAGCCAACCAGGGGGTGACTCCAGACTACTATGGTCTCCAGCCAAGTGAAATCTACCTGTTTGTAATCATGCAGCCAGGCTCTAATTCATTCTGCCCGTGGTGTAGGCAGCATGAAACAGCTGACAGGTTTCCTTTAATGCAATATCCAATGTGCCCTGCCAATCTGAGGAGCCATAGGTTATTTAGACCTTTCGTAGTTCAACAATGGCAGTAGACGTTTTGGTAAATTGCTTTTTGTACTTACAGATCACAGAGTCTGGTCTTGGGGGAAATAATGTGTTACTATGTACTACAGAGAGAAATCCCATTCAGCCAGGTTTACACCTAAATAGCAATTTCTCTCTAAATTATTGATAGACCGTGCCCCAGCTGTGCTCTGTTGAAAGAAATAAACAGCAAGCAGAACAAGCAGCTCATAGGCTCCTTTTATTAAAAAGTGTGATATGTTCTGTGTACTCAGGGTTAACTCCTATACCATGACATTGTTGTGTTTGAATAATGTAACAATGTAATATTTACCTGAGGCTTTGTGAAGTGCAGTCTGCAGTCATTCATCTGACAGCCGCCTCTGGGACTTTTCTCCTTGTTTCCTTCTTTCAGCACTGAATCCAATTTAGTCATGCACAAATGGTTATACAATAAAAGTTAGGCCTATACAGCAAAATAAATGATCATTAAGCCTTTCAACAGTAGCAACTTCTTTGTGCGTCACGTGTAATGTTCTAATGGGTTTTAGCCCTGGGTTCTCATAAATATTTACGAGACAAGTCTGCTACTGGCAAAAGTTGAGCAGCTGGGATATGCTGGGGCACAATTATGGTCATCAAATGCAGGGTTAAACAATCTGCTTACTTTTAAACAATCACCAGTAGTTAAAAACAACTATATATATATATATATATATATATATATATATATATATATATATATATATATATGCAAAATATTACTTTTAAAAGTGGATGTACTCATTCTGAGCACTGTTTATGTACTGTATATTGTAGTGCAGCCAGCAGTTTTCACACTGTGCAGTGTTGAGGCAGTGGCACAGAAAAGTTCAGAGCAAAACGTGTTTTACTGTCCAACTAGTATAAATACACAGCACAGCACACGATATCCTAAGGGTTGCAGCCGGTAAAACAGGACAGTCCACCTCCGGATTGCAGCCGGGAACAAGACAGTCCACATCCAAAACCAGTTGCCGTGGGCGACTGCACAGCCGTGCACGCTGAGGGGTGCCAGGCCTTTTGGCTCCGCTTGGCTGTGTTACCTCACACAGTTGGAGCTCTCTGCAGAGCCTTCTGCTCTGCACGCTTGCAAGATCAAACTGACACATCCAACCCTTTGCTGTATAGGCTTTTACAAGGTACCTGTGGCCGTTGGCCGCATGGAAAACCCTGCCGGGAAGGAAATGGACCACCCCACTACCATCCTGTAGTCCGTTTAAAAATAAAAGCCCAGATCAGGTTTTCTTAAAACTGCCTTGGACAAATAGCTTGCCCAAGACCAACACTTACTTTTACTTTGCATTGGTACTCCCACGGCCTCAATACGCTTCTGTGCACATCCTGAGGTGGACAAATAGCGACCCTCGCATATGACATCGGTCACTGCTTCACTATATACAGTATATATTTACATACACATATACCATACATACATACATATATATAAAGATATGTATAAAAAAACTGGCAAAGTACTAGAGAAGAGATATGTGTCGTGATCCCGCTGCTGACACCGGTATGTCACGAAGGGACGCGGCGCATTGCCGACACACGGCTATCACAGGCACAGGGGGGCTTATCTTAGTTATCCCACTGCTGGCACCATGTGATAAAAACAGCAAGCTAGTCTTTCCCTAACAATTTATCACAGTGGGGTTATTTTGGATGTCCCACCACTGCTAACAATATTTCACGAACTGCAGGGATTTATGTACATCCCACTTTTCAGCTCCACTTTGGAACTTGCAGCTCTCCGGCACCCCCCTTACCCTCAGGTCAGTCAGGGAACTACACTTGTGATAATGGGTCGCCGGCCGGCTGCTTCAATGAGGACTGGCCACCCGGCACGCTGCAGTGAGGGAATATAAAATGCTCTGGCAGCAGCAGCCACCCAATTAGCTTATAAAATCTCTTTCTGTCACAGTCAGCAGTACCCGGGACCCAGACCCCCCTTCTCCTCCACCAGCTCCGGATTTCTCTGATTAAGATTTAAACTTAATAGAGGGGTTCGAAGCCAACCCAATTCAGTAGCACAATTATCTTTAAGGCGCATAAATTCGTTTCTAGAGCATGAAGACAGACTAATAAAGTTATAATTTATTCCCAAAGGCGGGCAGTGATTACACAGATAAAAGATTTTACAAAGTTGAGACATTAGATATGTACAATGCAAATATAAAATAAATGGGATTAACAAAACAGAGATTAAAACTTACATTTGCTTAGATGGACTTAGGCTAACCATATGGGGAGGCGAGGCCAGATGTCTCCCTGCATCTGGGATCCTTGCAGCATGGAATCTCCAGCAAGAATGACCTCCCAACTGAGTGAGTGTACTCTATAGTCCTGGGCCCTGACATCATAAAAGGGGTGGTTGGGTGATGGTCCTCCCCCTACTAAACTTATAACTATATCTCGCAGAGGGTACCTCGTATAAACACGCACATGGTATCATTTTCTTTAGGCTGTCAAAGGGCATAATTCAAAAACAAACATGCAGTAATTATGTCACACTGTTTAGGAGAAATCCATTTCTTGCATTCCGTCGGCGCTAGACCTTAGCAAGAACCACCATAGTGAAGCCGGATTGGAGCAGGCAGAAATGTCCATTTCATTTTCCTGTCATGAACGGGGTCTGAGCTATGGCTTTGCTAATATCTCCCATACTTGAATTCACCACATGGTAGAGAACAAAGAACATTCTTTCAACTTAGCTAATTAACATTTCTTAGCTGGGGTGAGGGGAATGTTGGCACAGGAAGTGCCTGGTGGCCTGTTACAGATGCAGGCACAGAACTGTGGGTGAGGAAGGGGGGGTTGCAGCTGTGTGACTGGCAGAAGTCTCATCTGTAGTGTAATGCTCAGGGAACCTTATGTCATATCGTACAGTATCATTACAATATGCAGCGCTGAGGTTGTTAACTTCGGAAATATAAACCTAGGAAAATATCATCCAGCACAATAAATGATGAGAGAGGTTAATCAGCCACGTTTGTGGTATGGAAGGATTCCAGAGATGATTACCAAGCTTTCTAGAGGATTTAAGTGTGGTTAGTTCTGGAGGTGCAAGATCTGGAGATGCACTTTTGTGTTAAGGAAAGCTGGACATATGGAGGTTCTAGATCTCCTGGATTGAATGTCCTTTGCTAAAGGACATGAAAGCTGGTATCTAAGCCCATATGGACTCATTACTTTATGTTTTACCTTCTGCCGGACAAAGGCTGTATTTACATTTTCTGGTGACCTTGTTTATGAGGATTGCAATAAATCAGGTGGACTTCAAATAGAAATGGTTCCTGTGTCTGCCTCTTTAAGAAGCTGAGTGAGTCAACCTACCACTATATGTATATATATATATATATATATATACAGTAAATATATATATATACTGTATATATACCGTACATAAACAGTGCTCAGCATAAGGTGGAAAGGATTTTGAATAGTAAGATTTTTATCAATATTTTGCTGAACACAACAATTACAGTGTGCAGGCTGTAAAAGAGGTCATTCTTGAAGAATGGAAAAGGAAGGATGTTGCAGTATGTAACCAATTTGCTCATTCTATACCTAGAAGACTTGTCATTAAGTGTCATGGTGGTCATAGAAAATACTAGATGTAGCAGGTTTTGATATGGGGTGTATTCATGTTTACATCAACTAATTTGAGTAAAACTGAAGATTTTGTAATGAAAGCTATGTTATTAACTTTACTTTCATGCTATAGGTTAAAAAATTGTTCTTGGAAGCTCAGTCATGTAAAAATTTTGGAAATTGTTCTTGTGTTCTGTGAGATATTGATTAAAATATTACTTGTGAAAGGGGATGTACTCATTTATGCTGAGCACTGTACACACACACATATATACTTATATTTATGAAAATCTATTTTCATGTGAAGAGTCATAGTTGGGTGGTGGAGCCTGGCAGGTCTTTAATTTGTTGTTTGTTTCCAAGGGGTGCTAACACTCTGCCTCAACCTTGGTTTTACATCATAAAACTTGGTCAGTGAACCATATTTTTTTCTGTGGGAAAGTCTCTGTCCATGTTGAATTACCAGCTGTATTTTTTTTGTTACTGTTTGTTGTAATGGGCTTGTCCTGTCTTAAACTTTACGTTTGCAGTCACTCAGAGTGCGATGTGTAAATTCTCTGGTGTCAGCTCCGGGAGCAGTTTCTCCGCCACATTCTGACTAGAAGAATGCGGTCTCATTCACTGCAAGTGTATTGAGCACATCGGGAAACAGTCTAGTCGGAAAGTGGCCAGTGATATACTGCATTCTTGCTGTTACATGACTACCGTTCCAGGTGTTGGCACTGCTGAATCTTCAAGCGCGCAGTCACATAGAGTTCTTGCAGACTTATAATTTAGGACCGGACAACCTCTTTATTGGCCCTGACATTTTATCTCAGTGTTGGAAGTATCTCCTCCAGGTTATAATGATTCTTCTCATAATCTAGGGTAGGACCCATATAACAGATCAAACAGCAAAGTTAGCATTCAATAAAGAGAGTAACATACTGTATACTGTATTAGCAAATGATTTTTAAGTCTAGCCAAAAGTAGACTCTAAGACAAAGTATTTGGTACACTTAACAAGTCTACTTTAGGTTACTATTAAAAGATAGCCTAAGGCTACTTTCACACATCAGTTTTTTGCCATCAGGCAGGATCCGGCTATTTTTAGAAAAAACGGATCCGGCATAAATTTTGGAGAACTGTAGAAATGGATCCGTTTTTCTGCTGGATCCGTCTAGCAGGTTATATCTGTTTCCTGGGGGCTGGCCAATTGGATCTGAGCATGCGCAGACTTAAAAAAACGGATCCGGTGGCGCGCAGTCACATAGAGTTCTTGCAGACTTATAATTTAGGACCGGACAACCTCTTTATTGGCCCTGACATTTTATCTCAGTGTTGGAAGTATCTCCTCCAGGTTATAATGATTCTTCTCATAATCTAGGGTAGGACCCATATAACAGATCATGGTTCCTTCCTGACCGCAACCTTCGGATCACCACTAAAAAGCCACAAGAAACTTGAAATTCATGGACAGCTTTGACATGGAAAAAATGCAGTAAGATTCAGAATGTAATTTTTATTAACACCCCTTGATATGCAGTTTTCAGTCTGATTCAAGTTTCGGATATTTCTCTTGTGGGAGTTTCTCTCTAAGGCTAGGGTCACATGACCGTATTTTCTCTAATCCAAGAGAATCGATCTAATTACGCTAATCACACTCTGTTCAGAGTTTGATCAGAGTGTTTCAAATGTGGAGAACATGGAGAAAAATAAATTCTCCATTTGTCAGTCTGTGAAAATCGGACCACACTCGGATGTCATTGAAGTATGGATTTTTTGATGGACCCGTTCACTTGCATGGCTGAATGTGTGTCTGTGTGATCTGATTTATCGATGCAAATCGTGCATGCTGCGTTTTTTTTTCCCCTCAAACAGACTTGGTCCGAGGAAAAAAAAATCGGGCATGTGCATGGCCCATAGAATAACAATGGATCGAAAATGCGGTTGTCTGCATGAGCCCTAAGTAATGTAGTATATATATGAGGTCTTCGTGTACCTAGGGTTCTGCCATCTTCATTAGCTCATATTTTAGCGCAGCTTTTATCTTGCATTTATTCCTTCTTTGCACACTCTTCTGCTCTTCAGGCTGTGGAAATCTATGTACAACCTTCTACTTCTCCCTCCTACGAACTCTAAGAGTATACTCTCATGTGGTGTCTTTGCCGCATTTTCTTCCGCACGTATTTTATTACGGAAAAAAGCTGTGCTTTATAGTACCATAAAAGTAATTGAGATTTCAAAAATCTCCTTCACAAGTCTTTACTGTTGCGATCTCGCAGGATGAATCTTGGATTTATTAACTAGTGCTTGATTCATTCACCTTTATGACAAATGTAGATTCACCATACCAGGCGATGTTTTCTTACCCATTTTTAGTTTTGGTGCGCCTGTGTCAACTAGTGATCTGTAATTAGCAGACAGGAGCACACAACCATTATAATCCTTTAGGTGGAAATACTACACACACCTTTTGAATACTGGAAACCGCCTTCATCTTTCTAGCTAGATAAAAAAAAGCAGACTTTGCTGTGCAATGATCTAAGCCATTAGTTTATCATATCTTGTTACAAGAGCTTTTCCCTGTTTTATCTATTCATGCTCTGGTTGCGCCCTGCTACATGGAAGGTCTGCATGGATGCGGTAATTCAGGCCTCGTACACCTTTCAGGAACATTTCATCACACTACTGAACCTGTCATGTAAAATAGAGGCCACTCTGATTTGACCTTTAGGAGGAAGAAGTTTACATATACTTTAATATAGTTTATTCTCCTGTACTTTTTCAGTTTGTCTCAAGTAAGAAAGGTCTTTGGCTTCGGACCTCTATGCTATAAAAGTGGCTTCATGGACTATCTCTGTGCTGAATTTTCCCTTACAAAGTGCTATTCCTTTACATCAGCCATCTTCTGTTTTGGGGTTTCTCTTGCTGACTGCTATGTTATTTTTCAGATTGAACACTTCCAAACAGTAAGGTTAGAATGTTTCTGCACGTTCTTGACATAGACTCCTGGGACATGTTCCTTTACACGTTCTCATTCAGATGTGGCTTGGTTTGGCACATGGAGAGGTAGAACATCTAGTGTTTAGATAACATCCACGTTTAGGTACAGCTTGAAGTGGGTGGATGGTTTTTGCTCTCTGCCATCAAAAAAAATGCTAAGTACCTTAGTTAGGCACTGACGCCATGTATATATTTGTATATTGGCCACATAGCTATTTGTGCTCCTGTACATTAACATAATACTGCAAAACCAAAAGGAAGGAACCATTGAATAAAGATTAAGAATAGTGGGACAAGAGATTAATGTGAAAATACCTTTATTAGTGAGGGTAAAATGTAGCAATACAAACAAACGAGGTGCCAACACGGGCAAAGAAATGGCACCTAATTACAATAAATGACTACAAATGTTACAAAAATGTTAAAAGTAATACATATAAAAACCAAATACCCCAGGTTTTTTTTTTATATATCAAAAAGGGGATATGAATTTAGCACATAAGAATAAAAATAATAATGGTAATGAAAAAATAATAAATAAAAAATGAAAGTAATGAATAGTAATAATAAAAAAATAAGAATACAAATTAAAAAATAAAATAAAAAATGAAAATAATAAAAATAAAAACTGAAAAGACTAAAACTAATAAATAATAATGAAAAAAGGAAGAAGATGATGGTAAAATAAGAAGGAAGTGAGTGTGAACACAGTAATGGAATGATCAAGTAAAATTGATATAAATATACAAATATATATAAACAATGTATATATTGGGATATAAATCACACTATAAGGGCAGTCTCACACATCTAGATAATTCTGGTACTGGAAAACCGGTACCAGAGCTATCTGTGTCTGTGTGGATACGTGGTACATCCGTGTGGCAACCGTGTGCCGCACGTGTGCTACATCAGGACCACACAGACGGCCGCTGGGGAAGAAGCACTGCAGTAAGCGCTATTCCCCGGCGGCTGGTGCTGAATGCGGCTGTCATTCTTCTCTCCTGCTCTACCAGCAACAGCGAGCAGGAGAGAAAGAATGAATGAAAACCTGATGTGGGGTCTCCCTCTGTTTGTGAACCAACCTGGCAAAACTCACAGTTGGGGGCTGCTATTCTCAGGCTGGTAAGGGGCCATTGATTTTGGCCCCCCAAAGCCTAAAAACAGCAGCCTGCAGCTGCCCACAAAAGGCACATCTATTAGCGCACCTATTGTGGAGCTTTGTCCGGTTGTTTCCACTTGCCCTGTAGCAGTGGCAAGTGGGGTCATAAGGGTGAAAGGTGACAATAAGCCCGGATTAGTAATGGAGAGGTGTCAATAAGACACCTATCCATTACTAATCCTAGAGTTATTCAAGGGTTAAATAAACACACACAATAAGAACAAAGTATTTTAATGAAAGACTACACTACACATAGTGTTTAAAGCTTTATTATACTCCTAATTCCATATCGATGCCATCGTTCTCCTGTAAAAAATTATAAAATAATAAACCGACAATATTCTTACCTGTCCGGCACTCAGTCACGTCCCACGGCGTAATCCATCTCAGGGGGTTAATCAGTTTACAGGCAGAGCACTGCTAATGCGACCCCTCCAACTGTAAACTACTGGGGAATGAATGGAAGCAGCCGGAGCATGCTCAGTAACTAGCAGTGACGTCACTGAGCCTGTGCTCGCTGCTTCTCTTTCATTCCCCTGTAGTTTATAGTCAGAGCGGTTGCATTAGCAGTGCTCTGCCTGTAAACTGATTAACCCCCTGAGATGGATTACGCCGTAGGACGTGACAGAGTGCCGGACAGGTATGAATATAGATGAGTGGAAGCTGGACCCCAAATTTGTTCGCAGGATCTGAAAATAAAAAAAGTGCACAGAAGGGCAGGCTTCCCCTTGGTATCCTGCAGCTATGACATCACATGGTCTAGCGCAGCCGATCTGGCGGATTATCAAATCTTGAATGAAAAACTAGACAAGGAATCAAGAGGCCAATTTAGATTAAGATTAGGCTAGTGTAAGGATGTTAGTGTTCAGGTAAGGAGGGTAGAACCCCAAAAACATTTTCAAATTCTCTAGTTCGAAATTTGTAGAACTGCAATGTAATGTAAACAGTAGACAACAGAGTTTTAAAGAATAGGGAGAGAACGTGGGTACTAGCAGTGGTGCTAGTGTCATAAAATAGATTGGAATGTAAAATCTCCCTCTCATCTCCTAACATGCCCTCTCTATCAGCAGCAGCTGCCATCTCCTATCTCAGTAATGTTAAAATCTGTCTGCACTGAATACAGATTTTACCTAGTTTAGTCCTCGGGGTAAAAGAATCAGATTTCTATAGTAATTTATATTATAAAGGTTTTATTATGTTCTCATGACTTGTGAAATAGAAATTCAAACGACAGTTACACATTAAGTGTGTTCACATCTTCACTACATGATAGATCCATTATTTGATGGAAAACAACTGCAGCCTAACACACGTTGTTGATGGTATTAATTCTCTTTTGAATAGTGTTCTTATGTCCTTCATTTTAAAGGAAAAATAGTAAGTATGTTGTGTTGTTTTTTTTACAATTTCTGAAATAGAAGATTCTCACAATACATCCAAAACTGATATGAACCCAGCCTTAGACATCCTATTTGGCATCTTTAGGGTATTATTTGAAGTTTTACACTTAGCAAATATTAACCAATCCAGAAGATTTAATATGTTTGCCCTTCTAATTGATGGAAGGCAATGAAAATTCACACATACATAAAATTAAAAAAAATTCAATAGGAAAATATCCACATGGAAGAACATCAGGAAAACAGAGTTATGGGTAAAAAAATGCAACCATTAACCTTTGTAGATGTTGATGGTTGCTCAGTAATAGCTTGTTCCTATGTAAGAGTTGATTAGATTTAGGGAATCAGATTAAGAGCTTCACTTTAATTCCCATGAGTATCATTTGTTCCGGGCCTTTATTCTAAAGTAAGTTACATTTCTGTCACTTATTATTTTTACAAATGTTAAACTGCTGAAATTTGATGTAGATTCATTTGGCACAATTCTCAGGAAATCATTGCCACTTAGTGAACTGTAAATATTTCATTGCTCTAAAAGGATGGTGAATCACTCTATGTGCTTATCACTTTATCTGCTTGCAATAGTACAATAACAAGTCACACACTAAGTCACACCTTTAAGGCCCCGTCACACATAGCGATCTCGCTAGCGAGATTACTGCTGAGTCACAAGTTTTGTGACGTAACAGCGATCTCACCAGCGAGATCGCTGTGTGTGACACTGACCAGCGACCGGCCCCCCTGCCGGGTATCGCTGATCGTCCTGGAATAGCCAGGACATTTTTTTGATCGCTGGTCTCCCGCTGGCCAGCACGCACGTAACCAGAGCTAAATTCTTAGCTCATTAGGGGGAACTTGTACACATATTCAGTTGTGGCCAAAAGTATTGACACCCCTGCAATTCTGTCAGATAACTCAGTTTCTTCCTGAAAATGATTGCAAACACAAATTCTTTGTTATTATTATCTTCATTTAATTTGTCTTAAATGAAAAAACACAAAAAGAATTGTCCTAAAGCCAAATTGGATATAATTCCACACCAAACATAAAAAAGAGGGGGGACAAAAGTATTGGCACTGTTCGAAAAATCATGTGATGCTTCTCTAATTTGTGTAATTAACAGCACCTGTAACTTACCTGTGGCACCTAACAGGTGTTGGCAATAACTAAATCACACTTGCAGCCAGTTGACATGGATTAAAGTTGACTCAACCTCTGTCCTGTGTCCTTGTGTGTACCACATTGAGCATGGAGAAAAGAAAGAAGACCAAAGAACTGTCTGAGGACTTGAGAAACCAAATTGTGAGGAAGCATGAGCAATCTCAAGGCTACAAGTCCATCTCCAAAGACCTGAATGTTCCTGTGTCTACCGTGCGCAGTGTCATCAAGAAGTTTAAAGCCCATGGCACTGTGGCTAACCTCCCTAGATGTGGATGGAAAAGAAAAATTGACAAGAGATTTCAATGCAAGATTGTGCGGATGTTGGATAAAGAACCTCGACTAACATCCAAACAAGTTCAAGCTGCCCTGCAGTCCGAGGGTACAACAGTGTCAACCTGTACTATCTGTCGGCGTCTGAATGAAAAGGGACTGTATGGTAGGAGACCCAGGAAGAGCCCACTTCTTACCCCGAGACATAAAAAAGCCAGGCTGGAGTTTGCCAAAACTTACCAGAAAAAGCCTAAAACATTTTGGAAGAATGTTCTCTGGTCAGATGAGACAAAAGTAGAGCTTTTTGGGCAAAGGCATCAACATAGAGTTTACAGGAGAAAAAAAGAGGCATTCAAAGAAAAGAACACAGTCAAACATGGCGGAGGTTCCCTGATGTTTTGGGGTTGCTTTGCTGCCTCTGGCACTGGACTGCTTGACCGTGTGCATGGCATTATGAAGTCTGAAGACTACCAACAAATTTTGCAGCATAATGTAGGGCCCAGTGTGAGAAAGCTGGGTCTCCCTCAGAGGTCATGGGTCTTCCAGCAGGACAATGACCCAAAACACACTTCAAAAAGCACTAGAAAATGGTTTGAGAGACAGCACTGGAGACTTCTATGGTGGCCAGCAATGAGTCCAGACCTGAATCCCATAGAACACCTGTGGAGAGATCTAAAAATGGCAGTTTGGAGAAGGCACCCTTCAAATATCAGGGACCTGGAGCAGTTTGCCAAAGAAGAATGGTCTAAAATTCACACAGAGCATTGTAAGAAACTCATTGATGGTTACCGGAAGCGGTTGGTCGCAGTTATTTTGGCTAAAGGTTGTGCAGCCAAGTGTTAGGCTGAGGGTGCCAATACTTTTGTCTGGTCCATTTTTGGAGTTTTGTGTGAAATGATCAATGTTTTGCTTTTTGCTTCATTCTCTTTTGTGTTTTTTTCATTTAAGACAAGTTAAATGAAGATAATAATACCAAAGAATTTGTGTTTGCAATCATTTTCAGGAAGAAACTGAGTATTATCAGACAGAATTACAGGGGTGTCAATACTTTTGGCCACAACTGTAGCCTAAGAGAATTGTAATGTTAGAGAATTGTTAAGTTTGTGAATCCCTGCACTGCACCACTCCAGGGACTATGTTTTGCACCCATCTAATTACACCTTTGCCCTTGGTTTATTCTCGGTTACCGCATTAGGCGGAACCAAAGGTCAGACAAATTTCCATATGTCCGATAGAACGTCCTAGGCTTATCTGTTGTGCAGTGCAGGGGTCCTAGCCGACCCGGGCTAGGTGTGTGTGAAATGTAACTGTTTCTTTCTTGTAAAGTTGGGGTAAATCAGGTTCCGCTGTTTGTAAAAAGTAGTTCCTTGACAAATTGTTTGGTTGTGGTCTTTCTCCTTGGCCCCCTTTATTCTCGGAGAGACCACCCCGGAACACAGTCTTCAACTTAGCGTAGACACAGAAGCGCAGGGACCCACCCTTCTTGCATATTGTCACATGAATACATCTCAGCACGTGGCGTGGAGTGTGCCTGCATGAGTTAATTTATCTCCTCAATACAGTTCTCAACATCTATTTAAGGCTATAAAGTGAGCATAAGTCACACCCCGACACACACAGCACACCCCGATTACAAAATTTTACTGTCAGACAATCAAAAAGGTCACACTCTCTCTGAAGGGCTATAGATTCCTTTAGGGCATACAAAGATCAAAATTATAAAAGATTTTCAGCTTTAATATAAAATATACATATCTTAGTGTCTTGGCCGCATAGCTTCACTCTCATCCACGTGATTACCTTCATGAGCAGCAGGCCATTGTTAGCTGCTGTAAGACGAATAATGCTCCCATCTTCGGCTTTCATCATATGGTTGAAATAGCTCTTGAAGCTCTCTAGGGGCATAAAGGTGCATTCAGAACTGATATCCACCAAACACTTCACTTTCTGTCCTTCAAAATCAGCCTCTAGTGCCGGACTGTATGAATACAAATTGTGTTCACCACATTATGGGCTTTGCAAACCGAAGGCCGCTGCAGGGCGCCCAGCCACTGCAGTGGTTGATAGTTTAAAGCTGGTGCCATCATCTCGAGGTCTGTCCTGGTGTCACAATTCCTGGCAAGGTGGCCAAATCATTGATAATTTTTGCAGAGGGGCCTCCTGAGTCTCTGAGCACCAGACATGTTTTCTTCATTTGACCGCCACACTCGAGTTAGGACAGAAGAAGGAGCTGTCTCCAGAGGTCGGACCGGTCTCATTTGCATCTGGGACACTTCCAGTCAAAAGTCTTTCAGTTCTGTTCGCAGAGCTTGAACCACATCCATCAGAGTCTCTGAGTCTTTGGATTCAGCTTCCCATTACATGTGAGCTACTTACAACTTTCTCAACCATAGACATGGACTCCTTTTCCCTCTCTATTGCGGCAAGGTAGAAATAGTAAAATGTCAGGTTAGTCGTCATCCGGGTCATCTCTTGCAACTTGTCCCGTAGGATTTTGTTGGCTAAGCAAGCTATGAACTGATCCCACAACAGCCTATCCACCTCCTGGAAAGCTCCCATAGCCTAAGAATCCTGCCGCTGTACTTCCTTCAATGTTCCTTGCAAGGCATTTGAATATTGCATTAGTCTCGCCTTCCTTTTTCAGCTGGTTGAAAAAGAAACTTTGCAGTTGAGTCACTTTGGCAAGTCCCCCTTCGATTCCTTCCAGCAGCACAAGTATTTTTTCTAAGGTGTCCCTTTCGGACTCGGGCAGTACCATTACTGTCCATCTGATGTCACCTTCTAGTGGATTCAGTGCTATTTCTGCTCGCAACTCTGGGATCAAGGTGCACATTTTAATAACACTGCACCATTTCTGTCCAGTCTTGCAATGTCATATTTTTACCATCATCTTTAGGCAAATCCTGCAATAGTGCCCCACTGGAACCAAGGCTGTGGCAGGCAGGTTTGGCACCTGAGTCGGGACCCTTGGCAATAAGGGATCATTTTCCTCCATGTTCCTGTCCATGGAAATCTTTGCATCCTGCCAACTATTCCAAGTTGTAGACCGTGTACCCAGGTGGTCTCTCCTAGAATATAACGAGCCAAGGACAAAGAACACAGCTAAACAATTTGTCAAGGAACTATTTTTACTAAAAACGGAACCTGAGTTACCCCAACGATGCAAGAAAGAAACATATTTAAATTTCACACTCATGTAATCTGGGTCGGCTAGGACTCCTCTGCTGCACATCCGATAGGCCCAGAAGACGTTCTATCGGATACACTATAATTTGCCTGACCTTTGGTTCCGCCTATTGCGAAAACCGAGAATTAACCAAGGGCAATGGTGTAATTAGATGGGTGCAAGAGGCAGTCCCTGCGGTGGGGCAGTGCAGGGATTCACAAACTTAACAATTCTCTAACATTACAATTCTCATTGGCTATATGTATACAAGTCCCCCCTAATGAGGAGAGTATTTAGCTCTGGTTATACAGTTTTACTAGCAACCAATGTCTCTAGCTGAGAATCTACAATTGGCGACACACTCTCTGTGTACACGCTCTCACTAGGATCACTATAATCATAGAGAACACGGCAATCAAAAAATGAGCTGTTGGTGCACAAGTCAGGTATCCAACCTATCAAATACTAAATGCAAAAAACTTTGCACTCGATTTGTGAAGAAATAACAGTTCCTTTTTATTGTGCATCCAGACAAATAAGAAATTTTTGAACGTTTTTGGTCCGTCTCAGGACCTTCATCAGAACATTCTTTAACGAACACTAGAATATACATAAAGTAAAAAGTACACAAGTGTGATGCAGTGACCCTTGTGACAGCTAGGGGGTGCTGTATGGGTCATGCACACAGGCATATCCATTGTGGTAATGGAGAAAGTATGAACGGCAGGATGGTAAATGACCGTTATGTATCCCAGGGTGGATGGCCCTGGGATGGAAGCTGAAGTATGTGGTAATCAGCAGAGGTATTGCTGTGTGTTTGTTACTGTGTATCAGGGAAAAGCTTCCAGGTGGCTTGGTGAGATGGGTGGAACCAGTCACCTACAAACCCACGAAGGGGCGTTTGTCTGAATGCCCATAGTAAAAGCTGTATATGTGTGTGAATGGCTGGGTGTTTGAATAGGACCTGCGATGAGGTCATAGCCTTGTGATCCGGTGAGCGTGGCTACAGACTATATAAGGTGACCAGGGTAGGTCACATGGGAGAGAGTGTGTACCTGAATGGTTCAGGGTGGAAGGTCCTGGAGGGTCTAGGTGTTGGAAGGGGTGCTGCCTTCCCGAATAGCACCTGCTGCGTCCTTGGATCTGGTGAGGCTGGTGTGTTGGGAGTCCCTGGGAGTAGGGACGGATCCCTGAATAGCCCCCGGTGAAGCGTGAGTTTTGGACGGTCTCAGGAGGGGACGGACATCCTGAATAGCACCCGCTGAGGCCCTGGACCTGGTGAGGCTGGTGTGTTGGGAGACCCAGGGAGTAGGGTCGGATCCCTGAACAGCACCCGGACAGGCCACGTGTGTGAGCAGAATCTGTGATGGCCTGCGTTTGGGGAAGCCGCTGCCCGGCTGTGGTTCTGGAACCTTGGGGCGGCCTAGTGAATAAGGCACTGTCCGGATCGGGGAGCCCAGTGCGGCCGCTTCCCGGGAGAAAGGACTAACCAAGAGTCGGCGTCTGGAGCAGGAGCTCCTCAGAGGTAACCCCCAAAAGGGGGAAATAACTGTGTTGAGCCTAGAGAGCCTGTTACTGGACATGACACAGCCTGTGTGGCCTCAGAACTGAGAGAGCGGAGCTCTAATGTGAACACTAATCTATCTGATACAAGACTGTTTTCTTTGTGTTGCCTTATATGGTTTATGCCATTCAATAAACCACATAGACTGTTTAACGGAAAGTGTTCCTGTGTTACGTGAATTCGCTGCCAAGTGAGTGTCCCCCGATACACTCGGTGAGCGCTACCTTACACAAGTTACAATTATGTCACATGATGCAAAATGAAATATAAGATACAATTCACAAATTGTTACAGAAAATTTGTCGAAGTCTTAAGAAAAAGATGGTGACTGTAGAAATTCAATCCAAGTGTGCTCAGTGAGTGGCAGGAATTCCAATGGTGATGCTATCTGTACCAAACCAGAAGTTAAGGGAAGATAACAGTAATACAATAGTCATGATAAACTATATTACTATAGGTTCATGATATGTTAGGAAATTGTTATATTTCCAAGGTGAGGAGAAATCTAGAAGACAAAGGGCACTATGAGAGAAGAATCAAATCGATGATAATGCAGCAGTGGAGTGAATACCTAGAGATAGAAGCCTTGAGCATATGTCCATATGTTAGCAGGCTAAATCTCCAAGGAGGATGTTCTATTGTGCTGAAAGAAATAGTATTAATCAACACAAAATTGAAAGTATGCTGCTGAATCAACCACCAGGAGTAGGATCGGAGACCCCATCAAAATAAGAATATGATGTTCCTGGATGCCTTAGGACGTATAGGATGAAAAGCAATGCGTCTAAATGGAGGTTCTCCCTTCACTGGGCAGCTTTAAACAATGGTGGCTTTGGAAAGTGAGCTGGTTTTGATCAAGACTCAGTGGGTTTATTTTAGAGACTGTAAAATCACATTTGTGCTCAGCTTTAAAGGGATTGACCACATAAGAAACCCCAATGTGCCTCCTTAAGAATTTGGTACATTCTGGTATCCCCATTTTGATACAAGAAAAATATAAGTTTCCTCATGAAAGATTTGTAAGTAAAACACAAAATGTATCCCAAATGTCTATCTATTATATAGGTAATCGATTGCTTTTCATTTAATAATATAATATGTCTTTATGTCTGGATAATGGTATTCCTCTGAGGAAGTTATAGGCTAGCTAGTTTAGTGCTCACAGACAAGGTGGACCAGCACCACTGTGATAAATGGGCTTGGCTTCTACATCGGTGGGTTCCTCTTGTGTCTTTCTCTTTCTTTGTCCTCCTACTTCCTAATTGGTGACACTTGTAGTATATCATGCCTGTGTGCTATTGCATCAGCAACAGGAGGTTACTTAACAGCCTGAATACATGTGGGAATTCCCTAACAAACAGGCAATCCCCACATGTATTCAGGCTGTCAAGTAGCCGCAAATTATTCAGCTGCGGGTGACAGAAACTAATATCTCCGAGCACTTCCAAATACTCGGAGACCACCCGAGCATACTTTGGGAAACCCAAGCAACTAGTATACTCGCTCATCACTATTCTTAACTAATGGTATTGTAGCTTATAAATAATCCAACGATAAATAATGTTTAATTGATTAAAAAAAATTCAACTTGATGAACCTGTGTCTTCTTTAATCTTTGGAATCACAGTGCTCAGCATAAATGAGTACATCCTTTGAAAAGTAAGATGTTAATCAATATCTCACTGAACACTAGAACAATTTCCAAAATTTTGACAAGACTAGAACAATTTGTGACCCGTATCATGAAGGTAAGGATAATAATATAACTTTCACTACAAAATCTTCAGTTTTATTAAAATTAATTGATGCAAAATTAAATACACCAACATCAAAAACAACTACATCTAAAATTTTGTATGACATCCAAGATTTTTAAGGATAGCACCAAGTGAATTTTTATAAACGTAATGTGCACAGAGTGAAACATGGTGGTAGTAGTGTTCTTATGTGGGGCAGCATTAGTTTTCCTGGTGTCAGAGAGCTACATTTCATTGATGATGTTTAGAACTCACAAATATACTGCTCTTTATTGATAGAGAATATGCTACCATCACCCTGAGCTCTTGGCAGATGTGAACTTTTCCCACAAGACATTGATCCTAAACACACATTTGTTACATTTCTGAAGAAGAACAGGGTGCAAGTGATTCAAAGGCTAAAAACTAGGTCTCCTGATCTAAACCCAATCGAATACCTATGGGATATTCTGAAGAGACAAGTTGAGCATCACTCTCCATCCAGCATCCAGACTCTGAAAGAGAATGGAAAAAGATAGATGTTGTAATAGGTCGCCAATTTGTTCAATGCATGCCTAGAATACTTGGTGTTGTCCTTAAAAATCATGGAGATCATACAAAATAATAGATGTAGTTATTTTTATGTGGGGTGTATACATTTTTGCATCATCAAATTGAAGTAAAACTGAAGATTTTATAATAGAAAGTTTATTATTAACATTATTTTCATGTTATGGGTTAAAGAATTTTCTATCAAATTCAGTCTTGTCAAAATATTGATCTTGTTATCAGTAAGATATTGGTTAAAATCCTACTTTTCCAAGGGAATGTACTCATTTATGCAGAGCACTGTATGTACGTACCGTAGATGGCTCGAGTCACTGAGCTCAGGGATTGGCTGCAGTGTTGCTGATGTGGCGTTACCACTACAGCTGATTAACAGAGACCAATGCAGTGGTGATGATACAGTCCTGGACCCCAAGAAGATAAATAAAGTTCAGTTTGTTATTTTTACACACAACGCTTGACTACCTGCAATAATTTGTTGAAAATGAATAACCCCTTTTGTTGAAGACAGCCTGTGCATCGTATATCTGTAAACTTGAATCAATTGATCTTTTTGTTAACACCTCCATCTAAAATATTACAAAATGTTTTCAGGAAGAAATTTTTCATTTCATTGACACTGTGACTCTTATGATCAGTTTATATATTCATTCATTTTGCTTTTAGACATCTCTTCTTTTGCCAATTCTTTCTTACCGTTAAATGCAAACCTTTCCGAAGACACAACGGCGTGACTTGCTTTTATGATAGGTTACATTTTGTTTAGATCAATAAGTTCCTTGAAATTTGTTATAAAAGAAATATTTTTCCTTCCTAAATGTCAGACTGGCTGCAAAAACATGCATTAGCCCTTCACCCTGTCATTAAATACACAGCAAATTGAACACAGCGTGCCAGTTAGTCCTGACAGTGATGAGCAAAGTGTGTCATGACATCACCTAGTAAAAGCCATTTCATATCTCACCATTATAATTAGCTGTTATTGTACTTGAAAATTACGGTACTGGTCACTCAGGATTAATTCAGATACTATCTGCTCATGGCAGGACAATGACATGTCAATAAATGGAAAACATTTCTGCAGTTGTGAGTTTTTATTATTTCCTTTATTTGAGATGACCTAGAATAGCAGTATTCACAATTAGATGGAGACTGCCATCCTTTGTTGTTTCTGTAACAGAATGAATTTTAGGATTGTCTTGGCTCTACTACTGTTCCATTTTTAACCATGTAAATTTGTCAGAACACTATACTATCACTCACATTAAAATTGAATGTCATGAAAATGTCCCTTTTTATTATAGACATTCAATTTATGTCTTAACTTTATATCGTTCCCACATAACTCCGGGCCATAAGTGCATATTACCCTGGTAATGTTGAATTTTGAAGCTGAGTTAATCACTTTTGTGGATATTGTAAGATTTTAGCAGATGTAAAAGTGTAAGTGTATTGTGTAAAAATATAAAATTATTTTTCATTTTGATACTTCCATGTTGGTTAACGAAATAGTAATTGTGCATCCAACAAGAAAGAGGATCTCCAATAAAGTAAGTTTATATTTAAAGTTTCAAAAAATTATTTACTAGATATGACTGAATCATTTGAAATTCAAATTCGCCAGATTCACCAAAATTTCCCCAAAATATTGATTATAAATTTGCTTGCAGGAACGCCAACCGCGATTAAAAGATGTGTATACCACTCTAAGGCCCCCATCACACATAGCGATGCACCAGCGACAACGATATGACCTTGTAAGGATCGCTGGTGTGTCGCTACATGATCGCTGGTGAGCTGCCAAACAGGCAGATCTCACCAGAGATCAGGACCAGTGACGATGTGGGTAACAAGCGCGCACGTCGCTTAGTTACCCGCTGTCTACCTTAGATACCAGCGTGCTGGTGCAGGGAGCTGGTAACAAAGGTAAACAGCGGGTTTCGAAGCACCGCGCGGTGCTTAGAAACCCACTGTTTACCTTGGCTACCAGCTCCCTGCACCAGCGCGCTGGTATCTAATGTACACAGCGGGTAACTAAGTGATGCGCAGGCTTAGTAACCCGCGGTTTACCTTGGATACCATCTCCAGCTCGCTGATCGCTGGTCTCCCAGCTGCCACGCGATATGTGCTGGTCAGCGGGAGACCAACGATCAAAAAAATGTCCAGGGCTTTCGAGCATGATCAGCGATACCCGGCGGGGGGGGGCGGTCACTGATAGATGTCACACACAGCGATATCACTGGTGAGATCGCTACTGCGGCACAAAACTTGTGACTCAGCAGCGATCTCGCTAGCGATATCTGTTATGAATGAGTCACCGTAGGAGGCAAAAACAGAAATACTAGCTAAGTTCAGAAAACCAGAGAAGTTGGCAGCTATCGGATTGCAGACCCCTGAACCTATCAACAACAACTAGCAGTAGCCGTGGGGGTTTCCTACGGTGCCCTAGACCCCTCGATCACAGCCGGAGAACTACATAGCCTAAAGACAGAAAGGGAAATCTAAACTGCCCCAGAGCAGACCCCAAAGCAATAGGCAGCCCCCAACATATAATGACGGTGAAGCAAGATGAAAAAACACTCACACAGATAGAAAGATAGGCTGAGCAAATGATGGGGCCCAAGCTAACTAAATAGGACAGGATAGGAAAGCTGCTGTCTGCAATCCGCCAAAAACCCTATCAAAACAAGGGCCAACAGGCTGATAGGGAAAAAGGCCCTGAAGACGCTAGGCTTCAAAAAGACTATATCAGTACTCAGGTATTTTCTGAAGACAGAGCAGAAAGGAATTCAGCTCACCCCAGCAGGGAATGGCAGAAATTCAGAAAAACAAAACACAAATGCAAAAAGCAGTGCAGAAAACTTAGCTTTTGAGGAGCAGGAATCAGACTGGTCTCCTAGAATCCCTCAGAGAGATCACCAGCAACGCAGAAGGGCATTGGCTGCCTTATATCCAGTCAGCAATTCCCGTCACCCAGTCATCATCATCATACCCAGGTGCTTGGTAATCAGCCTCACTACCTTCCTTCACCAGAAGAGGGAGTTCATCAGACCTCAATGGTGAAGGGGAAAATGAACTCACAACAGTACCTCCCCCTTGAGGAGGGGTCAACGAACCCTCATCCACGCCACCAGGGTGATCAGGGTGAGCCCAATGAAAGGCACGCACCAATCTTTTAGCATGAATATCAGAGGCAGAGACCCAGGAATTATCCTCCTGACCATAACCCTTCCACTTAACCAAATACTGGAGTCTCCGTCTAGCCAGACGAGAATTCCGTATCTTCTCTACCTCTTATTCCATGTTACCTTCAACCAATACAGGGTCCGGAGGTGCCACCCCAGGAACTACTGGTTCAACAAACCTCTTCAACAAGGACTTATGAAACACATTATGGATTTTAAATGTGACAGGAAGAGCCAAACGAAAGGAGACTGGATTAATAATCTCCAAAATCTTGTAAGGTCCAATAAATCTAGGCTTATACTTAGGAGAAGCCACCTTCATAGCGATATTTTTTGATGATAACCAAACCATACCACCAACCTTAAACTGGGGACCAACGGTCCTATGTCGGTTGGAAAACCACTGGGCCTTTTCCTGGGAGAGAGATAACTTATCCACCACTTGGTCCCAGATCTGGTGCATTCTCTCCACCACAGTGTCAACACCTGGGCAGGCAGAAGGCTCCACCTGCCCTGAAGAAAATCGAGGATGAAACCCAAAGTTACAAAAACAAGGTGACATCAAAGTGGCAGAACTAGCTCTATTATTTAAAGCAAATTCGGCCAAGGGCAAAAATGAAACCCAATCATCCTGATCAGCGGAAATAAAACATCTCAAATACGACTCTAAGGTCTGGTTTGTTCTCTCCGTCTGCCCATTGGTCTGAGGGTGAAAAGCAGAGGAGAAGGACAACTGAATTCCCAGCTTGGAACAGAAAGTCCTCCAAAATCTAGACACAAACTGAACTCCTCTGTCAGATACAATGTTCTCAGGAATCCCGTGCAAGCGAACCACCTGTTGCAAAAACAGGGGCACCAACTCAGAGGAAGATGGCAACTTAGGGAGTGGTACAAGATGAATCATCTTAGAGAATCTATCACAAATCACCCAAATAACAGTCATTCTCTGAGAGACAGGCATATCAGAGATGAAATCCATTGAAATATGTGTCCATGGCCTCCTGGAGACCGGCAAGGGCATCAACAACCCACTAGAGCGAGAACAAGGTTTAGACCGGGAGCAAGTCACACAGGACTGCACAAAATTCCTGACATCACGAGACAAGGCGGGCCACCAAAAAGACCGACTCACCAGATCTCTAGTACCAAAAATACCTGGATGACCAGCCAATGCAGAGCAATGAACTTCAGACATCACCCTCTTCTTCCACTGGTCAGGAACATACAACTTTCCCCTGGGACAACGCTCAGGTTTGTCCTCCTGGAACTCTTCCAGAGCACGTCTCAAATCAGGCGAGATGGCAGAAAGAACTACCCCTTCACCTAAGATGGTAGCAGGCTTGGTCACCACAGGAGAATCAGCAAAGAAGCTCCTAGAGAGAGCGTCAGCCTCGACATTCTTAGTGCCAGGGAGAAAAGAGACCACAAAGTCAAAACGTGTAAAAAACAAGGCCCACCTAGCCTGTCTAGGGTTCAAGCGTTTGGCCGACTCCAGGTAAATCAAATTCTTGTGGTCAGTGAGGACCACGACTTGATGTTTAGCTCCCTCCAACCAATGTCTCCACTCCTCAAATGCCCATTTCATGGCTAACAGTTCCCGATTCCCCACATCATAGTTACGTTCAGATGGAGAGAACTTTCGGGAAAAGAAAGCACAGGGATTCATTTTAGATGTCACAGGATCCTTTTGGGACAAAACAGCTCCTGCACCAATCTCAGAAGCGTCCACCTCTACCTGGAACGGGAGTGAGACATCAGGTTGCCACAAAACCGGGGCAGAAGTGAATCTTCGCTTCAGCTCCTGAAAGGAAGAAACAGCCTCCGGAGACCAATTCAACACATCAGCACCCTTCTTAGTCAGATCAGTCAATGGCTTGGTAATACTAGAAAATTTTGCTATAAATTTCCGATAAAAATTAGCAAAACCCAAAAACTTCTGGAGGGCCTTCAAAGAAGTGGGCTGACCCCAATCATAAATGGCCTGTACCTTGGCCGGGTCCATTTCAATAGTTGACGGAGACAAAATAAATCCCAAAAACGAAATCCTCTGTACCCATCCTTTGACATACAGGGAATTCTCCCTCAAGATCCGGAACACAATCCGAACATGTTCCACATGAGAATCCCAATCCTTGGAGAAGATCAAAATATCATCCAGATAGATAATCAAAAATTTATCCACAAAGTCTCGGAAAATGTCGTTCATGAAGCACTGGAAGACAGAAGGGGCATTAGTGAGCCCAAAAGGCATCACCAGGTACTCAAAATGTCCCTCCGGAGTATTAAACGCTGTCTTCCATTCATCCCCATGCTTAAAGCGGATAAGATTATACGCCCCCCTGAGGTCATGCTTGGCAAACCAGCAAGCACCTTTAACTCTGGAGAATAGATCCGAAATCAGGGGTAACGGATACTGATATTTAATAGTAATTTTGTTGAGGGCACGATAATCAATACAAGGCCTTAATGAACCATCCTTTTTGGCCACGAAAAAAACCCAGCACCTAAGGGTGAAGAGGATGGTCTAATATGACCCTTCTCCAACGCCTCCTTAATATAGGATCGCAAAGACTCGTGCTCGGGTACAGATAAATTGAAGAGCCGACCCTTGGGAAATTTACACCTCGGGCTCAGTTCAATAGCACAGTCATAACTCCTATGAAGAGGCAAAGACACAGACTCATTCTCACTACATACATCATAAAAGTCCGCCAAATAGTCTGGAACATCATGCGACTGAGGAGAGGTGGAAAACACCGGAGCCTCACTAAAGGCACACCGACAACCCCAACTCACCACAGACACAGATTTCCAATCCAAAACTGGATTATGAATTTGCAACCAGGGAAACCCCAGAACAATGGTATCACGCAAATTATGCAACACCAAAAATCTGCAATTTTCTTGATGGTCTGGGGCGACCCGCATTACCTCCTGGGTCCAAAACTGAGGTTTATTTTTCGCCAAAGGAGTGGCATCAATCCCTCTCAAAGGGATAGGCGTCCGCAGAGGTGTCATCGGAAATCCACAACGTTTAGCAAAATCCAAGTCCATTAGGTTCAGGGCTGCTCCCGAATCCACAAAAGCCTTGGCGGAAAATGTGGACAGGGAGCAGATCAGAGTAATTGCCAGAAGAAACTTAGGCTGAACACCACCCACAGAAAACGTGTCTGCAAAACGTTTCTCTCGTTCTCGTTTAGGACAGACAGAAATACTATGCGAGGCATCTCCACAAAAAAAACACAGCTTATTACGCCTTCTGAACTCCTGACGTTGTTCCCTGGACAAAACTCTATCACATTGCATAGGTTCAGACACTAGTTCAACAGGTGGCAACACCTATCGTGCAGTCCTGCGTTCACGTAAACGCAGATCTACCTGAATGGCTAATGACATAGAATCATCAAGACCAGAGGGAACAGGAAATTCCACCATAGTTTCTTTTACGGCTTCTGACAAACCCTTCTGAAAGAGAGCTGCCAAGGCATTATCATTCCAGGTAGTAAGGACCGCCCACTTTTGGAATTTTGGACAGTACAATTCTGCAGAATCTCGACCCTGGCTCAATGCCAACAGGGTCTTTTCAGCCTGATCAATAGCATTAGGTTCGTCATACAACAACCCCAAGGCTTGAAAAAATGCGATGACAATTTTAACCTGCTGCGCGGAGCTCCCTGACGAGTTAGGCTTCAAGGCAAAAAATAATTTACAATTATTTTTGAAATTCAAAAATTTAGACCGATCCCCAAAAAACACATCAGGAGTAGGGATCTTTGGTTCAGCAGCATGTGAATGAGCAAGGTAGGCGGAAATTCCCCGCACTTCCGCAGCGAGCTGCTCCACACGATCAGACAATTGCTTTATCTCCATTGAGAGGAAAAAAAAATTCCCCCTACGGCCTCAGAGATATAGAGGAAAGAATATACACACTTTTTTTTACAATTCTTTCCTGCTATTGAGTACCCTAGGATCTGCGGTATGGCTGGTGATTCTGTTATGAATGAGTCACCGTAGGAGGCAAAAACAGAAATACTAGCTAAGTCCAGAAAACCAGAGAAGTTGGCAGCTATCGGATTGCAGACCCCTGAACCTATCAACAATAACTAGCAGTAGCCGTGGGGGTTCCTACGGTGCCCTAGACCCCTCGATCACAGCCGGAGAGCTACATAGCCTAAAGACAGAAAGGGAAATCTAAACTGCCCCAGAGCAGACCCTAAAGCAATAGGCAGCCCCCAACATATAATGACGGTGAAGCAAGATGAAAAAACACGCAGATAGAAAGATAGGCTGAGCAAATGATGGGGCCCAAGCTAACTAAATAGGACAGGATAGGAAAGCTGCTGTCTGCAATCCGCCAAAAACCCTATCAAAACAAGGGCCAACAGGCTGATAGGGAAAAAGGCCCTGAAGACGCTAGGCTTCAAAAAGACTATATCAGTACTCAGGTATTTTCTGAAGACAGAGCAAAAAGGAATTCAGCTCACCCCAGCAGGGAATGGCAGAAATTCAGAAAAACAAGGCAAAACAAAACAAAACACAAATGCAAAAAGCAGTGCAGAAAACTTAGCTTTTGAGGAGCAGGAATCAGACTGGTCTCCTAGAATCCCTCAGAGAGATCACCAGCAAGGCAGAAAGGCGTCGGCTGCCTTATATCCAGTCAGCAATTCCCGTCACCCAGTCATCATCATCATACCCAGGTGCTTGGTAATCAGCCTCACTACCTTCCTTCACCAGAAGATGGAGTTCATCAGACCTCAATGGTGAAGGGGAAAATGAACTCACAACAGATATCCCTGTGTGTGACGGGGGCTTAAGGGCTTGCTTTAATCTATTTATCACATATGCAGCCTTAGTAATGTCAAAGTAACCTCACCATAGAAACAGTGAAAACTAACAGCTCATCCAACTGACAGCGCACTGACATACTTTTCAGGGTTTTTTTTTATAAAAAAAGGTCCAAAAATTATCCCCCTTAGACATTTGTGATCAGACCATTCTGTGCAGAACACTAACTCAAAGTGAAGGTGTGGCTACTAGGGTACATTCACACTACATCTTATTCCACTGTTTCTTTGTCAGGAAAAAGCCACTAAATGTGCAAATTAATGAACACATTCATTTGCATGCAAAAATGACGTTATATTCATATGTTCAGACATCCAAGTATTTAAAGGGAACCTGTCATTAGTATGATACAGCCATCACCTTTCAGGGCTGATATACAGCATTCTATAATGCTGCATATCTGCCCCCAACCCGACCTGGAAGAGAAGAAAAATAACTTTTATTATACTCACCTGCGGGGCGGTCTGGCCGAGGGGTGTCGCTGGTCTTGGTCCGGCACCTCCCATCTTCTTGTGATACCGTCCTGCTTCTTGCTTTGTGTGGATGACGCATCCCTGCATCATCCACAGTGTCTCCTCAGCACCACGCTCCTGCGCAGGCATACTTCTCTGTCTTGTTGAGGGCAGAGCAAAGTACTGCAGCGTGCATGCATCGTGCCTTTCCTGGCACCTACACACTGCAGTACTTTGCTCTGCCCTCAACAGGACAGAAAAGTTCACCTGCACAGGAACGACATGAAGCAAGCAGGAGGATGGCATTGCATGAAGATGGGAGGCGCCGGACCATGAAGAGCGACACCCTTAGGACCGGACCGCCTCGCAGTTGAGTATAATAAAAGTTATTTTTCTACTCTTATAGGTTGGGTTGGGGGCAGATATACTGCATTATAGAATGCTGTATATCAGCCCTGAAAGGTGATGGCCGTATCTTATATCGGCCAAAATTGATGACAGGTTCCCTTTAAAAGAAATAATGTATACAGGTGCTTCTCACAAAATTAGACTATCATCAAAAAGTTATGCGGCTATCAAAGCCACTTGGGCTTCCATAACGCCTAAGCAGTGCCACAGGCTTATCACCTCCATGCCATGCCGCATTGATGTAGTAATTGATGCAAAAGGAGCCCCGACCAAGTATTGAGTGCATTTACTGAACATACATTTTAGTAGGCCAACATTTCAGATTTTAAAATGATTTTTCAGTTGGTGTTATAAAGTATTCTAATTTACTGAGATAATGACTTTTGGGTTTTCATTGGCTGTAAGCCATAATCATCAACATTAACAGAAATAAACACTTGAAATACATCACTCTGTTTGTAATGACTCTATATAATATATGAGTTTTGCTTTTTGTAGTGAAGAACTGAAATAAATTAACTTTTTGATGATATTCTAATTTTGTGAGAAGCACCTGTACATTCATATGGTGTTTTCAGCTAGGAAGGCGTTCACTAATTTACAATATAAGTCATTCGAGAGTCTGAAAAAAACACCCAAAACATGTCTGGGCATTTGTTTTGCTTGTTTTTTTCAGCATTTCCTCCACAAAACACCAGAGTTTTCTAAACTTCTTTATGAATGTCAAAATATTGTCTATAAAAAGTAAACCTTTGCATAATTCTCAGGCTACTACTCTAATCTTCAGTGCTGCAGTTGTGCAACATATTACCAGTATTTCTCCAATGTTTTAGGGCTTTAAATTCCTATCTCTATTGCCGACCTGTGAGCTCAGACAACCTCTCATTATACTAATTCACCCTAAAATGGCCACTGCAGTCCTTGCATAAGCATTTAGAAAGGCTCTCATACATCATGGCCATCCAGATCCAGTGGCACTGTCTGAATTTGGGAAGCTGTTGTGCTATCTTGGGATATTGAAGGTATGTCAGCCTAGCAACAGGGGTTCAGGTATGCAGTGGCATGTAGAGAAGAGTGGATGGGGGGTTCATAGACTGCCCCTGAAAGCTACAATAATTATCTGTCTTCTGTTTTGCAGAAAAGGTAATTACTTTGTCCAGTAGGTGGTAGCATCTTTATTCTGGATCCTGCTAGTGTTATAACACAGGGTGGTGTCACAATATAGTTTGTCTACACTGTTAACAGAGGAGAAAGGAGGGGCAAGCAAGACGTAATCCTCCTTCTCTCCTTATACTGTAGCACAGTTGTCAGTACAAATGGACTCCTATGCGGTTCTCAGCTGACTACAGAGGTCAGCCGCTTTGCTTAGTAACTTCACAGGAAGGACATGGAGTTCATGAAGATACCAAATTCCTGCATTCTGTACACAACTGGCAACTTTAGTGAACTGAGTTTTTTAGTGGCTCTTCCCAAATTCAAATATCACTGCCACACATTGGTTCCAATTAATTCCCACCAAAAGACCCCGCTATATTCTTTCCCCCTCTAATCACCACTAAAGGCCCTTGTCACCCACAATGTCTATCTAGTCCTTTTTGAAAACCCCTGCCACTCACAGTCTCCGTCTAGTACCAACCAATAGTGGCTGCCACCTATTGTCTCTCTCTAATCCCTATCAAGATCCCCTGCCACCTACTATCTCTCTCCAATACCCCCACCATGAGTCCCTACCACCCACAATCTCCTGCTAATCTCCACTAAAAGCCCCTTCCATTTAATGCCTCCTTTTTTCACACCAAAATTTACTGACACTTACTGTCTCCCTCACATCCCCCTCAATGAGACCCTGCCACCCATAGCCTTCCTCAGATCCCTCATTACAAGTCCCTGCCTCCCACAATCTTCCTCTAATCTCGACCAAAAGCCCCTGCCACCCAAAGTATCCCTCTAATCTCCACCATGAGCCCCTGCCACTTAATGTCTCACATTGATTCTCACTAATAGCCCTTACCACCCATTGTCTCCTTTTGACCACCACTCCAGAAGCCCTTGCCACTGTCTAACCTCCAGGAAGAGCCCCTGCTACTTATTATCTCCCTCCAATCCTCACTAAGAGCCCTTGACACTCACTGTCTCCCTATATCCACTACCATTCAAAGAGCCCCTGCTACAGTACTTATTATGTCCCTCTAATCCTCACTAAGAGCCCTTGACATTCACTGTCTCCCTCTATCCACTACCATCCTAAGAGCCCCTGCTACCTGCTATTTTTTTAAAAATTCTCAATATGACCACCTGCACCCATCGTCTCCCTCTAACCTCACCCAACTTAAGAGCCTTTGCCACATTCTGTCATGCTCCTTAATGCTGGATGAGTTTAGGTAACTGGTTTATCATATAATAAAAAATGATCATGGCCTTCTAATTGCAGTGTGTACCCCTCTTTCTTATCCTACAAAGTTGGGAGTCTTCTGTGAATGCAATCTTTTGCAATACATAAAAAGGTGCCAAAATTTTCTTTCATGCAAATCAAATTGCTGATTGTTCAGCTTTAACAGGACTTGGATATTTCAGAAAACTCAGCTCAGATTTGATTCACATCAATTTGATTTGATCAGCATTTACTACTATTTTCAACCCCAAAATATATCTTCTTCATATTTTTTCATTCTGTATTATTCCCTTCTTCTGTATCTGTAAGGAGATAAGCATATTGTCATATTCCTCCTTGAAGAATATGTAAATTGTTATAATGTGTAATGTGAACTGTAACATTTGTTAGTAATATTGGTATTGTGAGATGCTCAATAAGAGGGAGAGTGAGAGTTAATGGTTGGGACTAACCTAAAGTGGGAGGGACTAAACTGAAGGCAAAGTGACAGTTTCCTGTTGGTATGTCAGAATGGGCCCAGAGTGCATAGTAAGAGGAACTAAGGTCCAGTGTGAGCAGTGCTGCAGTTCGTGGGTGTCCTCTAGTCATAAAAGAAGACCGAGAAAAAGGGATAGCATGATGTGGAGAGTGACTGAGAGACAGAATGAATTACCAAAGGTGGGTCCTGGGAGCAGTATGGCTCAGAGTTTACAACTCGTAAAGTTAAAGGGCCAGGAGAGGACAAAGTATGCAGGATGAAGAAAGTGCCCCAGGCGGGAGTTCCAGAGCATCAGAAAAAGACAGAAGATAAGTACTGGCCATACTGGCATCATCGATCCCTAGAGGGGATAGAAGGCTCAAAACTGAGGGGTTGAGTAAAGGACTGTTGCTAGCTAGACTGTAGTACTGAGCTGGGTTGTGGTGAATTAGTGAGGAGCAGTAAAGAGAGAGAAAAAAGTGAAGAGAAAAGAGAGAGAGTGATTGAAACCGTGTGAGGAAAATGTTGCATATTGTGAAAGAAACGTTCATCAAGATCTGTGCCCGTTATCTCCTGTATATAATCCCTTTTCAGTTATCGTTGAGTAAAAAGTTTATCCTTAACTGGTGGTCTCCCTCCACATCATGTTACATATCCCCCTCATCTTCATATGTTCCACTTCTCTGGTTTCTTCCCCATATTACTTGCTTGTACTCTACTGCCTTTAACAACTCCTTGCTCCAAATTACCACCTGTCAGTTGGAATCCTTGAAAGTGTTCCAGAAAATAAAGTATTTCTGCCAGAAAATTATTGGAATTACAATGTTTTGTTATACACATATTTATTTCATTTGTGTGTATTTGAACAACAGAAAAAAAAAACTGAAAAAAGGTAAACTGGACATAATTTCACACAAAACCCCAAAAATTGGCAGGACAAAATTTTTGGCATCTTTTCAAAATTGTAGGTAAGCAACTTTGTTTCAAGGATGTGATGCTCGTGTAGACACATAAACATAAAAGAGTCAGACTTCAGTTTGCCAAAATGTAAGTGAGTAAGCCAAAATTCTTCTGGCAAAGCGTCTTGTAGACAGATGAGACCAAGACAGAGAATTTTGGTAAAGGAGATCATTATACTGTTTACCGAAAATGGAAGGCCTATAAAGAAAAGAACACTGTACCTACAGTCACACATGGTAGAGATTCAAAGATTTTTTTTGTGATTGGCTTGCTGTCTGACACTGGGTGCCTTGACTGTGTGAAAAGCATCATGAAATCTGAAGATTACCAAAGAATTTGGGTCGCACTGTAGTATCCAGTGTTAGAAAGCTGGATTTACGCACTAGGTCATGGGTCTTCCAACAGAACAATTACCCCCAAATACTTCAAGAAACACCCAGAAATGGATGAAAACAAAGTGCTGGAGAGTTGTCAAGTGGCCAGCAAGGAGTCCGGATCTAAATCCCATTGAACACTTGTAGAGAGATCTTAAAATTGCTGTTAGGAGAAGGGACCCTTCAAATATGAGAACCTGGAGCTGTTTGCAAAAGAAGAGTGGTTCAAAGTTCCAGTTGAGAGGTGTAAGAAGCTTGTTGATGGTTATAGGAAGTGATTGACTGCAGTAATTTATTTTGAAGGGTGTTCAACCAAATATTGAGTTGGGAGTACCAACAATTTTATCCGGCCCATTTTTGGAGTTTTGTGTAAAGTGATGTCCAATTTGCCTTTTTTTTTTTTCTGAAACATGTATATAACAAAACGTGTCATTGCAATAATTTTCTGAGAGAAATACTTCATTTTCTGGAACAATTTCAAGGGTGCAAACACTTCGGCCATGACTGTATATGTTTACTTATAAGTTAATCTTCAGAAGCAGTCAGTCATCTCAGCTTTTGCTACTAGGGTTTTTTTTTCATGAGCAGATAGTTGCTTAAACCATGAATGATGCAATCGTAACTCACATCTAGCAAACAATGTCATATAAGTGTTTATAGATGACGGGAATTGTGAATGAAATGGCTGAACAGCCATCATTCCACTCCCCCCTTTTGGTGGTCTGATCGTTTAACAATCTCCATTTATATTACACAATCTTCAAAAGATGAGCAAGAACTTTTTCCGCTCATTTAAATATTGTTATGCACAATGAACAAGCGTTTTTGGACATATTGGTCGCTCAACTCATTGGCATTAAAGAATGATCTGAACAATGGGTAGCTACCAATAGAATCTGAAGGATTATCGGTGAGTATAAATGCCCCTTTAATTTAATTATTTTCTGAAATGTATAGTAGAAGCAATTTGTATAGGTTGCTGTTCAGTGCAGAGAGGACTACTATTCCCAGAACAGGAATAGTGATGGAGTGACTGAGCATCCATTTCTGTTAGAATTCCATTCATTAAAACTGAGTAACAGGAAAAAACAGACCTCAAAAATCATAAATAAAATAAATCTAGGGTTGAATGACCAAAAATTGGCAAGTCATAACGGCAAACACGACACCAAAAGTAAATATATAAGATAATATAAAAAAAAAATCTTTATTGAGCATTGATAATAAGATAAAAATCTAGCTGACACAGTGCAAAAGGGGCATCACGGACAGTAGGAGTGGGCAAACCATTTCAATACCAAAATAATATAGATGCAAAAATAGACACCATATACAGCTCTGGAAAAAATTAAAAGACCACCACATCAAAACCCTGTCATGGGCAGTGTTTTGGCACCCTCAACTTTGTGCGTAAGAGTGACACTACTTATATTTTGTGGCTATTCTTTGTTATTTACTTGGAGATTACTTTTTCCTATTGGTTTTTTTAGCCATAAGGTTTTCCTATATTAATTCTTTAGTACTGGTCTCTTGTGACCTTACTATCTACTTGTTATTTTGATTCAATACAAATTTTGGCCTCATTCAATATGTGACTTTTTTGCAATTTTTTTGACAGTTATTATGATTTATGTGCAGTAGTCGCCGCTCTCCCACCTTTTTATACATTCTTTCAGACCTGGTGTGACGTATCCTTTTGCTTACCCTTCCCTTGTATCATGTAATTAATCATGTTTGTGATATTGTATTACATTTTCTAATAAAGTATTGTATTTTTATATATATGGGATTTACACCTCTTTTTTGGTCTCCTAATGGCACTATGTATGGTACAGGACATTCACAGGGTAATTGCACAATATGGAGGTAGTATACATATCTGTAATATCAAAAGACTACTTTGATATAAAACATATAGAACAGAGTAGCTACATAATACAATATGGTGAGCTCTAACAAAGGGGAAATAACTCACCGACTGTGCTATGAGGAGGTAAACAACCAGATAGGCTGAAAATCAGGGAGAGATAATCAGCATGTCAGCATCCATGAGGCCAAAATGGCTGCTGCAGAAGACGTGCGCAAGGCTAATGCACAGGCTGATGGGAACTACGGAAGCCTTGATGAGCCTTAAATATTAAATTTTACAGTAAGCAATGAAACAGAAAGTAAACTGTAAATAGAACATTGTCAATAGATGGCGCTGTTTGATAAGTTATCACAATACACCACAGTTCTAGACAAGCATAGAAAAACTGATTATATGCATTTGTATAAAGGCATGACAGATAGCCCATTCTCCAGACCTGAACCCCATTGAAAACCTCTGGAATGTAATCAAGAGGATGATGGATAGTCACAAGCCATCAAGCAAAGAACTGATTAAATTTTTGCACCAGAAGCAGTGTGAAAGACTGGTGGAAAGCATGCTGTGATACCGTGATGACTCCGGAGTGGACCCTCTGGGTCGTGGCACCCACCTTCCCTAGGTGAGCTGGCCTAGTGAGGACCACCCCCTCTACAGGGGCAAGCCCAAGGGAACCAAGTGGCTGGCTCACAGGAGACAGGAATGAGTGTGTTTGCAGGATGCAACGGAGAGTGAGCTGGAGACAGGAGAGTGCAAAGCGTGGCCTCGGGAGTATGCAGGGTATAGAACCATACAGAGCGTGGACACGGGAATGCGCTAAATACTGAACCATGCAAGGCGGGTGTATGAGAGCACATGTAGCGTGTACAGGTGAGCACGCTTGAGAGCGGGCAAAGCAGGATGCGTGCAAGGAAGAAAAAGTAAAGGACAGCCAGAGCACAGAGCAGAGCGTAGATATGGAGCATGTGCCAGCGGGCACGGCAGGGCAAAGCACAGAGACAGGGCAAAAGGCAAAGGACCCGAATACAGCGTGCAGCCAAGCAAGGACCAAACCGACCAAGCCAGGAAGCACAACAATAATCAGGCACCTCCCACACGGGGAGGTAGCCTGATATAGCACATGATCCCTTGGGCTTCCAGGTCAGGTCCTCCAGGACATAGAGAGGATGAGACAGAGGCAGAGAAGAGCGCGCGTGCGTGCAGGAGCGCAGCGCTACCATGGGACTAAGTGCGAGAGGTGCGCATGCGCATCTGACGAGACCCCTGGAGTGGGCTCAGCCCTCGAAGAGGTGACGTTGGACCTTTACGCCCCCTCTTTCTAAGGCTGGAGAAGAACTTAGACAAAATCCAGGGTGCGTGGATATTCTCCCTGGGCTCCCAAGACCTTTCCTCAGGACCAAACCCCTTCCAATCAATTAGAAAGAAGGTCTTGCCCCTGACTTTCTTGGAGGCTAGAATATCTTTCACTTCAAAAACATTATCAGCACTAACAGGAGAGGGAGAGGAGCTGGGAGCAGGATGAAATCGATTCAGAGCGACTGACTTCAGGAGAGTGACGTGGAAGACATTCGGAATGTGAAGCGAAGCAGGCAACCTCAGGTTGTAGGCAACATTATTGATGTGCCGGAGGACTTCAAAAGGACCCATGTAATGAGGACCCAATTTGTAGGAAGGTATGCTCAATCTAATGTATTTAGACGAGAGCCAAACCTTTTCGCCAGGCAGATAGGTTGGAGCATCCAAGCGCGTCTTGTCGGCGTGTCTCTTCATGCGCTCCCCGGCTTTCTCGAGCACCTCTTTAGTCTCTTTCCAGATTCTGGAGAATTCCAAGGTTACGGAGTCGGCTGCAGGAACACCGGAGGTGGCAGAGACTGGCAAAGGAATGCCGGGATGCAGGCCAAACTCTACAAAGAATGGAGATTTGGCCGAACACTCGTTGGGATGGTTATTATAGGCGAACTCGGCCCATGGAAGAAGACCGGACCAGTCATCCTGATGAGAGTTGGAGAAATGACGTAGATAGGATGCCAGCACTTGATTTACATGTTCCACTTGGCCGTTGGTTTGCGGGTGGTATGCCGAAGAGAAATCTAATTTCACCTCCAGGAGTCCACATATAGCCCTCCAGAATCGAGACATGAATTGGACACCGCGATCAGATACAATGTGTCTTGGGAACCCATGAAGTCGGAAGACGTGCTGGACAAAGACCTTTGCCAATTCGGGTGCAGAGGGTAGCCCTGGTAGTGGAATAAATTGTGCCATTTTAGAGAACCGGTCTACTACCACCAGAATGGTGGTGCAACCGGAAGAGCGAGGTAGGTCCGTAGCAAAGTCCAAGGCTATGTGTTGCCACGGAGACGATGGAACAGGTAATGGAAGCAGGAGACCTGAAGGCAACTGCCTGGGGACCTTGACTTTGGCACAGGAGGGACACGAAGCTGTGAAGTCAGCCACATCTTGGCGGAGAGAAGGCCACCAGTAAAACCGAGAAATGAGATCCAGAGTCTTCTTTACTCTGACATGTCCAGAGATCTTGGAGGAGTGTCCCCAATGCAGAAGCTCTCTCCTATCAGCCTCAAGAACGAAGGTTTTGCCTGGAGGCGGAGTGATCAGCTTTACGGGAGCCACCGTGACGATTTTGAGTGGATCAATAATGTGTGAAGGCTCCTCTTCCAAGTCTGGAGGCTGGAGAGACGAAGGTAAAGCGTCAGCCTTGACATTCTTCTGACTAGGATGGAAATGCAACTCGAAGTCGAATCGGGCAAAGAACAGGGACCACCTGGTCTGTCGGGGGTTTAGCCTCTGGGCTGACTGAAGGTAGCCCAGGTTCTTATGGTCAGTGAAGATGGTAAAAGGATGGACTGCCCCCTCCAGTAGGTAGCACCACTCCTCCAAAGCCATCTTTATGGCTAATAACTCTCGGTCCCCGATGGCATAGTTGCACTCCGCTGGAGAGAAAGCCTTTGAAAAGAACTCAAGGGTGACCAATCAACCAGAAGAAGACCTCTGAGACAGCACTGCGCCAGCTCCAGTGGAGGATGCATCCACTTCCAAAACAAACGGTTTGTTCGCCTCGGGCCTATGTAATACAGGCGCAGCCGCAAAAGCTTGTTTCAGGCTTCGGAAAGCATCTTCGGCCTTCGGACACCAAGTTGTGGAGCAGACTCCTTTTTGAGTGAGGCACGAGATTGGCTTGATCACGGACTAGAAATGCGGTATAAACTGATGGTAGAAGTTGGCAAAACCGAGGAAACGTTGGATAGCTTTGACTACTACCGGGTGTGGCCACTGGAGAATCGCAGACAATTTTTCAGGGTCCATCTCCAACCCAGATTCAGAGATGATATACCCCAGAAAGGGCAAGGAAGACTGCTCGAAGATGCACTTCTCCGTTTTCGCGTATAGGCAGTTCTCACGCAGACGCTGTAGTACCAGACGGATGCTCCTCTGGTGAGAGGACAAATCTGGGGAGAAGACGAGGATGTCATCTAGGTAGACCACAACGCAGGAGTACAGCAGGTCCTGGAAGATGTCGTTGACAAATTCCTGAAACACTGCAGGAGCATTACATAGGCCAAAAAGCATGACGAGGTATTCGTTATGAACGTCCCGGGTACTAAATGCAGTCTTCCACTCATCTCCAGGGCGGATTTGAATGAGGTTGTAGGCTCCACGCAAGTCTAATTTGGAGAACACCCGGGCCCCTCTCTGGTGATCAAAGAGCTCAGGGAAGAGTGGTAGAGGGTAATTATTTTTGATCGTGATGTCATTCAGACCTATATAATCGATGCACGGCCGAAGAGAGCCGTCCTTTTTTAGAAAGAAGCCGGCCCCTGCAGGCGAGGAGGATTTTCGTTTAAACCCCCTGGCAAGGTTCTCACGGATAAACTCAGACATGGCAGATGTCTCGGCCGTAGAGAATGGATATATTCGGCCCCTTGGTGAGGTAATTCCTGGTCGAAGCTCAACAAGGCAGTCGTAGGGCCAATGAGGCGGTAGGGTCTCCGCCTCCTTTTTATCAAAAGTGTCTGAAAAAGCAGAAGGCAGTCCTGCAGGGCCTGGAGAAGGTTGGGGGAAATGGCTGGATGGACAGACCACAAGCATCTCTCTTGAAACGGATGCCTCCACCGAAGGACCTCTCCGGAACTCCAATCCAGAACGGGCTCATGTGTCCGAAGCCAAGGAACACCAAGAAGCAGTGCATGAGACAGGTTAGGCAGAAGATAGAAGACGATCCTCTCTTGATGTAAGGCCCCAATCTGCAAAACCACCTCTTCTGTGACCAAGGAGACAGGCTGTTGCAGAAGTTTACACTCTACTGAAGCAATCATCCGAGGGTCCTTTAAGGAGATCACGGGAATCCGGTATTTCTTCACCTCCTTAAGCCGAATAAAGTTGCCTGCCACGCCCGAATCCAAGTATGCCACTTCAGATCCACATCTCAGACCCTGTACAATCAAAACAGAAAGAGTCAGAGGAGGAGAGGAGTTACGCCTAGGGAGAGCTCTCTTACCAGATCTAGGTGGAGGCGTTTCCCGGCCTCTCTGGACAAGAGCGTAAGAAGTGAGACATTCCACCGCAGCATAAGCACAAGCCCTGTGTCAACCTCTCTCCCCGGCGTTGTTCCGCCAACTTAACCCAGTCTACCCGCATAGGCTCGGGTGCAGAGCAACCGGAGGAACCCGAGGGTTGAGGACTGGGTGGTCTATGGACAGAGGAAGAAGGGGAAGGCCTATAGGATCTCCTCTCCCTGGCAGCCTCTTGTGAACGCTCTTGAAAGCGCAAATCAATGTGCGTGGCAAGCGAAATGAGATCCTCCAAGGTGGTTGGAGTGTCTCGTCCAGCGAGCTCATCTTTGATTTTGCCAGACAACCCCCTCCAAAAAGCCCCAACCAAGGCCTCGTTGTTCCAGCCCAGGTCCGAGGACAATGTGCAAAAGTGGATTGCGTATTGTCCGACCGTGAGAGTGCCCTGCTGGAGATTAAAGAGGGACTCTGTGGCAGAAGCAAGATGCCCAGGCTCATCAAAGACCCTCCGAAAGGTGTCCAAAAAGGTGGCAATACTGGAAACAATGGGGTCATCTCGCTCCCAAAGAGGATTCACCCAGGATAAAGCTTCTCCCTAGAGTTGAGCGACTTTGGTCGGATCGGGTTTCATGAAACAAAATTTGTTTCAGATGAAACTGGTCCGACTAGGGCAAAAAAAGTCGGAGTTTCTTCCGAAACCCGACCCCAATGCAAGTCAATGGGAAATAAAAGTCGGCATTGAGCGGATGACATTCATCCACTCAATGCCGACTGTTATTCCCCATTGACTTGCATTGGGGTCAGGGTGCGGACGAAACTCCGACTTTTTTTGCCCTAGTCGGACCAGTTTCATCTGAAACAAATTTTGTTTCATGAAACCCGATCCGACCAAATTCGCTCAACTCTACTTCTCCCTCCAGATGGGACATGATAAAAGTCATCTTAGCCCAGTCGGTGGGGTACTGCTGGGGCAACAACTCAAAGTGCAGTGACATTGATTAAGGAAACCCCGGCAGAGGTTGGGGTCTCCTCCATAATGAGGCAGTTTAGCCAACGGGGGAGGGGTGCAGACACGGAATCAGAGGTGCGGGATGGCGCCTGCGAAGAAGCAGACTGCATGGCGAGCAGGCAGTCATCCACGGAGGCCATATAAGACAAAATGTGAGATTGGGTATCGCGCTGCTGGACCAGCTCTTGCTGGAGACTGGCTATCTGGAAGGCATTACCGGGATCCACGGCCTGTAAAGCAGACAGGCTGGAGTCCATTGTCTTCATGAAATACATAATACGAGTCTGGTTCTCGCTCAGAAACAGCAATTCCTTCTGTGCAGAGGACTCATTATTTGTCTCCCAGGGGGGTCCATGGCCTGATTATACTGTTATACTGTGATGACTAAGGAGTGGACCCTCTGGGTCGTGGCACCCTCCTTCCCTGGGCGAGCTGGCCTAGTGAGGACCACCCCCTATACAGGGAGTGTCAGGGGCAAGCCCAAGGGGTAAGATACCACAACTGCTTGAACCAGGTGGCCGGCTCACAGGAGACAGGAATGAGTGTGTTTGCAGGATGCAACGGAGAGTGAGCAGCAGACAGGAGAGAGCAAAGAGAGGCCTCAGGAGTACACAGTGTATAGAACCGTACAGAGCGTGGACACGGGAGTGCGCTAGACACTGAACCGTGCAAGGCGGGTGTATGAGAGCATGTGTAGCGTGTACAGGCGAGCACGCCTGAGAGCGGACAAAGCAGGATGTGTGCAAGGAAGCACACAAAAGTAAAGGACAGACAGAGCACAGAGCAGAGCTTAGGTACGGAGCATGTGCCAGCGGGCACGGCAGGGCAAAGCACAGAGACAGGGCAAAAGGCAGAGGACCTGAGTACAGCATGCAGCCAAGCAAGGACCGAACCGACCAAGCCAGGAAGCACAACAGTAATCAGGCACCTCCCACAGGGGGAGGTAGCCTGATATAGCACATGATCACTTGGACTTCCGGGTCAGGTCCTCCAGGACATAGAGAGGACGAGACCAGAGGCAGAGCAGAGAAGAACATGTGTGCATACAGGAGCGCAGCGCTACCATGGGACTAAGTGCAAGAGGTGTGCCTACGCACCCGACGAGACCCCTGGAGTGGGCATGGCCCTGGAAGAGATGACGTCGGACCTGAGCCCTCACCCCAGGTGAGAGTGGTGTGACACATGCCAAGACGCACGAAAGCTGTTTTTAAAAATCATGGTTATTCCACAAAATATTGATTTCAGAACTCTTCCTGAGTTAAAACATTTGTATTGCTGTTTCTAAATGATTATGAACTTATTTTCTTAGCATTAATTGAGGTCTGAAAGCACTGTTTTTTTATTTTGACCATTTCCTTTGTCAGAAAAAAAATACAAAATTTATTGCTTGGAAATTAGGAGACATGTCGTCAGAAGTTTATAGACTTACATTTTAATCAAATATACCAATAAAGAGAAAAATCAGACAAACTGAACATTTGAAAGTGGTCTCTAATTTTTACCAGAGCTGTATATAAATTATATAATTTACAAAGTAAAGGTTTGGAACATCTGTGATTGCAGCAGGGCAGATGACAAACCCATGGCTGTCGTTCAGGGATGGGGAACCTACGGCCCGTGTGCCGCATGCAGCCTGCAGTGACTTTTCCTGTGGCCTGCGGGCAGGTCCCCGGAGTCAGCAATGCTCAGGCGGCAGCTGTATCCTGTCAGCTGCACGGCACGCAGTGTTCATTACAGAATGCTGCCTGCCCTGCACATGAATGATGAAGTCTTCTGGGTGGGCGGGGTTAGTGTCAGGGTGGGAAGGGTTAGCGCCCAATGCTCTCCCGTCCTACTGTCCCGGAAAGGGAACTGCTGCTAGAGAGTCCAGAGCAATCTCTGTGCATGCCAGCAGCTCTGTGCTTCCCAGGGATCTCTGTGCCAGCTATGTGCCCCCCAGCTATGCAGCTATGTAGAATCATAGAATCATAGAATCATAGAATCGTAGAGTTGGAAGGGACCTCCTGGGCCATCTGGTCCAACCCCCTGCTCAAAGCAGGATTCGCTAAATCATCCCAGTCAGATGTCTGTCCAGCCTCTGTTTGAAGACTTCCATTGAAGGAGAACTCACCACTTCTCGTGGCAGCCTGTTCCACTCATTGATCACTCTAACTGTCAAAAAGTTTTTTCTAATATCTAATCTGTGTCTCTTCCCATTCAGTTTCATCCCATTGCTTCTAGTCTTTCCTTGTGCAAATGAGAATAAATTGATCCTTCTACAATGTGACAGCCCTTTAGATATTTGTAGACAGCTATTAAGTCTCCTCTCAGTCTTCTCTTTTGCAAACTAAACATTCCCAAATCCTGCAACCTTTCCTCATAAGACAGGGTTTGCAGACCGGTCACCATTCTGGTCGCTCTTTTCTGAACTTGCTCCAGTTTGTTGATGTCTTTTTTAAAATGTGGTGCCCAAAACTGGACACAATATTCCAGATGAGGTCTGACCAAAGAGGAGTAGAGGGAAATAATGACTTCACGTGATCTAGACTGTATGCTTCTGTTAATACATGTGCCCACCTTATGATCTCTGTGCCCCAGCTATGTTTCCCCATGTGATCTGTGCCCCCCAGCTATATGCCTCCTGTGATCTGTGACCTCCAGCTATGTGCCCCCCTGTGATTTGTGCCATCCCAGCTATATGCCTCATATACCCTCACCCACAAAGCCCTCCATGGCTCAGCACCACCCTACATCTCCTCCCTTGTTTCAGTATACCACCCTACCCACGCCCTCTGTTCTGCTGATGACCTGAGGTTAGCATCATCAATAATCAGAACCTCCCACTCCCGTCTCCAAGACTTTACACGTGCTGCACCAATTCTTTGGAATGCACTTCCCAGGTCAATACGATTAGTCCCCAATCCCCACATTTTTAAGTGTGCCCTGAAAGCGCATTTATTCAGACTGGCTTATCGCCTCAACATATTAACCTAATCTATCCCTGTGTGGCACAGCCAAAAGTTTTACCATAAACAGGTTCCCCGAATCTTGCTCCCACATGCTTTATGCATCCATTAGCCCTCTGTGTCTGTACTGACACACACTTAACATTATGGCTGGTCCATACAATCAGGGCAACTGTTACCACCCACCTTTCGTGTCTCCCTTTTTTTTCCTCATAGATTGTAAGCTTGCGAGCAGGGCCCTCATTCCTCTTGGTATTTGTTATAATCTATGTGATTATTGTTATGCTGTAATGTCTATTGTCTGTACAAATCCCCTCCGAAATGTAATGTGCTGCGGAATATGTCGGCGCTATAGAAATAAAATTTATTATTATTATTATTATTATTATTATTATTATTATTATTATTATTATATGCCCCCTGTGATCTCTGTGCCCTCCAGCTATGTGCCCCCTGTGATCTGTGCCCCCCAGCTGTTTCCCCATGTGATATCTATGCCCCCTGTGATCTGTGCCCTCCAGCTATATGCCCCCTCATGATCTGTGCCCCTCCTGTGATCTCTGTGCCCCCAGCTATTTGCATCCCTGTGATCTCTGTGCCCCACCCCAATGATCTTTGTGTCACCCCTCTGTGATCTGTGTCCACCTGGTGATCTATAAGCCCCCACCCCAGTGATATATGTGCCTCCCCAGCAATCCCTGTCCCCCCAGTGCTGTATATCCCCCCTCCCCAGTGCTGTATATTTCCCCACAGCTTTATGTGCCCCCAAGTGATGTGTATATTCCCCAGTGCTGCATTTACCCCAAAAGTGCTGTATATCCTCCGAGTACTGTATATCCCACCACTTGTGATATATATATGTATGTGACCCCACCAGTGATGTATATTCCCCCAGGGACATATATATCCCCAGTGCTGTCTGTGCCTGCTAGTGATGTATATAGCCCCTCAGTGATGTCTATTCCCCCAGCCTCCCCAGTGATTAATATGTTCCAGCATCATCTGTGATGTCTATGCACCCCAGCCTCTCCTGTAATTTATATGACCCCAGAGTCTCCTGTGATGCATATATAGCAGTCTCAATGTTTCCTATAGGATGTATGTACAGCAGTCCCAGTGTCTCCTATGTGATGTATATATAGCAGTCCCAGTGTCTCCTGTGTGATGTATATACAGTAATCCCAGTGTCTCATGTGTGATGTACAGTATATACAGCAGTCCCAGCATCTCCCGCGTGATGTATGTACAGCAGTTGCAGCGTCTCCTGTGTGATGTATATACAGCAGTCCTTGCGTCTCCTGTGTGGTATATACAACAGTCCCTGTGTCTGCTATGTGATGTATATACAGCTGTCTCAGTGTCCTCTATGTGATGTATATACAGCAGTTCCAGCGTCTCCTATGTGATGTATATACAGTAGTCCCAGTGTCTCCAATGTGATGTGTATGATTGACCAAACTTATTATGACAGAAAGTTGACTGCTCTCCTCGCCAACACAAATTTGGAAAAGCAGCTGTGAGAAGCAACATGATCAGTATCACCTAACATCACAGCTGCATCAAAGAGAAGCAGCTCCAACCGTCACATTAAGGGTGTTACCGTAATTAATTGTTTGACTAAATATACCAGGGTAATTTTCAAGGTGATAATTTTTGTGTGGCCCCCGAATGATGGAAGAAATTTCCAAATGGCCTCCGGCTGGAAAAAGGTTCCCCACTCCTGCTGTAGTTGAAACAAGAGAAGAAGAACCCCTGACCAACTTGAGGCAAATGAAAAAATGCTACTTGATGCACAATTACCTGAGTTCTGCAAAGCCAGCCTTAAAAGGGTACAGTGATAATGTCAGAGGAGTCTTCCAGGCCATCTGTGACACCACAGAAGCCAGGAGAGTACGTCATAAACAGAAGGAAGAGACAAAAGCATAGTCAAGTAACGTTCTGAGGTCAGAGTACCGGGAGGATAACGGATCAGAGCTGAAGGGGTTAAACAGGCGGATAGTCAGAACAAAGTCCAATGTCAGGCAACAGATCAAGCACATAAAACTCAAGGCACAGGAAAGGTCAATGCACAAGCCTCACAAGATGAATGTACATTTGCCAGTGGTCTGGGAGAAGCTGCTCAGTTAAGTAGACATGGCATTTACCTGGGATAGTGAACACCTGGAGACTGCTGATGCCTCCCAGTCACAGATTGGCTAGTCGAGCTGTCAATAAACACACTGACAGCTCAGCACATCCCTGAACCAGACTGGATGGCTATGCTGTCAAGCAAAGTACTGATAGCTTCAGCACCCCCGTGTAATGAATTGGACGGCCAAGCTGTCAGTAACTGCATCCCAGATACCCTGAGGGGAGGAACCGTGACAGCATCCTCTCTTCTAGGGGGGCCACCGGACCCCCAGGCTTCACCGGAAATTTTAGATGGAAGGCCCTGACTAACCGATTGGCCTTCACATCTTGAGCAGGGACCCTGGATCTCTCCTTTGGTCTGTATCCCTTCCAGTGGATGAGGTACTGGAGGGAATTACGGACCGTCTGAGAATCCACAACCCTATGACCCTCATAATCCAGGCCATCGTCTACTGAAATAGGAGGTGGCAAGGATGAGGGAGACAATGCAGAAGGGACATACTCCTTTAAAAGGAACTTGTCACCTCGTTTTTCAGCTATAAGCAGTGGCCACTGCCTTTTGGGGCTTATCTACAGCATTCTGGAACGCTGTAGATAAGCCCCCAATCTGAAATGAAAGTTAAGAAAAGCAAGTTTTATTATACTCACCCGGGGACGGTCCAGTCTGATGGGTGTCGCCGATCCCGGGTCCTTCGCCTCCGATTCATGCGATGTCATCATCTTCCTTGCTTCGTGTCGTGGCTCCTGTGCAGGCGTACTGATCTGCCCTGTTGATATAACATGTACTGTTGTATTCTCCTGGGAAGCCTGTGGTTATTCTGATGACACGATTTAACACAAAACATGATTCTAGTCTTCCTTCCTCCATTGTTCAGTTCCTTTTCTATTGCCCGTGTGCCCATGTTAGGCTCTGTTGGCAGTGGCAAGAGTCAGCAAGAGCACTCTGAACAGTTTGCAGCTATGCAGTGTGCAGCCCAAAGCTGTGATGCACTGTCACTTCTGATATTGTTCAATCATACAGTAGTAGTGACTTTTTCATCCATTTTCAGTACCTCTTCTGCGGCATCAGAACAGGCCGCAGTATTTTGAAACCCCAGATGCATCAATCTGCCTTGGGAGCCAATGATGCTTACGATGTTTTGTCACTTGTCCTCTTTTGAACACAAACTGGCGACCAATTAGTGGATGTTTATGTTGATTGACTTTTCACATGACATTACAATTTACACAAGTAAACATCAATTATGACTCTGAATCTAAAACAGATCTGTGACCAGATAACACAGTACAAATAGCATACATTTAGTATTACATAGGTCTCTTAGACCTAATCAGATTGGCGTATATTTTTAAAATCCATATCAGAATGGCTATATAATTCTTAAAAATGGTACTGTCCAATATTGAAACTAGTTCTAACATTAATTTAAACTATTCTGTAACTTTTTATTTTGAAAGAAAGCAAAACATTACATACTGTATCAAGATAAATTCATTTAATATCACTGTTTTATGCCCTGAAAGGAATAATGAAACCTATAAGAATGACATGTAACCCATGAATAGTTAAATCAATTTAATACATTTCATACATGATTACATAATCAAGATAAAATGCAATAAAGGGTCAAGGATAAGCACAACACAAAAAATTAGATAAAACACACATAATGTAGGGATAAGTATTAAAGGTGTGATACCTTTATTGGCTAACCAGAGAAATTATATTTGCAAGCAAGCTTTCAGGGCTCAAAAGGCCCCTTCATCAGGTTAGATTACAAGTGAATTACTGAGAAAAGATGGCAACATTTAAATAGGAATTACAACAGGCCATGAGATGATGCTAGCTACTGTATAAACAGGCCAAGGAAATCAAATTAAGGTTTTTGTTACACATGCAGATAAGGACCAGCATCATCTCATGTCCTGTTGTAATTCCTATTTAAATGTTGCCATCTTTTCTCAGTAATTCACTTGTAATCTAGCCTGATGAAGGGGCCTTTTGAGCCCTGAAAGCTTGCTTGGAAATATAATTTCTCTGGTTAGCCAATAAAGGTATCACACCTTGAATACTTTTCTCAATTTTTTGGGGGGGACATAAGTATTTACATCTATTTTTCTGGCTAACACGGTAAATATAAACTACATGATTACACAGAAAAATGTTTTTTTATTATGTATACCCCTTTTCATACATAAAGTGCCATGGAATAAATGGCGCTATAATAATAACTAATAATAATACTGTAAATAGATGCTCCTGTAGATTGCACAGCTGAAAAGTGTTCAAGTCTAAATTGCCAACTGAATAGCAGTTCAGTAAAGTAAGAATCCTCCTGATGTGTAATGATATCAAAGGAATGGGCTAATTTAAGATAAGTGACATGTGCTCATTGATAATGAATGAATGAATGAATTAATTAATAAATACATAAAGGTAAGTAACAATAAAAAAGTGAAAAAAGTGTAAGTATTATCAAATCACCCCAGATGTAATGTGCTTACCAAGAGACACCTGTAGATCAGCAGCACATCAAAAGATATTACAGGACAAGTGCAATAGTAATCAACAAAACATAATAGGTATAGGTAAATACAGCCCCACCAGCATGGAACCCAACCATGTTTCATCAGTGGCTTTTCCCTCATTAACGCCACCAGCATGTGTAATTATGTGGTTTATACTTATTCTATTTCATCCCCACATCAAGTGTGTTTTTATCTAATTTTTGCCCTGCACTTATGCTTGAATGTTAATCTCATTTTTCCTTGATCATATGTACTAATACATTTATGAAATAGATTTTGCTATTCTTGGATTGCAAGTCATTCATATAGGTTTCAAGAAAACAAAGCAGCCTAACCTTAGCTGGTTGTAACATGATATTTTTAGTACTTTTTCATGCTTTTGATTGGAGGCAACGCCGATGTATCTGGTATAAGTATGTCATTGAAGTCATTACTAAACAGCAAAAGCATCCTAAAATTACACCTAGGTAGATCAGAAACTTATTTAGGGATTTCTATTGTTAAGTCTACACTTTGAAGGGTTTTGTTGGTGACTATCTTAATTAACCCCTTCCTGACATGAGACGTACTATCCCGTCCACGGTACCCGGGCCCGTATGACCGGGGACGGGATAGTACGTCTACCGCGATCAGCGGCGCCCACGTGGTGAGCGCCGCTGATCGCGGCCGGGTGTCAGCTGATTATCACAGCTGACACCCGGCACTATGTGTCAGGGGCGGTCACGGACCGCCCCCGACACATTAACCCCTTGCACACCGCGATCAAACGCGATCGCGGTGTACCGGGAGTTAAAGGGAAGCATCGGCAGGGAGGGGGCTCCCTCCGTGCTTCCCTGAGCCCCCCACGGCAGCGCAATGTGCAGCGCTGCTGCGGGGGACTCCTATCCTCCAGGCCCCCGAATCCAAGATGGCGACGGGGGCCTTCGGGGGCCTGGGGAAGCTGGCTTCCTCAGTGCCTGCAAAGCGCAGGCATGAGGAAGCCTTGTGCACTGCCTGTGACAGATTGCTGATCTGTCACAGTGATCTGTGATGTGACAGATCAGCGATCTGTCACAGGACAGTGATGTCCCACCTGGGACTATGTAATAAAGTAAAAAAAAATTTAAAAAAAAGTGTAAAAATAAATTAAAAAAAATCGCCAAATAAATTAGTAAAAAAAAAAAAAAATATTCCCCAATAAATTCATTTTTTTAAAATAATAAAAAAAAAAAACAATAAATGTACACATATTAGGTATCGCCGCGTCCGTAACGACCTGCCCTATAAAACTGTCCCATTAGTTAACCCCTTTAGCGAACCCCTTAAAAAATAAAAATAAAAAACGAAGCAAAAAATAATGATTTATTATCATACCGCCAAACAAAAAGTGCAATAACGCGAGATCAAAAAGACGCATATAAATATCCATGGTACCGCTGAAAACGTCATCTTGTCCCGCAAAAAACAAGCCGCCACACAGCATCATCAGCAAAAAAATAAAAAAGTTATAACTCGCAGAATAAAGCGATGCAAAAATAATTATTTTTTATATAAAATAGTTTTCATTGCATAAAACCGACAAAAACATAAAAAAATGACCTAAATGAGGTATCGCTGTAACCGTACTGACCCGAAGAATAAAAGCGCTTTATCAATTTTACCGCACGCGGAACGGTGTAAACGCACCCCCCCCAAAAGAAATTCATGAAACGCTGGTTTTTGTTCATTCTGCGTCCCAAAAATCGGAATAAAAAGCGATCAAAAAATTTCACGTGCCCGAAAATGGTACCAATAAAAACGTCAACTCGTCCCGCAAAAAATAAGACCTCACATGACTCGGTGGGTCAAAATACGGAAAAATTATAGCTCTCAATATGTGGTGATGCAAAAACTATTTTTACAATAAAAAGCGTCTTTTAGCGTGCGACAGCCGCCAAACATAAAAACCGCCATAAATAGTAAATCAAACCCCCCGTTATCACCCCTTTAGTTAGGGAAAAATAATAAAATAAAAAAAATGTATTTATTTCCATTTTTCCATTAGGGTTAGGGCTAGGGTTAGGGCTAGGGGTGTGTTGGGGTAGGGTTAGGGCTAGGGTTAGGGTTAGGGCTAGGGTTAGGGTTAGGGCTAGGGCTAGGGCTAGGGTTAGGGCTAGGGCTAGGGTTAGGGCTAGGGTTAGGGCTAGGGTTAGGGGCGTGTTGGGGTTCGGGTTGGAGTTAGAATTGGGGGTTTCCACTGTTTGGGCACATCAGGGGCTCTCCAAATGCAACATGGCGTCTGATCTCAATTCCAGCCAATTCTGAGTTGAAAAAGTCAAATGGTGCTCCTTCCCTTCCAAGCTCTGCTATGCGCCCAAACAGTGTTTTACCCCCTCATGTAGGGTATCAGCCTACTCAGGACAAATTGCAAAACAATTTTTGGGGTCCAATTTCTCCTGTTACCCTTAGGAAAATAAAAAATTGGGGGCAAAAATATCATTTTTGTGGAAAAAAAATGATTTTTTTATTTTCACGTCCGAGTGTTATAAACTTCTGTGAAGCACTTGGGGGTTCAAAGTGCTCACCACACATCTAGATAAGTTCCGTGGGGGGTCTAGTGTCCAAAATGGGGTCACTTGTGGGGAGTTTCAATAGTTTAGGTACATCAGGGGCTCTCCAAACGCACATGACAACCGCAGACCATTCCATCAAAGTCTGCGTTCCAAAACGTCACTGCTTCCCTTCCGAGCCCCGACGTGTGTCCATACAGTAGTTTTCTCCCACATATGGGGTGTCAGCGTACTCAGGACAAATTGGACAACAACTTTTGGGGTCCAATTTCTCCTGGTACCCTTGGGAAAATAAAAAAAATGGTGACTAAAAGATCATGTTTGTGGAAAAAATACGAATTTTTTATTTTCACGCCCGAGCGTTGTAAACTTCTGTGAAGCACTGGGGGGGTCAAAGTGCTCACCACACATCTAGATAAGTTCCTTGGGGGGTCTAGTTTACAAAATGGTGTCATTTGTGGGGGGTTTCCACTGTTTAGGTACATTAGGGGCTCTCCAAAGGCAACATGACACCCGCAGACCATTCCATCAAAGTCTGCATTCCAAAACGTCACTACTTCCCTTCCGAGCCCCGACGTGTGCCCATACAGTAGTTTTCTCCCACATATGGGGTAGCAGCGTACTCAGGACAAATTGGAAAACAACTTTTGGGGTCCAATTTCTCCTGGTACCCTTGGGAAAATAAAAAAAATGGTGACTAAAAGATCATGTTTGTGGAAAAAATACGAATTTTTTATTTTCACGCCCGGGCGTTGTAAACTTCTGTGAAGCACTGGGGGGGTCAAAGTGCTCACCACACATCTAGATAAGTTCCTTGGGGGGTCTAGTTTACAAAATGGTGTCATTTGTGGGGGGTTTCCACTGTTTAGGTACATTAGGGGCTCTCCAAAGGCAACATGACACCCGCAGACCATTCCATCAAAGTCTGCATTCCAAAACGTCACTACTTCCCTTCCGAGCCCTGACGTGTGCCCATACAGTAGTTTTCTCCCACATATGGGGTAGCAGCGTACTCAGGACAAATTGGAAAACAACTTTTGGGGTCCAATTTCTCCTGGTACCCTTGGGAAAATAAAAAAATGGTGACTAAAAGATCATGTTTGTGGAAAAAATACGAATTTTTTATTTTCACGCCCGGGCGTTGTAAACTTCTGTGAAGCACTGGGGGGGTCAAAGTGCTCACCACACATCTAGATAAGTTCCTTGGGGGGTCTAGTTTACAAAATGGTGTCATTTGTGGGGGGTTTCCACTGTTTAGGTACATTAGGGGCTCTCCAAAGGCAATATCACACCCGCAGACCATTCCATCAAAGTCTGCATTCCAAAACGTCACTACTTCCCTTCCGAGCCCCGACGTGTGCCCATACAGTAGTTTTCTCCCACATATGGGGTATCAGCATACTCAGGACAAATTGGACAACAACTTTTGGGGTCCAATTTCTCCTGGTACCCTTGGGAAAATAAAAAAATGGTGACTAAAAGATCATGTTTGTGGAAAAAATACGAATTTTTTATTTTCACGCCTGGGCGTTGTAAACTTCTGTGAAGCACTGGGGGGGTCAAAGTGCTCACCACACATCTAGATAAGTTCCATGGGGGGTCTAGTTTCCAAAATGGTGTCATTTGTGGGGGGTTCCACTGTTTTGGTACATCAGGAGTTTTCCAAACGCGACATGGTGTCCGATCTCAATTCCAGCCAAAAACGTCAAATGGCGCTGCTTCCCTTCCGAGCTCTGCCATGCCCCCAAATAGTGGTTTACCCCCACATGTGGGGTATCAGCGTACTCAGGACAAATTGCACAATAACTTTTAGGGTCCTGTTACCCTTGGAAAAATAAGAATTGAGGGTGAAAAGATCATTTTTGTGGAAAAAATATGATTTTTTAATTGTATGGCTTTATGTTATAAACTTCTGTGAAGCCCATGGGGGTTCAAAGTTCTCACCACACATCTAGATAAGTTCCTTAGGGTGTCTAGTTTCCAAAATGGTGTCATTTGTGGGGGGTTTCCACTGTTTTGGTACATCAGGGGTTTTCCAAACGCGACATGGTGTCCGATCTCAATTCCAGCCAAAAACGTCAAATGGCGCTGCTTCCCTTCCGAGCTCTGCCATGCGCCCAAATAGTGGTTTACCCCCACATGTGGGGTATCAGCGTACTCAGGACAAATTGCACAATAACTTTTAGGGTCCTGTTACCCTTGGAAAAATAAGAATTGAGGGTGAAAAGATCATTTTTGTTTAAAAAATATGATTTTTTAATTGTATGGCTTTATGTTATAAACTTCTGTGAAGCCCATGGGGGTTCAAAGTTCTCACCACACATCTAGATAAGTTCCTTAGGGGGTCTAGTTTCCAAAATGGTGTCATTTGTGGGGGGTTTCCACTGTTTTGGTACATCAGGGGTTTTCCAAACGCGACATGGTGTCCGATCTCAATTCCAGCCAAAAACGTCAAATGGCGCTGCTTCCCTTCCGAGCTCTGCCATGCGCCCAAATAGTGGTTTACCCCCACATGTGGGGTATCAGCGTACTCAGGACAAATTGCACAATAACTTTTAGGGTCCTGTTACCCTTGGGAAAATAAAAATTGGGGTGAAAAGATCATTTTTGTGGAAAAAATATGATTTTTTAATTGTACCGTTCCATCAAAGTCTGCATTCCAAAACGTCACTACTTCCCTTCCGAGCCCCGACGTGTGCCCATACAGTAGTTTTCTCCCACATATGGGGTAGCAGCGTACTCAGGACAAATTGGAAAACAACTTTTGGGGTCCAATTTCTCCTGGTACCCTTGGGAAAATAAAAAAATGGTGACTAAAAGATCATGTTTGTGGAAAAAATACGAATTTTTTATTTTCACGCCCGGGCGTTGTAAACTTCTGTAAAGCCCTTGTGGGTTCAAAGTTCTCACCACATATCTAGATAAGTTCCTTGGGGGGTCTAGTTTCCAAAATGGGGTCACTTGTAGGGGGTTTCCACTGTTTAGGTACATCAGGGACTCTCCAAACGTGACATGGCGTCCAATCTGAATTCCAGCCAATTTTGCATTGAAAAAGTCAAACGGCGCTCCTTCCATTCTGAGCTCTGCCATGCGCCGAAACAGTCGTTCCCCCCCACATATCAGGTATCTGCGTACTCAGGACAAATTGCACAATAACTTTTGCAGTTCAATTTCTCCTGTTACCCTTGGTAAAATAAAAAAAATTGAACCTGAAGTATTTTTTTTATGAAAAAAAGTTAGATGTTCATTTTTTTTTAAATATTCAAAAAAATTCCTGTGACGCACCTAAAGGGTTAATAAACTTCTTGAATGTGGTTTTGAGCACCTTAAGGGGTGCAGTTTTTAGAATGGTGTCACTTTTGTGTATTTTCTATCATATAGACCCCTCAAAGTGGCTTCAAATGTGATGTGGTCCTAAAAATAAAATGGTGTTGTAAAAATGAGAAATCGCTGGTCAACTTTTAACCCTTATAACTTCCTAACAAAAAAAAATTTTGGTTCCAAAATTGTGCTGATGTAAAGTAAACATGTGGGAAATGTTAGTTATCAAGTTTTTTGTGTGCCTTATCTCTGTGATTTAAGGGCATAAAAATTCAAAGTTGGAAAATGGCGAAATTTTCAAAATTTTCGCCAAATTTCCGTTTTTCTCACAAATAAACGCAAGTTATTTGAATGAAATTTTACCACTAACATGAAGTACAATATGTCACGAGAAAACAATGTCAGAATCACCGGGATCCATGGAAGCGTTCGAGAGTTATGACCTCATAAAGGTACAGTGGTCAGAATTGTAAAAATTGGCCCGGTCATGAACGTGCAAACCACCCTTGGGGGTGAAGGGGTTAATGGTCTTGGGGCCAAGTACCTTTAGGAAGATTGCAAGTAAATATATTGAAACTGCATTGAAATTGAATATATTACATAAATTTGGTAAATAATCACGTAAAATCAAAACAATTTAATATTTTAATATTGTAAAATAATACAAAGCCACAGAAATGTAATATTTCTACAATGTAATATTTAATCATTAAACATTGTGCAAAACTATAGCACGCTCAAGTACTTGGTAAATAGAAAATGGATAGTGCAGCTTTTTATGAATCTGACATCTATGTAAAACACACATTTTCTGTGCCCTTTATTGCTACTTTCCATCATGCTTGAAATTTTGCAGTATTTATTTTAGATCTTGAATCCATTAGCAGTTGGGTTTGAACTTGCAAACATACAATTTTTTTAGGTTGAAAGCTTGATATGATGTTTGCTACCTTACTTTATTCTATTATGAATTCACTTGATTGGGGCCTAATTGCACTAGTCTGAAGATTTGGTACCTGCCACGACAGTGTCATGTCACCCTGGAATACCTGGAGTTAGATGGTCACATTGGGTGATGATGAATCGCAGGTCTTCTTTAGAGATGGTGTGAGTTATGTCCCATATTAAATAGATTTAGTTTCCTCTTGTGCTGAAGAGGTTAACCACCCTGTCTATGCTGGTCAGAAACATGCAGCTCCATTTCAGCTGCTTCTGGTGTGGTCATTACCTCTTCCTAATAATACTGGTCAGACATTCTTGTCCCTGTCAGTAAAGGATTCATCTTCCTGTGTTGTGTGCTAAAGCTAAGTGGTTGGAGTAGAGTTGTTGTAGTATTGTTCTGTTGTTTGCTTTAGTACGTGTGTTTATTTCCTGGTCCCTGTTCCCATTTAGTTCATTCCTCCCTGTACCTATCCTCCTCCCTATTATTGGATAGTGCTTTGGTATGATAGAGGCTTTCTGTTATCCCTGTTTTGTCATTGTGTCTGGTTTACCTTTCATTTCTGTCCCATGCTCCATGGACTGGGGGACAGGACAGATCAGGGTTTTAACAGGCGTATAGTAAGGTTGGAGACTAGGGAATCTGTACCCTGAAGAGTACCCCCGGGACAGGGATAGTTAGGATCCCAGTTCCAGGAACAGTTTGAGGCCCCCCTTCCTTATCAAAGACCATCACAGCGAGACAGTACCCTACACTTGTCTTTGCTTCTCTGTCTACTACCTTTGAAGGGAACTGAAAATATAATGTGCAGAAGTCAATGCCTTCTAGCAACATGTTTAATGGACTAAAGTCTTCTTCAGATGTATGTGATTTTTATCACGCATAAAAATAGAGACAGCATTTCATCAGAGTTTGGGATCCAAATTTCATCAGAATTTGGTTCATGCATCAGTTTAACAATTAGGGTTTCATCAGTGATTTTCACATATGAAAGTAAATAAATAAATAACTTGTGAAGCTTCCCCTACCCTACACATGTCTGTTGTGAGTTCATTTTTCCCTTCACTATTGAGGTCTGATGAACTCCCTCCTCTGGTGAAGGAAGGTAGTCAGGCTGATTATCAGACACCTGGGCAGCTAGATGATGACTGGGTGACTGGAATTGAGGACTGGATATAAGGCTGCCGACGCCCTTCTTCTTGGCTGGTGATTTTCCTGCTGGATTCTTGGAGACCAGTCTGATTCCTGCATCTCAAAGCTAAGTTTTTCTGCTCTGCTTTGTACTCTTCAATTTTGTTTTTGTTTTGCCTTGTTTTTTGGGAGTTCTGCCATCCCCGGCCGGGGGTGAGCTGAATTCCATTTTTGTCTCTGATCTGTTGATCTTTTGCTCTGTCTTCAGAATATACCTGAGTGCTGATATAGTCTTTTGAAGCCTAGCGACTTCAGGGCCTGTTTTTCCTATCAGTCGGTTGGCTCATTTTTATAGGGTTTTTGCGGATGGCAGACAGCAGCTTTCCTATCCTGTCCTATGTAGTTAGCTTGGGCCCCATCATTTGCTCAACCTATCTTTCTATCTGTGTTAGTGTTCTCATCTTGCGTCACCGTCATTATATGTTGGGGGCTGCCTATTGCTTTGGGGTCTGCTCTGGGGCAGTTTAGTTTTTCCCCTTTCTGTCTTTAGGCTATATAGTTCTCCAGCTGTGATCGAGGGGTCTAGGGCACCGTAGGAACCCCCCACGGCTACTGCTAGTTGTTGTGGATAGGTTCAGGGGTCTGCAATCCGATAGCTGCCAACCTCTCTGGTTTTTCTGGACTTAGCTGGTATTTTGTTTTTTCCTCCTTCGGTGACTCATCATAACAGAATCACCAGCCAAACCGCAGATCCTAGGGTACTCAATAGCAGGAGAGAATTGTAAAAAAGGAAAAGAAAAAAAAAAAAAAAAAAAGTGTCAGAATTTTTTTTTTTTTGTTTGTGTGCATATTTTTCCCTCTATATCTCTGAGGCTGTAGGGGGAATTTTTCTCTCAATGGAGATGAAGCAATCGTCTGATCGCTGCTGAAGTGCGGGGAATTTCCGCCTATCTTGCTCATTCACATGCTGCTGAACCAAAGATTCCCACTCCGGATGTGTTTTTTGGGGATCGGTCTAAATTCTTGAATTTCAAGAATAATTGTAAATTATTTTTTGCCTTGAAGCCTAACTCGTCGGGGAACTCCGCACAACAGGTTAAAATTGTCATCTCTTTGCTGCGCGGCGATCCCCAGGATTGGGCGTTTTCTTTGAAACCTGATGATCCTATTCTGAATAATGTGAATGCATTTTTTCAGGCCTTGGGGTTGTTGTATGATGAACCTAATGCTATTGATCAGGCTGAAAAGACCCTGTTGGCATTAAGCCAGGGTCGGGATTCGGCAGAGTTGTACTGTCAAAAATTCCGAAAGTGGGCGGTCCTTACTACCTGGAATGATGGTGCCTTGGCAGCCCTCTTTCGGAAGGGTTTGTCAGAAACTGCAAAAGATACTATGGTGGGATTTCCTGTTCCCTCTGGTCTTGACGATTCTATGTCATTAGCCATTCAGGTGGATCGGCGTTTACGTGAACGCAAAACTACACGAGAGATGTTGCCACCTGTTGAACAAATGTCTGAACCTATGCAATGTGATAGAGTTTTGTCTAGGGCGCAACGTCAGGAGTTCAGAAGGCGTAATAAGCTGTGTTTTTTTTGTGGAGATGCCTCGCATATTATTTCTGTCTGCCCTAAACGAGAGAAACGTTGTGCACACACGTTTTCTGTGGGTGGTGTTCAACCTAAGTTTCTTCTGGCAATTACTCTGATCTGCTCCCTGTCCACATTTTCCGCCAAGGCTTTTGTGGATTCAGGAGCAGCTCTTAACCTGATGGACTTGGATTTTGCTAAACGTTGTGGATTTCCTATGACACCTCTGCGGACGCCTATCCCTTTGAGGGGTATTGATGCTACTCCTTTGGCAAAGAATAAACCTCAGTTTTGGACCCAGGTGGTAATGCGGGTCGCCCCAGACCATCAAGAAAATTGCAGATTTTTGGTGTTGCATAATTTGCATGATACCATTGTTCTGGGGTTTCCCTGGTTGCAAATCCATAATCCAGTTCTGGATTGGAAATCTTTGTCTGTGGTGAGTTGGGGTTGTCGGTGTGCCCTTAGTGATGCTCCTGTTTTCTCCACCTCTCCCCAGTCGCATGATGTTCCTGACTATTTGGCTGACTTTTATGATGTATTTAGTGAGAATGAGTCTGCGTCTTTGCCTCCTCATAGGAGTTATGACTGTGCAATTGAGCTGAACCCGGGGTGTAAATTCCCCAAGGGTCGGCTTTTCAATTTATCTGTACCCGAGCACGAGGCTATGCAATCCTATATTAAGGAGGCATTGGAGAAGGGTCATATTAGACCATCCTCTTCACCCTTAGGTGCTGGGTTTTTTTTCTTGGCTAAAAAGGATGGTTCATTAAGGCCTTGTATTGACTATCGTGCCCTCAACAAAATTACTGTTAAATATCAGTATCCGTTACCCCTGATTTCTGATCCATTCTCCAGAGTTAAAGGTGCTTGCTGGTTTACCAAGCTTGACCTCAGGGGGGCGTATAATCTTATTCGCATTAAGCATGGGGATGAATGGAAGACGGCGTTTAATACTCCAGAGGGACATTTTGAGTACCTGGTGATGCCTTTTGGGCTCACTAATGCCCCTTCTGTCTTCCAGTGCTTCATGAACGATATATTCCGAGACTTTGTGGATAAATTTTTGATTATCTATCTGGATGATATTTTGATCTTCTCCAAGAATTGGGACACTCATGTGGAACATGTTCGGACTGTGTTCCGGATTTTGAGGGAGAATTCCCTGTATGTCAAGGGATCGAAATGCCTTTTTGGGGTACAGAGGATTTCATTTTTGGGATTTATTTTGTCTCCGTCAACTATTGAAATGGACCCGGCCAAGGTACAGGCCATTTATGATTGGGCTCAGCCCGCTTCTTTGAAGGCCCTCCAGAAGTTTTTGGGTTTTGCTAATTTTTATCGGAAATTTATAGCTAATTTTTCTGGTATTGCCAAGCCATTGACGGATTTGACTAGGAAGGGTGCTGATGTGCTGAATTGGTCTCCGGAGGCTGTTTCTTCCTTTCAGGAGCTGAAGCGAAGATTCACTTCTGCTCCGGTTTTGCGGCAACCTGATGTCTCACTCCCGTTTCAGGTGGAGGTGGACGCTTCTGAGATTGGTGCAGGAGCGGTATTGTCCCAAAAAGATCCTGTGACATCTAAAATGAATCTTTGTGCTTTCTTTTCCCGAAAGTTCTCTCCATCCGAACGTAACTATGATGTGGGGAATCGGGAACTGTTGGCCATGAAATGGGCATTTGAGGAGTGGAGACATTGGTTGGAGGGAGCCAAACACCAAGTCATGGTCCTTACTGACCACAAGAATTTGATTTACCTGGAGTCGGCCAAGCCCTTGAATCCTAGACAGGCTAGGTGGGCCTTGTTTTTCACACATTTTGATTTTGTGGTCTCTTTTCTTCCGGGCACTAAGAATGTCAAGGCAGATGCCCTCTCTAGGAGTTTCCTTGCTGATTCTCCTGTTGTGACTAAGCCTGCTACCATCTTAGGAGAGGGGGTAGTTCTTTCTGCCCTCTCGCCCGATTTGAGACGTGCTCTGGAAGAGTTTCAGGAGGACAAACCTGAGCGTTGTCCCAGTGGAAAGTTGTATGTTCCTGACCAGTGGAGAAGGAGAGTGATGTCTGAAGTTCATTGCTCTGCATTGGCTGGTCATCCAGGTATTTTTGGTACTAGAGATCTGGTGAGTCGGTCTTTTTGGTGGCCCGCCTTGTCTCATGATGTCAGGAATTTTGTGCAGTCCTGTGGGACTTGCTCCCGGTCTAAACCTTGTTCTCGCTCTAGTGGCTTGTTGATGCCTTTGCCGGTGCCCAGGAGGCCATGGACCCATATTTCAATGGATTTTTATCTCTGATATGCCTGTCTCTCAGAGAATGACTGTTATTTGGGTGATTTGTGATAGATTCTCTAAGATGGTCCATCTTGTACCACTCCCTAAGTTGCCATCTACCTCTGAGTTGGTGCCCTTGTTTTTGCAACAGGTGGTTCGCTTGCACGGGATTCCTGAGAACATTGTATCTGACAGAGGAGTTCAGTTTGTGTCTAGATTTTGGAGGACTTTCTGTTCCAAGCTGGGAATTCAGTTGTCCTTCTCCTCTGCATTTCACCCTCAGACCAATGGGCAGACGGAGAGAACAAACCAGACTTTGGAGTCGTATTTGAGATCTTTTATTTCTGCTGATCAGGATGATTGGGTTTCATTTTTGCCCTTTGCCGAATTTGCTTTAAATAATAGAGCTAGTTCTGCCACTTTGATGTCACCTTTTTTTTGTAACTTTGGTTTTCACCCTCGATTTTCTTCAGGGTAGGTGGAGCCTTCTGCCTGCCCAGGTGTTGACACTGTGGTGGAGAGAATGCACCAGATCTGGGACCAAGTAGTGGATAAGTTGTCTCTCTCCCAGGAAAAGGCCCAGCGGTTTTCCAACCGGCGTAGGACCGTTGGTCCCCAGTTTAAGGTGGGTGATCTGGTTTGGTTGTCATCAAAAAATATCGCTATGAAGGTGGCTTCGCCTAAGTTTAAGCCTAGATTTATTGGACCTTACAAGATTTTGGAGATTATTAATCCGGTCTCTTTTCGGTTGGCTCTTCCTGTCACATTTAAAATTCATAATGTGTTTCATAAGTCCTTGTTGAAGAGGTTTGTTGAACCAGTAGTTCCTGTGGTGGCACCTCCTGACCCTATATTGGTTGAAGGTAACATGAAATATGAGGTAGAGAAGATACTGGATTCCCGTCTGGCTAGACGGAGACTCCAGTATTTGGTTAAGTGGAAGGGTTATGGTCAGGAGAATAATTCCTGGGTCTCTGCCTCTGATATTCATGCCGAAAGATTGGTGCATGCCTTTCATCGGGCTCACCCGGATCGCCCTGGTGGCATGGATGAGGGTTCGGTGACCCCTCCTCAAGGGGGAGGTACTGTTGTGAGTTCATTTTTCCCTTCACTATTGAGGTCTGATGAACTCCCTCCTCTGGTGAAGGAAGGTAGTCAGGCTGATTATCAGAAACCTGGGCAGCTAGATGATGACTGGGTGACTGGAATTGAGGACTGGATATAAGGCTGCTGACACCCTTCTTCCTGGCTGGTGATTTTCCTGCTGGATTCTTGGAGACCAGTCTGATTCCTGCATCTCAAAGCTAAGTTTTTCTGCTCTGCTTTGTACTCTTCAATTTTGTTTTTGTTTTGCCTTGTTTTTTGGGAGTTCTGCCATCCCCGGCCAGGGGTGAGCTGAATTCCATTTTTGTCTCTGATCTGTTGATCTTTTGCTCTGTCTTCAGAATATACCTGAGTGCTGATATAGTCTTTTGAAGCCTAGCGACTTCAGGGCCTGTTTTTCCTATCAGTCGGTTGGCTCATTTTTATAGGGTTTTTGCGGATGGCAGACAGCAGCTTTCCTATCCTGTCCTATGTAGTTAGCTTGGGCCCCATCATTTGCTCAACCTATCTTTCTATCTGTGTTAGTGTTTTCATCTTGCTTCACCGTTATTATATGTTGGGGGCTGTCTATTGCTTTGGGGTCTGCTCTGGGGCAGTTTAGTTTTTCCCCTTTCTATCTTCAGGCTATATAGTTCTCCGGCTGTGATCGAGGGGTCTAGGGCACCGTAGGAACCCCCCACGGCTACTGCTAGTTGTTGTGGATAGGTTTAGGGGTCTGCAATCCGATAGCTGCCAACCTCTCTGGTTTTTCTGGACTTAGCTGGCATTTTGTTTTTTCCTCCTTCGGTGACTCATCATAACACATGTCACCCATTTTTATTTCAGGATTTTCACGGATTCTTATTAGTAATTTTGATCTCTGACTTGAAGCAAAAATTGACACATCTCTATGATTTTTTTATGGACGCACTTTTTTTAAAAAAAGCATACATGTGAATAGCTTTATAAATTATAATGGGTATACGTATGACATGGCAAAGCTGGGCGGGGAGGCTGGAAATCACTATCGGGGATTTTGAGCCTAGCGTCCGGACGGGGCGGGGAAGCGGGGGCTGCCTGCGGTACCGCCGGCCAGGGCGGGGAGATGCTCACCTTCTCCGGCGCCCTGGCCTCCTTCTGGCTGCTCCACAGCTCCTCCAGTGACCCGGGCACCCGAGCGACCGGAGCCTCAAAGATGTCACCGGCCTCCTCCTGCTGGGCAGGCTTGTTGTTGTCTGCTCACACCCACAGGAAGGGCCCCGCAGTTCCTTTGCTACTTCCGGTCCCGTTGCCTGGTGTCCGCTGCTGTCCTTCATCCCGCCGTCCGACAGGACTGGCCTCCAGGCCACATGGTTCCGCAGGACATGTCAGCAACGTCTTCCTATGGCCTCTTTGGCATGGCTGGTGCTGCGGACGGGCACGCCTCCTCCTTCCGCTACGTAGGTCCAGGTGTCAGCAGTTCCAGCTCAGTCTTCTTTCCGGGTAAGTGTCTGGTACACCGGCTGTGACTCCCAGGCACAGGTGATGCAGCAGGCCTCGACCTCCCGCCGCCATTGCCACTCCACCCGTCCAAGGCCAAGGCAGCTGCAGCATCTCATCGCGTCCATTCTTCCAGGGCTCAATGGCACCAAGCAGCTACACCCAGCCTGATAAGTGGTGTCACTCCCGTTCCAGGGTGGGGCACTGGCCGGCCCCTCCACCCATTTTCCAGCGTTCAGTGGGAAGGGGCGGCTGTCACTTGTAGTACACCGCTCCCCCCAGGTGTGGGTTCAGCATAGCTGCCCCTCATAGACCAATTTAGCGCAACCTCCGCTATCCCAACAGTCACCATTTCTGGAGGTGCTCAAAGTCTCTTTCAGGGTTGCTTTCAGCAAGGTCAATCACAGTCCTAAATTCTAATCCACTCAGGCACAATCTTCAACCTGTTCATCTCAGGTCCTTTAAATCTTCGGCACGGTCTCACCGCTGGCGTTGGTGTATTGGCGGTGATGATCCTGCCGACTACGCCACTTTTAGTACCTGTGCCGACTGGGGGTGTTCCCTTTCGGCTGCGGAACAGACTGGAGACAGACGCAGAAATCCGTTCAATCAGGTTCAACTTTATTGGGTGTCCTCTTGACATCCACAGCAAACATGACAGCTTCTGCTCCTAGGACCGGGTACCTGTCACCTCCTCCTACTCCTGTTTGGTGAAGACCCCTAGGTTCCTTCACTGTGGCTGCTGTCAGGCCCATGGCCACAGCGTTTCTCCCCGACTGAGTCTGCCCACTGCAACACTTACTGCTCCTTCAGTTTCCAGCCATCCGGTACCCCCAGGCGTCCTTTTGTCAGCGTCTTTCTGACCTGCAGCTGTCCTCTCAGGGCCACCCCCTTCTCTCCGAGAATCCTTCTCTCTCCTCTGTCTTTCCTGAACTCTTCCTTCCTCCGTCCTCTCCTGAGCTCTTCTTTCTTCTGTCTCCTCCTGGGTGTCTGCCCTGCCCATGGCACTCTCCTTCCTTTTATCTCCTCATCCTGGAAATCCTCTTCCCAGTCCCATAACTCCGCCCACCATGATTCTGCAGTTTCTCTAGGCTAAAGCTTGCTGTTGAGTCCTTTGCTCACTACTCTATGTCCCCATCTTGTGGTCAAAACCCGGTACTACACCATCTTTCACTAATTCTAGATGTTATCCCCCCACATATATATTCAAGTCAGAATAAAGCATTGTACACATCACTTTTTACATTTTCTCTCTTTATCAGACAGGTCCATAGGTCAGTACACCCCCTACACATGTATGGGTTCAACAAGATCAATGCACCCCTAGATGACTGTCTTGATAGGATTAGTTTTCAAAACTGGGTTGCTTGTGTAGGTTTGTGCTGTTTTGGTACATCAGGGGCTCTGTAAATGAGACATGGTGTCTCAAATCATTTGCAGCCAAATTTACATTCCAAATATCAAATGTTGCTTCATCTATTCCAAGCCCTGCTGTGTGTCCAAACAGAACATTTTTGACTACATCTAGGGTATCACCGCACTGAGAAGAAAATGGGTAACAAACTGTCCAGTCCACTTTTTCATGTTACCTCTTGCAAAAGTGAAAAATTGGGGGCTAAATCAATATTTCTGGAAAAAAATGAAGACTTTCAATATGACGACTTAATATCAAATTCTGTGTAATATCTGAGTTCAAAATGCTCATTTATGCCCATCAATAAAATCCTTGAGGGGCATAGTTTCCAAAATGGGGTCAGTTGTGGGGGTTTCTACTGTTTAGGTATCTTAGGTGTCCTGCACATGCAACATGGTACCCTCAATCTATTTCAGCCAAATTTCAGTTCCAAAAGCAAAATGGTGCTCCTTACCCTTCCGAGCACTGCCGTTTTTCCAAATAGAGGTTTCTGACCACATGTAGGGTACCAGCGCACTCAGAAGAAATTGGGTAACAAATTGTGAGGTCCATTTTCTTGTGCTATTCCTTGCAAAAGTGAAAAAAATGGGCTAAATGAAAATTTACAATTATTTTTTCATTTAACTTTGCATTAATTCCTGTGTAGCACCTGAAGGGTTAAAACATTTCCTGACAACAGTTTTGAAGTATTTGATAGGTGCGTTTTTTAAAAAGGTGGAGTATCCATTATATAGGCCTCTCAAAATCCATTTAAATCTGAACATGTCCCTAAAGAAATAGGTTTTGTAAGTTTTTTGTGGGAAATGTTATTTATTAGTTTTTTTGTTCAGCATGACAAACTGGGTAAAAGATATACAATTTGAAAGTTTTGCAAATTTTTTGAAATTTTGGTCAAAATTCTGACATTTTCACTAACATAAAGTACAATGTGTCACCAAAAAACAATCTCAGAATCACTGGAATACATTGAAGTGTTTCAAAGTTTTTACCATACAAAGCGACACTGGTCAGATTTTAAAAATGTGGACTGGCCATTAAGGTCAAAATTGTTGCTAAGGGGTTAAGCTGACCTTACACTTGACATAAATGTCCTCTTATCTCATCAGTCCCACATTTTCAGTCTTGGCTTTACAGGTGTTATTCAGTGGGTATAAATCTTACCCTAATTACCTACAGACAATAATTAAAGTTATACTGAATAATATATTGTCTTGTTGTAAAATTAAAAATGTTCTAAAAATGGAAATTATGTCCATGGTGACATAGTGAAATATAATGTGCTTGCATCATTTTGATAGATCACAATGTTCATTGCTCATACACCGTGCTACTGTGCTCAGTGTGGTGGAGGGCCATGTGGGCGCCATAAAGATAAAATCTGTATAATGATTACAAACTTTCAGTTTCCCTAATGCCTTGTGAATATATATGACAAAGAAGAAATACTTTGTCATGTAGTAGTCATTCCAAAAATTCACAACTACCATAATATTAACTAGCAATGGAAAATCTCTCCTGGCTGTTAGTGCTATTTGCCCATTTTAGTTTAATAGTAAAAGACAGCTTAACCCCTTCCTATCAAAGCCAGTTTTGGTGTTTAGAAAAAAGCATTTTTTCCAGGAGCCATAGTTTATTTATTTTTCGACAACATGATCACACTGTATGTTGGCTTGTTTTTTTTTTCACGACAAACTGTAGTGTTTATGTGTACCATTTTGTGGAAGTTTTGTTCACTTTTTATTACACTATTTTTATTATGTGGATCAATACGATCATGATAATTCCAAATTTATATAGATTTTTACTCCTTTTCTTCAAATGCAATTTAAAAAAATGTATTTCACACTGATGTTGAGAGTGGAAAAGAAGACCATTTTTTAAAATTTTTTTTACCTACTCTTTGTGACATTTGGGGGGCTTTTTGTTCTTGTGTTAACATCTTTGTGTGCATCAATTTATATCAATCTTTCAAGAGGTTATCCACTTCTGGGACAACCCTGTCTCAATCTGCATGTTTGCTCTGAGTAAAATAACACTTAGGGCAGAGACACACTGGCGTATTTCTCGTGCGATAATTGCATTGCACTGAACGGACTGGCCGGCACCTCTCCTGACCTGAGCATGACAGCATGATGGATTACTATGCAGCTGTCAAGCTCAGGTCAGGAGAGCAGACAGCCAGTGCGAGTTTTACAATGCGATTCTCGGACGAAAAATACGCAGTGTGTCTCTGCCCTTATACACATACTCATCTCTAGTGCCAGTGCCATTCCAGCAGCGTCGGCACTGGCTCTCCAGGGACTCACTTTACCGTACATTGTTACGTCATGCAGGCCCTGCAGCCAATCAGCGCTGGCTTCACTTTCCCCGCCTTCGAACGTTACAGATATCAAGAGGAAGTGAGCGGCTAGCTGCAACTCTGACTTCCTCTTTATTTTTGAGTCGTTCGAAGGTGGGAAAAGTGAAACCAGCGCTGATTGGCCAATGGAATCATAATGCAAAATAGCATACAGAAGACCATACAAAAACAAGGACCCCTAAAATATAACTTTAAGTACAAGTATATATAGCCTACCCTATCTTTGATGTGGCCTTCTGATCCCCTAGGAATTTATAAGGGGGGAAACACGTCGGCTATTGATATGGGATGATGCCACATAATCTAATTATGGATGATGTCTGACTAAGGCTGGAGTCACACTAACCTGCGCAAAATACGGTCTGTAGTTTACTTGCGTAATACGGATGAATGACCACTAAATAGTGCTCCGTAGGTCATCCGTAAGCAAGGTGAGTTCGCGTATTTTGCGCAAGTGTGCATCCGTATGTAATCCGTGTGGCATCCGTATGCAATCCGTATGGCGAGATTTTCTCGCAGCCTAGCAAAATGGACATTTAACGGTTTTCAGGCCTGCAAACAATTTAAATCATTAGCCTGCACCCTATTTAGACACTCAGAAACAGGTGGATGCCTACATTCTGTACATTTGTCACCTTGCTTTCACGAGGTGTGTTGGTGTTCTTTGTGCAGCATGGCAGAGGGTCTGCGATTCAATACAACTGAGCAGGTTCTCTTTACCTGGCTTTTGTCACGGCGCTTTGGGCAACCATATCCTGTGATAGTGGATCCGCGGAGGAGGAGACGCATGTGGGTCCATCCACTTTTGAGGCAACGACTCACAAGAGGGCATTTTCACCGCCTCTATTCTTCTCTGCGGGAGCATCCGGAGAAATTTTACCAGTACTGTCGCATGAGCATTGCCACATTTCATCGACTCTTGGAGACATTGCGCCCTGGGATAACCTTTCAGGATACAAGGATGCGCAAAGCCATATCTGCAGAGGAGCGACTTCTACTCACAGTACGGTATGTACTACACAACCACATTCTCTCTATTCCTAATGTGTGTGCTAAATTATGTTTTTTGCCCTTCTTGGACAAAGTTGAATGCCATCATCTTAGTCCAAATATGAAGCACCTGACACAGCAGAATGTTACATTTAATATGTCCAGCATATCACTTAGTCATTGTGCCACCAAATATGTGTGTGTTCTTCTCTATCATTTCCTAACAAGTTTGGTCGGCATGTAAATGATTTTTTTTACTTTAGCCATTCTAAACTTTACTATTTTTGTTGTTCTACAGCTTCCTGTCCACTGGCCTGTCTTATGCCACCCTCCACCATGAGTTTCTCATAGGAAAGTCAACCATTTCAGGCATAGTGAGGTCTACATGTGCACAAATCTGGACAAGACTCCATCAAGTGGTCATGCCCAAGCCCAGGATGGTAGACTGGTTAAGGATATCAAGGGACTTTGAGGAGGACTGCCAGTTTCCAAATTGTATTGGGGCCCTGGATGGCAAACATATCAGGGTGCGTAAGCCGCCGAACTCAGGCTCCCAATTCTTCAATTATAAACAATACTTTTCTGTTGCATTGTTGGTTCTGGTAGACCCTCAATACAAGTTTATAATTGTTGACATTGGGGCCTATGGAAGGACGGGAGACTCTAGAGTCTTCAATACTTCCATAATGGCTTGGCGGCTACGCACCAACCAGTTGGATCTACCACCACCATGCCAGCTGCCAGGCTCCCCCGAACAATCAGTCCCTTATGTCCTTGTGGCAGATGAGGCCTTTCAGTTATCGCGCAATGTCATGAGGCCATATCCCCGGCGCAACCTTGACCACAGGCGCAGAATTTTTAACTTGCGCCTATCACGTGCTAGGCGACTGGTGGAGTGTTCCTTTGGGATTCTTTCTGCCAAATGGCGAGTACTCCAGTCTGCCATTCAGTTGAGTGAGCAAAATGTGAATGAAGTTGTGAAAGCCTGTGTTGTTCTGCATAACTTCACCAGGATACATGATTGCTCCTCCTCTGATGGTGTTGTGCGTAGGCCGGACAATGTGCGCTGGGTGAGACCACCTATGAACCCTCAACGTAGACCGCTCTCTGGCCTCAAAGTGCGTGATATTTTCACTAATTACTTTATCTCACCTGAGGGGGCAACTTCTTGGCAAGAGCATGCTGTGTCTATGTTATAATTTGTTGTTTAAAGTGTGTCAAAATATATATTACTCAAGCCTTTATGATTCTATGAGTGTTACAGTGCATTGGTTGGTGTCTGTTAGTATGTTGTGAGGGATTGTGAAAAATCACACAGAGACGTTAAGTAGAGTAGACAAATATTTAGACATCCCTGAGGAAGGAGACAGGAGTCTCTGAAACATGTAGGATAGCTTTTTGGTCCTCATTGCAATCTCTAGGCTGCAGCCCAGTGCATCATGTGTCTCTGACTTCACACAGGTCCTGTGCTGACAAGCATAGTGTGAAGTTCAGGCACCTAGTTCAGTGTGTTTTCCCACCCAGCGACTGCTGCCACCGGCCGGGGTAGCATCGCTAACAGGATTACTGCAGTTCTTAAGCAAGAAGCATTTAATCAGCAACCCACCGGAGGAGTGTTATTACTTACAGAAAGACTTTTGGGCTCTCCAAACACAGAATCAGCATTCACTTGTGAGACTGAGCCCGCCCTCCCCCTCTGTGGCTGTTAACCCCTACTGCTTTACAAGGTAATCTTGGTTTCTTGCTCTACAATTGGCATTAAGCATCCAAAGGGATATATGTGACTTTTTTTAGTGTTGCTTATTGTTGTTCTCTGTCCAAACCTGGTTCTTTTATTGTGCTCTGGACTTTGATTTTTTTTTTTTTCTCTTCAAATTCATTTGAGTAAGACAATAGATACCAGTGACTCTAAGCGCAGTAGTAATTCATTTATCTATACAGACTTTCGCTTTGACATCTATGGTGACTGGTGTCTTTCTGCTTTTGCTGCTGGAGTTCCTATATATACTTGAGCGCCACTGAGGTTTTTATATTAAATATTTAGTTTTGCCTTTTTTTTTTTCTTCGCTTAAAGGCAAACATAATTTTGCCATAACACAAATTTGGCAATGGCCAAAATGACCCTTTGTGCCTTCTTTAACTTGTTGTAAAATGAACATAACACAACAAAACAGCCACAAACATTAGGCCAAAAAAACATTGCTGCATCACTAGATTAACCTAGATTTGCCAACAAAAGGTGAGCTCCATCACCAAAATAAAGGCAACGAGATAACACTCACATTTCCACATAATGTTAGCCAAACATAGAAAGATTCCACCATGACAGGCAAGGCTACCTCACAGCTTTCACACAGATATTATCTGTCTGTACACCAGACAATATTTAAGCATGCTATACCGGAAAGGATGAAAATACAAAACTCACTTGTTAATACATAGAGAAAGCGGGTTATTCTGAATGCTTGTCGCCTAGAAATTTTGTCCTAGAGATTGCTAACAAAAAAGGTGACAACTTAACTAAGGCGAGCACGCCTTTCCTATGCGTTTGCAAGTGAGTAGTGTATATTCATCCTTTCAGCTTACAGCATAGCGCATTTAAAGATTCTCTTTTCTACACACATGTAATATCTGTCTGAAAGTCATGAGGTAGCGTTGCCTGTCATGATGGATTGTTTCATATGTTTGGAAAACATTGTTTAAAAATGTGAATGTTACATTATGTTCTAAATTTTGGTGAAGGAGAACACCTGTTTTTACATTTAGATTAGGATCACCAGTTACATCTGACTGGACATCTCCAACCATCAGAATCATAAATCCTCATATGTTGGGGAAGGGGAATGTGGATCAACAGCCTGTGGGTGCTGCTTGACATTGTGGCCAACATCGCCCTGTGTGGGGCCATACTGGTGCCCATGATGCTGGAATTGTCCAGCCTCCTGGGACTGTTGGGGATACTGGCCAGAGTACTGATGATGGTGAGGGGCTTCTTGTTGGCTCTGGTAGGCCCGTGGCTCATACCCACCAAGATAGCCAGATCGTCCCCAACCAGGTTGGGACCAGCCTCTAACACTGGGTGGGTACAAGTGGCCATATTGGTGGGGTTGGCTTGAGGAAGACATTTGGTGCTGTGGTATAGACGGTTGGGTAGGGGGAGGAAGGGATTGAGGTGTTGGCCCACATATTAGGGGCTGTTCAGACCCTGCTTGAGCAAGCATCTGTGTAGATGATCTCATGCGCATTAAATTTCGTGGTGAGAGCTGCCACCTCTCCAGAAATTCAAAAACCTCATATGGGGTATTGGGGGGGTGCTTGCATCAAGCAGGATCTGAATACATCCCTTAATACGGAGCCTGACCTCACGGGTAAGGGCACGGAGATAAAGGGTGAGGCTACGTGCATAGGCCTCCTCACCATCATCAGTTGTTACTCTGGACAAATAATTTAGCACCCCTGTGTCCACATTGGTCCTACTCTCTTGAAGAGTGACCTGGCGCCTTCTTCTTGTTCGCCGTGATACTACAGCAGCCTGTGGGGAGGACCTGATCTGGGCAGTTGGGCTGCTGCTCAAGTTGCCCGGCTCTTCCAGGATGGGTGAGGTGGCAGCAGCAGACCGTCCTGGTGGTGTGGTGTGTAGGGCAGCCATTGTGTGGTCTTGTGATGCCTCATCTTCAGCCATCCTTCTTGTAGGGGGAGAAGATGGGCCAGCCACCTCATCCCCTACAGGATCTATAATGGGCTCTGCCTCTGAGGCCGTTCCTCGATCCGTAATGTTGGATTGAGCTCTGTTATGAAATAGAACAGAGGCAAAAATACATCAATATTTTTGTCCCTGTAAAGTATTTGTGTTATGTATTTGTGTAATGTGGTGTGAGCTATGTACTTACGGTCTCAGGTCCAGAATTGGGGCGAGGAAGTTCAGCCGGTCATACTAGATATATTTTCTCTTCACATGCCCAGCATCACCACTCCTGGTCCGCTGCTGGCGTTCCCGGCGGAACTGGTCCTGGATGCTTCGCCAGCGTTTCATCACATCTTCCACTGCAATGTGACAGGAAAGATTGTCAAAATCACATATTTGAGAGGTCACATATTCTAACAGTAGTCTAGGCATGGGGCCTTCTGGGGTGTGCTTTCTACCCATGGTGGCATATGTAATTGGGCCGATACACAGGGTCTCAATAGCTACACTGAAAATAATTTTATTGGCTAGGAGGATGAGGAGCTTGTGGCCTAACCCCTAATTATGGCTGTGTGAAGCCACGTGTCACATCCAAATGTAACGGCCTCATGAGGCTAATAAAATTACATGCCCAGGAAGGGAGGTGCTGATTGTAGAATCATTTTGAAGCGTGCGCTAAGGTTAATGATGTTTTTATGGTTGCACTTACGAATTTTATGCTGCTCATCACATGGTCTGTCACCAAAGTCATGGTACATCTGGCGACAGATGCGCCTCAATGACGCCTCCTTTCTTGTCCGGTTCGCATAATTTGCATCGCATGGGTCCCATATTTCGGGACGCTCCTGCACCAGCACAATGAGCATCTCAACATTAATATATGTGGACGCCATGCTGCTGCTGTACTCCGTGGAGGCGTACTTCCTGGATGTCTGGAGCGCTTTTTGAGCTCATTTGCATGTCTAGGCTTCCTGATGATGGATTCGCCCATTTCCTGTCACCAGCCAAAAGACCTGCGTATTGCTCGCAGGTCACACGTGTGTTCCGTGTGTAATCCGTATTTTTTGCGCACCCATTGACTTGCATTGGCGTACTACGGGCGTAGTACGCTGACAATCACATCATGCTGCGATTGGCACGGAGCGTAGGATACGGAAGAGAAAAATACGCCTGGTGCGAGTGACCCCATTGAAAATCATTTGTCCGTGTGTAATGCGTGTTTTTTGCGCCTCTAACGCGCCCGTATTCCTCGCCAGTGTGACTCTGGCCTAAGGCTTGAACTTTATAATGGGAATCTTTGCTACTGAGCTGATAATAATAGTAATCTTTATTTTTATATAGCGCTAACATATCCCGCAGCGCTTTACAGACATTATCAATAGTAGTTATAAACCTAGCACTCAACTTGGGTGTGATCAAAAAGAAGATTTATTGTATTACGCATACAAAACGTTTCGGTCAATTGCGACCTTCTTCAGTTACTTGCTGTACTAGGTATTCAGCAGGGGGTTATATAGCCCTTGAATGGCTCGGTGTGCTCATAATAAGGACAATCTGTCTGTCAGCATGAGTTAACTTGATTTTGTGGACTGATGGGGCATACATGCCTCCAGACGCGGGATCCGCCGAGAGACTCTGATTGTCCTTATTATGAGCACAACGAGCCATTCAAGGGCTATATAACCCCCTGCTGAATACCTAGTACAGCACGTAACTGAAGAAGGTCGCAATTGACCGAAACATTTTGTATGCGTACTACAATAAATCTTCCTTTTGATCACACCCAAGTTGAGTGCTAGGTTTATAACTACTATTTATACGGTTTGGGAACCTAACCTTTAGCACCACTCTCCTGTTGTGCTCACGGTGTTTTTCTCTTACAGACATTATGGGCACTGTCCCTGATGGGGCTCACAATCTAAATTCCCTATCAGTATGTCTTTGGAGTGTGGGAGGAAACTAGAGTACCTGGAGGAAACCCACGCAAACACAGGGAGAACATACAAACTCCTTACAGATGTTGTCCTTGGTGTGATTTGAACCCAGGACTCCAGCACTGCAAGGCTAACCACTGAGCCACCGTGCTGCCATTGCTGATGAGCCCTAGTAGGACAATAAGATGAGTATATGATTACAGCATCCTATTTACCTGTTTACCTGCATTTTCTCTATTGACTTTTTCTGATTTATCATTATGGTAACATATCTAGCTGTGCATACTATGTACTGTCCCTGATATTAACATATGTATAGAGGTTATTCTTGTCTGTCTCCTCTGCTATTTAGGATTGTCTTAATCAGAAAAAGTGTAACTAGTTTCATTGTTTGATTTAATACACAATTACTAGTGGGTTTCTACCAACTTAACATTAGTGCTTATTCATTTGAATTTACTATATTTATTTGACTTTGATAATAATATAGATACGTAGGTATTTTTATCTGCCCCTTTTCTACTTACAGATTTATTGTTTACACTATTTACTTTATAAGTGGTGGTTTTTCACTATTTTTGTTTTTCAGATGTAGCAGGGTGTATTGGGACATTTTTTTCTTGGTAGGGATTAATGGGGACATCAGGGGGAGCCGTAGACGAGTGGGGCGCCATACTGCGGAAGCTAAGGGTGCCGGCCTCCACTGTCAGGCAGAAATCAGTATAGTTTCTCAATAGGGTCTACTAGAATACATATTATTGTGTTTATAATTTGTTCCTGATTAACACCCATTCCCTACATATGTGACTGTTGTTACTTGTCTTTAAATTGGAACATGATTTTAGCTTTGATGAATTAAAAGTTATATTTTAGGGGTCCTTGGTTTTGTATGGTTTTCTGTCTCTTGCCTAGGACCCTCATATAATTTGATTTTGGTTTTCTCCTTGCATAGGAGTGTAGCATGAGTCTGGGAGAACAAGTGCAACACAGCTGGAACGGCGCCTGCACCGGAGGTGAGTATAAGTGCTGTTATTTTACTTGGGGCAAACATGCTGATTCAGATGGGGTTGTTCGAGGAGTGGACAACACCTTTAAGGCTCTAGTCTTTACTTTACCTTCATTGTACTATACATCAGAAGTGATGTCCTACTTTTTATGAAGACCTCTGGACAGGCAAATATAATTTAACTTTTTAATTAGGTTTAGTGTGGATCCCCAGTGGCATTCAAGAATGTTTTTTTTCTTTTCCCCATTGCTTCCCAAGCCATGGTTTCATTGACTTATCTGACTTGTAAGGTCAAAACGTTGCAGTCTCCCTGTATTACAGGATGTATTAACAAACCAGAAGATTTTTTTTATTACCAGGGATGCTGCTTCCTGCCCGCTGTCTGGTCCTTCCTCCGACATGCTACATCTCACACCCTGTGATTTCGAGCGGCAAGCAGGCCCTGGAGTTCACGGCATATGCTCTGGGGCCTGCTCATAGCTGGAAGCCCCAGGATAGAATGAACACCGGGCCAGAGAGTCTTGGAACACTGGACAGTAAGTATGGAGCAGTGGGGGCAGTTGGAGAAGTGAACGGTAAAATAAGTTTAAGTTTTTTTACATTTTACATTTATTATGCTCTGGGGCCTGAAGAGAATCAAATTTCCCAGAAATTTGTGCAAACAGGTAAATTAATAATTTGTTAGTCATTTTATTGAGAGATTTTTAATGTCATTGTGGGAGGCTGCCTTTTAAGGAACAAACATAAAAAAGGTAATTATGAGAATTGAGTGGCTGAAGAAATGTTATATTTGGGTTGATGTGGGTGATATGATGAGAGCTGTGAAGAATTAGATTATATGAGTTATGGAGAGCAGGTATGTATGAGAAGTGTGCTACGATTTCTTTAAGACGTTTTGTGGGAAAATGGAATTAATGTGATTATGAATGTAAATACAGTTAGGTCCATATATATTTGGACAGACAACATTTTTCTAATTTTGGTTCTAGACATTACCACAATGAATTTTAAATAAAACAATTCAGATGCAGTTGAAGTTCAGACTTTCAGCTTTCATTTGAGGGTATCCACATTAAAATTGGATGAAGGGTTTAGGAGTTTCAGCTCCTTAACATGTGCCACCCTGTTTTTAAAGGGACCAAAAGTAATTGGACAGATTAAATAATTGTAGATAAAATGTTCGTTTCTAGTACTTGGTTGAAAACCCTTTGATGGCAATGACTGCCTGAAGTCTTGAACTCATGGACATCACCTCCTTTTTGATGCTCTGCCAGGCCTTCACTGAGTTGGTTTTCAGTTGCTGTTTGTTTGTGGGCCTTTCTGTCTGAAGTTTAGTCTTTAACAAGTGAAATGCATGCTCAATTGGGTTGAGATTAGGTGACTGACTTGGCCATTCAAGAATATTCCACTTCTTTGCTTTAATAAACTCCTGGGTTGCTTTGGCTTTATGTTTTGGGTCATTGCCCATCTGTAGTATGAAACAACGACCAATAAGTTTGGCTGCATTTGGCTGGATCTGAGCACACAGTATGGCTATGAATACCTCAGAATTCATTCGGCTGCTTCTATCCTGTGTCACATCATCAATAAACACTAGTGACCCAGTGCCACTGGCAACCATGCATGCCCAAGCCATCACACTGCCTCCGCCGTGTTTTACAGATGATGTGGTATGCTTTGGATCATGAGCTGTACCACGCCTTCATCATACTTTTCTCTTTCCATCATTCTGGTAGAGGTTGATCTTGTCTTTCATCTGTCCAAAGAATGTTCTTCCAGAACTGTGCTGGCTTTTTTAGATGTTTTTTTAGTAAAGTCCAGTCTAGCCTTTTGATTCTTGATGCTTATGAGTGGCTTGCACCGTGCAGTGAACTCTCTGTATTTACTTTCATGCAGTCTTCTCTTTATGGTAGATTTGGATATTGATACACCTACCCCCTGGAGAGTGTTCAATTGGTTGGCTGTTGTGAAGGGGTTTCTCTTCACCATGGAGACTATTCTGCGATCATCCACCACTGGGGTCTTCCGTGGGCGCCCAGGTCTTTTTGCATTGATGAGTTCACCAGTGCTTTCTTTCTTTCTGTTAGGCGTCGGATTCCTGCAGCGGCACGACAGTAATCCAAGTCCCTCTGCCGCTCCACTGAGCATGCCCATGAGAAGATCTCCCATTGGAGGTCGGGAGTCACGTGCTCAGGTCCTTCTCCAAATCTGATTGGTCCATCTCAGAGATCTGGAAGGTCCCGGCAGCGCACGGCTATAAAAGGCCCGCATGGCCGCTCGGCCATGCGCTAGTATAGACTCTTCTTGCTAGATGTGTGAATGGTGATGATGTATGATTCTGGTGACTGACTTATTAAGATTCCCCTCCCTCTGATATTACGCATGTGGATAGGGAACTATAGAAAGAGTCAGCGCCAGTCAGTGGCAAATCTTAGGCCACTGTGCACACCGCACCTCTACACTAGCGTCCTGTTGTGTCACGTCTCTCACGGCACTATCGCATAGCGGCTGTGTTTGCCACCGCGTTGCATTCAGCAGCATTTACCGGTGTCCGCAGTAGCGACACCGCACACACGGTAGGTCTAGACGGACACCGTCCCCTGTCTTGAACCCGTGTCCTGTGACCTGATACCGTGCGTGCAATTTCGCTGAGACCTGTGAGTCTAACAGGCTCGGTGTATATGTTTATGTTACAGCGCCTCTGTGAGTTAACAGAGTCCGCTTTGCACACATTGGGTGACGTTCAACCCGTGCGCGTTATACCGCCATATAGCACGTCTGCCATTAATTAGCAGCAGTGTTTTCACCATCTGCATGGTGGACCCCGATCGGTGAACGCACTTTATTATTTATTTATTTAGTGCGTTCTGCCATTCCTAACATTATACTAGCGCCAGGGTCTGGCTAATAATGGCGAACCAGTAGCAGCTACAGTGGTACATTCGGCAGCTGGAGGGCAGGTTGGCAGCCCTCGAGAGTTCCACCTTGGCTGCAGATGCTGCTGCGGTCGCTGCCCAGACAATTGCAGAGGCTGTCTCCCCGGGGTCCATGTCCACGCCCATGCCGACAATTTCCCGCCTCCCGTTGCCCGATTAATTTTCTGGTGACAGCGCCAACTGTAGGGGTTTCATGAGCCAGTGCTCCATCCAGCTCGAGTTACTGGCCGCACGATTCTCTACAGAGTGGGCTAAGGTGGGGTTTATCGCCTCCCTCCTGTCGGGCAGGACGTTGGAATGGGCTACGCCACTATGGGAGCATGATGACCCTGTGGTACTGAGCGCTGCTCAGTTTCTAAAATCACTAAAGCTGGTCTTTTTGGGGCCCCAGGTCACTCACGACAGCTCTCTCCAGTTATTTGCGTTAACGCAGGGACCCCTGTCGGTCAGTCAGTACGCCGTCTGTTTCCAGACACTGGCTTCCGAGCTGGAGTGGCCTGATCAAGCACTCATCCCTGTGTTCTGGAGAGGGTTGGCTGAGCATGTCAAAGATGTTTTATCTACCAGAGAGGTCCCCATAAGCCTAAAGGAGTTGATTGCAATCGCCACCCGTATTGAGCTCCGTTTTACGGAGCGCGGGATGGAGCGTACTCAATCCAGACAGAAGCTTAGGGTGGTCCCTGACTTCTCTGAATTTCTTGAACCCCCTTATCTGGAAATTTTACCTCCTGAGCCCATGGATGTGTCTCGTACTGGTCCTAAACCGCGTCCGGCACAGGGATCCACATGCTGCTACCTGTGTCGACAGTCTGGCAACCTGGCTAACCGGTGTTTGCAGCAATCAAAAAAATGTTCACCTCCAGTAGTAGTTGGTGGGGATCTACCTAATATGAAATCTTTCTTCTCCAAACCGGTATTCCGAGGGACGTTAGACGTGGAGCCTCCTCCTGGGAGGTAGAGGTCACGGTGGACTCTGGGGCAGAAGGAAATTTTATGTCTTCAGTAGTGTTGAGCATTCCGATACCGCAAGTATCGGGTATCGGCCGATACTTGCTGTATCGGAATTCCGATACCGACTTCCGATATTTTTTCAATATCGGAAGTCGGCATCGGAATCGGAAGTTCAAAGTTGATTGACAGCCTGACGTCATCATGATGCGCGGTGTGTGCGCATCATGATGCGCCGTCATTTCGGGCCTTCCGGGGGTCTCTGCCGGCCTGCCGGGGGGCTGTGCCGGCCTGCCGGGGGGCTGTGTGGACTGCCCGGGGTCTGTACCGGCCTGCCGGGGGGCTGTGCCGGCCTGCTGGTGGTCTGTGCACCCTGTGGGGGTCTGTACCGGCCTGCCGGGGGGCTGTGCCGGCCTGCCGGTGGTCTGTGCACCCTGTGGGGGTCTGTACCGGCCTGCCGGGGGGCTGTGCCGGCCTGCCGGTGGTCTGTGCACCCTGTGGGGGTCTGTGCCGGCCTGCCGGGGGGCTGTGCTGATGTCCGGGGGTCTGTGCAAGCATCATCCGATGGGACTACAAGTCCCATCTGGCGATGCCTGCTACCATGACAGTGATTGACACATTAGCCAATGATGGGACAGTAGTAGTCCCATCATCCGGCTAATGTGTTAAATGTTAAAAAAAAAAAAAAAATACTACATACATACTACATGCATGCTACATACATACTACATGCTACATACATACTACATACATACTACATACATACTACATACATACCACATACATACTACATACATACTACATACATAACACATATATACTACATACATACTACATACATACTACATACATACTACATACATACTACATGCATGCTACATGCTACATACATACTACATATATACTACATACATACTACATACATACTACATACATACTACATGCATGCTACATACATACTACATGCTACATACATACTACATATATACTACATGCATGCTACATACATACTACATGCTACATACATACTACATATATACTACATACATACTACATACATACTACATGCATGCTACATACATACTACATGCTACATACATACTACATATATACTACATGCATGCTACATACATACTACATGCTACATACATACTACATATATACTACATACATACTACATATATGCTACATACATACTACATATATACTACATGCATGCTACATACATACTGCATGCTACATACATACTACATGCTACATACATACTACATATATGCTACATACATACTACATATATACTACATGCATGCTACATACATACTGCATGCTACATACATACTACATGCTACATACATACCACATATATACTACATACATACTACATGCATGCTACATGCTACATACATACCACATACATACTACATACATACTACATACATACTACATGCTACATACATACTACATATATACTACATGCATACTACATATATACTACATGCATGCTACATACATACTGCATGCTACATGCATGCTACATACATACTACATACATACTACATGCTACATACATACCACATATATACTACATACATACTACATACAATACATTCATACAATACATACATAGACATACAGTACATATAACATAGAGTAACATACTTACCAATACTTGTCACATTGTTCCCCGAAGCCATTGTCTTTTACGGAATAAATATTAACATAACAAACCACAAAAATACTCACCCACTATCCGAAGCAGTCCACGAGTGTGTCCCACGACGATCTTGGGTAGAGAACTGCAGCATCAGCTGTTGCTGCCGTTCTCTACGGGCTGCAGGAATCCAATGACGGAAGGTAGGTATCCTTCCGCACTGTATTCCTCCGCCACTTAAAAAAAAAAAAAGTCCCTAGTCTCACTTTATGCCATTGCTGCGTGGGAATTTCCTGTATATAAACCCTGCCCCCGCCATTTTGGGCACATTCCTGTGACGATATGAGCTAGTGTAGGGCGAGTTGGAGACATAGAGCAGATCTAGGGACTGTTATTCAGTGTAGGACCTCAAGATTCCTCACATATAACACAAAAGTTCTTTTCAGAACTACCAGGACGGAGGAGTACTGTAGAGGACTGTAGGCAGGGAGAAAGGCAGGAGCAGCCTTACAGTGCATACAGCACCATCCTCAGAGCTTAGCTTACTCACTCAGCTTCCATCAGGGCTGAAATCAGAAGCATAGCTGAGCAAATTTTCTTTTTTTTTTCCACCAGATATTATTGGGGTCATATTTACCCCTGCAGCGTTATCGTTTCTGTGGCAGACCAGTGCGTTGCTGCTATCTATCCCACCAGCTAATAGCACGCACGCTGCCTGCTTGTGTGCACTAAACAATTTTTTCAGGGAGAGTGCGTTGCTTCTCTGCTAAGTTACAGCACGCACTTCACCCCAGAGCGGTGACGCAGACAGCACCACAGTCCACCTAGGTGACTGCCTTTGCGCACTAAACAATTTTTTCAGGGAGAGTGCAGGGCTTCTCTGCTACCAGCTAATAGAACGCACGTTACCTTCCTGCTGTGCCAATACGCATCACTAGCCTTGATTGTCCTCCTATTACAGTCCCCTGTAGTTATCCCCTTTGCACTGTGCATCCCCTGAGACTACAGCACGGGTCACATCACATCCCCCAGTGAAGCAGACCCCGGCCCGGTGCTGGGTACCACGGTTTCAGTGCGTCACAGACGCCAATGGTGACACAAGAAATCTCACTCTCTCCTAATCCAAAAAAGGGTACAGTAAAAGAAAATAGAAGAAATGACATCACATAACTCTTACCCATGTTTGCCTGCCCATCTTCTCCAGCGTGATCAAATGACGGGAACATACTTCTGGCGATGGACCTCCAAGCCATATTTCGCTGTCTTTCATCACCATAGCCAGGGTGGGTGGGCTGCCACAGCTGGGGCCACTCTTCAACCAGGCCGATCAGCCTCTCTGTATCACGTCTGCTACACATCTTTGGTGGGCCTGTGTGTGCAGATCTGATCGCCCTGTGTGTGCAGATCAGATCGCCCTGTGTGTGCAGATCAGATCTGCCTGTGTGTGCAGAATATCAGATCAGCCTGTGCAGTAAATCGGTTAGCACAGGCGACTTCCTGTTTAGCTTCTAGCGTGATGTAGAAACGATTTTCTGTGCTTTAGGGATGAATTCTAAATCGCTAAGCTAGGGGCCACTTGCGAGAGTAAAGATTAAAAAAAATGGCAGCACAGGAATCGCTGCAATACTCGCATCCCCATTCTTTAACATTGGACTCGCTAGACTTGCAACGAATAGCGAGTTTCCGAGTCGGACTCGTTAGAGTCTAGCGATTCCGAGTATTTCAGGATTCGCCCATCCCTAGACAGGACAAGAGTGCAGAACAGCAGAGTGTGTTATGGATGAGTCACCGAAGGAGGAAAAAACAAAAATAATAGCTAAGTCCAGAAAACTAGAGAAGTTGGCAGCTATCGGATTGCAGACCCCTGAACCTATCCACAACAACTTGCAGTAGCCGTGGGGGGTTCCTAAGGTGCCCTAGACCCCTCGATCACAGCCGGAGAACTAAATTAGCCTAAAGACAGAAAGGGGAAATCTAAACTGCCCCAGAGCAGACCCCAAAGCAATAGGCAGCCCCCAACATTTAATGACTGTGAAGCAAGAAGAAAAACACTAACACAGATAGAAAGATAGGTTGAGCAAATGATGGGGCCCAAGCTAACTAAATAGGACAGGATAGAAAAGCTGCTGTCTGCAATCCGCAAAAACCCTATCCAAAAATGTACCAACAGACTGATAGGAGAAACAGGCCCTGAAGTCGCTAGGCTTCAAAAGACTATATCAGCACTCAGGTATATTCTGAAGACAGAGCCAGAGATCAACAGATCAGAGACAAAAATGGAATTCAGCTCACCCCCGGCCGGGGATGGCTGAACTCCAAAAAAACAAGGCAAACAAAGCCAGAACTAAAGTGTACAAAAAGCAGAGCAAAACTTAGCTTTGAGAAGCAGAAATCAGACTGGTCTCCAAGAATCCAGCAGGAAAATCACCGGCAAGGCAGCAGGGTGTCGGCTGCCTTATATCCAGTCTTCAGTTCCTGTGATCCAGTCATCATCTACCTGCTCAGCTGTTTGGTAATCAGCCTCACTACCTTCCTTCACCAGAAGAGGGAGTTCATCAGACCTCACTGGTGAAGGGAAAAATGAACTCACAACAAGAGTGCGTACAGCAGTAGCCAGCACGTAGTGGTGCTGGAGGCCTTGCAGTCAGGGACTGGGGACTGTAAGGCTAGCGAGACAGTCAAAGGAGTCTCGTCGGTCAAGTGAACTAGCAAGGAAGAGCTGAAGGTACAACCCAAGCCAGTCTATTGAGTCCAGCCCGTGTCTGGAGAATTGCAAGCCAGGGAGGTCCGTGGAAGAGTCCCTGTGGGAGTAGCAGCTGGAGTACAGGAGCTTTGTGGAGAGTTCAGTGAGCTGTGAAACTAGGACACGAACAGGAGCAACAGTGCCTTAAGAGGTGAGCTTTAACGGAAAAGTCGGGTACCTTCTTGGGCTGAAATCGGGCTCTGGAAGAAGGGAAGTGTTCCGTGTTCATCATGCTCCGTGTGACATGTTAGCTTGCCTGAGTGGTGCATATGTGTGAAGTGAAGGAAGAAGTGACATACTGCTGTAGATGAAGATGTATTGCTGTTATCAAGTAAAGAGTCCTGTTGCTGTATTGGACGTGCTGTGCCCTGAAGAGAATAAAGCTGAGTTGTTAAAGTTGTTTCCAGCCTCTGTCTGCATTCAATTGGGTCCCCAAAGTGAACAGCATACGGGTGATGAAACAGCCTCCAGCACAGTGAGTACTGGAGCGGCCGCACAAGCTACCCCCCCGGCGGCCATGGTATTACATTTGGCGTAGTCGGCAGGATCTCGCTGCCTAAAATGGTGGCGAGACCGCAGCGGAGGTGAAGAAAGGTGACAGTCTGACAGTGACTGCAGCGCTCTATAAGATGCAAATTGAAGAGAGCAGTGATGGGCAAGTGAGGATTATTGAAATACCAATCGTGACTGGAAAAATTCTGGAAAATGAGACCAAGAGACTGATTGTGACCCAAGAAAAAGATCTGCAAAGTGCCTCTGTGGACCCCAAGATGGCGACTACCAAGATGGAGAATTCTGGTGCCAAAATGGACTGTCCTTGTCAGCAAGGAGCACTTTGTGGGTGTGACAGCGTCTGGATGGCGCCAAATGTGAGCTGTCAGCAATGTCGGGTCCGCCCCTGGAAGGAGTGGTATGTGCAGCACCCTCTACTCCTGAATGCTGAGAAGTGGGTGGAGAGGCCGGACAGAGCACCACCCTGGAATGGGAGTGGCCCTGCAGAATGTGCTGAGTGCAGCTGTCTGGCCTCAGTAGGACATCAGGCGCATACCTGTAACAATGATCCACAGCAGGAGCCTGACGTCAGTCCGGAGTTGCATCTGCCCACAGCACAGGCCGCGTTGGAGACACCGCAAGATGAAACACCCGTTACTCACCCGAAGGAACCTAGGAGGCCACCAGGATCAGGACCGCAATCAAGGAAATGTGCCGAGCCAGAGTCACAGGGAGAAGGAGTGTCGTTCCAGCGGGATCAGGGGTCCATGCGGGACCTACGGCGGGAGGCGGAACCTTTGTCTCCTGAGCCAGTTCCACATCAGCAGGGAGCGGAAGAACACGCCACGCCGGAACCAATGTACCCGGAATCTGTTCCTGTCAGACCGCTGAAGATGCGACACAAGTGCATCCTAGAAACAAGTGCCGGAACTGACCGTGAGCTGACAGAGCTCACCCGAACAGAGGAGGAGTCCAGACGTGTCACCCAGAGCTGGGAGCAGCAGCTGCAGGAGTGTCGAGCTCTTACCCGGACCGCAGTCCCGCTGCACACGGAGCCGCCGACACCTGGCCTTGCTGCACTAGAGAGACGCCCGCACTCACCGCAGGCCGTGACACTGGAAATGTCACGAGGAGCGAGGCCTGCTCCTCACCCCGGGGAACCTGAGGATGCAGAAGCTGTTTCCGCAGGACAGCAGGAAGAAGAAGGACCCCAGCACACCGTGGAGGACCAGCCTGGCAGCGACATCTCGATAGAGGGGGTCACAGAGCCGGAAGAGATCCCGGCCTCCCGCATGCCGCAGTACCTGGAGGAGCTGATGGCCGGACGGAGCGGAGCTGTGCAAATAAAGGAGGTGTGTGCTACTCAGCCTCAATCGGTGGTGGACCATGCTGCCCCAATGCTGTCCCAATGCAGTGACAAGCGGCCCAAGGTCTGCGCCACCGTGCATCCGGGCTTCCGCCAGGCGTCCCACAAAGCCCCTTAGCAGCAGAGCTTCAGCCAGGCGTCCCCTGAAACCACTGTATCCCTTGAGCTGATGTGGATCCGCGTGCAGAGTCAACTGAGGGCCCCTCTGCCCTTGATTCTTCCCCTCAGTATGGAGATTCTGCGGCTGCAGAGTCCTTTGTACTGCTGTAGATGAAGATGTATTGCTGTTATCAAGTAAAGAGTCCTGTTGCTGTATTGGACGTGCTGTGCCCTGAAGAGAATAAAGCTGAGTTGTTAAAGTTGTTTCCAGCCTCTGTCTGCAGTCGATTGGGTCCCCAAAGTGAACAGCATATGGGTGATGAGACAGCCTCCAGCACAGTGAGTACCCCGGAAGCCATGATATTACATGTATGCAAAACCTTGGTGGGTGTATGTCTGATCTGTCATTGGTGAGCTATGCGTTTGGAGATTAAATGAGTAGGAAACAATAGAATATAGTGTTTGCGTTAGACCTTGAGAAAGGATTCGATAGGATTCTGTGAGATGTTTGTATGATGGTCTGATGAGTGAATTTTCAATAAGTGGCTTGTTGAGCTAAAAAGTGAGAAGTGGAGAGGGCAAGGCAATGTTGTTTGTTTCCCTTCTGGTATTTTTTAGCGTGATTGAACCCCTTTTACACATGATGAAAGTGATCAGAGGTCTTTTCACTTCTCGGAGTGTAGGTGTGAATGTAAAGTGTTGGGGTGTATTAATAATGTTGTGATTATGGCTAAAAGTGTCAGAAGCAATGAATCCGGTGTTAGGGTATACTGGAACACATGTAATTTAAATGTTTTGGTGATAAAAATGTAAGGATGGAAGGTGTGATATGTGAAGAGGGTGCTATCAGAGTTTTAGGTGTTTTCAAACTTAGGCTACTTTCACACATCAGGTTTTCGGCGTCAGGCGCGTTCCGGAGCACCGGATCCGGCAAATGTTTTGTAAAACCGGATGTGACGGATCCGGTTTTCTGCCGGATCCGTCTTGCGCTTGACAGCCAAAACCGTCTCATCCGGTTCATCCGGTTTTCGATCCGTTTTTCGACGGATTACGCCGGATCTGGTTTTTAAAATTGCCCCTTGTGGCCTTCCGAAAGGGATTGGCTACTGAAAAACTATATATAGCGTGTTCCTACAGCCCTTCTTTGACAGGTTGTAGAGGAGAAAGTGCAGGTTGGAGAGAAGAGCAAGTTACTGGCGAAGATGGATGTTGTGATTGGAAATATTTTGAAGAATTTGGCGGATTTTACAGCGGAGGCGAATCGTTTGAGGGTGATTGTTCTGAAGAAGGAGAGAGCGAGACAGCAGCGCATCAGGCATCGTAGATGACGTTTGTGGATCCACGCCATCACAGCCAAGAGAATGACGCGTGGGGTCTATTCTACACTCTGCATGGACCTTAGACGAAACCCGGATAAATTTTTTGGATATGTTCGGATGAAAATGGAGAATTTTGATTACTTGGTGGAGCGCATTGCACACCTCATAAGAAAATCGGACACCTATTGCCGCTTCTCTGTTTCACCCGCAGAGCGTCTGATGGTGACTTTAAGGTAAGCCACATTTATTGGATATGCTCGCATCAGAGCACACTTTCACTGCAATCTTGTTGGTGGTAGTTTGCATCTCCAAGTGTTATAGCTGAGTTTTGGTATGTAATGCTGTGATTTTAAACTAATTGATTGTTTTTTAATTCCCCACAGATTTCTTGCAACTGGAGAATCCCTTTCGTCACTGCATTTCCAGTACAGACTCGGGATTTCCACCATATCTGGAATAGTGAAGTACACATGCCGTGCACTGTGGGACTCCTTAGCTGAAGAGTTTTTACCAGAGCCCACAACAGAGAGGTGGATTGAAATTTCAGAAAAGTTTCAACAGATATGTCAGTTTCCGAACTGCTTGGGCGCTGTGGACGGGAAACATATCTGCATTGTAAAGCCAGCCGGATCGGGATCGGAATATTTCAATTACAAGAAATATTTTTCAATTGTCCTCATGGCCATCGCTGACACGGAATACAAATTTATTGCTGTTGATATTGGGGCCTATGGCCGCTCCAATGACTCTCAAGTTTTCAAACTGTCTGCCATGGGGCGTAAACTGTATGGAAACACCTTCCAGTTCCCACCCCCTAGACCGCTGCCGCAAACATCTGGTCCACCTATGCCATTTGTCTGTGTAGGGGATGAAGCCTTCCAGCTGTCAGAACACCTTTTGAAACCGTACGGTAGCAGAGGATTGTCAAGAACAAAACGCATTTTTAATTACCGCCTCACAAGAGCAAGAAGAATGGTTGAATGTACCTTTGGTATTCTGACAGCCAAATGGCGGGTCCTATTGACTGCGATCAACCTCAAGACAGAAACTGTGGACGAGGTGATCAAAGCTTGCGTGGTACTCCACAATTTTGTTATCTGCAAGGAACCCATTTCCATTGAGGACACCTCTGAAGAAACCACCTTGCAAGATTACCATGACATTACCACTAGAAGTTCTGTGACGGTTTCAGTAATGAGGGACAATTTTGCACTATACTTTATGTCACCTCAAGGCAGGGTACACTGGCAGGATGACAGAGTGTGAAAGATTTGTGACCTTAACCAAACTTGCGTACCTTCTGTACCAACAGTTATACCTTTGCCAACCAAAGTTGGCTATCTTGTCATGGTCTTAATATTTTTACCTTTAGGCCACAGGTGTGTACCTGGTTGTGTTTTATGCAAAGTATTTCACCTTTTAACAAAAGTTGTGTACATTGTTAGGAAATCACCAACAATAAACACAACTTTTTAGGTGAAATACTTTGCTTCAATCACAACCAGGAACACAACTGTGGCAAAAAGCTAAAATGTACCCACAGTTATATACCTGGTTTTGAATACCTTTTTACCTTTGAAATACCCTGTATTTAACTTTTTTTAAACATATTTCGCCGCAGAAAGAAATGACAGACAACCATTGTAAAATGATAATTTAACTTTTATTTAAAATATTTTTTTTTTTGTAAAATGTTTTTAAAGTGAAAAAAACTTTTTTAATAAAGGTTTTAAACCAAATGGCCATTTTTTATTAAAAAACACACATTATAAATCTGTAGTGTGGGGTGGAAATACTGCTGGAGGGGCTGTGGGACACTTCGACACTGGGAGTGTGGAGAGAGGACTGGGATCGTGGTGGGGAAGGAACAGTTAGAGGTGAAGGTGTGGAAAAAGCTACAGAATGGGTGGACATGTGGGAGGCAGAAGAGGTGGTGGGCGGTGGAGTGGAGGGTTGGGCAGGGACTGTAGGAGCAGATGATGTTGATGGAAAGTTGTATGGGGAAGGAGTTTGGTACGGGGAAGAAGTTTGGTACGGGGTAGGTTGCTGGAAGTGGGGAGATGTCTGGTACTGGGGAGGTTGCTGGTACTGGGGAGGTTGCTGGTACTGGGGAGGTGGCTGGTATGTAATAGGATGGGGAGGATGGAAAGTGGCTGGAGGGGGTGCAGGTGGAGGAACTACTGGGGTGGGAGGAGGAGGTTGGGAGGTAACGTGCTGGAGAGCACCGTGGCATGAATGCATTACATGCATCTGCTGGGCAGGAGAGAGCGTTTCCATGCGCTCCACAACAGACATGAAAAAGGTGTGGTTTGGCGAAGATCTTGCTTCTGAATGCATGGTTTGCAGAAGTGTCTTCACCTCCAGAATGCTGGAGTTGATCTGCTGAAAGCCTGCGGAGATTTGCTCTGACAAGACTTTTAGACAGTTCTGGAAAGATGCATTCAGATGCAAGAACTCTGGCGCATAAGTCTTTTCCTGACGCCTCTGCCGCTGCCGCCCAGTACCCGCAGGTGTACTAGAGGTGGCAGGGGCAGAAGGGTGGGGTAAAGGGAAAGCGATCTCCTCACCAGCAGCTTCATGTAATGTAGGCGGCCACGATGCTCCTGTGCTGGTGGATGGGACAGATGGGTCGAATGTGTGGGAAGGCTGGGAAGGTGCAGATGTACCGGGGCGGTCGAAGTGTCCCTCGGTGTCGGTCTCCTCAGGGATCGCCTCAGAAGGGTCCAATCGTGCAGGCTCCCGAGTGCTGCTCACCGTGCTGTGGAATAAAGAGAAAAAAAACAATTAAAATAGTGACATGGCATGGCCCTGGCTGAAAAAAAATTGTTACATCTAAACATTTTTTTTTCACATGTGGTGTGTAATATTTACCTTCTGGTGACCATTGTATCCCGGAGGAATGACAGGGCTCGTGCGTACTTGTACTTGCTCCTGCGTCCTCCAGATCCACTCGGGGCCCGCATCTCTTTATTGAACTCCTTCTTGAAACGATCCCTCACAGACCACCACCGCTTCACAATTCTGTCCCCTGAAACGAGAAAGGACAAAGTGGTTAGTATACAACATCAGTGTTTCCAAAACTCCAGTCCTCATGGTCCCCAGGGGTCATGTTTTCAGGATTTCCATAGTAAATAGAAATCCTGAGCACATGATCCGTGGGACCACGTGGACTGGAGTTCGGGAAACACTGGTTTACATCAAGCAACCGGTACTGTATATACTTACGCTCTTTAATCTGGGCCCGAGCATCGAGGTCCTCCCAGCGGCCCACAAGGAGCGAGCAGATTTCCTCCCAGAGTCGTCGGGTAACAATCAGGTCAGCATGGCGGCGGTCAGCCATATTCCATAGCGGCTCCCTTTCTCTGACGAGATCGATGAGGTGGTCAACATCAATTCCTCCATCCTCACCGTCTGAGTCGGGAGCACGCTGTGAAGGCTGTTAAAGTAAAATAGAAAAATAGCAAAATTAGTCACCACACTTAAGACATGAAATAAAAAGTGTACAAAAATTTAACTTAAATATTATACTTACATGCTGGTGACCGCCGCGTTGCTGTCGCCGACGACCCTGGGAGGCACTGCGAGGACCTCTTGGCCGAGCACCAGATTGCGAAGACTAGAGAAGAAAAGAAAAAAAATTATGTGTTTGGATGTTGGCATTTGTTTGCTGTGTGTGGTCTGCAGTACATTGTTTTCTATGTGTTGTGTGTAGTGTGATGTTGTGTTTCTGCGTTTGATGCAAAAAACTTACCAATTGTGAGCCCACTCCAGGTGTCTGTCCACCCCTTCCTTCTTCTGAGAGCTCCTCTTCAGCTTGTGATTCCTGTTTTGAAATAAAAGGCAATGAATAGACATATATTACAGAGATGATGGATTTTGGAAATAAAAACTTACCGTCGAACGCTGACGATGCGAGGGAGGGCTCCCAGAAGAAAATGTGCTGTCATGTTGCTGGCCAGACTCCATGGCTGTGGGTGGTGCTGCTGCTGTTGCTGCTGCCAGTGCTGCCAGTGCTGCCACTACTGCTGCTGCATCTCTTGGGCGGCTGTTGAATAAAGAGAAACAAAGGGCCAATGAATATCTTGATATTCCATGGCCCTAGTTTTGAGGAATGGGGGATTTGATAATTACCATCTCTCATCTGCTGCTGGACTCCCCTCCCGTTGTTCAGCATGTTCCCTTTGCTGCTCCATTTGGGGTGGTGGTGGTGTTGATGGTGCTGCAGTGGTCTCCTGCGCCTGGTTGCTGTCTTTGGTGGCATGTTGGGTGTGGCTGAGGGTCCCACTGTCATGCTTTTATATATGTGTGCTGTGGGCAGAGCTACTGAGCATGCTCAGACCCCAAAAACCGGATCCGGCGCATTGCGGCGCTCATAGGCTTTCATTGTGTGAAAAAGCCGGACACGCCGGAACCGGCGTGTCCGGCTTTTTCGCCGGAGACAAAAAACGTTACAGTAGCCGTTTTTTCCAGACGCCGGATTGCGACACATTGCCGGATCCGGCGAAAACCTGATGAAACGCATAGCCATCTGGCGCGATCCGGCGCAAATGCAAGTCAATGGGGGGGGGAAACCGGATCCGGCATTGCATTTCGGCGGATCCGGTTTTTGTCAAAAGTGCCGGATCGCGCCTGACGGCGAAAACCTGATGTGTGAAAGAGGCCTTAATGATGATTTGAAAGAGGTTGAAAGGTTGGATTGACAATTGAGAGCAAGTTAACAAAAAGTACCCATTTTTTTAATCACCAGTACAATTACATTGTAAGAAAAGTCATTGTGACATTTCTTATTAGAGAAAAATTACTCTTTCCCCCCCCACTTAACAGTAACTTTATTCGGTCATCCATGACAGCACCACCTGAGAGAGAGAGGGGATCTGCCCTCCGGGAACAGGAAATCCTACAGATACATAAGGGCGGCACCTCTCCCACGCATCAGTTGGTTTCCTGTTCCTGGAGGACAGGATTCCCTACAGATCATGCCATCATGGACAAAGGAATCCCCAGGCCGGCTGTCTGACTCAGGTAGCGGGGGGGGGGTCTCCTATCTCAGGCAGTGCGGAACCCCTGGAAGCGCCACGGTGACCCGCGCAGGGTTTCACAGCAGTTTGCGGGACAGGTGGGAGTGGGGTCCGGTGGATGCCCATCTCCAGGGCCGGCGCCGGTGGGTAAGTAGGCTTCCCTCCCCAGGATTCCGGTCCTTGTCCCGGCTGGTGCGGCTCCCCTCGCCTGACTCGCGGTCGGGGCCATGCGGCTGCGCTTTGTTTGCGCTCGGGGAGCGCTGGGTGTCGGTGGCGCCGGTGGCCTGCGCATCCTCACATGCGCTGGGCCGGGGGTGGCGCGGGTGAGAGGTGGAACCGGTGGCGCCGGTGGTCTGCGCGTCCTTGCATGCGCCCCGGACCGGATGTGGCGCAACGGGGGGCGGGGCCGGTGGTCTGCGCTCCTCGCGCGACCGGACCGGAAGTGGTGCGGTGGGGGGCGGGGCCGGTGACGTTGATGGCCTGCGTGTCGCCGCGCGTGCCCGGACCAGAAGTGGCACGGCGGGGCTGGTGGCGCCAAACCGGAAGTCGGGTGCCGGCTGGCTTTTCTCTCTCCCTGTGCGTCGCCGGCGTGGGCGCCGTCAGGGCGGTGGGGGCGCGGCATGTGGCGAAAATCAGCCCCTGGCCACGTCACCTGCGGACCCGGATTTCCAGGGGGAGAAAAAGGGCACAGATGCACTGCCGAGTGGCTTCAAGCTCAGAGACAGGATGGACGAGCCCGAAGCTCCCATGCCACAGCTGGACAAAGAGCAGGAACGTACCTCAGAGAGGTCCCAAACCAGCTCCCAGCAAAAGAAGAAACAAACTGGACAATCCGGCCTTAGAAGTTCCTCCAGGCCGAAGGATCCAGCTCGCCCCCCCCCATGATCCGGTACCTACGCCTTCTGCTCAGGGTAAGAGATCTTCGTGAATGTGCCCTGATGCAGTGTTCCCCTTTATGTTTTTCCTCCTGTAGGGGAAGAAATGTACCGACAAGGCAAAAAACAGGGAATGCGCCCTTTGTAAATGCCCCTTGCCGGATGCCTACCCTAAGAAGCTGTGCCAGTCATGCATTCGGCAGACGGTAAAAAAAAAAGAGGGGAAAGCGGGGCGTAGTCCCAAAGAGTTATAAGCCATCCTTAGGTAGCTGGCCTACATCTGACGTCGTGGATTTTGAACGGGCACTGCTAAGAGAGAAAGGTTTTTCCCCGGCCCTAATTAACACCCTGCTTAAAAGCAGAAAGCTGGTTACAACAAAAATCTACTTCAGGATCTGGAAGAAATTCCTTCAGAGTTCAGGGGTAGTAGCTGGACAGCCCACTCCCATAGCGCAGATCTTAGAGTTCTTGCAAAAAGGTATGGCTATGAGACTCTCCACCAGCACCCTCAAGGAACAGGTGTCGGCTCTTGGGGCACTGTTCAACTGCAACATCGCCAATAACCATTGGATCAATAGGTTCATTAAAGCAACAGGCAGATCCAGACCGTTAGTGAAAAATAAATTTATGCCATGGGATCTAAACCTAGTTCTTACAGCCATGACAGAGGCTCTGTTTGAACCTATATCATCAGCCTCCACGAAAAACTTATCCCTTAAAGTGGCTCTCCTGGTGGCGTTGACATCTGCCTGTAGAGTGAGTGACAGATAGAACTCAGGAGATAGTTCTTCCATCCTTCCTCCCTAATCCCACGAACGATAAGGAAAGGAAATTACACACGCTAGACGTTAGGAGATGTCTCCTAGAATACCTGACAGTTACCAACCCCATGAAAAAAGATAATGCCTTATTTATTTCCTATCAGGGCACTAGGAAAGGCTTTAGAGCTTCAAAAAGTTTGCTAGGGAGATGGATTAGGGAGGCCATTTCTTTAGCATACACCTCAAAAGGCAAACCGGCCCCTGGCAGGCTGAGGGCGCATTCCACCAGGGCCATGGCAACTTTGTGGGCCGAGAGATCGGAGGTCTCAATCGACCAAATATGTAAGGCAGCTACTTGGTCCTCTCCGAGCACCTTTTATAACCATTATAGACTAGACCTGGGTGCTTCCTCAGACCTCTCCTTTGGTGTCAGGGTTCTGCAGGCTGTAGTCCCTCCCTAAAGTAATTATTACTCTCTGTAATTCTCTCAGGTGGTGCTGTCATGGACGACCGAATAAAGTCGTAGTTACTCACCGGTTAACGGTATTTTTCGGAGTCCATGAGAGCACCTGTATATTCCCTCCCTTTAGTTTAATTTGGGTGTGCACTTCTTCCTCTTATATGTACACGGGTAATTGATAGTCGTGTAGAGTATTGTATATAAATTATGCTATTAACCATTGCGGTCCTCTTGTGCTCTGTAAACCAACTGATGCGTGGGAGAGGTGCCGCCCTTATGTATCTGTAGGATTTCCTGTTCCCGGAGGGCGGATCCCCTCTCTCTGTCAGGTGGTGCTGTCATGGACTCCGAAAAATACCGTTAACCGGTGAGTAACTACGACTATTTATCTTACTACACTGATCATTCACTCTCAAAGACTTCTCAAATTTGTCTACAAATCTGTCTGCAGTAAGGGATCAAAAACATCTTTTGCCTATAAAGCTCTTAGGAGACATAGAGAAAAAACTGGAGAAAAACAAAGATACAATGAGAAACTGCTGATGCTTTTAGTGCATAAAAGCTGCTAAAAATGTAGGATACGAGTCATATAATTACCAGAAACAGTGTTGTTCCTCAAGTATACCAACATAACAGCTTCTTCTGAAAAGTCAACTGAAATTATATTTACACTCTTTATTTTTGGAGAATAAAAGATCTGACTCTAAATTGGGAGGCGCTAATAATTAAGGGAGATATTCTACTCATTCTTCTCTTTGCTGCAAAAGTTTTTCCTTCTCCTCGTAGGAAAATTAAGATAGCGGAAGTTAATTATCACCTTTTTTGGGAGGAAGTAAAATGGAGAAGTTTAGGAGGTAATATTTATGTAAAACATGATCATGACGTGATATGTTTTTGGCTTGAATTACAGCAAAGTGATAAATAATTTTGTAGTTTATTATGGCATATGCTATGGAAAATTATGGATGTATTAAAAAGAAATAGGCTTTGTTTAATGAGTATGTGTAAGGGGTTTACAGAGACTGACCTATGCCCCAAACACGTCCTGGTTAACTGAGGTTCTAATCTGAATATATATGTATTGTAATGTACCTGACGCTGCTATGTATATATATATATATATATGTTGTGTACATAGGGAAAGTGAAGTTATAGGGTTAGCCACTAGAGGGGGGCATAGTAGGATAGGAATAAGAGCTTAGTATAACAACTAGTTAAATTAGGAGGGGCTTACTTTTGGTAAGACAGGAGTATTTCCTGAATGTAGTTAGTGGGATAAGGAGCCCAGACAGTCCTGTAGGGCCTTAGAGCCTAGGGAACACAGTGAACTCCATAACGTTTCAAGCTAGGAGCCCAGGTGTCCAGGACTTGGGAACTGAAGGACACAGCAGCAGTGGAATGCAGGGCAGCACTAAGATGAGGCAGCTGACTACATGGGTAGATGCACCTATGTCAGGGGCAAAACAGACAGGGGTACTCCTGAAGGTAGTTAAGCTGGACAGAAGGAATGCTGCGGTACTGGACAAGTCGGTATGACCCAGGAGCATTCTAGAAGAAGTATGGAAAAGCACAGGAATAGACAAGGATGTGTACTGTGATGTTCCCTGTGAAGTTGCTGTAACCGAGCTGGATGTACTGTGAAAGGATTCAAGATAAATTGTTTACTACAAGTGTGAAACCAATAGGAGTGAACCCACAGTAGACCAGAGGGGACCCTGATTGTGCTGAAGGCATTAAAAAAGGTATGCTGCAAAGGGGACATTGTATGTATGTGGCAGGAGACCAGGGTGTGTTTGAGGAATTAATGTCAGCCATGACTATGGCCCTGGCTCCCCTCACATACAGTATGTAAAGATAATTTTTTGTTAAATTATATGTAATGTACTTGTGGTATAGGCAGCTTAGACATTTTGAAGGTTGAAAAATAGAGGTAAAATAAAGGTAAATTTTTTTTCTTTTGTGGGGTTTTATTTAGTCTTTTTTTTGCCTTTCCATAGCAAAAAGTTAAGATAAAAAAAGATTAACACTGATAATGGTGATCATGATGTGAATCTATGCAACATCTATTGAAAACTAAGTTGGTTCATATTGGATTTTAACCAACATCAGTGGTTTCATCAAAAACATGGATATATCACTGTGTTCATTATGCAGAAGAAAAGGACTCAAAAGTTTATGTATGGGGCCCAACTTTACAGAGAATAAAATAGTAAAATAACAACTGTATGAAATTATTTCAACCGCTCAATGGAGTCCCCATGCATCATTAAATATAAGACGGTAATGTATAGGTGATTTAGAAGCAAATACCGTATTGATGTAATGATATGAATATACACATAAAATTTCAAAACAACTACAAGATAAATAAAAGTGTAATTACACAAGGTCCTATGTAAAGCTATACCTGATCATGGAGGTTGACACCCTACAATGTATGACAATGGTTCTCCTGCTCAATGATGACTATCCATATATGCCCCTACAATATCCGTATATACGCAAAAAAATATATATTGTACTTATCCCTCCTCCAATAAAGTATTAGATTTATAAATATTATCTTAGAAAATTCTAACCTCCTCTAATTGTGAATTAGCTATATAAAAAATATTAATAATAGACATTTCACTCCTTTGCAAGGGTATTAGAAATATATCTAAGAGGTCTTTATAGGTTGCCGTAAAAACTTTAAAGACCAGTGGTCTGTCTGGTCATATATCCATCCATAACAGTAGGAGATAGATCATCAATCCTATAACAACTGTCCGCTGCAGGTTTGACGCTGCATAAGTGCGCAGTGCCAAACCCGCAACGATTACTGTTCGTATGCCATACCCTTAAACAGGGTCAGAATAAGGCACCGGGACACCCGAGGATCCTCCGGTGGGCCCCAGCCCCTGCCTCCTTCATTAGTCCCTGCCCTGCATGTCAATAGTGCCTGCCTACAACTGACCGGCGTGCTGTGTGCAGATGTCAGGCGCACCGATGACTGGGCACAACTCCTAGACTAGGCGCAAACTCCCCTCGTCCAGCTGAGAGCACTGTGCCAGCCATTTCCACATCATCCTATAAATCCCAGCAGGACTCTGCTGTGCTGGTTGTCATGGTGCTGAATGAGGGGAGGTTTATGTGTGGGGTCAGGAGGGGTTTTCAGGGTGGATGTAGCAGAGCCGTGTGTGTACGAGGTGTACGGAGCGGAGCCGTGTGTGTACGAGGTGTACGGAGCGGAGCAGTGTGTGTACTGTAGCAGAGTGTATCTTTTGAGAATCCACCGATGCACAGGAGAACTTCACTGAGCAAGTTATCTTAAGTAAACAGCATTTACTTCTTATGGGTAAAACAGGTAAGAATTCAGAAGCACACAGCTGTGCTGCTGGCATAATACAGTCAAAAGCGAAAGTAAAACTAACATCAACAAGAGATCTTCCCTCCCCACAATATAGCAAACATTTAACTTCACACTGTCACCATTTGCTGTCAGGCTAGTGTAAAGTCCTCCTTTACATAAACAATAAGTCCATTTCTGTTGCATATGTCAACACCCTTTCTCAACATTTTTTTTTTAAACATAATAGTCCTTGACCTCATCAAAGGGTCATATCCCACATGAACATCAAAACAACCATATCCTAACCGGATATCAAGAATGTATGACAAATATTCATATCATTAAAAATCAATTTATTAGCAAAAGTTAAAACAATGCATATTATGAGTGCTCACAGATCAACCAGAAGCAGTTAAGAACCATCACAATCATCCAGAAAAAATGCCTATTTGTGTATAAAGCACTAGGTGATTCACAAATAAATGCTCATCATTATCCCTTGCTCAATACTGCACAAATATACGAGATCAATTTAAAGCAGCAAAAAGATTCATGACCGCTGCTCATGACTAAAGAGTCTAAATGCAATCACATTACATCATGGCGCCTTTTCGCTACTAATAAAAAAGTGTCTTATGTGCAAACTGAAGGTAACAAATGTTACTGCAAGGACCTAAGTAAATGTTGTGAAAAGAGATAATCTCCCACCAAAAATATGCTAAATGTACTGAACTTATGGCATTACCTGAGATGCTGTGTCTAGTCCCACACCGCGTCCCCTGACGCGCGTTTTGGCGTTCCTTTTTCAAAAGGGGAGTGTTTTTAAGCCGGGGGATTCACCTATTTGTAGATACCCTCCATCCAATCAGTTTCAATTACTAAATCACGTGGTATCATTGCTATGTGACCGCTATGTTAGTGAGACCAGGATATAACGGCGCATGCAGCTATGTCGTCAGCTCCTGTAAAGGACCGCCCACCTCTGGCTGACTGAGCGCTCAGTGTTCCACCACGGAATAACCGGGCGGAAGACAGGTGTCCACATCACCGTGCCAGTCATGGGAGGCCCGGAGAGGCTCCAAGGGCGCATGCGCACATCCCGGATGTAAAGTGCAGTGCCGTGAGATGTAAAATGTTAATAGATCTGCTGCGATACAGCTAAAGATCATAAAAGATGAATGATACTAATTGCCATAATACTAATAATAAAGTGCCATGTGTGAATCAATTTTGTATGCATTTTTTACCCTTAATATAATCCTAAATATATATTGTGCTAAAAATCCACCGCAGCAAATATCACATTAATAATAAGTGAATATAAGTGAATCAGTTATAACATATAATACTTATATAACAATGATACAGATATAAACATATTATATACAACCCCATACAAGGGAGCTGTAATAAACATACATAAATTACAAAGTAACATCAAGACATGCCAAGAAACTTTGTGCTGCATAGAGGGACAGATGAACTTTATGCACTATCAGAGCAGACTAAACAAAAAAAAGTCTCATATTGACCACATAGGGCCATAAAAGTCCGACTAATATAAGCAACAAAAATTTCTTTTTAAAAAATTCCTTTAAAAAAAATCTTTTTCTTTAGGAAAATCTTCTTCAAAGGCTTGATATTTCTTCACCTTGAATGTAGACAGAAAGTATCAACACCGATATAATATGTAAGATGTAAATCTTGCTTGAAGAGTCAGAACTTGGAAACCAATATGACATGAGGGCATAAATCTATAAAAAATGCACCATAATTAGAAACATAACTAAAAACAAATTAAATAAAACCAATCCCCCCACTATGATAAAAACTTCTATATTGATTGTGTAGCTTTAGAAATCACAGAAACGCCACAAAACCAAAAGACTCGTTTAGACCCTGTGGTGCCAACGTGCCTAAATGGTAAATCCAACGAGATTCTATTTGTGCCAACACCCTACCAATGTTACCACCTCGCACCCCCAGTGATACCGAATCAATACCTTTGATCATAAGGCTCTTGGGACTACAAGAATGGTATATCCGAAAATGCCTTGGGAGAGTTTTTAACGTGGACACATCGTCAATTTTTCGGGCATTTTCAATGTCTCTACAGTGCTCCCGCGTCCGTATTTTTAACTCTCTAGTCGTCATACCGATATAGATTTTGTTGCACGGACACGTGGCATGATAAATTATACCACGGGATGCACATGTAATATGTCTTCTGATGGTATACATTTTGCTGTTGTCAAAGTTACAAAAATTTTTTGATTTAACCAAATTCAGGCATGCCTTGCATAGGCCACATGGATAAAAACCAGAGTTATCCAAGTTATCCATGTAGTTGTTGGATTTGGATGGACTATATAGACTATGCACCAAGAGGTCACGCAAGTTTTTTGATCTCCTAGCCACCAGAAGTGGTTTTTCAGGTAGAATCTAAGAACTGGATCAGTTTGCAAAACACTCCAATGTTTTTCAAAATTTTTTCTAAATTTAAACCACTTGTTATGGTAAGTAGTAATCATCCGCACATTATCTTGTTTAGTTGTTCCATCAACCTTATTTTGTGTGTACAACAAGTCATTTCTAGGAGTGTTTAGGGCTCGCCTATAACCTTTTTTTATGTTCCTCTCACTGTATCCTCTCTCCCGAAATCTAGTGGCAAGGTCCATAGATTGTATTTGAAAGTTACTGAAGTTAGTACATATTCTTTTTGCCCTCAAAAATTGTCCAACTGGAATTCCTCTGATGGTGGCAGGCGGGTGTGAAGATTTAGCATGAAGAACCGAATTAGTGGCTGTCGGCTTGCTGTAAAGATTGGTAGACAAAAAACCATTGTCATCCACACTAATTAGCAGATCTAAAAATTCAACCGTTCTACCAGTTTTGAAAGAAAGTTTTATATTCAAATCATTCTTATTGAGGGTCTCCATGAACACCACCAAATCACCATCAGACCCCTCCCAGATGAACCAAATGCCATCAATATACCTCATCCAGCCTGTGACCAGGCTGGAGTGAGGTATAGAATCACAAACAAAAATGTCACGTTCCCATAATCCCAAAAAAAAAAGGTTGGCATACGAGGGGGCACAGCAAGCCCCCATTGCTGTGCCCTGGCGCTGTAGCTATACCGTATTTTTGAAAATAAAAATGTTATGTGTGAGGGCATATTTCAAAAGTTGCAATAACAATGCCACCATATCCTTATCCAAATTACTTGCATGCAAATACCATGAGGCCGCCTTCAAACCATCTTCGTGATGTATTGACGTATATAACGCCTCAACATCAGCCGTCACCAATATTGCATTATTTGACAGTTGTACATTGTGCAATCTACGCAATGCCGAATTAGTATCTTTAATGTAAGATGGCAAATCACTCACTAAAGGTTTTAAATAGTGATCTATAATGGTGTGTAACAATCTCACATAGACCACCATTACCAGATATTATTGGTCTTCCTGGTGGGTCACATTTTTGTGAATTTTTGGAATCAGGTATAATGTGGGCAAACGTGGTTGCATCTCTTTAATAATATCCACCAATTTTTTCGGGATGATCCCTTTGACAAATGCCACATCTAAAATTTTGTCTAACTCATCATGGAAATCTTGTAACGGATTGGAAAATAGCTTTTGGTAGTTGTCTTTATCATTTAATAGTTTGAACGCCTGTTTTTCATACATTTCATTCGGCCAGACCACCAGGTTTCCCCCTTTATCTGCTGCCTTGAAAACAACATCAGTCAGACCCCATAGACTCACTATTGCCTCTATCTCAGCCTTGCTGCAATTGGTAAAACCAAAACCATCCCTACTCAATTGCTCAATGTCATTGGTTACCAACTTTGTGAATACCTCAACAGCCAGACAGATGTTTAATGCAGGACTTATTCAATCAAACCCAACTTTTTTATTAGTCTCTGGTGTTTATCAGCATTCAACGCCTTCATGAAGATGTCTGCTGTCATTTCTTCAGTAGGATAATCCTTCAAGAAATTATACTTCACATTTCCCAAGTCTTTGATTTCAAAATGTCGCTTCAGGATATTTAGAATGTTTTCTTTATCCCTTTCTTGTTCAGAACAAATAAAAATGTCGTCTACATATATGAGTACATAAATCCATCTATTCATCAGCCTTTTTGTGCACAAGCATGGATCAGCTTTGCTTCTTTTAAATTTTTCATTTGTAAGCACTTCTGTGATTTTGTCATTTCATGCTTTAGCTGCTTGCTTTAAACCATATATGCTTTCTGTAGTTTGCAAACTTTGTTTAGGTTTCTTTCATCTTTGAATCCTGGAGGTTGTTCCATGTAAATGTCTTCTGTTAAATCTCCATTCAAAAATGCTGTCTTTACATCCAGATGTATCAGTTCCATCTGTTTCATTGCTGCAACTGTAAGTAAAGTTCTTATTGTAGTATGTTTGACAACTGGAGCAAATGTCTAATCATAGTCTTCTCCATATTTTTGAGAATACCATTTAGCTACGAGTCTTGCTCGGTATCTTTCAAGTGTGCCATCTGTTTGGTATTTTACTTTAAAAATCCATTTACATCCTATGGCTTTTCTTCCTTCTGGTAAATCTGTCAGTGTCCATGTATTTGAATCATGCATGGATTTCATTTCTGTTTCTGTTGCTTCTATCCATTTATTAGCTTTTTCTTTAGGGAGTTTAGATATGTCTTCTCAAGAAGTAGGTTCATAAATTTTACTTGTGCTTGTCTTGTATGAGAGACGTTTTGGTGGTTTACCTTTGTTCTCTCTCATTGAATGTCTTGGTTCTGTGTCTGTTTGTAATTGTATTTCTTCATTTTCAGTATTCTGTTCTTCATCAATTTCAACTACTTTCTCATCAGATACTTCTTCAGCTATGTTACTGCTGTTTTTCTCATTTTTTTGTGTTAGTTGAAATCATAGTGTCTTCATTTAGCTCCTCAATGAATGTAACACTGTTACTCACCGTGACTCTGTCTGTTTTGGGATCTAGAATTCTGTATCCCTTGCAATGTTCACTATATCCAACAAATATTCCCTCCATAGATCTGTTTTGAAGTTTGGAATGTTTTTCTGTTGGAATGAATATAAAAACTTTACATCCAAAAACTTTTAAATGATTGACACTTGGTTTCATACCTTGCCAGTTGCCACAGTTCATATGGAGTTTTCTTCAGTTTTCTGGAAAAAAGGTCTGCTCTGTAGATATGTAGCTGTCATTGCTGCCTCACCCCAATATTTCTCTGGTAGTTTGGAATCTGTCAGCATACATCTCATCATTTCTGTCAGAGTTTTGTTTTTCCTTTCTGCTACTCCATTTTGTTCAGGTGTGTACAGAACAGTTTTCTGGTGTTCTATACCATTTTGTCTTAAGTAGTTTTCTATTTTGAGACCTGTAAATTCACCCCCATTATCACTTCTGATGACAATTGGCTTCCTTTGAAATTTGTTACTCAACCTTGTTACATAGTCTACAAGTTTATCAAAAACTTCACTTTTGTTCTTAATTAAGTAGGTGACTGTGTATCTTGAGTAGTCATCTATAAAAGTCACCATGTATCGATTTCCTCCTGATGTAGTCACTTTTATGGGTCCACATATGTCAGTATGCACCAAATCAAGTGGTCTTTTGCTTTTCATCTCACTTTCTTTTGGAATAGATATTCTTGTGGCTTTAGATTTTATACAACATTCACATTGTATGGTAAATGAGCAATCTGATATCTTTAAATCTTTTGTCAATTCTTTTCTTTGTAGTTCCCTTATACTGTCAGGGTGTCTGTGTCCTAGACATCTATGCCACATGTGAATACAGTTCTTGTGATCATATGTACATACCTTCATCTGTTCCTTTGGTGTGTCAAGATGATATATGAGTAATTGTTCATCTGCCTTGACATAGGTTATCACTTTGTTTCCTGCTAGAATTGCACACTCATTGTCTTTGAATTTTACAGTGAGTCCATTGGCTGTTAAACGCTTCACAGATAACAATCCGCCTTCCAATTTTGGAACATACAACACATCCTGTAGAAGTATCTTTGAATCTTGTCCAAACTTGTTTGAACATTTTAGCATACCTTGTCCTATACCATCTGCGGTTATTTTGCTCCCATCTGCAAGATAAATGGCTTCTTTCTTATCTAAATCAAGTTCAGTGAAGAAATTCTTGTCACTTGCCATATGACTCGTTGCTCCTGAATCAATAAACCAACCAAGTGATGATTTCTTGTCTGTTACTTTAAATGTGCCATTCCAATTATTCTCACATGAATCGGAAATTGTGTTTTTCACTTTCTGTATATGCTCTTTATGTTGTAATTTTTGTTGTCCTGTTTTCCATATGGTACAGTCTTTTAAATGACCTTTTTTCTTACATCTGAAACATTCTCTTGTCTCTTTATTATAGGGTTATTTAAATTCTGTAGCTTTAAGAGCGCTTCCACTGTCTTTTTCAGTAAAAGAATCATTTGTCTATTTTTTTCTTCTCTGATATTCATCTATTAGTCTGGTTTTCACAAAATCTAATGTGGTCTTTTTCTGGTCTTGTCTCTAGGGCATTTATCAAGGCTGTATATGAATCTGGTAAACTGCACAATTATATTGCTGCTACATGACTTTCTTTAATGTCTTCACCAATAGACCTTAGCTGTGATATTACTTCCATCATTGAGAATATGTGCTACTGCATATCATCATTTGCACTCAATCTCAAACTGTAAAGCTTTCTTAATAGAAATAACTTGTGATTTAAACTAGATCTTTCATATAGCTTTTCAATTCGTCCCACATTCCTTTCGCTGTTTCTTCATTCCTTATGTGTATTAATTGAGCATCATCCACTAATAAGCTAATGGTGGATCTAGCTTTTCTATTCTTTCTATCCCATGTCTGATTATCTTCATCAGGTCTATCTGTAATGATTATTTCCCATAAATCGTCTTTAGATAACAACAACTCTACTTTGAATTTCCATATCTGATAATTTTCACTGTTCAGCTTAGCTACTGTGAGTTTCAGCTCAGTGCTGCACATCATTTTGATATAATCTTACTTGTTTTATGAAGATATTCTTCTTTCTTCTTGAGAGGTCCTGTATATCCTGTATGTGGTGATTCTCTGTAATGATCTCCAGTGTGCGGCCCTCCAGTTCCTGGGTCATAAATTCCTTTGTCCCTCTGTATCTGAATTTTTTCTTTTCAGTGTCCGTTCAATGGGTTTTATCTTCTTCTGTTAACAGAGATTATCTGCTTCCCCGGTGTCTGAGGTTATCTCCTGGGTGTCTCTGTTCTGGTTGTGTGGGACTATCTGCTGTTCTGGGCCCATAACCTGTAGCAGAGTGTATCTTTTGAGAATCCACCGGTACACAGGAGAACTTTACTGAGCAAGTTATCTTAAGTAAATAGCATTTACTTCTTATGGGTAAAACATGAAATAAGAATTCAGAAGCACACAGCCATGCTGCTGGCATAACACAGTCAAAAGCGAAAGTAAAACTAACATCAACAAGAGAGCTTCCCTCCCCACAAAACAGCAAACATTTAACTTCACACTATCGCCATCTGCTGTCAGGCTAGTGTAAAGTCCTCCTTTACATAAACAATAAGTCAATTTCTGTTGCATATCTCAACATGTACGAGGTGTACGGAACAGAGCCCTGTGTGTGCGAGGAGTACAGAGCGGAGCCATGTGTGTATGAGGTGTACGGAGCGGAGCCACGTGTGTATGGGGTATACGGAGCGGAGCCGCGTGTGTACGGGGTATGCGGAGCAGTGCCACGTGTGTACAAGGTGTAGGAGCGGAGACCTGTGTGTACTTGATGTACGGAGTGGAGCTGTGTGTGTATGAGGTGTACAGAATGGAGCCCTGTGTGTATGAAGTGTACAGAGCCGTGTGTGTGTACAGAGCGGAGCTGCGTGTGTACGGGGGGTATGAAACAGAGCCCTGTGTGTACAAAGTGTATGGAGCTGAGCCGTGTGTGTATGGAGTGGAGCAGAGCCATGTGTGTAAGAGATTTACAGAGTAGAGCCATGTGTGAACTGAGTGGAGCCGTGTGTGTGCGAGGTGTACGGTGTGGAACCGTGTTTGTACGAGGCATACAAAGCAGAACCGTGTGTGTATGAGGTGTGCGTGTACAAGGTGTATGGAGGGAAGCATTCATAGCTCCCAACTGTCCCGGACCCAGTGGTTTTTACCACAGGTTATTATGTCAGGCTAATATTTGATGCCACAATACCTTGCCTTGATATGTTGCAGTATAATTCCACTATGCAATTTTTTGTGCGAGTGATGCATTTAGCAATATTATAGATTGAGCCGTATTGGGCTGAGTATTTTTTACACAATTTGTGTCTTTTATATCTTTGCTTTTCTCATATTGATTCATTCATTTAGGCTCTTAGGACACGATTGTGGACACATTGTAATTATTGTGCCTAGTGGCAGCACACATCTAGATTGTTTTTCAGGGCTGAGTGTATTGTATACATATTATTCACTATGTGGACTTGCTGTACACATTACATATGTATAATTGCGAGATGTTTTGTAGGACTTGTCACTTCTCCCAGGTTTATAGGTTATGTCAAAATAACCGTTTGTCTTTTTAAATGTTTTTAATTGGTGTTTGTGTGTATCCTATGTAATAAAATTGATAATTTTTCTATGGTGATCCCTGCTTTTGGTGTATGCCTTCTTGGCTTCCTTTTTTTGGACCCAGCGGGACAGTCCCGATTTTGAGAGTCTGCCCCACTATTCTTACTTTTCCTGCGGAAACAGGAGTACACGGCGGAGCCCCGAGGAGCACTTTAAAACTCGCAAGTGACATTCCACCGGAAGTGACGTGCTGGAAGCTGATTGGAAATGAGGTAATTTCAGGAGGAGATTGTGACGGAACCATGGAGGCATGTCAGGGAATGCTTCAGATCCATCTCCGTGTCCTCCTCCGACAGCGCGGACAGCGGGATCGCCTTGGCATCAGGGATGCCGGCCACATTCCTTCTTTCTTTCTCTCTCTCTTTTCTTTCTCTCTCTGTTCTTTCTTTCTCTCTCTGTTCTTTCTTTCACTCTGTTTCTTTCTCTCTCTCTGTTTCTTTCTTTCCCTCTCTAATCTTTCTTTCTCTCTGCTCTATCGTTCTCTCTCTTTTCTTTATTACTCTTTTTGTTCTTTCTTTCTCTATCTCTCTGTTCTTTCTTTCTTTCCTCTCTTTTCTTCTTTCTCTGTTCTTTCTTTCTACTCTTTCTTTCTCTCTCTCTGTTCTTTCTTTATCTTTTTTCTTTCTTTCCTGTTGTGAGTTCATTTTCCCCTTCACTACTGAGGCCCGAGGAACTCCCTCTTCTGGTGAAGAAAGGTAGTGAGCCTGATTGTCAGACACCTGGGGCTGATGATGATGACTGGCTGAGTGGAGTTAATGACTGGATATAAGGCTGCCGACGCCCTTCTGGCCTGCGGGTGATTTCTCTGTGGACTTCTAGGAAACCAGTCTGATTCCTGCTCATCTAAAGCTAAGATTTCTGCTTTGCCTTTTTGCATTAGTGTTTTGTTTTCCTTGCTTTTCTGGATTCTGCCATTCCCTGCTGGGGTGAGCTGAATCTCCTTTTGCCTGTTGCTCTGTCTTCAGAATATTCCTGAGTACTGACATAGTGTTTTTGAAGCCTAGCGTCTTCAGGGCCTTTTTCACTGTCAGTTTGTTGGCTCTTATTTTCATAGGTTTTTTCACGGATTGCAGACAGCAGCCTTCCTGTCCTTTCCTATTTAAGCTAGCTTGGGCCCCATCTTTGCTCAGTCTATCTTTCTGTCTGTGTTTTGTTCTTTCTTCTTGCTTCACCGTCATTATATGTGGGGGGCTGCCTTTTGCTTTGGGGTCTGCTCTGGGGCAGTTTAGACTTCCCTTTCTGTCTTTAGGCTATGTAGTCCTCCGGCTGTGATCGAGGGGCCTAGGGCATCGTAGGAGCCCCCCACGGCTACTGCTAGTTGTGTTGATAGGTTCAGGGGTCTGCAATCCGATAGCTGCCAACTTCTCTGGTTTTCTGGACTTAGCTAGCATTTCTATTTTTGCCTCCTACGGTGACTCAATCATAACAGATAGATAATCAAAAAATTATCGACAAAATCTCGGAAAATATCGTTCATGAAGCACTGGAAGACAGAAGGGGCATTAGTGAGCCCAAAAGGCATCACCAGGTACTCAAAATGTCCCTCCGGAGTATTAAACGCCGTCTTCCATTCATCCCCATGCTTAATGCGAATAAGATTATACGCCCCCTGAGGTCAAGCTTGGTAAACCAGCAAGCACCTTTAACTCTGGAGAATAGATCAGAAATCAGGGGTAACGGATACTGATATTTAACAGTAATTTTGTTGAGAGCACGATAATCAATACAAGGTCTTAATGATCCATCCTTTTTGGCTACAAAAAAAAACCTGGCACCTAAGGGTGACGAGGATGGTCTAATATGACCCTTGTCCAACGCCTCCTTAATATAGGATCGCATAGCCTCGTGCTCGGGTACAGATAAATTGAAGAGCCGACCCTTGGGAAATTTACACCCCGGGCTCAGTTCAATTGCACAGTCATAACTCCTATGAGGAGGCAGAGACGCAGACTCATTCTCACTAAATACATCATAAAAGTCCGCCAAATAATCAGGAACATCATGCGACTGAGGAGAGGTGGAAAACACCGGAGCCTCACTAAAGGCACACCGACAACCCCAACTCACCACAGACACAGATTTCCAATCCAAAACTGGATTATGAATTTGTAACCAGGGAAACCCCAGAACAATAGTATCATGCAGATTATGTAACACCAAAAACCTGCAATTTTCTTGATGGTCTGGGGCGACTCGCATTACCACCTGGGTCCAAAACTGAGGTTTATTTTTAGCCAAAGGAGTAGCATCAATCCTAGAGTTGAGCGACTTTTGGTTTTTTAGGGTCGAGTTTCGTTTCGTGAAACCCGACTTTTCCAAAAGTCGGGTCGAGCAAGATCGGCCGACTATAGGGAAAAGTCGGGGTCGTCCCGAAACACGAAACCCAATGTCAGTCAATGGGGAATAAAAGTCGGCAGTGAGAGGACAGGAAACACACCTACAGTGCCCATTTGAATGCCAAAAGCATCAATTCTTCTTACTTAAGCTTGTCAACCTTAATTAACTTCATAATACTAGTTACGCACTGAAAAATGCACGCTCAGTACCTCAGCAGGACAAAAAAAAAAATTGGGATTGCTTTTAAAAAAGCAGTTTGCAGAGCAGTGGGTAAACAGCAATGCAGCCGTCAGGAAGCCTTAGAAGGCAGCCTAACAACCAACACCGCTGATCCAGCAAAATATAGCCTCCCCTTGCACTGCACACACAGTGACTGGTGTGTTGTACAGGCAAAATCGCTAGCAGCAGAAGCAGTTTTTGGTGTCTTCTTACCTGCCTAACGCTCTCCCTGCAGAATCAGCAGCAGCAGCAGCAGCTCTCCCTATTCTGAGATCAGCATGAGGAACATGGCGGTCGGCGTGCACGCCCTTTTATACCCCCTGTGATGCCCACCAAAGCAAGCCAATCACTTGCATGCCCTTCTGAAAGATGGTGGTGACCCCTGCCTATGTCATCACGTTGCCCACAGTGTCCGTGGATCCTGATTGGCTGAAAAAGAGCGCAAAACAAACTTTTGAAACGCGACTTTGGCACGTAAGTCGCCGAACTCGTGGCCGACCTCATCCTAGGGTCGGGTTTCGTTTCATGAAACCCGACTTTGCCAAAAGTCGGCGACTTTTGAAATTTTTCGACCCGTTTCGCTCAACTCTAATCAATCCCCCTCAAAGGGATAGGCGTCTGCAGAGGTGTCATCGGAAATCCACAACGTTTAGCAAAATCCAAGTCCATTAGGTTTAGAGCTGCTCCCGAATCCACAAAAGCCTTGGCGGAAAATGTGGACAGGGAGCAGATCAGAGTAATAGCCAGAAGAAACTTAGGTTGAACACCACCAACAGAAAACGTGTGTGCAAGGCATTTCTCGCGTTTAGGACAGACAGAAATAATATGCGAGGCATCTCCACAGAAAAAACACAACTTATTACGCCTTCTGAACTCCTGACGCTGCTCTCTGGAAAAAACTCACATTTCATAGGTTCAGACACCTGTTCAACAGGTGGCAACACCTCTCGTGCAGCTCTGCGTTCGCGCAAACGCCGATCAACCTGAATGGCTAAAGACATAGAATCGTCAAGACCAGAGGGAACAGGAAATCCCACCATAGTATCTTTTACGGCTTCTGACAACCCCTTCCGAAAGAGAGCAGCCAAGGCATTATCATTCCAGGTAGTAAGTACTGCCCACTTTCGGAATTTTTGACAGTACAATTCTGCAGAATCACGACCCTGGTTCAATGCCAGCAGGGTCTTTTCAGCCTGATCAATGGCATTAGGTTCGTCATACAACAACCCCAAGGCCTGAAAAAATGCGTTCACATTAGTCTGAATAGGATCATCTGTTTTCAAAGAAAACGCCCAATCCTGGGGATCGCCACGCAGCAAAGAGATGACAATTTTAACCTGCTGCGCGGAGCTCCCTGACGAGTTAGGCTTCAAGGCAAAAAATAATTTACAATTATTTTTTAAATTCAAAAATTTAGACCGATCCCCAAAAAATACATCAGGTGTAGGAATCTTTGGTTCAGCAGCATGTGAATGAGCAAGGTAGGCGGAAATTCCCCGCACTTCCGCAGCGAGCTGCTCCACACGATCAGACAATTGCTTTATCTCCATTGAGAGAAAAAAAAAATTCCCCCTACGGCCTCAGAGATATAGAGGAAAAAATATACACACTTTTTTTTTTTTTTTTTACAATTCTAGTACCCTAGGATCTGCGGTATGAAAAAAAAAACAAAAAAACTGAACTGAAGTAGAATTGAATGACATGCATGATGTAAAAGCATGTTCACATTGGCCATAAAAGCAAGCAAAACCAAAGGAAAAAAAAAAAACAATATGCATATACCCTAATAAAAATAAATAAGTAAAAAAGCAAGTGCATTAAATAACATAGGGTACTTAGTAAACACTATTTTGATCAAAAAAGTATAAAGCTGTCCCACCACGACAAGGTGTACCCATTTGAGACAGTAACTACACTAACGGTTAAAACCTACCTAGTGTGAATAGTAGCAGAGTCTCTGGGTCCCAAACGGACACCCAGCTTCAGAGGGACTAAATAAACTACACAGCTCAGTAGAATGGAGGCCACACCCTATTTGTACTGAATACAAAAATGCTGAAGAAAAAAAACAAAAAAACTGAACTGAAGTAGAATTGAATGACATGCATGATGTAAAAGCATGTTCACATTGGCCATCAAAGCAAGCAAAACCAAAGGAAAAAAAAAACAATATGCATATACCCTAATAAAAATAAATAAGTAAAAAAGCAAGTGCATTAAATAACATAGGGTACTTAGTAAACACTATTTTGATCAAAAAAGTATAAAGCTGTCCCACCACGACAAGGTGTACCCATTTGAGACAGTAACTACACTAACGGTTAAAACCTACCTAGTGTGAATAGTAGCAGAGTCTCTGGGTCCCAAACGGACACCCAGCTTCAGAGGGATTAAATAAACTACACAGCTCAGTAGAATGGAGGCCACACCCTATTTGTACTGAATACAAAAATGCTGAAGAAAAAAAACAAAAAAACTGAACTGAAGTAGAATTGAATGACATGCATGATGTAAAAGCATGTTCACATTGGCCATAAAAGCAAGCAAAACCAAAGGAAAAAAAAAAAAGAAAACAATATGCATATACCCTAATAAAAATAAGTAAAAAAGCAAGTGCATTAAATAACATAGGGTACTTAGTAAACACTATTTTGATCAAAAAAGTATAAAGCTGTCCCAACACGACAAGGTGTACCCATTTGAGACAGTAACTACACTAACGGTTAAAACCTACCTAGTGTGAATAGTAGCAGAGTCTCTGGGTCCCAAACGGACACCCAGCTTCAGAGGGACTAAATAAACTACACAGCTCAGTAGAATGGAGGCCACACCCTATTTGTACTGAATACAAAAATGCTGAAGAAAAAAAAACAAAAAAACTGAACTGAAGTAGAATTGAATGACATGCATGATGTAAAAGCATGTTCACATTGGCCATAAAAGCAAGCAAAACCAAAGGAAAAAAAAAAACAATATGCATATACCCTAATAAAAATAAATAAGTAAAAAAGCAAGTGCATTAAATAACATAGGGTACTTAGTAAACACTATTTTGATCAAAAAAGTATAAAGCTGTCCCACCACGACAAGGTGTACCCATTTGAGACAGTAACTACACTAACGGTTAAAACCTACCTAGTGTGAATAGTAGCAGAGTCTCTGGGTCCCAAACGGACACCCAGCTTCAGAGGGACTAAATAAACTACACAGCTCAGTAGAATGGAGGCCACACCCTATTTGTACTGAATACAAAAATGCTGAAGAAAAAAAACAAAAAAACTGAACTGAAGTAGAATTGAATGACATGCATGATGTAAAAGCATGTTCACATTGGCCATAAAAGCAAGCAAAACCAAAGGAAAAAAAAAAACAATATGCATATACCCTAATAAAAATAAATAAGTAAAAAAGCAAGTGCATTAAATAACATAGGGTACTTAGTAAACACTATTTTGATCAAAAAAGTATAAAGCTGTCCCACCACGACAAGGTGTACCCATTTGAGACAGTAACTACACTAACGGTTAAAACCTACCTAGTGTGAATAGTAGCAGAGTCTCTGGGTCCCAAACGGACACCCAGCTTCAGAGGGACTAAATAAACTACACAGCTCAGTAGAATGGAGGCCACACCCTATTTGTACTGAATACAAAAATGCTGAAGAAAAAAAACAAAAAAACTGAACTGAAGTAGAATTGAATGACATGCATGATGTAAAAGCATGTTCACATTGGCCATAAAAGCAAGCAGCAGCTCTCCCTATTCTGAGATCAGCATGAGGAACATGGCGGTCGGCGTGCACGCCCTTTTATACCCCCTGTGATGCCCACCAAAGCAAGCCAATCACTTGCATGCCCTTCTGAAAGATGGTGGTGACCCCTGCCTATGTCATCACGTTGCCCACAGTGTCCGTGGATCCTGATTGGCTGAAAAAGAGCGCAAAACAAACTTTTGAAACGCGACTTTGGCACGTAAGTCGCCGAACTCGTGGCCGACCTCATCCTAGGGTCGGGTTTCGTTTCATGAAACCCGACTTTGCCAAAAGTCGGCGACTTTTGAAATTTTTCAACCCGTTTCGCTCAACTCTAATCAATCCCCCTCAAAGGGATAGGCGTCTGCAGAGGTGTCATCGGAAATCCACAACGTTTAGCAAAATCCAAGTCCATTAGGTTTAGAGCTGCTCCCGAATCCACAAAAGCCTTGGCGGAAAATGTGGACAGGGAGCAGATCAGAGTAATAGCCAGAAGAAACTTAGGTTGAACACCACCAACAGAAAACGTGTGTGCAAGGCGTTTCTCGTGTTTAGGACAGACAGAAATAATATGCGAGGCATCTCCACAGAAAAAACACAACTTATTACGCCTTCTGAACTCCTGACGCTGCTCTCTGGAAAAAACTCACATTGCATAGGTTCAGACACCTGTTCAACAGGTGGCAACACCTCTCGTGCAGCTCTGCGTTCGCGCAAACGCCGATCAACCTGAATGGCTAAAGACATAGAATCGTCAAGACCAGAGGGAACAGGAAATCCCACCATAGTATCTTTTACGGCTTCTGACAACCCCTTCCGAAAGAGAGCAGCCAAGGCATTATCATTCCAGGTAGTAAGTACTGCCCACTTTCGGAATTTTTGACAGTACAATTCTGCAGAATCACGACCCTGGTTCAATGCCAGCAGGGTCTTTTCAGCCTGATCAATGGCATTAGGTTCGTCATACAACAACCCCAAGGCCTGAAAAAATGCGTTCACATTAGTCTGAATAGGATCATCTGTTTTCAAAGAAAACGCCCAATCCTGGGGATCGCCACGCAGCAAAGAGATGACAATTTTAACCTGCTGCGCGGAGCTCCCTGACGAGTTAGGCTTCAAGGCAAAAAATAATTTACAATTATTTTTTAAATTCAAAAATTTAGACCGATCCCCAAAAAATACATCAGGTGTAGGAATCTTTGGTTCAGCAGCATGTGAATGAGCAAGGTAGGCGGAAATTCCCCGCACTTCCGCAGCGAGCTGCTCCACACGATCAGACAATTGCTTTATCTCCATTGAGAGAAAAAAAAATTCCCCCTACGGCCTCAGAGATATAGAGGAAAAAATATACACACTTTTTTTCTTTTTTTACAATTCTTTTCTGCTATTGAGTACCCTAGGATCTGCGGTATGGCGGTGATTCTGTTATGATTGAGTCACCGTAGGAGGCAAAAATAGAAATGCTAGCTAAGTCCAGAAAACCAGAGAAGTTGGCAGCTATCGGATTGCAGACCCCTGAACCTATCAACACAACTAGCAGTAGCCGTGGGGGGCTCCTACGATGCCCTAGGCCCCTCGATCACAGCCGGAGGACTACATAGCCTAAAGACAGAAAGGGAAATCTAAACTGCCCCAGAGCAGACCCCAAAGCAAAAGGCAGCCCCCCACATATAATGACGGTGAAGCAAGAAGAAAGAACAAAACACAGACAGAAAGATAGACTGAGCAAAGATGGGGCCCAAGCTAGCTTAAATAGGAAAGGACAGGAAGGCTGCTGTCTGCAATCCGTGAAAAAACCTATGAAAATAAGAGCCAACAAACTGACAGTGAAAAAGGCCCTGAAGACGCTAGGCTTCAAAAACACTATGTCAGTACTCAGGAATATTCTGAAGACAGAGCAACAGGCAAAAGGAGATTCAGCTCACCCCAGCAGGGAATGGCAGAATCCAGAAAAGCAAGGAAAACAAAACACTAATGCAAAAAGGCAAAGCAGCAATCTTAGCTTTAGATGAGCAGGAATCAGACTGGTTTCCTAGAAGTCCACAGAGAAATCACCCGCAGGCCAGAAGGGCGTCGGCAGCCTTATATCCAGTCATTAACTCCACTCAGCCAGTCATCATCATCAGCCCCAGGTGTCTGACAATCAGGCTCACTACCTTTCTTCACCAGAAGAGGGAGTTCCTTGGGCCTCAGTAGTGAAGGGGAAAATGAACTCACAACACTTTCCCCTCTTTCTTTTTCTCTCTCTGTTCTTTCTTTCTTTCCTCTCTTTCTTTCTCGCTCTCTGTTTTCTTCTTTCTCTGTTCTTTCTTTCCCCACTTTCTTTCTCTCTCTCTGTTCTTTCTTTATCTTTTTTTCTTTCTTTCCCCTCTTTCTTTTTCTCTCTCTGTTCTTTCTTTCTTTCTATCTTTCTCTCTGTTCTTTTTCTCTCTGTTCTTTCTTTCTCTCTCTGTTCTTTCTTTCCCTTCTTTCTTTCTTTCCTTCTTTCTTTCTTTCTTTCTTTCTTTCTTTCTCTCTCTGTTCTTTCTTTCTCTCTCTGTTCTTTCTCTCTCCTCTTTCTCTCTCTGTTCTTTCTTTTGTTCTCTCTGTTTTCTTTTTTCTATTTTTCTGTTGTTTCTTTCTTTTTTTTCTTTTCCTCAGTACCAGTCAGTGCGCCCACAGTACCAGCCACTGTGCCCACAATGCCAGCCACTGTGCCCATAATGCCAGCCACTGTGCCCTCAGTACCAGTTCGTGTGATCGTTCTTTCTCTTTTCTTTATTGCTCTCTTTGTTCTTTCTTTCTTTCTCTATCTCTCTGTTATTTCTTTCTTTCCCCTCTTTCTTTCTTTCTCTCTGTTCTTTCTTTCTTTATCTCTCTTTTTTTCTTTCATTCCCCTCTTTCTTTTTCTCTGTGTTCTTTCTTTCTATCTTTCTCTCTGTTCTTTTTCTCTCTAAGATTGCTGTAAAAGAGAAATAGCGCAATAGTGCATTATCCGGTGTGCAGATAACAATTGCAAGTAATACACTCACCAAATGGAGTTTTGTAACAGGCAATGGAGGATTCGCTGCTGCAGAACCACAGATCCACAGGGCACCAACATAGAAGATTCAGAATAGGAAAAATGTGGTCAGACAATCAGCGCTGCGAATCACTAAAAACTCAGATTATTAATACAGTGGTCTTTATTCTACGCATTTCAGAGTCTCACAGAACACCTTCCTCAGGAAAAAACACCTGTGTTTTTTCCTGAGGAAGGAGTTCTGTGAGACTCTGAAATGCATAGAATAAAGACCACTGTATTAATAATCTGAGTTTTTAGTGATTCGCAGTGCTGATTAACTGACCACATTTTTCCTATTCTGAATCTTTTTCTCTGTTCTTTCTTTCTTTCCCTTTCTGTTCTTTCTTTTCCCTCTTACTTTCTTTCTTTCTTTCTCCCTCTGTTCTTTCTTTCTTTGTTTCTTTCTCTCTCTCTGTTCTTTCTATCTCCTCTTTTTTTCTCTCTCTCCATTCTTTCTCTCTCTCTCTCCTTTCTTTCTTTCTCTCTCTCTGTTTTCTTTTTTCTATCTCTCTGTTGTTTCTTTCTTTTCCTCAGTACCAGTCAGTGTGCCCACAGTACCAGCCACTGTGCCCACAATGCCAGCCACTGTGCCCATAATGCCAGCCACCGTACCCTCAGTACCAGTTAGTGTGATCAGCAGTGCTAAATGGGTGTGGATGGGGCATGGACATGGGTGTGACTAGTTGTGAAATGGGTGTGGTCGAGGGGCATGGCCTAAAATTTGCCGCAGCGTGCCACAGCCTTTGTCCCTCTTTCCATTCTTCAAAAGTTGGGAGGTATGATGGTGGGCCCCAAGAATGATTTTTCTCTGGTGGGCCCAAGGTACTCCAGTCCGACGCTGCCCTTAAAGTAGACGAGCTTCATCAGAGGAAATAAGGATCATCCAGAGCTGTAAAAAACAGTCCACTCTGCAAAAACATGATGTCCATGGTGTGTTCTCCACTAGTTTACAAAGGTTTCCTGCTTCCGCTATTACTTTCTACCTGCATGGGCTGTCATTTTCTTTACTGGTTTAGAAAGCCTGTTTGTTGCTTATACAGCACATTATTGCTTTCAGCTATAGGTACAGCCCATCCTCTACGTATTTTTGGAAGGTGCTATTATGTCTGAAAATATACCTGGAAGCAATGTCAGAAATGAATCACCTGCTGCATTAGGCAACCAGCATTGTTTCCTTTATCATTTTCAAAGTATAAAACTTATGGCAGATCTGTCACCAGATTTCACAATGTAAACTGCATTATTAAAGGGATCCTGCGCATCATTTCAAGCATTTCAAGCGTCCCCAATGCATCGTTGTTAGAGTGTTAGAGTGTTAGCGACTCCTGGAGTGGACCCTCTGGGTCGCGGCACCAACCCTCCCAGGGCGAGCTAGCCTAGTGAGGACCACCCCCTATACAGGGAGTGTCAGGAGCAAGCCCCAGGGGATACGATACCACGACTGCTGGCATCAGGCGGCCGGCTCACAGGAGATACGAGACTGTGTGACTGGAGGGTGCAGGATACTAGGGAACACAGGAGAGTACACGGGAGTGCGCTGAATACAGGATAGTGCTAGACGGGTACACGTGGGCACATAAGGCGTGTAGCAAGTAACCTATCCGAAGGTGGGCAAAGCAGGACGCGTGCAAGGAGCACGACAGGGTACAGAATGAGGCAACAGTCGTGCCAGGTGGTGTAACAGAACACAGGAATAGAGTGAATGCCAGGAGGCACGACTGAGCAAGAAACAAGGGACAGGATACGAGAGGATGTGCCAGGAGTCACAACTGAGCATGAAGCAACAAGGGTTCAGAGCAAGTGCTAGGAGCACCACAGAATAGCAGACAGAGCAAGGGACCTGAGAACAGTGCACAGCCAGGCTGGGACACAGCTGACCCAGCCAGGAAGCACAACAATAATCAGGCACCTCCCCTAGGGGGAGGTCGTCTGATATAGCACATGACTACTACTGGTTCCGGGTCAGGACCTAGCCAGAAAGCACATGACCACTAGTGGTTCCGGGTCAGGTCCTCCAATACCATAGAGAGGACCGAGCCCTATACAGCACTGACAGGAGCGCGCAAGCGCAAACGTGACATGGAGGAGGCCCGGGGACGAGAGCTGCGCGTGCGCACCCGACGGGGACCCCTGAGGGACCGCCGTACCGGAGGGAGTGACGTCGGGGCCGAAGCCCCGCCTCCTGGTGAGCGCGGCATAACAGTCGTTAGTGATGAAATATGAATCTCTAACACATGTTTTTCATTAAACATGGCCCTGTAATAATGTCCAAAATGCACTTTATATAGTTACTAGATGAGTGCCGATGCTATCGCATCAGGAGGGCAGTAACATCACGATGGGGGCAGCTTTGTGGCGCTGGGGTGGTGGCCCACCCACTTCCGTGCAGTCACAACCGGCAGGAAAGATGGTGTTTTGCGGCCTGTGCTGGAGATGGTGTGTGGCCGCACCCAATCTCCAGCACAGGCCTCAAGCCGCGGTCTTTCCTGCCGGCTGTGACTGCACGGAGGTGGGTGGGCAGGCAACGGCGGGATCCGGTGCGTGTAGTCAGGCGGTGGGTCCTGGCGGGGGTCCAGCAGCGGCATCCCTTTCATTACTCCCCCCTCATTACACCCTCTCGTTACACCCCTCACATAGCCGGCAGAAAAGACGGTGTTTTTCGGCCTGTGCTGGAGATGGTGTGCGGTACCACCAGAGGGTGGCTGCACCCAATCTCTAGCACAGGCCTCAAGCCACAATCTTTCCTGCTGGCTGTGACTGCACAGAGGTGGGTGGGCAGGCAGCGGTGGGATCCGGCACGTGTAGTCAGGCGGTGGGTCCTGGCGGGGATCCGGCACGGCATCCCTTTCATTACTTCCCCCTCATTACACCATCTCATTATACCCCCTTCATTATACCCCCTCGTACACCCCTTTCACAGCCTTGTGATCGAAGCAGCGGCCTGGATCCCAGCGGCAGCTGGGATCCGAGCAGTGGCTGGGATCCAAACAGTGGCCGGGATCCCAGCTGCAGTTGGGATCGCAGCGGCGTTCGGGATCACAGCAGCAGCCTGGATCCGAGCGGCAACTGGGATCCCAGCGGCAGTTGAGATCGCAGCTGCGTCCTGGATCGAGTGGCATCACTTGGGTGTTCTAAAATGGTGGTCGATGTACTTCCGGTGTGGCGCAGTGGATTGTGGGATTCGGGGACATCCAGCCGGAAGTGGATGACAGACAATTTAAGGCAATTATATATATAGATATCATATTTGTTAATTTAGTCATATGGGTGTTCTATTTCTGTTCGGTGATAGATAGTACACCATGGAACAACTGTGAGGATGCACAAGTAGGTTCCCAAATCAACAAAAAGTGATAAACAAAACTTGGCACTCAACTTACTTAGGATAAACTTAAGAAGAGCCTTAATGCAGTCCAATGTACAGTACAGATGTTTGGGTCACTACATAGACCTTCATCAGTGTCCACCGGTTATCAATCCTTATGCCAGTGGTGGCCAGTGGATGTGTGCCACGCTCCAATTGGGTGTCCGCCGTTTGGTTGGAGTGGACACCGGATCAACTTCATATCAATATATACCTTCTACTATACACCTAGGATTTAGGTTATACTATTACCACAAACCGTGCCACCCATATACTTTAAATTATCCTCAGATAAAGCAGTCGGTACACTGCCTTTTTAGCTCACATATCCCCAAAACATCAGTGATCCATCTCTGTGCTTTACAGTAGGAATGGTGTTCCTTTCATCATAGGCCTTGTTGATCTCTCTCCAAATGTAATGTTTATGGTTGTGGCCAAAAAGTTAAATTTTGGTCTCATCACTCCAAATTACCTTGTTCCAGAAGTCTTGAGGATTGTCTCTGTGTTGTTTTGCGTATTGTAGGTGAGATTTGTGGCATTTGCTCAGTAATGGCTTTCTTGTGGCGACTCGACCAGGCAGCCCATTTTTCTTCAAGTGCCTCCTTATTGTGCATCTTGAAACAGCCACACCACTAGTTTTCAGAGAGTCCAGTATTTCGTCAAATATTATTTGTGGGTTTTTCTTTGCATCCCGAACAATTTTCCTGGCAGTTGTGGATGAAACTTTTGTTGTTCTACCTGACAGTGGTTTTGTTTTTACAGAGCCCCTGATTTTCCATTTTGTTAACCCCTTTTCCCCCAAGGGTGGTTTGCACGTTCATGACCGGGCCAATTTTTACAATTCTGACCACTGTCCCTTTATGAGGTAATAACTCTGAAATGCTTCCATGGATTATGGTGATCCTGACTTTGTTTTCTCGTGACATATGGTACTTCATGTTAGTGGTAAAATTTAATTGATATAACTTGCGTTTATTTGTGAAAAAAATGGAAATTTGGTGAAAATGTTGAAAATTTTGCTATTTTCCAACATTGAATTTTCATGCCCTTAAATCACAGTGATATGGCACACAAAAAAACTTAATAAATAACATTTCACATATGTTTACTTTACATCAGCACAATTTTGGAACCAAAATTTTTTTTTGTTAGGAAGTTATAAGGGTTAAAATTTGACCAGTGATTTCTCATTTTTGCAACACCATTTTATTTTTACGGACCACATCACATTTGAAGTCACTTTGAGGGGTATATATGATAGAAAATACCCAAAAGTGGTACCATTCCAAAAACTGCACCCCTCAAGGTGCTCAAAACCACATTCAAGAAGTTTATTAATCCCTCAGGTGCTTCACAGGAATTTTTTGAATGTTGAAAAAAAAATGAACATTTAATTTTTTTTTCACAAAAAAATTACTTCAGGTCCAATTTTTTTTATTTTACCAAGGGTAACAGGAGAAATTGGACTGCAATAGTTATTGTGCAATTTGTCCTGAGTACGCTGATACCTGATATGTGGGGAGGAACGACTGTTTCGGCACATGGCAGAGCTCAGAAGGGAAGGAACGCCGTTTGATTTTTTCAATGCAAATTGGCTGGAATTCAGATCGGACGCCATGTCACGTTTGGAGAGCCACTGATGTGCCTAAACAGTGGAAAACGCCCACAAGTGACCCCATTTTGGAAACTAGACCCTCCAAGGAACTTATCTAGATATGTGGTGAGAACTTTGAACCCCCAAGGGCTTCACAGAAGTTTATAACGTACAGCAGTACAATTAAAAAATCATATTTTTCCACAAAAATGATCTTTTCATCCCTAATTTTTATTTTCCCAAGGGTAACAGGACCCCAAAAGTTATTGTGCAATTTGTCCTCAGTATGCTGATACCCCACATGTGGGGGTAAACCACTATTTGGGCTCATGGCAGAGCTCGGAAGGGAAGCAGCGCCATTTTACTTTTTTGGCTGGAATTGAGATCGGACGCCATGCCGTGTTTGGAAAGCACCTGATGTGCTAAAACAGTGAAACCCCCCCACAAATGACACCATTTTGGAAACTGGACACCCCAAGCAACCTTTCTAGATGTGTGGTGAGAACTTTGAACCTCCCAGGGCTTCACAGAAGTTTATAACGTACAGCAGTAAAATTAAAAAATCACATTTTTTCCACAAAAATGATGTTTTCACCCCCAATTTTTATTTACCCAAGGGTAACAGGACCCCAAAAGTTATTGTGCAATTTGTCTTCAGTATGCTGATACCCCACATGAGGGGGTAAACCACTATTTGGGCTCATGGCAGAGCTCGGAAGGGAAGCAGCGCCATTTGACTTTTTTGGCTGGAATTGGGATCGGACGCCATGCCGTGTTTGGAAAGCCCCTGATGTGCCTAAACAGTGGAAAACCCCCCATATGACACCATTTTGGAAACTAGACCCCCCAAGGAACTTATCTAGATGTGTTGTGAGCACTTTGAACCCCCCCCGTGCTTCACAGAAGTTTAAAACGCCCGGGCGTGAAAATAAAAAAATCGTATTTTTTCCACAAACATGATATTTTAGTCACCAATTTTTTTATTTTCTCAAGGGTAACAGGAGAAATTGGACCCTAAAAGTTGTTGTCCAATTTGTCTTGAGTACGCTGATACCCCATATGTTGGAGAAAACTACTGTATGGGCACACGTCAGGGCTTGGAAGGGAAGTAGGTACGTTTTGGAATGCAGACTTTGATGCAATGGTCTGCGGGTGTCATGTCGTGTTTGGAGAGCCTCTGATGTGCCTAAACTGTTGAAACTCCCCACAAATGACCCCATTTTGGAAACTAGACCCCCCATGGAACTTATCTAGATGTGTGGTGAGCACTTTGAACCCCCATGTGCTTCACAGAAGTTTATAATGCCCTGGTGTGAAAATAAAAAAATCTTATTTTTTTTCCACTAAAATGATATTTTTGCCCCCAATTTTTTATTTTCCTAAGGGTAACAGGAGAATTGGACCCCAAAAGTTGTTTTGTAATTTGTCCTGAGTAGGCTGATACCCCATATGTGGGGGTAAAACACTGTTTGGGCGCATGGTAGAGCTTGGAAGGGAAGGAGCACCGTTTGACTTTTTCAATGCAGAATTGGCTGGAACTCCAACCCTAACCCCAACACACCCCTAACCCTTATCTCAGCCCTAACCCTAGCCCTAACAATAGCCCTAACCCTAGCCCTAATCTTAGCCCTAACCCTAGCCCTAACACTAATGGGAAAATGGAAATAAATACTTTTTTTTATTTTATTATTTTTCCCTAACTAAGGGGGTGATAAAGGTGGGTTTGATTTACTATTTATGGCGGGTTTTTATGTTTGGCAGCTGTCATATGCTAAAAGACGCTTTTTATTGTAAAAATAGTTTTTGCATCACCACATTTTGAGAGCTATAATTTTTCCTTATTTTGACCCACAGAGTCATGTGAGGTCTTATTTTTTGTGGGACGAGTTGACATTTTTATTGGTACCATTTTCGGGTACGTGACTTTTTTGATCGCTTTTTATTCCGATTTTTGGGAGGCAGAATGAACAAAAACCAGCATTTCATGAATTTCTTTTGGGGGGTGCGTTTACATCGTTCCACGTGTGGTAAAATTGATAAAGCGGTTTTATTCTTCGGGTCAATACGATTACAGCGGTACCTCATTTATGTCATTTTTTATGCTTTGGCACTTTTATGCGATGAAAGCCATTTTTTATAAAAATAATTATTTTTGCATCGCTTTATTCTGCGAACTATAACTTTTTTATTTTTTCACTGATAATGCTATGTGGCAGCTCGTTTTTTGCGGGACAAGATGGCGTTTTCATCGGTGCCATGGTTATCTATATCCGTTTTTTTGATCGCGCGTTATTGCACTTTTTGTTCGGCAGTATGATAATAAAGCATTGTTTTTTGCTTTGTTTTTTATTTTTATTTTCTAAGGGGTTCACTAAAGGGGTTAACTAATGGGACAGTTTTATAGGGCAGGACGTTACGGACGCGGCAATACTAAATATGTGTACTTTTATTGGTTTTTTTTTATTTCCAAAAAATGAAATTAATAGGGAATATTTTTTTTTTTATTTATTTAGCGATTTTTTTTTATAAATTATTTTTACACTTTTTTTAACTTTATTACATTGTCCCAGGGGGGGACATCACTGTCATGTGTCAGATCGCTAATCTGACACGTCACACAGCGCTATGTCAGATCAGCGATCTGATAGGCGCTGCACAAGGCTTCCTCATGCCTGTGCTCTGCAGGCACTGAGGAAGCTGCCTCCCTGCAGGCCCCCGGGGCCTGCAGGGAAGGAGGCCCCCAGAGCAGCGCAGCCCCCTCCCTGCCGATGCTTCTCTAAACCCCCGGTACACTGCGATCATGTTTGATCGCAGTATGCCAGGGGTTAATGTGCCGGGGCGGTCCGTGACTGCCCCTGACACATAGTGCCGGGTGTCAGCTGTGATAATCAGCTGACACCCGGCCATGATCAGCGGCGCCCCCCTCGGGAGCGCCGCTGATCGCAATGACATATTATCCCATCCCTGGTCATAGGGGCCCGGGTTCCGTGGACGGGATAGTATTATTATTATTATTATTATTATTATTATTATTTATTGTTATAGCGCCATTTATTCCATGGCGCTTTACATGTGAGGAGGGGTATACATAAAAACAAGTACAATAATCTTAAACAATACAAGTCATAACTGGTACAGGAGGAGAGAGGACCCTGCCCGCGAGGGCTCACAATCTTCAAGGGATGGGTGGTAATACAGTAGGCGAGGGTAGAGCTGGTCGTGCAGCGGTTTGGTCGATCGGTGGTTACAGTATGTCAGATGTCAGGAAGGGGTTAATCACAGTTTGAATATTGCTGACTGGCATTATCAATTCCTTGGATATCTTTTGTATCCCTTTCCTGTTTTATACAGTTAAACTACCTTTTTCCATAGATACGTTAACACTTCTTTTGCTTTCCCCATGATTCACAATCCAGAAACGTCAGTGGCTTGTTGAAAGATGCAAGAGTCTGTCTGGATCCCTCAAACTCACTCAGCTTTTATGCACACACATTGATTACAAACAAACAGGTTATAGGTGAGGATTATACCTTTAGTAGCCAGTCAAACACATTTGTGTCAACTTCTGTGCATGTTATCAGGCCAAAATCACCAGGGTATGTGAACTTTTGACCAGGGTCATTAGGATGTTTTGGGTTGTCATTATGATTTAAAAAGAGAAAACACAGTAGTTTGACAATAAATAGCTTCACCCAACCATTAACCATGAGTGTAGAAAAAGTTTTGGTGTTATCATTCATATTCTCTGAAAAAAGGCCAAGAAAGTAAAAATTCTGCCAGGGTATGTAAACTTTTGAGCACACCTGTATATAAACTGCTTTTTGGACATCATTATAGCACCGCTTTTAATGAAAAAAACATTTTAGTGATGCACATTGCACCATTAATAGCACACTGGGGACAGTTTAGATGCTTGAAATGACATGACAGGTTCCCTTTAAAGAGATTTCTGTAAAGGTACTGTCACACTTAGCGATGTACCAGCGATCCCGACCAGTGATATGACCCGGTCAGGATCGCTGGTACATCACTAAGTGGTCGCTAGTGAGCTGCCACACAGGCAGATCTCACTAGCTACATCGCTGGGGACGGGGGTCGCTACTTACCTGTCACACCAGGCGATCCTGCGTCCTCCCGCCCGTCTCCACGCGTCGCTCGTCATCACAGCAGGAAGCGCCGCAGGAAGCTGACGACGAGAAACAGTCCAGTCTGTTCTCGCACGATCAGCGATAACCAGTGGGGAGCCGGTCGTAGGTAAGTATCACACACAGCGATATCGCTAGCAATATCGCTATAACGTCACAAGTTATAGCGATATTGCTAGCGATATCGCTTAGTGTGACAGTACCTTAAGACTTGATGTGGCGGAGAATAGAGCTGAGCAGATCTACTAAAATTCAAATTTGGTAAATTGCATGGATTTTCCTGGGAGATTCGATTTTCAGCAAAGATATTCTCCTCAAAATGAATGGTTGTGGCCAGGCTTCAGAGGTCACTGTGTGTTGCATATTGTAGTATCATGGATGTGTGACACGCAGAAGCTGTGATGGCAGAAAGAAGTTGCCCTGATGACTAGACAGAGGGTACGAGCAACGCTGTCTGCCTTCCGCTCCTCTTTCCACTGTTGCATCTTCTGCCTGTTCACTCCAGGACTTCTGGCCACAACTAGGTCTCAGAGGTCACTGTGTACCATACCTCTGTAATGTCATGGTTGAAACATGCAGTGACATCTGAGGCTTGATATCAGTTGAAAATCTCAGCCTACAATGAACAGGTTGAGGACACAGTTCGGACAAGAAAAGAATAGATGGCTCAGAAGACCGAGCAAGGGGCAGCGAGCAGCGGAAGCACTGGACTGTTGAGCGATGAGTTAGGATGTTTTTTTTCTTAAACTTTACTGGAAGTTTACTGTTCAGCAAAATGGTGGCCAGGATATTTACAGAAACCCATTTTCTCAAAATTGTGGATTCTTTTGTATATTCAAGTAGCATTCAGTCCTGCTGAGATAAATTTGCTCATCTCTGCTGATGGACTTACTTGGAAAATCTATTTCCAAATAGCTGTATGATCCTGAAATTAATAAGAGAATTTTATAATTCCAGATGAACTCTGAGCTCCCAGAAATAGATATCAGAGAAACTTCCAAAAAGCATTATCCTGACATGGGGTTTCAAAACAAGCACATCAGCATAATCAGGTTTAAAAGATCTATATAAGAATGTAGTTAGTATTGAGAAATCTGGTGATAAGGAGAAAGTTTCCATAACCAGAGGTATTTAATGGACCCTTTTAGTACATGCCTATATTAAGTGCCTTCTATGGGACCACACTATACTTTTGGGAGCCTCCAGCTGCATGCAGGTGGACATTGACTTTTTCTGACAGATCCATTTGGGATCTGTAGTTGACCAAATACAGCACAAAATAAGTAACGTAATGGCACTAATGCTTATTAGGTGTGTGCTAAGAATAGATGATCACATGTTGAGTCTGCCAATTATTTTAAGTTTCCCCTTAGACATCTTGGATGCCTCTGATTCATTGTGTAGAAGTAGTGAGGTGTAAGCCTTCTGAGTCATACTAGACAGAAATGTGGCATGTAAGTACAGAAGCTGCCATCGCCTGAGGTCATCCTCGGTGCACAGCACTTTGTACGGCAGCCAGCCGCACACCATTCACTACCACTAATTAATTCTGGATTTCATTACCAAATAGCTGTTTTGCCTATTAACAGGTACTGACAAATGATGTTTCATCTCCATCAGAACAGGAAGAAGTAACATTAATATTTTTACACCCAGGAAGTGTAATGATGATGACACGAAATTAATAACTAGGTCATTCATTAACCAGTGGAAGAGAATTCACCCTCCAAAAAAAAGTCACTAATCATGTCCATTTCTTGAATATTTGGCTCATTACTTATGACGCAAAGAGTTTGAAAAACTAAGAATTGTGCCTATATTTTGGGTTTCCTCTGCTTATAAACCTGCCTGCACATTCAGGCTGTACTAGGGTGTCAGTGTATCTGGCAGATCTGCTGCTATCGGTGTATGTGGGGCCGTGTGGCATCACCGTGTGCACTGTTTGACCCTTAGTAATGGCACCTTGTAACTTTCTGCGTGTTGTCAGCACTATATAGCACTATGAGTTACTTTTTTAGCATTCCAGCATGTGGTATAACTCAGAAGAGCTACTTGAGGGACTGTCTGTAGATTTTCTGTGCTCTTTGCTTCCTTGCATACTAATTCTCCTGTAGATAATTAAATCTTCCTAAATTTGATTCTCTCCTGATTCCCTGCCTAATTGCACATTGACAGTTAAAATAACATTTCTCATAGGAAGTGCGTGTTCAGCTGTTTTCTATTCCCAGAGTAATCTGTATCTATCAGTCCAGTGTGCCTAATGTGAATGAGTATTTATAAACTACACAGTGCTGTGTCACAATTGCAATAAAAATGATCACTTTTCAAATGAACTAATCACTAAGCTTCAGCAATGGGATAGATTTAGACAGATTTTTTTTTATTTCAACCCATGTTCTACAAAAGACAGGGAACCTCATAGGAGAGAAGCATACTAAATGATACAAAGGTTTATTGACCGTTTTGGGTTTCTGTAGATTAAAGGGTTTTTCCAAACTCAAAATACATTTCTGCAGTTACTCTATATGACTCCAGATTGTTGAATACTGTCAGTGTGGAATTTGCACACTGTCAGGATTCTCTATTTTTATCTTGAGGCGGTGGTCACGTGACCAAAAGAATGCAAACTGTCAGGATTTTCCGCTATTTCTTTCTTGAGACGTTGGTCATGGGACCAAAAGAATGCACACTGTCAGGATTTTCTGCTATTTCTATCTTGAGACGTTGGTCATGTGACCAATAGGATGCACACTGTCAGGATTTTCCGCTATTTTCATCTTGAGACGGTGGTCACGTGACCAAAAGGATGCACACTGTCAGGATTTTCCACTATATCTATGTTGAGATGGTGGTCACGTGACCAAAAGAATGCACATCTTGTGACGGTGGTTACGTGACCAAAAGATGCACACTGGCAGGATTCCCCTCTGCTTCCAGCATGAGCAGGTGGTCACGTTGCCATATGTATGCAAATCACATACTTGTGACCACCTGCTCAAGCTTGAATTAGGAGCAGAATTTTATGTTGAGCCCCAATTTCTAAAATTTTCTCTTAACTCACTTAAAAGTACTTGTTAAACAGATTTCGTGGTTTTAGCCAAATGTATAAAATAAATAATTGTTAATCTGTTAAATCAACACACTGGTCCTGAATTGATGATCGCCCCCATCACTTATGTGACTATTGCAGCCAATCATGGTTCTCACGTGCAAACATAACCACTGAGGCTAGTGATAATATGGATCAATGTACTGAAACCACTGATGCAACGGAATTGGGATTTGAGGGTTTAAATCTGTAAGTAATGTTTGTTTGTTTTTTTAATTTATAACATTCCTGACATTTAGTTCCTGAAAAACCATTTAAAGGGGTTGTCTGGGCATATAATACTGACAGTCTAACCTTACTGAACTACAGATTAGCAGCTCTTACCTTAAATGGGAGCTGCTCTGCAGTATCCAGCAGTGGCCACTACACATCGAAGGGAGCTGTGCTGTTTTGCTCTGTTCGATGTTTACATACAGCCGCCAATGGAGCTAATAACTACCGATCGGATGGGGTGCCTGGTGTACTACCCCCACTAATATGATATTGGTGATCTATTTTGTACTGTATATATTCCAGTGAGAGGGGAATGGAGTAATGATGGGAAGTACAGTGTGAGTAATAAATTATAACCTTTATCCTCATTAAATTAAAATATACACATTAGTCATGTAGTTTTTATTACCATCTGCAAATATATACCCCTTCTTGGCACTCCAAATATGAAGGAGCACTGCAGGGAAACTAGATGAGGTTCCCTGGGTAATTCTATGCTGCAGAAAAACCAGAGGGAAGGTTAGTATCTGATAGGAGAAAAAAAAAGCATACAGTTTATGCAATGTAGAAGGATAATGGTTATACCTCTTTTATAGAAGGGGCATAGTAAACCAGTGGTGAACATACAGTACCATTCGTAGAACCTGTGCAGCCACACAGGGGTCCAAGATGTAAAGGGGGCCATTTCAACCTCTACTGCAGGTGGAATGCGCATTAAGATGAGCTGTTGGATTGCAAAGGGCCCATATATTGTTCTTGCACTGGGGCCCTCTTCTGTCTCTTATACCCTGCCAGGTCCACAGGTAGCATATGTCAGACACTGGCTGCATGATGTCAACCATATACTCTATGTTTAACTCTTAAATGCTGCAGCGTTTCAGAGAAAAACATAGTTCAGGGACCAAGCCGCATGGGAGACAATTCAGACATGTGGATCCTCAGTTGTCTCTCCCTGCCTTTTGCCACTGACTGACAGGGAGAGACCTGTTAATTCAGGGGAGTGGGCAGGGTGGCATTTAAACTGCTTTTCTAGGAAATACCACAGCGTTTCAGAGTTAAACATATATAGCTGACATCATTCAGCCAGAGTCTGATACATGCTTCATGATCCACAGGCAGCCTGAATCAGCTGTCAGATTCCCTTTAATTCTAGTACTGTGTGTTCCCGTAATTACTGACAGTTTATTACTGTACATATAACTTATCCTATGTGGACCTGAAAAAATTGACACCGGATATTAAATGATGAATCACAGGAAGGGAAAAACTACCACCACCAATTCCGTTGCTGAGAGTAGCTAAGCTATACCTCATTATTGCAAATAAAATAATGGGATGCATTAAGAGAGGCATAGATGCTCATGAGGAGAACATAATTTTACCTCTATATAAGTCACTAGTGCGACCACACTTAGAATACTGCATACAGTTCTGGTCTCCGGTGTATAAGAAAGACATAGCTGAACTGGAGCGGGTGCAGAGAAGAGCGACCAAGGTTTTTAGGGAACTGGGGGGTCTGCAATACCAAGAGAGGTTATTACACTTGGGGTTATTTAGTTTGGAGAATCGAAGGCTTAGGGGTGATCTTATTACAATGTATAAATATATGTGGGGACAATACAAAGACCTTTCCAATGATCTTTTTACTCTTAGACCTGTGACGGGGACAAGGGGGCATCCTCTACGTCTGGAGGAAAGAAGGTTTAAGCATACTCACAGACGCGGATTCTTTACTGTAAGAGCAGTGAGACTATGGAACTCTCTGCCATATGATGTTGTAATGAGTGATTCACTACTAAAATTTAAGAAGGGACTGGATGCCTTTCTTGAAAAGTATAATATTACAGGGTATATACACTAGTCTCCTTAATATTGCGTTGATCCAGGGAGCTAGTCTGATTGCCGTTTGTGGAGTCGGGAAGGAATTTTTTCCCCAATGTGAAGCTTACTGTTGCCACATGGGGTTTTTTTTACTTCCTCTGGATCAACATGTTAGGGCAAGTTTGGATAGGATATGGGTTGAACTAGATGGACTTAAAGTCTCCCTTCAACCTTAATAACTATGTTACTATGTTACTATGTTATTAGCCTGTACGCAAACCACAGTCAACTTTCGGAGTCCAGGTGCACACTCACAAAACAAATGTCAATACAATGTCCAATAGAGAAAAAAGGTGGCACTCACTCTCCGGATAAAAAAAATCCTTTATTTAAACATGGAAAAATAGGAGAATGGTGGAAGACTTCTGGAGACAACGTCTGTTTCGTGCTAACTGCGCTTCAACGGGTCAGGCATGAGGGAAGTGATGAAGGATTCATTTAAATAGAAAAAACACCTGCTTCCAACAGCTGTTGACTCCAGAAGTCTTCCACCATTCTCCCACTGAAACTGTTTTACCATGTTTAAATAAAGGATTTGTTTGTCCGTTGGGTGAGTGCCACCTTTTTTCTCTATTGGACATTAGACATATAACAATAATTGCCACCAAATTTTAGGAGAAAAAGAGTCACCTCTTAACATGTTATGTGTTAGGCATGTTGTGCACTAGTAACATATCTTGGATTTGTCTTGTACCAGCATTTGAACCAGCTGAGGAAACAGGCAAAGTAGCAGAACATCAGTGCTTACATATTCAATAACATACAGTTAAGTCCAGAAATATTTCGACAGTGACACAAAGTTTTTTGGCATTTTAGCTTTTTATTGAAATATATTCAAGATACAGTTTAATTGGAGTAAGGATGATTTTTTTCAAGGAACCAAAGGTAATAGGATAAATGCCTCAAAAATGCTTTAATGGGCTGCATGGGCTTTTCCCTCATTAATCCATAATCAATTAAGCAGTTAAAAGGTCTGGAGCTTATTCCAGATGTGGCATTTGCATTTGGAAGCTGTTGAGGTGAACCCATAACATGCGGTCAAAGGAGCTCTTAACAGAAGAGAAACAGACCATCATAGGTCCCTCAGAGAGACATCAGAAATGTTAGGAGTAGCCAGATCAACAGTTTTGTACATTCTGCAAGAAAAAGAGCGCACTGGTGAGCTTGGAAACTCAAAAAGGCCTGCTTGGATATCCACGGAAGACAGCAGATGTGGATGATTTCAGAATTCTTTCCATGGTGACGAAAAACCACCTAACCACATCCACCCTATTGAAGAATAAGCTCCAGGAAGACGGTGATTCCGTATTTTAGTCTACCATAAAGAGAACACTTCATGAGAGCAAATACAGAGGCTTCATCACAAGGTGGAAACCATTAATGATCCTTAAAAATAGACAGTCCAGATTAGACTTTGCCAAGAAACAGCTAAAGAAGCCAGCGCAGTACTGGACAGATGAAACTAAGATCAACCTGTACAGGAAAGATGGAAAGGACAAAGTATAGAGAAGGCTTAGAGTGGCTCATGATCCAAAGTGCACCACATCATCTGTGAAGCCCAAAACACACTGCAAAAACAATACAAGAGTTTTTTTTAAGAAAAGAAGTGTAATATTCTGCAATGGCTGAGTCAGTCAGCAAGTCTCAACCCCATGCAGCAGCATTACACATGCTTAAGACAAAACTTAAGGCAGAAAGACCACAAACAAGCAACAACTGAAGTCCGCTACAGTAAAGGTCTGGCAAAGCATCACAAAGGAGGAAACCAAGAGTATGGTGAAGTCCATGGCTTCCAGACTTCAGGCAGTCATTGCCTGCAAAGGATTTTCTAAGGCCTGTTTCACACTTGCTTTTTTTTGCAGCGCGTTTTTCCCGCAAAAAAACGCATTGAAAAACGCATACAAAAGCATACAACTGCTGCGTTTTTTTCAAGCATTTTTATGAGCATGCATGAAAAAAACGCAACGTTTTTATGCGTTTGTATGCGTTTTTAGTGCGTTTTTACCGCGTTTGCGTTTTTTTCCAACATTAGGTGGCCCCTCACACTAACCCAAACCATGACTTTACTAACCCTAACCCTGACTCTAACCCTAACCCTAACCCTGACCCTAACCCTAACCCTTAACCAAACCATACTTAACCCTAACCCTGACCCTAACCCTTAACCAAACCATACTTAACCCTAACCCAGACCCTAACTAACCTTAACCCTAACCCTAACCCTGACCCTAACCCTAACCCTGACCCTAACCCTAACCCTAACCCTTAACCAAACCATACTTAACCCTAACCCTGACCCTAACCCTTAACCAAACCATACTTAACCCTAACCCTGACCCTAACCCTGACCCTAACCCTAACCCTAACCCTAACCCTGACCCTAACCCTAACCCTAACCCTTAACCAAACTATACTTAACCCTAACCCTGACCCTAACCCTTAACCAAACCATACTTAACCCTAACCCAAACCCTAACTAACCTTAACCCTAACCCTAACCCTGACCCTAACCCTAACCCTAACCCTGACCCTAACCCTAACCCTAACCCTTAACCAAACCATACTTAACCCTAACCCTGACCCTAACCCTTAACCAAACCATACTTAACCTTAACCCTAACCCTAACCCTGACCCTAACCCTAACCCTAACCCTGACCCTAACCCTTAACCAAACCATACTTAACCCTAACCCTGACCCTAACCCTGACCCTAACCCTAACCCTAACCCTAACCCTGACCCTGACCCTAACCCTTAACCAAACCATACTTAACCCTAACCCTGACCCTAACCCTAACCCTAACCCTAACCCTGACCCTAACCCTTAACCAAACCATACTTAACCCTAACCCTGACCCTAACCCTAACCCTAACCCTGACCCTAACCCTAACCCTAAACCCCCTTAACTAACCCTAACTTTACCCAAACCCCTAAATTCCATTGTCTAAACTAATGGTAAAAAAAAACCGCATGTGCAAAAAAACGCATACATAAGCATGCCAATGCGCACATATGCTCACCATAGACTTATAATGGGTGTCTTGCTGTAAAAAAACGCATTGCGCGCGCATGCGTTTTTTTGAGGCAAATCGGACGCACAAAAAATGCAACAAGTTGCATTTTGTGCGCCCGAGCGCATACCGCAAAAAACGCATGCGCGGTAAAACGCGTACAAACGCATGTGTATGCGCACATAAGCGCATCCCATGCAAAGTATAGGAAAAAAAACGCATGCGCTATTTAGCGCTAAATTACCGCGAAAAAAAACGCAAATGTGAAACCAGCCTAAGAAGTATTACTAATGAACATTTTATTTATGATGAAGTTAATTTGGCAGATTACTTTTGAAATGAGAAGGTTTTGTTAAAAAAGATGGTTGCAATTCCTAAACATAGGACATTTTTGTTTAACCCCTTTTAATTAAACCTGAAAGTCTACACTTCAATTGTTTCTAATTTGTTTCATTTTAATTCCAAAATAGTGGCATGCCAAGACAAGATTCGGTCACTGTCCAAATATTTCTGAGCCTAATTGTATCTCTGCTTCACTTATTATTTTATTGTTCTGTTCTTAAGGTACTGCATGATTGTTTATTGTATTGAACAAAGTAAACTAACTGAATAATAAAAAAGCAGAATTAACTAAAAGGACAAATAAATGATTGTTGAAAATGAATCTAGTCACCAACAACAAGCATGAAACTCATATTGTTTATTTAACAGAGTTTCCAAATTAATAATTATAATCAATAAAAGATCAAGGTTATACAAATTATCATTTTGCATATACAGTTGTGCTCCAAAGTTTACATACCCCGGCAGAATTTTTGCTTTCTTGGCCTTTTTTCAGAGAATATGAATGATAACACCAAAACTTTTTCCTCCACTCATGGTTAGCTGTTGGGTGAAACCATTTATTGTCAAACTATTGTGTTTTCTCTTTTTAAATCATTATATGACCGTAGAATAGAAATATACAAAAGATTATCCTTACACATAGTCAATGGTTGCTCTTATATATGCATGCATCATGCTTAAATAAGGTTTTGTAAGTATTATTGGTTTCTGATTATTTCCGCAAACAGTAAAAAACTGGACATTATTTATGTGTGTTAGACAGCATTGTCCTCTTTCCAGGGGTCTTTGGGTGATGGAGTGAGGCAGGTATCCTGCATATTGGCTTAATGTACGTTCGTGCCTGTAGACTTGACCTAGGCTCTTATTGGATTACACAGTAAAGCCTGTACACAAAATTCCCTCCTGTACTGTGATATGTCTCTGTGGATAATGGTAACGACAGTAAAAGAAATGTTTTCATCTTGGTTAAATTTGTGCCCTGACCTTATGGTAATCAATTTCAGATATCTAGAAAAATTATAATCCTCTGGGTATAAATCAGTGGTGTGCTGCAGAACCTTTGGACTTAGTCATCTGAGATCTTTTGATGGTGGAACAAAACCCTTCAAGATGAAGTACCGTAGTTCATGCTGTTTCAGATTGCAGACACTTAATATCATAGGCTGGCGTTAAATCTCAAAGTGATTTTTTCCACAATAAAAATACATAATATATACAATAGTTTAATGACTGCTTACACGCAGTGACTTTGACATTCATAGCATAAGATGAGACAGTAAATACTCGTAATCTATAAAGAATTACTACGTGTAATGCCATTACTAGTTTCCAGATCAATCTCAAAACCTTCAGAAAACATCATATGATTTGACAGAATAAACAAGATGTTATTTTGGAGGTATATCAGAAGAAACATAATATTATTTTATGCTTTAAGCAGGAACGAAATTGGTGAGATTAGGCAGTAATGTGTTTTTCTGGTTCCTAACAAACTACTGCTTGAGACTTTCAAAATATATTCTTAAATATTACTTTATATTCCTTCAAATTGAAATGTCAGATAGATGATTGATGAGTTTTATGTAGGTTCAGATGTTATTTATTTCGCATTATTCATGTTGTACAATCATTCTGCAGTGAATTTTCCAGCCATATCTGTTATTAGTATGTCTCAAAGGCTAAAACAGTTGCAAACTTGCCATGTTGAATAACAGAAAGCCTCAGATCGAAGGATAATCTATTTTAGTTAGAGGTTATTGCTCACCGTTACTTAAAGTAGTTTTTGAACTTTGAACAACATTCCTCCTGCAATAACAAAAAAAAATGCTTATTGGACCAAGGAAAGGTATACTTCTTAAAAAAAGAATGTATAATGGATTATCAACACCACAAGTACAAGTGATTGATTTTATTTAATTAGTGTTCGGAAAAAAATGGAAAAAAAACTACAAAATGTAATATAAAATATAAAGTACAAACTTGCTGCTTGTATGTTCATTTATGTGTCTTATCTCAACCCAGTGCTGGATTCACAGCTACACTGCACATTATGGCTGTATAATTACTTTTTTGCTGTCAGAAAGACAGTAAGGTGAGCAGGATCTTTTTTTCTATGTTGGTGCTGTGTATTGGAGCTATGTTAATTGCTAGTCTTTACTCACTCCGGAGCTGAGTTCAGGTCCAACTGATAATTAGAAATACAGCCTGCGGAAGCAGAGTTGGCAATCTGTTTTCTGACGGAGTTGCAGACAAATAGCCAAATATCTGAGGATGAAAACAAGAACAGCCTTTTTTTAATTTGTCCTTGAAGAAGAAGCTGTACCATGGGAACATTGATGCACTGCATAGCCAGCTATTAATCTGTGGAAATGGCATGCTTGCAGCTGCTGCTCTCTGTGCTGGGAGCGCAGACTCAAATTGCTACAGGTACAACTGCATGACTGAAAGTTGGTAGCTCCTGGGAGAAATAAAGTCCATTCTCTTCTGGGTGCCGCACTTTTAGTACTGCCGCTTGGCACCTCCATACCGCTATTAAATTGCAGAATAACCCTATATCTGCAAGTTACTAGTGTTAACGGACATGATAGGTTCCCCTTAGATGTCTGACAAAATTGGACTTCTTAAAAACATTTAACTTCTCACCCAGGTACTTACCCTCATCCTCTCCTTATATGCAATGTAAAAAAATAAGAACAAAGTTATCCTTACTTTATCTTCTGACAGCAGGGACAATTTTACAAACATTCTGGTGTTAGACCAGAATTTCTGGCTGGCACATACCACGACATGCAGAGAATGTAAATAGTATCTGAAATTTTGTTTCTCATAACTATAGATGGGCAAACCCGAACAGTAAAATTTAGGTTCCATCCCGAACACCTACTTTTCGTGAATGGACTCTGAATACTGACTTCACCAGCTAAACAGTGTTGTTGTTTGGGCTCAGCACCCCGAACACCAGGTGTTTCTCACACTGTTATCTGTATGACAGCGAGAGAAACATCGGGGGCCGTGATCAGCAGTGAGATTACTATCACCAGTCAGAGAGCTGTGGTTTCCACACTGTCAGATGACAGCGTGAGCCTGTAGCTGTGACCAGAGGTAAAAAGTTTATCTTCAGTCACTGGCATCAGCTGATGGGGCAACTACTATCATCAGAATACACCTGCTGTCGCTGATAGCAGCGAGAGCAGGTGCCATTGATGGGTGTTTTCAATAAATAATAAAAAAATTGGCTTGGGTTTCCCTGTATTTTTGATAACCAGCCAGGCAAAACTGACAGCTGCGGGATGCAGCCCTCAGCTGTCAGCTATAGCAAGGCTGGTTATCCAGAATAGAGGGGTCACACGCTGTTTTTTTAAAAATTATTTTAAAAAATAATTTCAAAAACAGTGTGGGGTCCCCATCATTTGTGACAACCAGTCAAGGTAAAGCCCTGTGGTGGTGGAAGTGAGGTTAATGTTTGTGGGTTTGATGTCACCTTTGTATTGTCAGGTGACATCAAGTCCACGGCTTAGTAATGGAGAGGCATCTATAAATACTTTATAACCTCGATGGTGCCAAGATGTGATCATCCAGGCTGAAAACCACTGGTAAATGAGCTGCTACGAGTGCAGCGTCAGTGACTAGCGGTGACATCATTAATGGTTACCGTAGATCACTCATGTTGCATTCCCAGCCAGGTCAATGAACTGCGGTAACCTCAATGAGATCACAGCTAGCACTATGAGAAAAAGTCTCACAGTGCAGTGCTGAGCTCAGTGAGTTCTCCAAAGTTCACTTTGAGAATTTCTCAACATAACTCAACAGTACAAGGGAAATGAAGAAACTATGCAACATATCTTTGTTGTGAAAAAGGCCTCTTTCCCAAACTTATAATATCAGTGACTTTTTGTCTCCTTCACTGATTGGTAATTCTAAAAATAACTGTTCAAATTTGTCTACAAATCTGTCTGTAGCAGAGATAGACAAAAGGATTCTAACTACCCCAGGGCAGTATTCACTCCTGTGCCAGCAATCCCATTTTGCATCCTGGGCAGATTTCTCATTTTCTTGGCCACTTTAATATCATAATATCGTGGGTGGCTTAGGTACTAGGCCTAATGCAACATCACAGTACGCATTTTTACAAGACGTCATCAAGTGACAAAGGCCAAGTAAGCTTAAAATATCTGCTGTGGAATAAGGGCACAGAAGTGAGCACTTCCCTAGTCTGGCTGCCATGGAGAATGGCACTGGATGCCGAACCAAACTTTTTTCTCATTTTTAGTCTGCCTGGGTCTGCTGAAGGCCCTCGACGCAGCCTGTACTTCATAAGAGATCATAATTTTTGCTATATTTCACAATACTGAATTACTGCAGTCGCTGCTAGTGTAAGTCCCTTATGGAGACTAAAAAATAAAGTGAAACGTACTAAAAGTTTTTAAAAATATACTGTATATACTCGTGTATAAGCCGAACCGTGTATAAGCCGACCCCCCTAATTTTGCCACAAAAAACTGTGAAAACTTATTGACTTGCGTATAAGCCTAGGGTTAAATGGTGGTCCAAGAAGATGCTCCATAGATAAACCCCCCCATATGCTGCTACTGCACAAGGGTTAATGCTGGCCCAAGAGGATGCTCCATAAATATCCCTCATATGCTGCTGCACAAGGGTTAATGCTGCTCCATGAAGATGCTCCATAAATACCCCCATAATATGCTGCTGCACAAGGGTTAATGCTGCTCCATAAGATGCTCCATAAATACCCCCATATGTTGCTGCACAAGGGTTAATGCTGCCCCATAAAATACCCGTCATATGCTGCTGCACAAAGGTTAATGCTGCCCCATAAATACCCCCCATATGCTGCTGCACAAGGGTTAATCCTGCCCCATAAATACCCCCCATATGCTGCTGCACAAAGGTTAATGCTGCCCCATAAATACCCCCCATATGCTGCTGCACAAGGGTTAATGCTGCCCCATAAATACCCCCCATATGCTGCTGCACAAGGGTTAATACTGCCCCATAAATACCCCCATATGCTGCTGCACAAAGGTTAACGCTGCCCCATAAGATGCTCCTTAAATACCTCTTATTTGCTGCTGCTGCAATAAAAAAAAATGACATACTCATCTCTCCATCGCTGGGGGCCAGGTACCGGTGTCCTGAGACCCGGCACTGGCGATATTTACCTGTCCTCGTTCCATGGCATCTGCCGCTCTGTCTCCCATCTCTCTGCAGTGACAGGAGAGGGCGCACACTGACTACGTCATCACGGCCTCTGCCGTCACAGCAGGAGGACCCGGAGACACAGCGGTGCACGGCTTTAAATGGGGACAGGTGAATATTACTCTGCCCTCATCATATTCACCTCTCTTGGCACTTCCCTGCAGCCCCTGCTTCTCCCCCTGCCGTCTGCTTCCTGCATTCAGATGGTCACGTGGTACCGCTCATTAAACTCATAAATATGCACATATTCATGAGTTTAATGAGCGGTACCACGTGACTGCTGAATGCAGGAAGCAGACAGCAGAGGGAGAAGCAGGGGCTGCAGAGAAGTGCCAGGAGAGGTGAGTATGATCTCTGACACCCCCGCTCCCCCTCCCCCACCCACCCCGGTATATGACTCGTGTATAAGCCGAAAGGGGGACTTTCAGCTCAAAAAATGGGCTGAAAATCTCGGCTTATACATGAGTATATATGGTAAATAATGAGACAAATTAAAATCACTGCTTTTAAATCACCCAATTTTTTGTGTTTGTTCTTATTTCATTCATGCTGCTCCTTCTAGCATTCCATTTTTTTTCTAATCCACCACAGTCACAGAGATATGGATCTTTTTATTTCATGCTAATTTTTGTGGACTTTAACAAGGGGGCGTTGCTCACAGAATTCTTTGGGGGCGTGTTTGTAGGCTGCTTTGCATTATATGATTTTCCTGAACTGACAAAGCAATGAGATTCCCCAACTTAGTTACTTTTTTATATACAGTTAGGTCCATATATATTTGGACAGAGACAACATTTTTCCCATTTTGGTTCTAGACATTACCATAATGAATTTTAAACAAAACAATTCAGATGCAGTTGAAGTTCAGACTTTCAGCTTTCATTTGAGGGTATCCACATTAAAATTAGATGAAGGGCTTAGAAGTTTCAGCTCCTTAACATGTGCCACCCTGTTTTTAAAGGGACCAAAAGTAATTGGACAATTGACTCCAAGGCTATTTCATGGACAGGTGTGGGCAATCCCTTCATTATGACATTCTCAATTAAACAGATAATAGGCCTGGAGTTGATTTGGGGTGTGGTGCTTGCATTTGGAAAGTTTTGCTGTGAAGGAAACATGCGGTCAAAGGAGCTCTCCATGCAGGTGAAACAAGCCATCCTTAAGCTGCAAAAACAGAAAAAACCCATCCGAGAAATTGCTACAACATTAGGAGTGGCAAAATTTACAGTTTGGTACATCCTGAGAAAGAAAGAAAGCACTGGTGAACTCATCAATGCAAAAAGACCTGGGCACCCACGGAAGACAACAGTGGTGGATGATCGCAGAATAATCTCCATGGTGAAGAGAAACCCCTTCACAACAGCCAACCAAGTGAACAACACTCTCCAGGAGGTAGGCGTATCAATATCCAAATCTACCATAAAGAGAAGACTGCATGAAAGTAAATACAGAGGGTTCACTGCACGGTGCAAGCCACTCATAAGCATCAAGAATCAAAAGGCTAGACTTAACTTTGCTAAAAAAACATCTAAAAAAGCCAGCACAGTTCTGGAAGAACATTCTTTGGACAGATGAAACCAAGATCAACCTCTACCAGAATGACGTAAAGAGAAAAGTATGGCGAAGGCGTGGTACAGCTCATGATCCAAAGCATACCACATCATCTGTAAAACACGGCGGAGGCAGTGTGATGGCTTGGGCATGCATGGCTGCCAGTGGCACTGGGTCACTAGTGTTTATTGATGATGTGACACAGGACCGAAGCAGCCGAATGAATTCTGAGGTATTCAGAGCCATACTGTGTGCTCAGATCCAGCCAAATGCAGCCAAACTGATTGGTCGTCGTTTCATACTACAGATGGACAATAACCCAAAACATAAAGCCAAAGCAACCCAGGAGTTTATTAAAGCAAATAAGTGGAATATTCTTGAATGGCCAAGTCAGTCACCTGATCTCAACCCAATTGAGCATGCATTTCACTTGTTAAAGACTAAACTTCAGACAGAAAGGCCCACAAACAAACAGCAACTCAAAACCACCGCTGTGAAGGCCTGGCAGAGCATCAAAAAGGAGGAAACACAGCGTCTGGTGATGTCCATGAGTTCAAGACTTCAGGCAGTCATTGCCAACAAAGGGTTTTCAACCAAGTACTAGAAATGAACATTTTATTTTCAATTATTTAATCTGTTCAATTACTTTTGGTCCCTTTAAAAACATGGTGGCACATGTTAAGGAGCTGAAACTCCTAAACCCTTCATCCAATTTTAATGTGGATACCCTCAAATGAAAGCTGAAAGTCTGAACTTCAACTGCATCTGAATTGTTTTGTTTAAAATTCATTGTGGTAATTAGTGTTGAGCATTCCGATACTGCAATATTGGGTATCGGCCGATATTCGCGGTATCGGAATTCCGATACTGAGTTCCGATACTTTTAGTATATCGAATACCGGAATCGGAAGTTCCCATAATGCAATGAGCCAGTTTGATTTTATTCAGCCAATGAGGATCCTAAGAAGTGTGGGCACATCCTGTTAGAGCATGTTAGGCATGTAACTACTGGCATGGCTGTGATTGGCTGCTGAAATGATGTCATGATGCACTATAAAAGCCGCTGCCACCATTTTGGGTTCACTCTGCTGTGAATTCAGTTAGGGATAGGACGCTGCTGTTCTGAGGGACAGTGTGACCTAGCGATTTGCTATATTATGCTTTACCCAGTCTACTTTATCAACCGCTGTAGCTTTCTTTTGCCTTGCAGCGCTGTTCACGGCTGTCTGCGAGGTCTCTGTGTGTGAGTGCAGCTCACGCTGTAGTGTGTTCTGCAGCCAGCCACCTCCGGTTGTAGTCCACTCAGCATGTGTCACTGCCTCATACATTGTCCTTTTTTGCATTAGTGCTGCTCATTTTTCCAGATTTCTCCTATTAGTGTGGTTCCATCCGTATCCAGCTAGAATATTTGCAAACACTATATAGGAGTAGATAGAGGAGCCTTTCTGCTGGCTTGTGCCCTCCAGCCCCAGCCAGATTAGTATTAGCCTATTTTTTGGAGCCTCATCTATTGCAATGTAGGTTACCTTCCTGCATTGTAATAGCTACAAAAAGTTTGTGATACTATCGATTTTACATCTTTGGGCACATCCAGTGTCTTTTTGTGAAAAAAAAAGTTAATAAAGTTCACCAAACACTCCACTTTACAGTTGTGAAGGCCACATTAGCTCATATTGAAGTCTAGTCCACACTTTATAAAATTAGTGTTTCTTATACCTGTTAGCAGCTTTTCAGGAATAAGCACACTATGCCCTTAGTACTTTTCTGCCTATCTTTATCAGTCTACCAAGATGAAGAAGGCAGGGAGTAAGGCACGTGGTCGTGGGCGTGGAGTTTCTGCAGGGAGAGGACGTGGGGATTCTGTGCCTGCTGTGGGCACAAGTGACTCAGCATCCCCCAGTTTTCCCAGGGAACAGTCCTTTATGCGCAGCTTTGTAGGAGCTCGCCGTACCCCACTGCTGCGAGACGAACAAATTGAAGCCGTTGTCGGATGGATGGCAGCTAATGCATCGACTTCAATTAGTTCCAGATCCTCTCAGGTTCAGAGCACTGAAGAGCACCCATCTGTCTCTTCACCACCTGCCAAATTGCCCAGGCAGTCAGAGAGCCCTGGACAGGAGCCATCTCTACTTCTGTTCTCTGAATCTGTTGGCTTGGAAAGAGGGGGCCAGCCAAGCAGCATTCGAGAATTTGAAGAAGAGGTAGTATGCAGTGATGCGCAACAGCTTTGTCTCTCTGAATCCGAAGAGGCGGGTGGGCCAGTGCCTATGGTCAGCACACTTCAGTATGCATCTGATGATGAGACTCAGGTGCCACTTTCTTGTGCGTACTGTGCTGTCGAGACTACCCAGGAGAAGCAGTCATTTGAAGAGGGTAGTGTAGATGATGAGGTCCTTGACCCATCATGGCGTGAGGTGCAGGAAGGTGGTGGGAGCAGCTCTGAGGAAGAGATTCCCCGAACGGCCAAAAAAGGAGGGAGAGGGAGGGGGCAGATTCGGTTGCCTGTAGCCTCCACTTCGGCACCCATTAGGAGCATGCCTCTTCCAAAACCCAAAACGGGCGCTCCCAAGACTAGCAGTGCCTGGTCCTTTTTTGACACAGTTGCAGATGACATTTGCTTTGTCAAATGCAAGCTGTGTAATCAGAAAGTGAAAAGAGGGAAAAGTGTCAGCAACCTCAATACAACAAATATGTGGAAACATGTGTGGACCAAGCACGTGGTGGAGTTACAAAGACACACTGAAGACCTAGGCCAACCTACAGCACCACCTACCACCTCTTCAGCTCGTGTTGTAGCCTCTTCCTCCAGCACACACACAGCTGGTTCGGCTTCCTCACAGGATCGCCATGGAAGAACCTCTGGCACTGTTGTACAGAGACACAGTGTCATTCCACCCACAGCACCACGTTCCCTGTCGTCCTCACACTCCCAGGCCAGTCTACAGCCATCGGTAGCACAGGCATGGGAGAAAAGGCACCCATACTCGGCAAACCACCCCCGAGCACAGGCTCTGAATGCTGGCATTGCAAAACTACTGTCCCTTGAAATGCTCTCATTCAGGCTGGTGGAGACTGACACCTTCCGTAACTTCATGGCATTGGCAGTCCCACAATACAACGTGACCAGCTGCTTTTTTTTCAGCAGGCAAGCCGTGCCTGCCCTGCAAAAGCATGTGGAGGGAAAAATTAAACATGCGCTACTAAACGCCGTCAGTAGCAAGTAGCAAGTAACCATGGATAGGGACGATATCTTTCCCTCACTGCCCATTGGGTAAATGTTGTGGAGCCGGGTACAGATCTTGAGAGTGGCGCTGTACGTGTTCTGCCAACTCCAAGGATTGCAGGAATCAAGTCTGTACACATTGACTCCTCCTCCTACTCAAGTTCCTCTGAAACAGCGCAGCAGGAGCCTGTTACGACCGATATGAGCACAGCCGTGGCCAAACGTCAACAGGCCGTATTGAAATTAATTTCTTTGGGGAATCGAAGTCACACCGCACAGGAGATCTGGAATGCCATCAAGCAGGAGAGCGACGTGTGGTTTGTTCCAGCGAATCTCCAGCCAGGCTTGGTAGTGTGTGACAATGGCCGAAATCTGGTGGCAGCTCTGGGCCTAGGCAACCTCACTCACATCTCATGTCTGGCACATGTGCTCAACTTGGTCGTGCAGAGTTTTTTGAGGGACTATTCGGATCTTGATGCACTGCTGCACAAGGTCCACATAGAGTGTGCTCACTTGCGGTGTTCCAGCATGGCAAGATCGTGCATTGCAGCTCTGCAGCACCGATTCCGCCTTCCAGAACATCGCATCATCTGTGACCTACCCACCAGGTGGAATTCAATGCTACATATGTTGGAGAGGTTGTGTGAGCAGCAGGCAGCAGTAATGGAGTACCAGCTGCATCAGGCGCAAGCAAGTAACACTGCGCGCCGTTCACACCTCACCACCACTGAGTGGGCCTCTATGAAGGACATCTGCCACGTTTTGCATGCCTTCGATAACTCCACGTGGATGGCGAGTGCAGATGATGCACTAGTCAGCATGACTATCCCCCTTATCTGCCTGCTTAAAAAACACTGCAAGCACTAAGGGAGGAGGTTGTGGAAGAGGTGGAGGATGAGGAGTCACAAATGCCATCTGCTTCTGGACAGTCTGCGCAATGTGGTTCCTCACAAAGGCCTAGGCAGGGGACACTTTGTGAGGAGGATGAGGAGGAGTCAATGGAGGAGGAAGACATCTGTCCAGAGGAGGGAGGTACACAATGCTCTAGTAGTCAGTATGTAGAGCGAGGGTGGGGTGATGCAGAGCAGGCAGAGATGACGCCTCAAGCAGGGGACAGCGTTTTTTGGCCAGTTGGCAGTCTGCAGCACATGGTTGATTTCATGCTGCAGTGCCTGAGAAACGACTGCCGCATCGCCCAGATTCTCAACACGGCAGATTATTGGGTGTACACCCTCCTAGATCCTCGCTACCGGGACAACTTACAAAGCCTCATAACACCGTTGAACCGGGAGAGTAAAATGCGGGAGTACCAAGACACACTGGTGCATTCCATCATGTTCTCCATTCCACCCGAGAGCAGTGCAGCTGGTGCTTTACAAAGCAGCTCAGTGCGTCGAGGCAGTGGAGGAAGCTCTGCACAAAGAGGGAGCAGAAGCAGTGCCTCAGCACAAGGCAAGACCAGTATGGCCCAAATGTGGCAAAGTTTTGTTTCCCCGCCACAAATGTCTACCCCATCACAGATGGCTCCAGTCAGCAGGAGGCAACGTTTCCATCAGATGGTGACAGACTACATGTCTTGCCCTCTCAGTCTTCTCCCACACGGCTCTTCCCCCTTCAAGTTTTTTTTGGGTATCTAAGCTGGATACATGGCCAGAGCTTAGCCAGTATGCATTGGAGGTGCTGGCTTGCCCTGCTGCTAGTGTATTATCGGAATGCGCCTTTAGTGCCACAGGTGGTGTACTAACAGACCGTCGCATGCGACTATCCTCCGATAACGTTGACCGGCTTACTTTTCTGAAAATGAACAAGGCCTGGATCTCGCAGGAATTTGCCAGTCCTCTTCCAGATTAAATAATTGATTGGCAACAGTATCCAGGTCTCCTGTTGTGTTCATGTTTCTACCACCTGAACTGTAATCCCTGGGCTCCAACACCACCAGTTACTGCTCATAAGTGCCGTCTGCACAGTCAACACATGCTCCAGTGTTATTGGGGTTCAGAAACGTCAGCTGATCCCCTGCTGTGTGTCCGGCAATTTCTCCTGCTCTGTCCACATTCACACTACTACAGATATTAAACTTGCTCCAATTAGGCCTCTGGCTACACCACTCTGTTTCTACTGTAATCCCTGGGCTCCAACACCCCAGTTGCTGCTTGGAAGTGTCTTTGGCACGGGTACTCCCTCCTGCCCAGCCTGGTTCCAGCACGCCATCTGTTTCCGGGTAGTGTCAACGTCACTTTTCCTCCAATACGTTGTACTGTCGTGTTGCGGTCGGGTTAGCCGACTCTATGGTGCCTGCAGTTTAGGTGGTTCCTATGTGGGCTGCGGGATCTGGCAATGAAGGCTGGTTCCGTGGTGCCAATAGGACAAGCTCCCCCTGTAGGACTGTGGGTTTCGGTAACTCCGGCCGGCTCGCGGCCTTGCAACTTTTTTTTTCATGTGTACGTTCTGCTGCCTATCTGAGTTCCAGTACCATTAGCTGGTTCTTTGAAAGTCAAACTTGAATATGTCCCCCTGGGTTCCAGTAACGTCAGCTGGTTCCAGGCAGAGCCTTTGGCTTAGGTGCCACCTTCTCGGTATCCGAGTTCCACCAACGTCTGCTGGTCCTTGGTAGTGGAAGAAGAAGACGACGACCTCGAAAACGACGACCCTGGAGACGACGACCGTGAAAACCACCCTGATGAAGACCAAGAAGATGACCCTGAAGAGGATGATGAAGGAGAAAGTGTTGGAGAAGTAAAATAGAAGGTGAAGAGCATGGAAGTAGTGAAACATAAATATCTGACAAAATATACTGTAAAAAAGCTTAACATAGTCAATATCTTTGTAACTCCGAACGTCTTAAAAAAAAATTAATTCCTGCTATTCCATTTGATTGGGCTAAACCTCTATGCCTTTAATGTCTCCTCCACCTCCCCAATACATTCTACATTATTCTTAGTTGTTTTCCTTCATGTAGAATTAACCTACAAGGAAAGTAAGGGTTTATTTTCATTCCGATATTTGTGTCCCATTGACTTGCATTGGTTTCTGGTATCGGAATCGGCGATATCAGATATTTTTGGGGTATCGGTCCGTTCCAATCGATCCGATATTTCCCGATAACGGAAGGTATCGCTCAACACTAGTGGTAATGTCTAGAACCAAAATTAGAAAAATGCTGTCTCTGTCCAACTATATATGGACCTAACTGTATTAACTTGGGGTATTCTTCTGTATGTCCCAATGGCATCTTACAATTTTTTTTTAAGGCTCTGGACCTATACAGTGGGTACGGAAAGTATTCAAACTCCTTTAAATTGTTCACTCTTTCATTGCAGCCATTTGATAAATTGAAACTAGATAATTTTTTTCTCATTAATGTACACTCTGCACCCCATCTTGACTGAAAAAACAGAAAAGCAGAAATTTTTGCAAATGTATTAAAAAAGAAAATATCATATGGTCATAAGTATTCAGACCCTTTGCTCAGTATTGAGTAGAACCACCCTTTTGAACTAGTACAGCCATGAGTCTTCTTGGGAATGATGCAACAAGTTTTTTCACACCTGGATTTGGGGATCCTCTGCCATTCTTCCTTGCAGACCCTCTCCAGTTCAGTCAGGTTGGATGGAGAACGATGGTGGACAGCCATTATAAGGTCTCTCCAGAGATGCTCAACTCAGTTTAGGTCAGGGCTCTGACTGGGCTAGTCAAGAATGGTCACAGAGTTGTTCTGAAGCCACTCCTTTGTTATTTTAGCTGTGTGCATAGGATCATTGTCTTGTTGGAAGGTGAACTTTTGGGCCAAGTCTGAGGTCCAGAGCACTCTGGAAGAGGTTTTCATCCAGGATATCTCTGTACTTGGCCGCATTCATGTTTCCTTCAATTTCAACCAGTCGTCCTGTCCCTACAGCAGAAAATCTCCCCCATAACATGATTCTGCCACCCCGATGTTTCACTGTTGGGATTGTATTGGGCTGGGCATGTGATGAGCAGTGCCTAGTTTTCTCCACACATACCGCTTAGAATTATCACCAAAAGGTTCTATATTTGTCTCATCAGACCAGAGAATCTTATTTCTCATAGTCTAGGAGTCCTTCATGTGTATTTTAACAAACTCTATGTGGGCTTTCATATGCCTGGCACTGAGGAGAGGCTTCCGTCAGGCCACTCTGTTATACACTTTTTGCAAAAAATGTATCGACTAAATACCCTGTATTTGTTATCCAGCACTTGCTGATTACTGTCATATATTTTTTACTGCAGAGTATTTTTGCAAATTTGTCATTTTGTGTTTTCTTGTTGTGTTTCAGCCAATGGGTGGTGTGAGCACTGTCTGACCGACTTGTTCACATTGTGCATGTCACATGTTTTTAATCCGTTTTTTCCTTGCTCAGCATGGTTTGGGAGACCCCACCCCTCTCTTGTGTGACATGCACATAAATGAACTGCCTTACACCACAAGCCCATATACTAGGAGGCGCCTGTCTGTATCATGTTCATTTAGACACTGTTCAGGTTTTTAATACATTAGATAGGGACTGCTCCGTGAAGGGTTACCATGACGTGGTGGGGCAGCTTGGTATACACTTTTTGCAAAAAATGTATCCACCAAATACCCTGTATTTGTTATCCAGCACTTGCTGATTACTGTCATATATTTTTTACTGCAGAGTATTTTTGCAAATTTGTCATTTTGTGTTTTCTTGTTGTGTTTCACTCTGCAGAAAAGGCCTGATTGGTGGGGGCCTGCAGTGATTGCTAACTTTGTGGAACTTTCTCCCATCTCCCTACTGCTCTGTGGAGCTCAGCCACAGAGATCTTGGGGTTATTCTTTACCTCTTTCACCAAGGCTCTTCTCCCATGATTGCTCAGTTTGGCTGGACAGCCAGGTCCAGGAAGACTTCTGGTGGTCCCAAACGTCTTTCACTTAAGGATTATGGAAGCCACTGTGCTTTTAGGTACATTGAGTACTGCAGAAAATCTTTTGCAACCTTGGCCAGATCTGTGCCTTTCCACAATTCTGTCTCTGAGCTCCTTCGCCAGTTCCTTTGACCTCATGATTCTCATGTGGTCTGACATGCACTGTGAGCTGTGGGGTCTTATATAGACAGGTGTGTGCCTTTACAAATCAAGTCCTATCAGTTTCATTAAAAACAGCTGGACTCCAATGAAGGAGTAGAACCATCTCAAGGAGGATCAGAAGGAAATGGACAGCATGTGACTTAAATATGAATGTCTGAGAAAAGGGTCTGAAAACTTATGACCATGTGATATTTCAGTTTTTCTTTTTTAATAAATTTGCAAAAATTCCTACATTTCTGTTTTTTTCAGTCAAGATGGGGTGCAGTGTGTGCTGTTCCATCTAAAGTTATGATTATATGGTTTCATAGATTGTGTTATTTTCCATGCTGTGTAGTCTTGCATTTGGTCTGCTGCCACCTGCTGGTCTTTTTCTGTACAGCAGCCTGCAGCTAATTAATTCTAGTACATGCCTTCCACTTCCGGGTCATCACTCCTTCTCTTCCTGCTGGTGGCCATTCTTAGTTTCAGTTTCACCTGGGAGAGACTCGCCTGTACAGGCTGTGAAAGGCATCAGTTTTTTTTTATCAATTTGCTGAATGAATTTGCTGAATGAATTTGCTGCACCTTGCTCCAACTTGCTACCACCTTGCTGCATCTTGCTGTACCACCTTGGTTGTTACACCTGCATTTCTGGAGAAGTACTGCATTACCAATCATACGCTGTATGTCCGGATTTCCAATAAACAAGTCTGGACTTCACAATCCTTGGTGTGTATAATCTCCCCGAACCCTGAACAGCAACAATGGTCCTGTCTGCTCTGCATTGAGGAAATGGAAGGTAGGAATCTCTCCCAGCCCCAATCAACTACACCTCCATTCTCCTCATGTGGGGACAGAATGACGATGATGCAGCGAGTCTACAGGACACTATAAAATGGCTAGACATGGCCAATGGAAGATAGAAGATACTGTCCATAAGGTAGGTTGCCTTCCTAAAAGACTTTAATATTGATGAAGCCTCATTAGAATTATGCAAAGTGGATTCCACAGAAAGAAAAAGGGACACCGCCATGCAAGACGCCAAAGAAAAAGCGGAGCTCCGTATTGCTCATCTGCAAGAATCAAGATCCCACAGGTCAGGCTCATCCAGACACTCTTCTCGGTCATACAAAAAATCCTGCACAGAACTTCAACCCTCAGCGACAGAATCCTAGAGGCCCGTTTAAACAGAGCGATCCAAACTAAGACGTTCCTACCCAGAAAAGAAAGCAAAAGCAGAGGCAGAAACCAAGAAAGCAGAAGCAGAGGCAGAAGCCAAGAAAGCAGAAGCGGAGGCCCAAGCAAAGATCCTTCAAACAGAAGCAGAGGCTCGGGCAAAGATTCTTCAAACAGAAATGGAGGAAGAAATCACGCTAGGCGAAGTAAAAATACTTGAGCAAGCATTGAAGCAAAACCTTGACCCGATTTGCCTACCACCACTGGAAGAAGAGGACCAAGCCATCCGTACCAGTGATTACATGCAGAAACAGATATCTGCAGCACACACCTTCTCCAGTGACGTTCAACTCAACAATGTGGAAACGTCCAAGTCAGCCCAACTTACGGTACCAGTGTTACCCACAGCATCTGCAGAGACCCAAGACCAATGCCATAATGTGTCCCTAAGGAGCAGCAATCATCACAAGATGACCACAAGATGCACTCCAGTCCATCTCCACAGTTCAAGCCGCAGTCATTGAAATCTCCAGAGGTTAAACTACAGCTAAACCCTGCAGCAACATCATTCTACCCGGGAACAATTCACCCTTCCATGCCACACAGCTTATACGACGGGGAGGCAACACAAGCTAACATGGTAACAAGGAGTGAAGGATCGAATATGCCAGAGTTAGCCAGGTTTATGGTGCGCAAAGATCTAATCAGCACCAGCCTCTCAAAGTTTGATGACTGTGAAGAGAACAACAGAGCCTGGAAAGCAACCTTCAAGGCCACCATTGCTGACCTAAACCTATCGGCAGAACGGGAGCTCGACCTCATGGTAAAATGGTTGGGTCCTGACTCCACAAACCGTATCAAGAGTCTTCGGACCGTCTACATGGGGCAAGCTGAAGCAGGTCTCGCTGCTGCCTGGCTGAGACTCAAAAGAACCTATGGCAGCACTGAAGCCATAGAAAAGTCCCTATTCAAGAGACTACAGAACGTTCCAAGGATCAACCTTAAGGAAGCCCACAAGCTTCTGGACTTAAGCTATCTGCTTATGGAGCTGGAACTTGCAAAAAGAGACCCACGTCTGTCTGGATTGTGCTACCTGGAAACCGCCCATGCGGTGAACCCAATCGTCTCAAAGCTGCCACACAGTCTGCAAGAGAAGTGGGCAGTGTGCGTTTCCAGGTACAAAAGGTCACATAATGTCACCTTTCCTCCGTTTAATCAGTTCTGCAAGTTTGTCGACGAACAGGCCCAAATGAGGAATGACCCTAGCCTAGACTTCCTGGAGTCTAACACTACAGTTCCAGCAACACCGTCATCAAGGTATGAAAGTGCCTCACATAGATGCAAGTACTTGAGGAGCAGTATAAGTGTCAGAAAGACTAACCTGCCACCACCTGCAGTAACTGCCAATAAACAGAACACTGTTCCATTGAGAGATGTCTTTCAATCGTGAGTGTCCCATTCACAAAAAACCACACTCACTGAACAAATGTAGAGGCTTCAGGTCCAAAACCATGCAGGAGTGCAAGAAAATCCTCAGCGAACTTGGGGTATGTTTCAAGTGCTGGGCCTCATTAGAACACATGGCCAAGGACTGCAATTCTGCCATTAAGTGTGAAGAGTGCCATAGAGACAAATACCCATCAGCTTTGCATCCAACCTCAGCCACCAGCAATCCAGCAGTCGCAGTTACCTCTAGTCCAGCTACAAGCCATGGTGGGGAGCCACAGAATAATGCCAAGTCTACCACGGCTGTCTCCTGCTCATGCTCAGAGGTATGTGGGGAGAGCCAAAGTGATAAATGCTGTGTTAGGATATGCCTAATCAAGGTTTATCCAGAAGGGCAACCAGAGAAGGCAGTAAAAATGTATGCCATCATTGACGATCAGAGCAATCGATCCCTAGCTGGACCTAAGTTCTTTGAAGCCTTTGGAATCAAGGGACCAGCAATGCCCTATACTCTGAATACTTGCTCAGGCCGCATAGAGACTAGCAGCAGAAGGGCACAAGGTTTCATCGCTTCTCCTGTCAATGGAGGCGTAGAAATACCCTTACCTATGCTAATTTAATGTGATCAAATACCCAGCCAAAAGAATGAGATTCCTACTCCAGAAGCTGCATTCTACCAACCACACCTAAGGCACTAGTCAGCGTTATCCCACCTATGGACAGAGAGATGCTGAAATCCTACTTCTGCTCGACAGAGACAATTTAAGGATACATAAGGTCTGCCAACAGTGCAATGGTCCTGACTATGCACTATGCACAGAGACTCGACTTGGGGAGGGTAATCATAGGAAATGTGTGCTTGGACCAAACAAGAGTCGATTCCTTTAAGACTTATGTACACAGAGATGGACAAGCTACTTTCTGCAAACCATGCCCTTATCACTATGATGTGAAAGAGAAGCCTCCAGATCCCGTACAGCTGCCTGATGCCATTCCTTCTCCCTATGCAGACGACTTGGGAAGATCAGTGTTTCATACAACTAAAGATGACAACAAAGTAGCCCCGTCAATGGAAGACAAGGAATTTGTCAGGATAACGGACAATGAGTTCCTTAAGGACGAGACTAATCACTGGGTTTTTCCCCTACCCTTCCGAGCTACCAGGGTAAGACTCCCGAACAATCGTGAACAAGCCTTGTCCAGATTCAACTCTTTCCAGCGCACACTTAGCAACAAACCGGACAAGAAAGAACACATTGTCACCTTTATGAGCAAGATATTCCGGAATAACCATGCGGAGCCAGTGCCTCCCTTAAAGGAAAACGAGGAGTGCTGGTACCTACCCTCATTCGGAGTATATCACCTACGGAAACCTAAGCAAATTAGAGTTGTCTTTGATTCAAGCACCAAACATCAAGGCATATCTCTCAACGATGTCCTCCTCACGGGTCCTAATCTTACAAACAACCTAGTAGGAGTGTTGATGAGGTTCCGGAAAGAGCCCATTGCCATCACCGCCGACATTGAACAGATGTTCCACTGTTTCATAGTCTGAGAGGACCATAGGAATTTCCTCAGGTTCCTGTGGTACAAGGACAATGACCCCAGCAAAGAGATGGTGGAGTATCGCATGAGGGTGCACGTATTCGGGAACAGCCTTTCCCCCGCAGTGGCAACCTATGGCCTGCAAAGAACCGCTCAAGAAGGAGAGACCGAATATGGAACAGATGCCAGAGACTTTGTAGAGAAAGACTTCTATGTAGATGATGGACTAAAATCTCTACTCACAGAAGAAGCGGCTATCGATCTACTCAAGAGGACCCAAGGTCCTAAGTTTCTGTTGGAACAGAAGGGAAGTGAATGTGTCCAGGAAGTCTTCAGCATCCAGGATCCGGATGGCGATCCAGAAGTCCTCTCCAAGGTCAGTGCTTTGGCGACGAACACTAAACCAACCTCCTGCCTCGGTTGCCAGCGCTTTGAACGCTTTTCCAATTGGATGAAACTCGTTAAGACTATAGCAAGGTTAGTCCACATTGCGAGATCGTATCACAACTCACTTGGAGTCAAAGACTGTCACGGCTGGCACGTTTACAGTAAACCACTTTCTGCTGAGGACATTTCTCACTGTGAGTCCCTTATAATACGTTACGTCCAGCAGAGCGTATTCAGTACTGAATGGGAATGCCTACACCACAAACAGCAGATCCCTCTGAAAAGCCCCATTGCCCACTTGAGTCCAGTAATGGGCAGCTTCGGTTTGCTGAGAGTCGGAGGTTGTTTAAATCAAGCCAAGATTGCGGCTTCAGAGCAACATCCTTGCAACATTCCCAGTAAACATCATATCACTGATCTACTGATGACAGGTACATCTACAAATGGCCGACCTGCCCTCTGACAGACTTAGTGCCGAACCGCCTTTCACCTATGTTGGCCTAGATGTCTTTGGGCCATGGATGGTATCTGCACGCAGAACTCGAGGTGGCCATGCCAACAGCAAATGTTGGGCCGCACTATTCACTTGCATGAGTGTCTGTGCCGTCCACATAGAGGTAATAGTGTCTATGGACACATCCAGCCTGATCAACGCCCTCCGGCGGTTTCTAGCGATCAGAGGACTGGTGAAACAGTTGAGGTCTGATCGCGGAAGCAACTTCATCGGTGCATGTCGAGAGCTGGATATTGACATCAAGCCAATTCAGGATCAGCTGGCAGAAAGAAGCTGCAACTGGATCTTCAATCCTCCGCATAGTTCTCACATGGGAGGTTCCTGGGAAAGGATGATCAGGATCGCACGCAACATCCTGAATTCTATGTTTAGGGACGTTATCTCTTCAAGGCTTACGCATGAGACCTTGGTTACTCTTCTGGCCGAAGTTTCTGCCATAATCAACTCAAGACCACTTGTCCCAGTGTCAATGGATTCCGAAATGCCGACCATTCTTACGCCAGCTACTCTTCTCACCCAAAAGACCGGGAACCCGCTAACAGTCAGCGGAGAGTTTACTCATGCAAACACCTACCAGAAACAGTGGAAATGTGTGCAGTACCTCGCTGATTACTTCTGGAGCCAGTGAAGAAAGGAGTATCTCGTGATCCTCCAAGGAAGAAGGAAATGATGACAGAATAAACCGAACTTGAAAGAAGGAGACATGGTACTAATGAAAGAACAACAAGCCCGAAGGATCGACTGGCCTATGGGAATTGTTACAAAGACTTTCCTTAGTCAAGACGGTAAGGTCCAGAAGGTGGAGCTGAAGGTCCTTAGGAAAGGCGAGCCTAAGACATTTCAGAGGCCAATCCACGAGCTCGTATTGATACTACCAATTGAGGACATTCCAGTAGGATGAACCACAAACAGAACTCTGCCCTAGTACTTCATCCATTGGATTACCGTTGGGTCGGAGACAGTTTGGCCTAGTGCGGCTTCTCCGATTCAAAGATGGATTTTCTTTGGATTGTCTCAGGAACTGTCTGTCATCTACCTCGTTTTGAAGTTATTATTGCATGCATATTTGTGTTCATTTTCTAGGTTATTGAACTGTATTAAAAAAAAAAAAACAATATAGTGAAATCCCTTACAGAATTTAAGACAGGGAGTGTGCTGTTCCATCTAAAGTTATGAATATATGGTTTCCTAGATTGTGTTATTTTCCATGCTATGTAGTCTTGCATTTGGTCTGCTGCCACCTGCTGGTCTTTTTCTGTACAGCAGCCTGCAGCTAATTAATTCCAGTACATGCCTTCCACTTCCGGGTCATCACTCCTTCTCTTCCTGCTGGTGGCCATTCTTAGTTTCATTTTCACCTGGGAGAGACTCGCCTGTACGGGCTGTGAAAGGCATCAGTTTTTTGATCAATTTGCTGCACCTTGCTCCAACTTGCTACCACCTTGCTGTACCACCTTGGTTGTTACACCTGCATTTCTGGAGAAGTACTGCATTATCAATCATACACTGTATGTCCAGATTTCCAATAAACAAGTCTGGACTTCACAATCCTTGGTGTGTATAATCTCTCTGAACACTGAACAGCAACAATGGTCCTGTCTACTCTGCATTGAGGAAACGGAAGGTAGGAATCTCTCCCAGCCCCAATCAAGTACACCTCCATTCACCTCATGTGGGGACAGAACACAGTGTACATTAATGAGAAAAAAAATACCTTTTTTGAATTTAACAAATGGCTGCAATGATGCGAAGAGTGAAAAATTTAAAGGGGTCTGAATACTTTCTGTACTTACTGTAACCACTCTAGTGCCAACACTTCTCTTGTGGATCTTTCTGTGGACCTCCTCGGCCCCTGCTGACAATTGTTTCTATCCTTTTTGTCTTATTCTTGAAGAACATTATAGCACAAATAACCATATGTATTGACTCTATATGCCAACACTACTGTGGTTGGGGTCATGTTTTGCTGCTATTTCTTCCTACTTATACTAGCGCCACCAATTGCAATTGCTTTGCGTTAATACTCTGAGAGCAACTCCAACTAGTAAAGACTATAAAAATTAGCACTAATTAAAAAGGACCATATGCCTTTAATCATATGATGGATTTAAAACATGAAAAAACAAACAAATAGTAGTAGCAAAACAATAAGCACATGAACTCGCCACTTTTGATCAGGTGAAATGTTCTCTTTAAAAATTACTTGTACAATATATGAAATTAGAAATGCATTTTTTGGGGAATATTAAATGTATGCAAGATGTGACCACTTAAGCCAAATTTACATTATGTAGTTTTGATGGATGCATACTAATTTTTCTTTTAGCAACATGGTGACCTGCGCATGTGACCGACCTCCAATGAGAGGTCATCCCACGGGCATGCTCAGTAAGCAAAAGACAGGACTTAGTCCCAGAAGTGTCTGCTTGCTGCTGACTCAAGCATGGTGTTATAGCAGAGCCTGAAGGAGCAACCAGATGCCTAGCATCAGCCTGGGCAAGATGCTGGGACTGATGTCTCTGCTGAGCAGGAATCTCTGTGGCCACAAAGGAATGGGAGACCGCAGAGGACATGGCTTGAGATTCCTCCTGTGCAGTGGGGGAAGCTCGACACCTGCAGTAACTGATGATAAACAGTACACTGTTCCATTGAGAGATGTCTTTCAATTGTGAGTGTCCCATTCACAAAAAAACCACACTCACTGAACAAATGTAGAGGCTTCAGGTCCAAAACCATGCAGGAGTGCAAGAAAATCCTCAGCAAACTTGGGGTATGTTTCAAGTGCTGGGCCTCATTAGAACACATGGCCAAGGACTGCAATTCTGCCATTAAGTGTAAAGAGTGCCATAGTGACAAATACCCATCAGCTTTGCATCCAACCTCAGCCACCAGCAGTCGCAGTTACCTCTAGTCCAGCTACAAGCCATGGTGGGGAGCCACAGAATAATGCCAAGTCTACCATGGCTGTCTCCTGCTCATGCTCAGAGGTATGTGGGGAGAGCCAAAGTGATAAATGCTATGCTAGGATATGCCTAATCAGAGTTTATCCAGAAGGGCAACCAGAGAAGGCAGTAAAAATGTATGCCATCATTGACGATCAGAGCAATCGGTCCCTAGCTGGACCTAAGTTCTTTGGAATCAAGGGACCAGCAACGCCCTATACTCTGAATACTTGCTCAGGCCGCATAGAGACTAGCAGCAGAAGGGCACAAGGTTTCATCACTTCTCCTGTCAATGGAGGCGTAGAAATACCCTTACCTATGCTAATTTAATGTGATCAAATACCCAGCCAAAGGAATGAGATTCCTACTCCAGAAGCTGCGTTCCACCAACCACACCTAAGGCACCAGTCAGCGTTATCCCACCTATGGACACAGATGCTGAAATCCTACTTCTGCTCGACAGAGACAATTTAAGGATACATAAGGTCCGCCAACAGTGCAATGGTCCTGACTATGCACTATGCACACAGACTCGACTTGGGGAGGGTAATCATAGGAAATGTGTGCTTGGACCAAACAAGAGTCGATTCCTTTAAGATCTATGTACGCAGAGATGGACGAGCTACTTTCTGCAAACCATGCCCTCATCACTATGATGTGAAAGAGAAGCCTCCAGATCCCGTATAGCTGCCTGACGCCATTCCTTCTCCCTATGCAGACGACTTGGGAAGATCAGTGTTTCATACAACTAAAGATGACAACAAAGTAGCCCCGTCAATGGAAGACAAGGAATTTGTCAGGATAACGGACAATGAGTTCCTTAAGGACGAGACTAATCACTGGGCTTTTCCCCTACCCTTCCGAGCTACCAGGGTAAGACTCCCAAACAATCATGAACAAGCCTTGCCCAGATTCAACTCTCTCCAGCGCACACTTAGCAACAAACCGGAGATGAAAGAACACATTGTCACCTTTATGAGCAAGATATTCCGGAATAACCATGCGGAGCCAGCGCCTCCCTTAAAGGAAAACGAGGAGTGCTGGTACCTACCCTCATTCGGAGTATATCACCCACGGAAACCTAAGCAAATTAGAGTTGTCTTTGATTCAAGCACCAAACATCAAGGCGTATCTCTCAACGATGTCCTCATCACGGGTCCTAATCTTACAAACAACCTAGTAGGAGTGTTGATGAGGTTCCGGAAAGAGCCCATTGCCATCACTGCCGACATTGAACAGATGTTCCACTGTTTCATAGTCAGAGAGGACCATAGGAATTTCCTCAGGTTCCTTTGGTACAAGGACAATGACCCCAGCAAAGAGATGGTGGAGTATCGCATGAGGGTGCATGTATTCGGGAACAGCCCTTCCCCCACAGTGACTACCTAATGACCTGCGAAGAACCGCTCAAGAAGGAGAGACCGAATTTGGAACAGATGCCAGAGACATTGTAGAGAAAGACTTCTATGTAGATGATGGACTAAAATCTCTACCCTCAGAAGAAGCGGCTATCGATCTACTCATGCAGACCCAAGGTCCTAAATTTCTGTTGGAACAGAAGGGAAGTGAATGTGTCCAGGAAGTCTTCAGCATCCAGGATCCGGATGGCGATCCAGAAGTCCTCTCCAAGGTCAGTGCTTTGGCGGCGAACACTAAACCAACCTCCAGCCTCAGTTGCCAGTGCTTTGAATGCTTCTCCAATTGGATGAAACTCGTCAAGACTATAGCAAGGTTAGTCTACATTGCGAGATCGTATCACAACTCACTTGGAGACAAAGACTGTCACGGCTGGCACGTCTACCGTAAACCACTTTCTGCTGAGGACATTTCTCACTGTGAGTCCCTTATAATATGTTACGTCCAGCAGAGCGTATTCAGTACTGAATGGGAATGCCTACACCACAAACAGCAGATCCCTCTGAAAAGCCCCATTGCCCACTTGAATCCAGTAATGGGCAGCTTCGGTTTGCTGAGAGTCGGTGGTCGTTTAAATCAAGCCAAGTTTGCGGCTTCAGAGCAACATCCTTGCAACATTGCCAGTAAACATCATATCACTGATCTACTGATCCGGCACTTTCATGAAAAAACCGAGCACCAAGGCAGGCAGATCACAGAAGACAAGTTACGGTCTGCAGGGCTTTGGATCATAAGCATGAAAAGACGCGTAGCAGGATCACTACATCGCTGTGTGCAATGTCGGAAAACCAGAGGAAAACAGGTACATCTACAAATGGCCGACCTGCCCTCTGACAGACTGAGTGCCGAACCACCTTTCACCTACGTTAGCCTAGATGTCTTTGGGCAATGGATGGTATCTGCACGCAGAACTCGAGGTGGCCACGCCAACAGCAAATGTTGGGCCATACTACTCACTTGCATGAGTGTCTGTGCCGTCCACATAGAGGTAATAGCGTCTATGGACACATCCCGCCTGATCAACGCCCTCCGGCGGTTTCTAGGAATCAGAGGACTGGTGAAACAGTTGAGGTCTGACCATGGAAGCAACTTCATCGGTGCATGTCGAGAGCTGGATATTGACATCAAGCCAATTCAGGATCAGCTGGCAGAAAGAAGCTGCACCTGGATCTTCAATCCTCCGCATAGTTCTCACATGGGAGGTTCCTGGGAAAGGATGATCAGGATCTCACGCAACATCCCGAATTCTATGTTTAGGAACGTAAACTCTTCAAGGCTTACGCATGAGACCTTGGTTACTCTTCTGGCCAAAGTTTCTGCCATAATCAACTCAAGACCACTTGTCCCAGTGTCAATGGATCCCAAAATGCCGACCATTCTTCTCACCCAAAAGACCGGGAACCCGCTAACAGTCAGTGGAGAGTTTACTCATGCAAACACCTACCAGAAACAGTGTAAATGTGTGCAGTACCTCGCTGATTACTTCTGGAACCAGTGGAGAAAGGAGTATCTCGTGATCCTCCAAGGAAGAAGGAAATGACGACAGAATAAACCGAACAGAATAAACCGAACTTGAAAGAAGGAGACGTGGTACTAATGAAAGAACAACAAGCCCGAAGGATCGACTGACCTATGGGAATCGTTACAAAGACTTTCCCTAGTCAAGACGGTAAGGTCCGGAAGGTGGAGCTGAAGGTCCTTAGGAAAGGCGAGCCTAAGACATTTCAGAGGCCAATCCACGAGCTCGTATTGATACTACCAATTGAGGACATTCCAGTAGGATGAACCACGAACAGAACTCTGCCCTAGTACTTCATCCATTGGATTACCGTTGGGTCGGAGACAGTTTGGCCTAGTGCGGCTTCTCCGATCCAAAGATGGATTTTCTTTGGATTGTCTCAGGAACTGTCTGTCACCTACCTTGTTTTGAAGTTATTATTGCATGCATATTTGTGTTCATTTTCTAGGTTATTGAACTGTATTAAAAAAAAAACAATATAGTGAAATCCCTTACAGAATTTCAGATGGGGAGTGTGCTGTTCCATCTAAAGTTATGATTTTATGGTTTCATAGATTGTGTCATTTTCCATGCTGTGTAGTCTTGCATTTGGTCTGCTGCCACCTGCTGGTCTTTTTCTGTACAGCAGCCTGCAGCTAATTAATTCTAGTACATGCCTTCCACTTCCGGGTCAGTCACTCCTTCTCTTCCTGCTGGTGGCCATTCTTAGTTTCATTTTCACCTGGGAGAGACTCGCCTGTACAGGCTGTGAAAGGCATCAGTTTTTTGATCAATTTGCTGAATCAATTTGCTGCACCTTGCTCCAACTTGCTACCACCTTGCTGCATCTTGCTGTACCACCTTGGTTGTTACACCTGCATTTCTGGAGAAGTACTGCATTACCAATCATATGCTGTATATCCAGATTTCCAATAAACAAGTCTGGACTTCACAATCCTTGGTGTGTATAATCTCTCAGAACACTGAACAGCAACAATGGTCCTGTCTGCACTGCATTGAGGAAACGGAAGGTAGGAATCTCTCCCAGCTCCAATGCAGTATGTTAATTTGTGTAGTGGAGACACTCTGTCTCCGCTGCGTAAGTTACCCATACACTTTCATTAAAAGCAGTAAAACCGCGTTATCTTCCTAGTCACATGCGTATTAAATGCAGGAACGCAGCTTACTATGCATGTGAACTAAATTATATAATGGTGAATCTTGTGACACAGCTGTAAGTACATGACACAGAAAGAGGAGGAAAGCACAGAGAGAGGTCCCCTCCTTTTTAATAAAAAATATATAATTAAAAAAATGGCATGGGGTCCCTGAATATTTTTTAACCAGCCAGAGTAAAGCAGACTACTGGGACTGGTATTTAAGGACTACTGGGACTGGTATTTAAGGATGGTAAGGATCTAATATCCATGAAACTTACCAGCCTGATAACACCAGGCCACAGCAGTTTGCTTACCTTGGATGGTTAGCAATAAATAGTGGTATCCCCCTGAAAAAAAATAGCATGGGGTCCCCCTATTTTTGTTAACCAGCCAAGGAAAAAGCAGACAGCTGCAGCCTGGTCTTCTCAGGCTGGCGAGGCTCATGGAGTTTGGCCATCACCAGCCTAAAAATAGCAGCCCACAGCCATCCCACAATTGGCGCATCCAAAGTGTCTTTTCCAACTTGCTGTGTAATGGTGGCAAGTGGGGTAATATTTGTGGGGTTGATGTCACCTTTGTATTGTTAGTTGACATTAAGCCCACGGCTTAGTAATGGAGAGGGGTCTATAAGATACCTATCCATTACTATTCCTATAGTTACATGGTAAATAATGAAACAGCCATAATAAAGTCCGTTAATTGAAATAATCAGAACGACTCCTTTAATCTTAAGGCTTGAGTCACACTTAACGTATTAAAAAAAATCGGTCCGGTTTTGACGGCCGAGAATCGCAGGAGTATTCTCCGTATGGTGATCCGTATGTTATCCATTTGCAATGCGAGGATGCAATTTTCTCGCATCTCGTATCCGTATGACATCCGTATGCAATGCGATTGTAACATGAGCTTTTATATACAGCAGTTCTCTGTATGTAAAAGCTTAAGATAAAATTGCACTGTAACACACAACTGTACACATCGTTTTATAACAAAATATTCTTCAAAACACACACATAATTCATATATATAATATATATATGTAATATATATATACATATAATATGTATATATATATATATACATATAATATAATATATATACACATATAATATATATCTATTGAATATATATACAGTATATATATTATATATATATATATACACACGTCAGTGACAAATTCATTGAGTATAGCGTGTGTGCACAATTATTGACATGTAATAAATGATAATTTCAAGGAAAAAATGCCGTGGGTTCCCCCTATAGTTTATAGCCAGCAATAGATATGCAGACAGCTGAGAGCTGATATTTATAGAATAGGAAGGGGCCATGGATAGTGCCCCCCGGCTACAAACACCAGTGTTCAGCCGCCCCAGAAAAAGCCACATCTGTAAGATGCATCAATTCTGGCACATAGCCTTGCTCTGCCCACTGCCCTGTAGCGGTGGCATATGGGGTAATAGTTGGGGTGTTGATGTCACCTTTGTGACATCAAGCCCCGAGGCTAGTAATGAATATGCGTCCATTAGATGCCCCCATTATCAAACCCAAATAGTCAAATTGTAAATAGAACACCTATTAAAAAAAACTTTTATTTGAAATAAACACACAGACTCCTTAATTGTTAATTAAAACATACTTACAACTTCTGCTAATTCCCCAAAGTCCTCGTTCTCCTGTAAAAAACATAAAATAATAAAGCCACAATATACCATACCTATCCTGTGTTCTGTCTCACACCGCAATCCATATCTGGGGGATATACAGTTTGCAACCAGGACGGTGCCAAGATGCAACCGTCCCAGCTGAAAACTGCTGGTAAATGAATGAAATGTTGCCAGTGGAGACTCAGTGACTAGCGGTGACATCACTGAGTCTGCACTCCCTCACAGGCTGAACTGAGATGAACTTTTGAGCGTGGGAAAATGCCAGTTGATTTTCTCACACTCAAGAGCTCAGCGTGGGTAAGGCTGTGAGGGTGCGCAGCATCAGTGACATTACCTCTATTCACTGAAGCTGTTCTCGCAGCCGGGTTGAACTGCTGTGACCTCAGGACCAGCATTTTCCCTCGGTGTGTCACTGACATCTATATATATTTATATGTATTCTATGTGTATATATCTAGTATTTTATGAGCTATAAGTGTGATTTTACTGCAGCCGGACA